>NC_044038.1:8701620-9301620 GCF_901765095.1 Microcaecilia unicolor
TTCCTCACCCCAACCTTGTGCTCCCCTCCCTCAGCTCTTTGAGCAGGGACTGTCGTTCTTCTATGTTTGTACAGCGCTGCGTACGCCTTGTGGCGCTATAGAACTGCTAAGTAGTAGTAGTTTCCTTGCCCCCCTCCTCCCCCCTCGGTAGTTGGTTCACCGTCCCTCCTAGTTCTCCTTCCCCCTTCCTCACCCCAACCTTGTGCTTCCCCCCTCCCTCAGCTCTTTGAGCAGGGACTGTCGTTCTTCTATGTTTGTACAGCGCTGCGTACGCCTTGTGGCGCTATAGAACTGCTAAGTAGTAGTAGTTTCCTTGCCCCCTCCTCCCCCCTCGGTAGTTGGTTCACCGCCCTCCTAGTTCTCCTTCCCCCTTCCTCACCCCAACCTTGTGCTCCCTCCCTCCCTCAGCTCTTTGAGCAGGGACTGTCGTTCTTCTATGTTTGTACAGCGCTGCGTACGCCTTGTGGCGCTATAGAACTGCTAATAGTAGTAGTTTCCTTGCCCCCCTCCTCCCCCCTCGGTAGTTGGTTCACCGCCCCTCCTAGTTCTCCTTCCCCCTTCCTCACCCCAACCTTGTGCTCCCTCCCTCCCTCCCTCAGCTCTTTGAGCAGGGACTGTCGTTCTTCTATGTTTGTACAGCGCTGCGTACGCCTTGTGGCGCTATAGAACTGCTAAGTAGTAGTAGTTTCCTTGCCCCCCTCCTCCCCCCTCGGTAGTTGGTTCACCGCCCCTCCTAGTTCTCCTTCCCCCTTCCTCACCCCAACCTTGTGCTCCCTCCCTCAGCTCTTTGAGCAGGGACTGTCGTTCTTCTATGTTTGTACAGCGCTGCGTACGCCTTGTGGCGCTATAGAACTGCTAAATAGTAGTAGTTTCCTTGCCCCCCTCCTCCCCCCTCGGTAGTTGGTTCACCGCCCCTCCTAGTTCTCCTTCCCCCTTCCTCACCCCAACCTTGTGCTCCCTCCCTCCCTCAGCTCTTTGAGCAGGGACTGTCGTTCTTCTATGTTTGTACAGCGCTGCGTACGCCTTGTGGCGCTATAGAACTGCTAAGTAGTAGTAGTTTCCTTGCCCCCCTCCTCCCCCCTCGGTAGTTGGTTCACCGCCCCTCCTAGTTCTCCTTCCCCCTTCCTCACCCCAACCTTGTGCTCCTCCTCCCTCAGCTCTTTGAGCAGGGACTGTCGTTCTTCTATGTTTGTACAGCGCTGCGTACGCCTTGTGGCGCTATAGAACTGCTAAGTAGTAGTAGTTTCCTTGCCCCCTCCTCCCCCCTCGGTAGTTGGTTCACCGCCCCTCCTAGTTCTCCTTCCCCCTTCCTCACCCCAACCTTGTGCTCCCTCCCTCAGCTCTTTGAGCAGGGACTGTCGTTCTTCTATGTTTGTACAGCGCTGCGTACGCCTTGTGGCGCTATAGAACTGCTAAGTAGTAGTAGTTTCCTTGCCCCCCTCCTCCCCCCTCGGTAGTTGGTTCACCGCCCCTCCTAGTTCTCCTTCCCCCTTCCTCACCCCAACCTTGTGCTCCCTCCCTCAGCTCTTTGAGCAGGGACTGTCGTTCTTCTATGTTTGTACAGCGCTGCGTACGCCTTGTGGCGCTATAGAACTGCTAAGTAGTAGTAGTTTCCTTGCCCCCTCCTCCCCCCTCGGTAGTTGGTTCACCGCCCCTCCTAGTTCTCCTTCCCCCTTCCTCACCCCAACCTTGTGCTCCCTCCCTCCCTCAGCTCTTTGAGCAGGGACTGTCGTTCTTCTATGTTTGTACAGCGCTGCGTACGCCTTGTGGCGCTATAGAACTGCTAAGTAGTAGTAGTTTCCTTGCTCCCCTCCTCCCCCCTCGGTAGTTGGTTCACCGCCCCTCCTAGTTCTCCTTCCCCCTTCCTCACCCCAACCTTGTGCTCCCTCCCTCAGCTCTTTGAGCAGGGACTGTCGTTCTTCTATGTTTGTACAGCGCTGCGTACGCCTTGTGGCGCTATAGAACTGCTAAATAGTAGTAGTTTCCTTGCCCCCCTCCTCCCCCCTCGGTAGTTGGTTCACCGCCCCTCCTAGTTCTCCTTCCCCCTTCCTCACCCCAACCTTGTGCTCCCTCCCTCAGCTCTTTGAGCAGGGACTGTCGTTCTTCTATGTTTGTACAGCGCTGCGTACGCCTTGTGGCGCTATAGAACTGCTAAGTAGTAGTAGTTTCCTTGCCCCCCTCCTCCCCCCTCGGTAGTTGGTTCACCGCCCTCCTAGTTCTCCTTCCCCCTTCCTCACCCCAACCTTGTGCTCCCTCCCTCAGCTCTTTGAGCAGGGACTGTCGTTCTTCTATGTTTGTACAGCGCTGCGTACGCCTTGTGGCGCTATAGAACTGCTAAATAGTAGTAGTTTCCTTGCCCCCTCCTCCCCCCTCGGTAGTTGGTTCACCGCCCCTCCTAGTTCTCCTTCCCCCTTCCTCACCCCAACCTTGTGCTCCCTCCCTCAGCTCTTTGAGCAGGGACTGTCGTTCTTCTATGTTTGTACAGCGCTGCGTACGCCTTGTGGCGCTATAGAACTGCTAAATAGTAGTAGTTTCCTTGCCCCCCTCCTCCCCCCTCGGTAGTTGGTTCACCGCCCCTCCTAGTTCTCCTTCCCCCTTCCTCACCCCAACCTTGTGCTCCCTCCCTCAGCTCTTTGAGCAGGGACTGTCGTTCTTCTATGTTTGTACAGCGCTGCGTACGCCTTGTAGCGCTATAGAACTGCTAAATAGTAGTAGTTTCCTTGCCCCCCTCCTCCCCCCTCGGTAGTTGGTTCACCGCCCCTCCTAGTTCTCCTTCCCCCTTCCTCACCCCAACCTTGTGCTCCCTCCCTCAGCTCTTTGAGCAGGGACTGTCGTTCTTCTATGTTTGTACAGCGCTGCGTACGCCTTGTGGCGCTATAGAACTGCTAAGTAGTAGTAGTTTCCTTGCCCCCCTCCTCCCCCCTCGGTAGTTGGTTCACCGCCCCTCCTAGTTCTCCTTCCCCCTTCCTCACCCCAACCTTGTGATTCCCCCCTCCCTCAGCTCTTTGAGCAGGGACTGTCGTTCTTCTATGTTTGTACAGCGCTGCGTACGCCTTGTGGCGCTATAGAACTGCTAAGTAGTAGTAGTTTCCTTGCCCCCCTCCTCCCCCCTCCTAGTTCTCCTTCCCCCTTCCTCACCCCAACCTTGTGCTCCCTCCCTCCCTCAGCTCTTTGAGCAGGGACTGTCGTTCTTCTATGTTTGTACAGCGCTGCGTACGCCTTGTGGCGCTATAGAACTGCTAAATAGTAGTAGTTTCCTTGCCCCCCTCCTCCCCCCTCGGTAGTTGGTTCACCGCCCCTCCTAGTTCTCCTTCCCCCTTCCTCACCCCAACCTTGTGCTCCCTCCCTCAGCTCTTTGAGCAGGGACTGTCGTTCTTCTATGTTTGTACAGCGCTGCGTACGCCTTGTGGCGCTATAGAACTGCTAAATAGTAGTAGTTTCCTTGCCCCCCTCCTCCCCCCTCGGTAGTTGGTTCACCGCCCCTCCTAGTTCTCCTTCCCCCTTCCTCACCCCAACCTTGTGCTCCCTCCCTCAGCTCTTTGAGCAGGGACTGTCGTTCTTCTATGTTTGTACAGCGCTGCGTACGCCTTGTGGCGCTATAGAACTGCTAAATAGTAGTAGTTTCCTTGCCCCCCTCCTCCCCCCTCGGTAGTTGGTTCACCGCCCCTCCTAGTTCTCCTTCCCCCTTCCTCACCCCAACCTTGTGCTCCCCTCCCTCAGCTCTTTGAGCAGGGACTGTCGTTCTTCTATGTTTGTACAGCGCTGCGTACGCCTTGTGGCGCTATAGAACTGCTAAATAGTAGTAGTTTCCTTGCCCCCCTCCTCCCCCCTCGGTAGTTGGTTCACCGCCCCTCCTAGTTCTCCTTCCCCCTTCCTCACCCCAACCTTGTGCTCCCTCCCTCAGCTCTTTGAGCAGGGACTGTCGTTCTTCTATGTTTGTACAGCGCTGCGTACGCCTTGTGGCGCTATAGAACTGCTAAGTAGTAGTAGTTTCCTTGCTCCCCTCCTCCCCCCTCGGTAGTTGGTTCACCGCCCCTCCTAGTTCTCCTTCCCCCTTCCTCACCCCAACCTTGTGCTCCCTCCCTCAGCTCTTTGAGCAGGGACTGTCGTTCTTCTATGTTTGTACAGCGCTGCGTACGCCTTGTGGCGCTATAGAACTGCTAAATAGTAGTAGTTTCCTTGCCCCCCTCCTCCCCCCTCGGTAGTTGGTTCACCGCCCCTCCTAGTTCTCCTTCCCCCTTCCTCACCCCAACCTTGTGATTCCCCCCTCCCTCCCTCAGCTCTTTGAGCAGGGACTGTCGTTCTTCTATGTTTGTACAGCGCTGCGTACGCCTTGTGGCGCTATAGAACTGCTAAATAGTAGTAGTTTCCTTGCCCCCCTCCTCCCCCCTCGGTAGTTGGTTCACCGCCCCTCCTAGTTCTCCTTCCCCCTTCCTCACCCCAACCTTGTGCTCCCTCCCTCAGCTCTTTGAGCAGGGACTGTCGTTCTTCTATGTTTGTACAGCGCTGCGTACGCCTTGTGGCGCTATAGAACTGCTAAGTAGTAGTAGTTTCCTTGCCCCCCTCCTCCCCCCTCGGTAGTTGGTTCACCGCCCCTCCTAGTTCTCCTTCCCCCTTCCTCACCCCAACCTTGTGCTCCCTCCCTCAGCTCTTTGAGCAGGGACTGTCGTTCTTCTATGTTTGTACAGCGCTGCGTACGCCTTGTGGCGCTATAGAACTGCTAAGTAGTAGTAGTTTCCTTGCCCCCCTCCCAGGCCTGACCTGCAGCACCACTTCCACGTCGTACGAGTTGCCTTTGCTCTTCTGGTGGCCTCGGAACTTGGAGCCGCTGTAGAGCAGGGTGGTGGCGACGCCGGGCTGCTGCGTGTTGATGGGGGGCGGCGGGATGAGCGAGGAGCCCGCGGCCGCGGAGGAGCAGCTGGACTCGGTGCGCACCGGCATCTCGGCGGGAAAGGAGGGCGAGGAAAGGCTGCGAGCGGGGGGGGGGGGGGCCAGGGCCGCCTCACCTCCGCCGACTCTCTCTCCCGGTCCGCCGCCGCGAGCGTTCTCCAGCGGCACGACGCAAACACACAGGGCCTCCTCGCCAGCACCGCGACCGCTGATTGGTGAGCGCAGAGGTGAAGGACCCGCCCTCTAGCCGCTGCTTTCTGTCATTGGACGGCTGTGACCCGTTCCCGCCGCGAGCCTGCCGGGAGTTGTAGTCGGCAGTGCGCCAATACCCCCGGCCGAAAGCGATCACAAACTCTGACGGGCGCTCATTGGTTGCTGTTGAGTGTGACGTTGAGAGGCGGCGTCACAGGTTGCGTCATCAAGATGGCTGCGCCCTTGAATCTGGAAGCTGGTTGTTGCTGTTCTTAATAGAATTTTCGTTTTCAAAATCGTTTTTATTGACATTTTGTATAAGTGCAGTAGAACAAGCGTATTTCCGGGAAGCGTTAGGAAATGTTGCGTTGTTTCTCTAGATTCTACCGGGCTGCCTCCTCTACCGGGCTTCGTGCTTATACACCAGCAGTGGGTAAGGCTGATGCTAACTGTGCTATCGTTCAAATTGAAGTATATTTTATTTATTTGAAAGAACTGTTCTACTGATTCTTGGTTCCACATCTATTCTCCTCAGTGCATTTTTTCTAGTGAAAAAGGTACGGGTACTTAAATGCTAGGCTACCCTTCAGGGGTAGGGGTGGGGTGAACACTGAGGGACCCACCCCACAATAGCCAGGCCCCCTGCAACCAGTCACAGAATCTATGACAAGGCAGAATTGGTGTGTAGAACCTGAGCTCTTTCATTAAAACTTGGGGTCCATGGATCAATTTTAGCAGACAATGGAAAAGGTGCTGGTACTCAAATGCCAGGCCACTCATCTGGGGTGTGGTGATCACTGAGGGACCCACCCCACAATAGCCAGGCCCCCTGCAACCAGTCACAGAATCTATGACAAGGCAGAATTGGTGTGTAGAGCCTGAGGTCTTTCATTAAAACTTGAGGACCATGGGTCAATTTTCGCAATGGAAAAGGTGGCGGTACTCAGTACCCCCAAGTACCCCCTCAAAAAAAAGCCCTGATTCTCCTCCCCCCCCCCGTCCCAAATCCCGGGTGAAGCCAGAGAAAATGGGATCAGATGTACCACTCATTTCACCCTTCGTTCATTCTTGCTCTGAATTAGAGTCAGGAAATTGGAGCTTTTGTCATAACGCTGTTGGCTTCAGCATGCGTGAATAAATTTTACTGTGTATGTACATTTGTCTTGCTAGTTATTCAAATATTGTCTTAATTCTTATTGTGGCAAAATTCTTACTACTTTTCTATGTTCAGTGCTTATTCTCTTTCCTCTTATTTGAATGGCATATAACCCTTCACCCCCCCGCCCCCCACCCCGCTTAAGCTGAAGAATTTGTATAAAAGTGAACTGTATATGGGACCCAGATGCAAATGTACATCTTTACTATTTGTGAGCAGATACATATTTCTAAGTTGAGATATTATAGACTAACTAGTGTTCCTCAGTTGCTGATTCTTAGCTAGGTCTCACAGATCCAAAACAGCACACTTTAGATTGTGGTACTTTGTCTTTTCTCTAGACTGCTTTAAAGTATATTCTTTCTTTTCTTTTTTATTCCTGTTTTAGAAAGGAAAAAGTTTTATCAGAATGTCAGTATTTCCCAAGGAGAAGGTATGTGTTCAGTAAAAATCGGTGCTGTAGTAAGTTTTTACTATAGAACACCAATCATTCTGTTAGCCAGTTGGGTGAACTGAGATGGGCGTTTTATCTTTTGTATGTTGTGTTCATCTGCAAGGATAGAAAATATATTTCATGATTTTACAGGTTTTATAATAATGTCTTTGCTGTACTTATTGATATTCTCATTAACTAATACTATATAAAATTAGGTAATGCCAAAGGCAGAGAAGTATACTGATTTTTGCATCCCATTGGTCATTGCCATTCTTTTGCTGTTAATTCTTGAGTTTTCCTGTGATCCCTTAGGTGGTTTTGAGATAAATTTGGACCGCAAGAAGTTAAAAACTCCCCAAGGAAAACTGTTCACAGTACCAAGTGAGCCACTGGCTATTGCTGTTGCCACAGAATGGGACAGTCAGCGAGACAGCATCAAATCTTACACAATGCACCTGGTAAGCAGTTCAGCTTCAGTGACACCCCAGTCAGCTTGCACTTGGAATTCACCCTTATGCAGGTTTTTCTCACACGCTGAAGCCGTTTTTACCACATATATAAACTTGGCCTTTTGTATTTTTTTGTTGCCATTAACACACGGCCATTAAAATAATTTACTGCATGAGCACATACCGCCACCCATTTTTATAGGCAGTAAGGACTTGAATGGTATCTGCGCTAACAGTTTGCGCAAGAACACCCACTCCATCCCAAGACACTCCCCCCCCCCCTTCCCAAAAAAAGGTTTCAGCACACATTGTTTGCAGATTTAGCAGTTACCGTGGTACGCCATTTTAAGCTGTGATAAGCACGTGCTAGGGCCTATTGAGCTTGGTAAATGGGCCCCTGAATAATTTGTGGGACCGGCTGTACTCCACCTGGCACTACTCAGAAAAATCTGGGGTAGTCAATAACGATTTTCAGCAGAATTTCTCCAGATAGCAGGCACCACTGTGCGAATAAATACTTAATACTTTTAAATTCAGGCCCATGCTTGTTAGAATTGGAGGTTTAGTCGTACTCATTGTGGCCCTCCAGTCCATAAGACCTCTGTCCAGTCCTTGTTTGCCAGATCCTGTGCCTGTGTATTCTAAGCCAGTGGTTTTCAACCCAGTCCTCAGTGACCATCTGGCCCCACAAGGAATATGCTCGAGCTGTATGAGAATGCACATCTTATGTTGCATGCAGATATCTCTCTTGCATATTCATTGTGTGTCTCCCAAAAACATGACTGGGTTGAAAACCACTGCCCTAAGCCACATATACAAGAAAACTGTTTTGTGATGAATCAAGCAATAGATAGAAGTTTAAATCCAAAAAGCAGCAAAAACTGGAAATTATTGCTGAACTGATAATTTTGTAATTTTCTTTTTAAATAGACCACGTTATGCAACACTGCATTGGACAACCCCACTCAGAGAAACAAGGAGCAGTTTATCAGAGCAGCTCTGAAGTTCCTGGACACAGACACTGTCTGGTAGGAGACTGCAGAAAACTCACTGGTGATCCAGTCGTCTTACGCAAAAGGCAACAATGACAGCAGATTATCAGTAGTAGATGATAAAGTCTGTTTTATTAAAAGTAGATTTCACATAAATGATCTGATGGGCCACGTTTTGCCTAACCACAGGGCTGCATCAGGGGTTCAACCGAAACATAAACATACTTGAACTTATAAAACTTAATCATAAGAACACATGCAATAACATGAAAATACATAAAAGTCGAAAAGTAAACATATATAATGAACATGTGTGCTAATATCTTATAAATTCAAGGCACATGCAAATCATAAAAATATTTTAAAAACATAAACAATTAAAAACATAGTAACATTAATCCAAAACTAAACATTCCCATTGTATGTACACCAGGAATAAAGCGTGCAGAAGTGACATATGAGAAGCTATATAATGTGTGATAGTTGCAGTCTTAATACATACCCACAAAATGGGATGGAAGCACATAAGTATTCTAGAAACCTTAAAAAAGCAGCAATATGTTACTTATGCAGCTCCGTCAAAAACATAGCTATACATAGTCCAAATCCAACATTCAAAAGCATGTTCAATTATATACCAGGCAAGGACACTTGTGACAAGGCTACAGCCCAGATGTACGAAATGAAGCAGCAAAACCCTAAACTACATCTCCCAGAATGCATTTCCAGTCCCAGCAGGGGGAGGCCAGGGGATAGGCAAGCTGGCCATATACCGTCTCTGACCACAAGAGGGAGGGAGTAGGAAGAAGCCTAGTTCCCCTGGACCCGCAATCAGTATATCATGCCACCCACCTGTAATAAGGAAGGGTGGGGTGAGAAGCAGGAGGAGGATTGGGTGGAAGAGGGAGTTAATCAGGCAGAGCAGGGGGAAGAAAGCAGAATGGAATGGGAGCTGGAGGGCCCTGAGGAAGGCAGCACCTGAAGGTGAAAATCTATGTTGTTTGGAAGTTATTTTGATTTAAAACCTGCTTTAAGAAAGAAGCCAGTTTTCTTTTGGTTAGACCTGTTTGCTGTGGGGGAAACCTTGACTGTGAGGGAGGTGGCTGGAAGAGTTACAAGCCTGGTTCCCCAAGCTGCACCCTGATTATTGTGGAAAGACTATGTTGTTTTGAGGCAAGCACTGATTTTGCTACTGACTTTGAAAAGGAGGGATTTTCAAAGGGACTATTGTAGCCCTTCAAGAAAGGGCAGAGACTTTGTGTTGCTGGCTTGTACCCTAAGAGAGGCAGAACAGCCCTGCCTGGGGAAGCCCTAACCCAGGGCTCTGGACGGAAGTGTTTGTCCTTAACTTGGAAACAAATAAAAGAATATTTGAAAGTATCCACTGGTGGCAATTTGTGGAGATCTGGCTATTCGTGGGGAGGAGACTTCCTTCCCCCCCCACATACTGGAACAGCGGGCCCGTTTACACACTGAAAGACACATTGGGCTCTTTCAGAAATGAACAGCACATCAATAATCTAAAATGATTGTGAAATCATTATTTAAAAAATACTGGCCAAATTAATAAGTGTAGCTTAAAAATCCCAAGTTCTCGCCCACCGGTAGCAAATGTTTATTTGCAAGGCCAGAAAGCAGGAAACGGGAAGGCATTCTTGTTCTCTTAACTAATCCTTTCTGACAACCCGTTTAAATAAAAACAATAATATGAACCAAAAATAAATGTAATTCATTCCAGATGAAGACCTTGCATTCGCCTCTTAAATAGCTAAAAAATTACACCAATTAAAACCAAAAAATGCCTAGGGAGGCATGCTTTCCAAGTTGAAATGCATATGAGTTTCACACATCATGTATGCATTCATCATGTATGCATCCAAAAAAATAAGACGTTACACAACATAGACATAATTGAAATCTTATCACTTGACTGATCAACCTCCTTATCACTAATGAATAAGCATAACCACTTCAATCTCTATGTCGAATATGGTCTGTCCATAGTCGATGACCTAAAGAATGATACAACCCAATTTCGTACTCAGGAACGTTCATGTATTACTATAATTTATTCTTCCAATTTCTTATGCAGGAACGTTCATGTATTACCATAATTTATTTTTCCTTAACATATATATGCACATGATATATATCTATACCATGATCTGTTCACGTATGTTCTGTTACATGTATGTTACCATGTATGTATACAACTTAACACATTACCATTTGTAATTCTATTACCCGGAAATGGCAACCGCCATTAAGGCAAATGTAAGCCACATTGAGCCTGCAAATTGTTGGGAAAATGTGGGATACAAATAAATAAATGATGTCATATGCGATGTGTGGAATACAGCATCAGAGCAGCACCTGGTACAGATGAAAAAAATGCATAAAAAACACTTGTGTTCAAAAACTAATAACTTAAAGGGCAACCTCAATAAATATTTTTAAAATCTGAATAATAATAACTAATTAAAGGGAAAAATCTTAGAAATGTGACAGCATATAAGGTCCAAATAGCCCTTGCAGTCTGCCTATCCTCGGCAACCGCTATCTTCTCCTTTCCCTGAGATATAAAATACAGGCCTTGGGAACTTGTTTTCTGGTACGGGTCACGTGGAGGATACGATGTGCTCACTCAATATTTTTTTTGGGGGGGGGGGGGGGGTTTTGTTACATTTGTACCCCGCACTTTCCCACTCATGGCAGGCTCAATGCGGCTTCCATGGGGCAATGGAGGGTTAAGTGACTTGCCCAGAGTCACAAGGCGTTGCCTATGCCTGAAGTGGGAATCGAACTCAGTTCCTCAGTTCCCCAGGACCAAAGTCCACCACCCTAACCACTAGGCCACTCCTCCACTGTTGCTACTATTTGAGATTCCATGTAGAAGTCGGCCCTTGCAGATCACCAATGTGGCCGCGCAGGCTTCTGCTTCTGTGAGTCTGACGTCCTGCACGTACGTGCAGGACGTCAGACTCACAGAAACAGAAGCCTGCGCAGCCTTCTACATGGAATGTTGCTAGTGGAATAGCAACATTCCATGTAGAATCTCCAATAGTAGCAACATTCCATGTAGAATTTCCAATAGTATCTATTTTATTTTTGGTACATTTGTACCCTGCGCTTTCCCACTCATGGCAGGCTCAATGCAGCTTACATGGGGCAATGGAGGGTTAAGTGACTTGCCCAGAGTCACAAGGCGCTGCCTATGCCTGAAGTGGGAATCGAACTCAGTTCCTCAGTTCCCCAGGACCAAAGTCCACCACCCTAACCACTAGGCCACTCCTCCACTGTTGCTACTATTTGAGATTCTACATGAAATGTTGCTATTCCACTAGCAACATTCCATGTAGAAGTCGGCCCTTGCAGATCACCAATGTGGCCACGCAGGCTTCTACATGGAATGTTGCTAGTGGAATAGCAGCATTCCATGTAGAACCTCCAATAGTAGCAACATTCCATGTAGAATCTCCAATAGTATCTATTTTATTTTTGTTACATTTGTACGCTGCGCTTTCCCACTCATGGCAGGCTCAATGCGGCTTACATGGAGCAATGGAGGGTTAAGTGACTTGCCCAGAGTCACAAGGAGCTGCCTGTGCCGGGAATTGAACTCACTTCCTCAGTTCCCCAGGACCAAAGTCCACCACCCTAACCACTAGGCCACTCCTCCACTCCATCTAAGGTAACTTCCAGATTCATATTTAATAGTTTCTACAAAACTTTCCAGATTTTCAGGAACACCTAAGAGGCACAAGTTGTTCCTAGGCATCCGATTAGAAAGAGCTTCTGTTTCATGTTGAAGCACGTTTTATTTTGTTTAACTTTCACTGTACCTGTAAGTGCTGCTCATTGTGTGCAGCAAGGAGCTAAAGCTTCACACTGAACTGGGTGAGTTGAGTCGACATTGCAGCGAGGTTTGATTTAATCTCCTACGTAGCAATATAGTTCTGTTGCATAAGTTCCTGCAACGATGTAATATTATCAGTTATGGCATCTGGTTTGAGAGCAGCGGTGCCATTAGGACCTTCTCAGGTGCACTAGGCTCATGCTTCAATGGTTTGGAAGCAGATTGGACCACAAATGAGTTGTCATTCTTATTCGGTTTGAGCCCTGTTTTAATATTGTCAGATCTTTTGATGTAGTGCTGAGAAGTGATTAGACTGATGTTTTAATGAAAAATAAACAAATACCTGTGGGCGAGCACTTGCTACACGTCTATACCACGCAGTGTCATGTGGTTCCTCCCTCCCCCCAGTTTAATATTCTTTTTTATTTTAACATTAAATTTTATTAAGGGCTTGAACATTACAAATTCCCTGTAACATACAGTGATAAACTGGTATTGAACAAAAAATGATCTTCCAAATACAAAATTAACCACCCCCCGTGCCTAGAGAGCAAGCTCTGAGCACTCCGAGTACATTTCCCCATTCAGACAAAAACCCCAAAGCAACTCTCCCAAAGCACAACTAACCCTAAATCCGTCCCACCCCCAGGTCCGCTTAAATGTCCTTCGGCAACCAATCCAAATGTACCCATTCTTCAGCAGTGGGGTCATACCGCCCCAATCGACGATCTGTTCATTTCTCCAGTTCTCCCAACATTTAATTTCAAGAGCCAGCTGGTTAAGGAAGGTCCTCTCTCTTGTCTCCAGTGAGCAGCTTTAACAGTCTTCGCCACTGGTAAGCATAGACGTTTGAGACGACTCTGCCATTTCAGGCCTCTTCGATTCCGAGTTTAATATTCTGGTTGAACTCTGCTTGATATACAAGTGTGAGGCAATAGCGGCAGAGCATGCTGGACGTTTTGAGAACTTCTGTGCTATTTGGGCTCTCTACGGTGGTGTGTGGAGTTTTTGTAGTAGTTTGAGTTGACTTCTGATGTGTTGAGGGGTGAGGGGAGGGTTGTGCCATCAGGCAATGTTATGCGAAGGTCGCTGTGCTGTTTTATGTATTAATAAGTAACACAATAATAAAACTGTAAACTTACAGATTGTAGCCTTCCAACACTTTCTGGGGCTCTTGAATTATTGTTCTTTTATGCAAAAGGATTGGTTGGGGGGGGGGGGGGGAGGGTTGAAGGAATTTGTGGAAACACAGGACAAAAATGACAAAAGACTGGGGCATAGAAGAAAGCATATTGATTGCCTCCTAATGCAACAAACTGGAAATGTTTCATTGTTTAAAGTTCTAACAATAAAATTATCCCTCCTTGCCCACCCCTTGGCAGTATATTGTTTAATATTCATTTCTTTTACTTTATTAGTCGTCAGTATTCCCATATAGAGTTCAATGTGACATCAAGAAAAGAAGTACATTCTTCAGAGTTACATTGTGAAAGTTACTACAAGGGAAGAGAGGGCTATCAAACATATAAACGGCGAGTGACCGACTCACTCGCAAATGCGCAGTAGAGACTTCCCTCTCTGTCCCGCCCCCGCGTCAATACGTGATGACAGGGCGGGACAGAGGGGGAATGCGCAAAGCCGCCAAGGTCGCTACCGCTCCCCCCACCCGGTGTCGCCGCCGCCAGCCCTCCACCCGGCCCAGGCCCTCTCTCCGCTACTGAACTTACATCCATTCGCCCGAAAGCAGCATGCACATCAGCTGAGCTGCCGTCCACCTTCCCTCCCTGCCTGTGTCCCGCCCTCGCTGACGTTACGTCACACGAGGGCGGGACACAGGCAGAGAAGGCTGACGGCAGCTCAGCTGATGTGCGTGCTGCGTTCGGGCGAATGGATGTAAGTTCAGTAGCAGAGAGAGGACCTGGGCCGGGTGGAGGGCTGGCGGCGGCGACTCCGGGGGGGGGGGGGGGACACAGTAGCGTCGACCTCGCGGGGGGGGCAGCGTCGACCTCCGAAAACCCCAATACCAGCCCGTTTTAACGGGCTCAACGGCTAGTAATATCATAGAAAAAACTAAGTATTGGTAATCGTTGATTATTGAACATTTTGTAAAACATCTAAGTAATAAAATAGGAGTGTTTCTGGGTTTTCTTTTCCAGAAAATTAAAGGATTTCACACTGAAAAATAGAAATCAAACCAAATAAAACATGGAAAAGAAAATAAGATGATACCTTTTTTATTGGACATAACTTAATACATTTCTTGATTAGCTTTCGAAGGTTGCCCTTCTTCCTCAGATCGGAAATAAGCAAATGTGCTAGCTGACAGTGTATATAAGTGAAAACATTCAAGCATTACTATGACAGTCTGACAGGGTGGGAGGATGGGGGTGGGTCTGAAGTATGCATGGGGACATCAAAGCATATCATTGATATTCTAACAGGATGGGTGTGGATAGGTGAGGGGAGGGTGATCAACAGAGACATACAGCTTTATGGTTTATAATGGGCTAGGAACCCCAGATCCTTGTTAAGTCCTTTCTGTTGGGTGGACGAAGAAGGGCAACCTTCGAAAGCTAATCAAGAAATGTATTAAGTTATGTCCAATAAAAAAGGTATCATTTTATTTTCTTTTCCATGTTTTATTTTGTTTGATTTCTATTGATAACCTTAAGAGTGGACTAACACGGCTACCACACTCCTCTACACTGAAAAATAAACTCCTCATTGCTACCTATTAATGGACAGTGAGGAGGGGGAAGCTCTTTTCCCCACTTGTAAAGGCTTTTCCCAAATAATGCAATTATGTGCTTAGGCATTCCCAGGGAGCTGAGCTGTGATGTGTGCTTGGGTACACAGTTACATCTTCTTTAGAGCAGGTGAGAATTGGTGTACTACTGGAACTGGTTCTAAAATTTACCCCCTGAACGCTATACATGATACTCTAGAGGGCGTTCAAGAGCCTTTGAATATAGGGTAAGTAACATTGAGTAAATAAATAGCATTGTTATTATTGTAGTATTGGAAAATGACACGGGGATGGGGATACGCGGTTAACCGTGGGGACTAGGACAGAGCTCGTGGAGATGAGACTGGGACAGAGCCCACGGGAACAAACTTTGTCACCATCTCTGTGTCATTCTCTAATGCAGATGACTATGTTTTGATTTTTTTTTTTTGGGGGGGGGGGAACAAGCAAAAGTGCTGGCAAAACTTTCAGAGGGGCTCCTGTGCATTCCTGCTCCCAGCATGTCTTCTGAGAGGACATTTTCTATTGTGGGAAGGACTGTGGAAGACGAGAGAGATAGACTGAATCCTTAGATTGTTGATAACTTATTCAGAGCTGCCAAGTTGCCCATTCCAGGAGGAAGACTTTTTACATCCCAAAGCAGTGTAGTAGTTGTAGTCCATGATTCTATCCATTGAAATTAGTGCTGCAGGTCCCATAATGCACCAGGATGAGGTTGGCAGAAATCCAGGACTAGCCAAAAAGTCTATTCGTCTACAGATTAGAACATCACAACAGTGTTTCACAGGGCATATTTCTTCAGATATGGAAAGACTGGCTGCTTGATACCTTTTCGATTAAAGTTTGGTATACAGAGACAAAGCAATCTACCTGAGGTCTCGCACACACAGTCCAATGTACTGTGCTGCAGATGTCTTCACAGCAATGAACTTGGTTCCACAAAAAGATTTTTGTGCAAAATACCTGGTCACATAATATACAGAAGGTTTTGTGGACATGGTGTTTTGCAATAAAAGTTAATGCAAAGTCACAAACTTTGGGTTTGTATTTTTGTTTTTCAATAAACATTCCTCACGTCTCTAATGTATAGTTAACTTTCATGTATTCGATACGGAAAAACATAACTATGCCAAACTGTTAATGAGCTGATATGTGCAAAAAAAAAAACCAAACAAGCAAATTACACAGACTTGCAAATGGAATTCCACTTTTTCACTCTGTTACAAACTCATTTTAGTATATTGACCGTCTGTGGGATAGCCAGAGATAGAAGCAACTTGCCTATGGTCACACAGAGTCAACGGAGAGCAGACATTAAACTCATAAGCCCTAGGAGTTTTGCCTACCTGGTGGTCCAGTGCGTTAACCTTTTTGGATGTAATAATAATCAAGAAATGTATTAAGTTATGTCCAATAAAAAAAGGTGTCATCTTATTTTCTTTTCCATGTTTTATTTTGTTTGATTTCTATTGATAACATGGAAAAGAAAATAAGATGATACCTTTTTTATTGGACATAACTTAATACATTTCTTGATTAGCTTTCGAAGGTTGCCCTTCTTCCTCAGATCGGAAATAAGCAAATCAAGAAATGTATTAAGTTATGTCTAATAAAAAAGGTATCATCTTATTTTCTTTTCCATGTTTTATTTTGTTTGATTTCTATTGATAACCTTTAAGAGTGGACTAACACAGCTACCACACCTCTCTACCTTTTTGGATCAAAGCTCCTCCAGGAAGGAAAAGGTGGCATATCCTGTTGGCCAGAACTTCATTAACTGTTACTGTGTATTTAATTATGTTTACTGGCACTGATATGTTCTCTGGTGTGAGTGAATGGGTCTCTCGGGTAGTGTTGGATGTGTTCTATTGTGTACTCACTCGGTTCTGCCTCTATAGCTCCAAATCATCTTCTGAACACACATTAGTTTTTCCGCCTTTAATTTTGGTTGCTTCTATGCTCCAGGCATCTAGAAAGAGAACTAACACTGGTTTTGCATTATGTACTTAGCTACAGAGTGGAAGAGCCTCCAGGTTTAGTGGAATTGCAGACGAATGAATGGGACCCTGTTATAAACTGGGCTGAAAAAAGGTACAGAAGCTTTTTCTTGTGTTTGTCCCTTAATTTTTGTTTTTGTTGCAAATGTAATTCCTTCTTCGGGGGACTTCTGTAGAAACAAAGTTCAGTAAATACTTAACTGATTGGGTTTGATGAAGGCTGGGATAAATGGGAATTCGTAGCTAGTAGCACACAAGTTTGTCTGGAATTTAAAAGGGGAAGAAATGCAGTTTACGTCTGTTTATTGTTAAAACATATTTTAAGCTGTTTGCATTTAGAATTTGTATTTACACATAACATTTATCGCAAGTATTTTATGAAACCATCTGATGCAATAAATTATGTTAATTTAATCCCCTATTTAGTGTGTATTGTTATATTTAAAAAACAAAAAACTGGAACAACAAAGGAAACTCTTCTGTCATCCTGAATTGCACACTACTTAACCTTTATAACATACTTTAGATTGTAAGCTCTTCCGAGCATGGACCGTCCTTAATTGTTAATTTGTACAGCGCTGCGTAACCCTAGTAGCGCTCTAGAAATGTTAAGTAGTAGTAGTAGTATTACATATAGCAGTGATTTAACCAGAGCTGAGATTGTGATGTCATAATGCCTCATTCCACCAATGCCTAAGAGCCAACCTCATCAGTGATGTCACAATGGCTCGACTGTCCTATACTTGGCCCACTTCCCCCCTTAGTGTGAAGAGTTTCAGTCTCTGGTATCCAGAGCTGAGATTGTGATGTCATAATGCCTCATTCCACCAATGCCTAAGAGCCAACCTCATCAGTGATGTCACAATGGCTTGATTGTCCTATATTTGTCTCACTCTTATCTATTAAGCTCTTTGAGCAGGGACTGTCTCTCTTTGTTAAATTGTACAGCGCTGCGTAACCCTAGTAGCGCTTTAGAAATGTTAAGTAGTAGTAGTAGTATTACATATAGCAGTGATTTAACCAGAGCTGAGATTGTGATGTCATAATGCCTCATTCCACCAATGCCTAAGAGCCAACCTCATCAGTGATGTCACAATGGCTCGACTGTCCTATACTTGGCCCACTTCCCCCCTTAGTGTGAAGAGTTTCAGTCTCTGGTATCCAGAGCTGAGATTGTGATGTCATAATGCCTCATTCCACCAATGCCTAAGAGCCAACCTCATCAGTGATGTCACAATGGCTCGACTGTCCTATACTTGGCCCACTTCCCCCCTTAGTGTGAAGAGTTTCAGTCTCTGGTATCCAGAGCTGAGATTGTGATGTCATAATGCCTCATTCCACCAATGCCTAAGAGCCAACCTCATCAGTGATGTCACAATGGCTCGACTGTCCTATACTTGGCCCACTTCCCCCCTTAGTGTGAAGAGTTTCAGTCTCTGGTATCCAGAGCTGAGATTGTGATGTCATAATGCCTCATTCCACCAATGCCTAAGAGCCAACCTCATCAGTGATGTCACAATGGCTTGATTGTCCTATATTTGTCTCACTCTTATCTATTAGATTGTAAGCTCTTTGAGCAGGGACTGTCCCTCTATGTTAAATTGTACAGCGCTGCGTAACCCTAGTAGCGCTCTAGAAATGTTAAGTAGTAGTAGTAGTAGTTTCCTTATTTTCTCTGTAAAACTTCTCAATGGTGAGTGTGGGCGAGGGGAACCCCTGAACCGTGATCAATCACCCCATTTGCACCTCATCATTTGTAGGAGTTCAATACCATCTGGCACCTCTACTTTCTGAACCGTCTTCCCTGCTGTCATATTACCACCTCTGCTTCTTCATCTCGATTCTGTCCTTTCCCATTATACTTCTAGAACATTAACTGTTTGACCTGCTGTATGTTTATGTAGATTGTTGTAAGCCACATTGGGCCTACCCTTGGGTGGGAAATTGTGGGATATAAGTGCTGTAAATAAATAGGTTGTAGGTCAGATCGTTATATCGATGGTATATTTATACACATTATGGTTTTCCTGAAAGTGGGACAATGTGAAAATATTTTTTTTAAGTAACAAAAATACAGATTGAATAATCTATATATATAAAAGGCAACCCCAACGTTCTATGAAGCCTCCAGCCGGAAGTGTGAAGTGCCAGAGATATCCGGTTTCCCCATGAGTGAAGGAAAACAGCACAGCACGAAATCCCTCTCTCTGTAACAGTGAAGGACTCAGAGGGGGGAGGGGAGAGAGACGCCCTCACTCGGTAATACAAACACAGCACAGCAGGAAACGTAACACTGAAGGACTGGACATGGAGGGGGGAGGGGGAGAGAGAGGGCAGGGACACTCCCACATGCACACTCTGAAGAAATCCTTGCTAGCCCCCGTTTCATTTGCATCAGAAACGGGGCTTTTTTACTAGTAAATACATATGACATCTAGAACTTGAACATATAAAAGGTAAAGGGTGAGGTTAAAGTACGTCAGTCGGTTACCGCTGACCTAACGAAGGCAAGACAGCTCTGTAAAGCTAGTCAGAAGAAGGCTGCACCTATGACCTGTTTGTTGACCTTTTTTTCTAGCTGCAGTAATGCAGCAAGCTCAAGACTTTAGTAAAATTAGAAATGTAATGCCATTTTTCAATCTTTGAATGTGGAAGGGTAAGTAATCAAGTGCAAAAGTTTCGTATGCAAAATTTTACTGCCTAGAAGGGGCTTCTAATGTACATCTTGTAAGTGAAACAGTGGAGAGCTAAGTGACTTGTCCAAGATCACAAGGAGTATCGGTGGTAGAAGCAGGATTTTGAACCCTGTCTATGCTGATTCTCAGCTCACTGCTCAACTGTTAAAGCTCTTGTAAAACTGGAACTGTTTCAGGTATGATGTTAGCATTGGTTCCTCCACCAGCATCATGGGACCCCATATTCCAGCAGAGACAAAAGAGGCGTTCATGAAGCATTTAGCCTCTTACAACATGTGGGCATTGCTAGGTGAGTGTGATTATTCTTCTGTTGTGTTTTGGTAAGGACCCTGTAGGCCCTGAAATGCTTGAGCTTGATTCTGTCCACCTCGTGGGATCTTTGTGTTCTTTCCACTTTTTGTGGTTGTTGAGTTTTCAGTTCTTACGCTTTACTTACTTTTCTTTTTCTGGATGCTGGGAGTTCTCCTGTGCCAGGCTTAGGTTTGTAATGAGGGCTTTCTTGTTTTGTTCCTTGATTATTTTACTATATTGATTAGTTGCATTGTATTAGGGTTTTTATTTGCACTTTTGTCCAGCAGTGAATACAGGCCTATTGTGCAACCCTACTGGACCAAATACAACATTTAGATTTAACAATTTTTATTCAGGATCAAACAAATCCAACATCTA
Source organism: Microcaecilia unicolor (assembly GCF_901765095.1). NCBI lineage: Eukaryota > Metazoa > Chordata > Amphibia > Gymnophiona > Siphonopidae > Microcaecilia > Microcaecilia unicolor. Next base: position 8,721,700 of record NC_044038.1, read on the forward strand.
ATAACTAAACAAATCTAGACAAAAGCATCAATCAACAATCAAACAGAACAGAGTAATATGCGAAAATATCATACAGCAAAGAGCTGGATAACACATGATCCCAGTCTTGTTTTGTGAGAAAACTCCCAAACCTTTCCCCCTCATTACCCTAGTTTCCTTCAAATTTAACGGTTGTTTGCAAGATCCCCCCCCCCCCCTTCTTCAGCCCATATCTTAAACAGACACTGAGATGACCCGGTGTCTGGTCTCTTATGAACCCCAGGCCATCGTTGAAGAGTTAACCTCCAGAATTCCCAATCCACACTCCCCTACCCAAGAAGAGAACCCTAAAACAACCCCTAATATAAAGGTACCAACTTAAGCAACACTCTGAAACCTGTTCAATACTGCACTTCCAAATACAACATTTAAACTTTATTGTGAACTGCCTTGATGTTTTAAACAAAAAGCGAATTAACTATAAACCATATTAAAATGCAACAGTGTAGCTGTTTGAAGTTTGTGTTTTGCCTTTATGAATGCTTTCTTGTATTCCACTTTGAATAGGAGATTAAAGCATTTCTTGCCCATCTTAACATAAATTGGTAGGAAGCAGCCTTAATTACGGCCATATACAGCAGTGTAAATTGTTATCTGGTGATAAAAGCATGAGATTATGATACTGGATTAGCTCCACGTTTTCAGCTTTGTAATTCTGGTTAATGGGCACCTTGTGCGGTATAGCAGCTTCCCGACGCTGAGAATTCTTCAACTTCTCACTGGCCACTACAATCAATTTTATTATGATTTTGAATTAAAGCTGAAGAGATTTATAGTGCCTTGATAGGGCTCCCAGGGTTTCATATGAGTGTATTTTTTTCTTCAACAGTCAGATCTGGGATGAAACATGTCAGTTTTAGCAACTGGCCTTTGGTGCATTGCTGGCAGTCACTACTCATTCTTGATGTTTCTCTCCAGCACTGGTATCCCACACGCAGCAGCTTAGAGGGGCCCAGGTTGTCCCAGTAATGCGACAGAAGAGGAAACGGTAGTCTGCAAAAAATGCCAAGCAATCCACAAAAGCAGAATTCTCGTCTTCTGATGTTTGAAAAGCTTTTATTTCCATCACTTTAAAACAAACAAAGCTCGGCGTGAGCTATGTTTCGCCTTCCTAGAGGCTGCTTCAGGGGCTACAACTATTAGGGTCCCAGAGGGCATTTTCACCTAATGGACTGTTAGTCCAAATACAGCATCACAAATTGGCCAAGCAGAAAGTGACTCCTATCAGCATCAACCAGCCATTGTTTGTTTGTTTTAAAGTGGTGGAAATAAGCGCCTTTTAACATCAGAAGATGCATATTCTGCTTTTGTTCACTGCTAGTCCCGATAATGCTACTCTTCCTTGATGCTATTTGAGCACTGCTTCTTAACCCAGTCCTCTGGACACCTAGCCAGTCAGGTTTTCTTGATACCCACAATGAATATGCCTGAAAGAAATTTGCCTACCTGACTTCCATTGTCTGCAGATCTACTCCTTACATATTCCTTGTGGATGGATGTGGCCCTGGGACTGTGTTGAAAACTCCGGTATGCTTTACCTGTTAAACTCTGGGTACTTCCAGGAATGCCAAGTGGTTGTTGGCCCGTTCGTAGGTGCTGCATGCTGCTATGTAGAAAGTTCATGCAGGGGAGGCACTATTCTCAGCTCCCCAGCTTGGAGCTGTGACCGTTCTTGTGGTCGGAGCGAGGGCTCATGACTTCATGGTGCTGTAATGAGCCTTAGTGCATGGTTTTTGACCCAGGACAATCGCTACAAAGTGGGGGGGGGGGGAATTGATAGGGGCAGATCTGAAGGCTCATGGCACGAGCCCTGGTTTTTTACCTGAGCTGGAAGGAGGATGAGGAGGAAAGTGCTGGACCAAAAAGAAAAAAAAAATTAAAACCAATGATTCTTTCCCAGTTTATTACATGAGAATGTAAGATGCTAGTCTTTCATCAGTCATGCCAGTTCTGAGCCTGTGCCCTTGTGTTTTTTTTTTTCAGGTCTAGAGTATATTATTGTACAGCTAAAATCAATGGTGCTGACAATGGGGCTGGTTGACCGTTATCTTACTGTAGAAAGAGCAGTGCTCCTATCACGCCTAGAGGAGGAATACCAGGTAAAGTGAATTCTAACACTCTACCCAAGGCCTATTAACCTGGGGCTGGCACTTGAGGCTGCTGTAACAAAGATGTTGGGTTTTTTTTCTAATTATTATTATTTCTTCAAGACTTAAAGGGAAAAGAAATTATTTCATTTCAGTGTTTTAGAACCTGTAGAGGAATTACTGCAGTTTGCCTGCCCTGTGGCCCAGAAGTAGTAATATAATTTCTACATTCTCAAGGACATATACTTAGTCTGCTCTCTGCCATAGTATTTCATTATATATTTTTTATTTGTTTGTTGCATTTGTATCCCACATTTTCCCACCTATTTTTTTTTGTTACATTTGTACCCTGCGCTTTCCCACTCATGGCAGGCTCAATGCGGCTTACATGGGGCAATGGAGGGTTAAGTGACTTGCCCAGAGTCACAAGGAGCTGCCTGTGCCTGAAGTGGGAATCGAACTCAGTTCCCCAGGACCAGAGTCCACCACCCTAACCACTAGGCCACTCCTCCACTTTTCTACTATTTGAGATTCTACATGGAATGTTGCTATTCCACTAGCAACATTCCATGTAGAAGTCGGCCCTTGCAGATCACCAGTGTGGCCGCGCAGGCTTCTGCTTCTGTGAGTCTGACGTCCTGCATGTTCCACTAGCAACATTCCATGTAGAAGTCGGCCCTTGCAGATCACCAATGTGGCCGCGCAGGCTTCTGCTTCTGTGAGTCTGACGTCCTGCACGTACGTGCAGGACGTCAGACTCACAGAAACAGAAGCCTGCGCAGCCTTGTACATGGAATGTTGCTAGTGGAATAGCAACAGTCCATGTAGAATCTCCAATAGTAGCAACATTCCATGTAGAATCTCCAATAGTATCTATTTTATTTTTGTTACATTTGTACCCCGTGCTTTCCCACTCATGGCAGGCTCAATGCGGCTTACATGGGGCAATGGAGGGTTAAGTGACTTGCCCAGAGTCACAAGGAGCTGCCTGTGCCTGAAGTGGGAATCAAACTCAGTTCCTCAGTTCCCGAGGACCAAAGTCCACCACCCTAACCACTAGGCCACTCCTGCACTCCAGGCTCAATGTGGCTTACATAGTGCAGTAGTGGCAATCGCCAATACCGGCATGAACAAATACAAAGTGAAGTAGTGACAGATAATGATCAGAATTGACAGACGTATTGGCGGTCAAGGGGAAAGTAGGTTAAGTCCAATACGAACATTTATATTGTTGTGTTCGCGTGGTGAAGGCATTTAGGTTGGGTCGTTTTGAGTATGCCTTTTCGAACAAGTTAGTCTTTAGGAGTTTCAAGTTAATATGGGGAACTAGGCAGGGATGCCCCCCCGTCACCCCTTTTGTTCCTGCTATCCTTAGAGCCTTTGGTGGTGAAAATTAGAAATCATACCCACTTAGAGGGAATAAAAGTGGGAAACAAATAATATCATATCAGTATGTTTGTGGATGACATGTTATTATATGCGACCCATGCTGACTGAAATATGAGAAGTATTCCCCCAGATTCTATATAGAGGCATATTTTCAAAGCACTTAGCCTTCCAAAGTTCCATAGAAACCTATGGAACTTTGGAAGGCTAAGTGCTTTGAAAATATGCCTCATAGTGCGACTTAAGTTGTGCCTGCAAATCCAGTCGTATTCTGGATTTGCATGTGCAACTTAATTAGTTAATAAGCCAATCAGTGCTGATTAATTGCGACTTGACACAAATTGGTATTAATAAGAATTTACACGCAGAACTGTAAGTGTATTCTATAACATGATGTGCAGTTGCCCTGTTTCAGGTAGTCTGTATCTTGACGAATCTGGTTGTTTTTTTTTTTTTCCTGTAGATTCAGCGGTGGGGCAAAGTGGAGTGGGCCCATGACTATGACCTGCAGGAACTGCGTTCTCGCACAGCGGCTGGTACCCTCTTTGTTCACTTCTGCTCTGAAAGCTCAACTGTCAAACACAAACTGCTGCAAAATTAAGGCCTCAAAGACGGCTGGCAGAAAACGAGGACTGAAATGTCCCTTGCCATAACCTGTTGAAAATCAAGAAGACGGGCCTGCTCTAGAAAGAAGTGGTGAGGGAGGCAGAGGGTAATAGCAGAGAAAAGTGGATTGTTGGAGGGCCAGATAAGAGGACTACATTAAGTTTAATTCCGCAAGGATTACAGCAAGAGCAGAAGGCCAGACAATCCTCAGCAAATTATACAATCATGGCTAAAGCCAAGTCGGTCACTGGATTGTCCTTTGTAAAGGAACCTGTTTTTGGACATGAACTCATTTAGCAGACACTTGGTAAACTAGTGTTTAGTGAGGTGTTGAGACATTTACCCCCCGGATTCTATAGATGGAACCCAAATTTGGGTGCCAGAATTTGAGCATGATCCTGAGATGCGTGTGCAATGAATCATTAACAACCAATTATTGATGTTAATTGACACCAATTAGGATTGGCTGCGCCCAAATCCCATCACGTGCAACTCAAAAGGGGGCGTGGCAGTGGGAGGGGCATGGGCACATCTGGGGTGTTCTGAAAAGTTGTGCCCGTTGTTGCGGAATAATGGGGTCTCCGCGCCTAACTTGGGCAGCAATCGTACATCTGGTGCCTGTTTTTGATCTGTTCAATAAATTTGCTCCTCTATATCAATTGCCGAGGCCCATCGTGCTTTCTTTTATGACTGTTTGTACCGCATCAAGTGGATGGAGAGCAGATTGATAATTCTCTGATTATTATTTATTGTGCAGGCGTTGGTTTACGCTGAAACACGGCCCGTGTCGGGTCACTAATAAAGCACGCTTATACTTTTTCTTGAGAGCCCACTATGCTTTTTTTTTCTGGATTATTATGTATGTTCCTAACATTTCATTAATGTATTTATTATTTTTATTTGTTACATTTATACCCCACATTTTCTCACCTATTTGCAGGCTCCATGTGGCTTACAAAGTATCGTAAGGCAATTGCCATTACGGATGATAACAATTACAAGGTTGTGTTATAGTCACAGGTAGAAGTGTTTCAGGCGTCACGGGGTCAAGGATAATAAATTGTCCAGTACGATCATAGATTATATTGTGTTGCTGGGTGTGGGGATTTATGTTGGATCGTTGGGATAATCTTTTATGAAGAGGTGGGTTTTCAATGATTTCCTGAAGTTTAGGTGGTCATGTATTGTTTTCACTGCATGCGGGAGTCCATTCCATAGTTGTGCACTTACGTAGGAGAAGTTAGATGCGTGAATTGTTTTGTATTTTAGCCCTTTACAGTTTGGGTAATGTAGGTTTAGGTACGATCGTGCTGATCCGAGTCTGTTTCTAGTTGGTAGATCAGTGAGGTCTGTCATGTATCCTGGGACTATGCCGTAGATGATTTTGTGGACTAAAGTGCAGATTTTGAAGATGATCCGTTCTTTGATTGGGAGCCAGTGCAGCTTTTCTCGAAGGGGTTTGGCGCAGTCGAATCGTGTTTTACCATATATCAGTCTGCCTGCTGTGTTTTGGGCTAGTAATGCCTGTATATCTGCAGTGTATAACTTTCAATACAAGGCTGAACTTTTCTTATTTTATTAAACGTTGTTAATGGGGTCTTGTTAAGTTTACCTTGAACTATTTGCTGCTGCCGATTCAGAAGATACAGCAGACAGCTAAAAGTTAAAATTTTAAAGTTGATATTCAGCAGCCATAGGCCTTAAGTGGTCCTGATTCAAGCTTCTGTTCAAACCAGCATGCCAGGGTCAGATATTACACTAATGACAATATTTTGGCCAAGGGATAAATTAGCTGGAAAGAAACTTTATTCGTTTTCCCCGGTTAGAAGTCACACAAAAAAGGTTGATGCTAGAGCTTCTCAAACGGCACAGAAATGATTACCTGTGTTTACTTTTCTTACAAATCAGGAGAGCGATGTTAGAAAAACACCAAAGCAGTGTTGGTCTTCATATATCCTGTCCTTCTCAAACTGGTATGTCTCCCTATAGTTCTTGCTTTGAATGGTGAGAGAGAATGTGGCACACGGTCATGGATATGTGTCCTTATGTTATTCAAAATGGGGAAGAGACGAATAATGTTTTGTACTAAAGGATTGCAATAAGAACGGTCCTGTAAATAGCACATTAAACTGTTTAGGTAAGCTGTGTCATCCCAGTCACTAGAAACAGTTTCTACCACTGTGCCAGCCACTGGTGCTGTACCTACAGAACTGCTCGGCTCTCCCCTCGTTCAGTGAGTTTCGATCTCTGACCTGCAAAGGAGGGTCTTCAACTTGGCTGTGAACAAACACCAGTTGTTTTCTCTCAGCTTGCTATTGCATCTGCTCGGGCAGTTCCAGGTCATCCAGATCATCGATCAGGTGCTCAATGTATGCGACAATTTCTGTCACGCGCTTGCGGTTCCTTGCTGCTTCGTTCCTTTGAACCTGAAAGGGTGAGAGAGGGAACAGCTTGCTCCAAAATCGAGTTTTGCTCAATCTGGTGCCAAACTAAAAGAAAACGACAATGCAACTTTTACTAGAGATGCTGGAAGCAATTCCTCAGATATATCAGGGCCCTGTCTTACTTTAAAGCAGGGCTACTGCAAGAATTTTAGTGTAAATACACACAGTCACCATAGCAGACTCCCCCCCCCCCCCCTTTTTTTTTTTTAAACGTTCCTGTGCTGTGTGGAAGGTCCTTGGTTCAATTCCTGGTACATGTTTTCTACTCCTTTGGTAGGGAGACGGTGATTACAGATGGGTGACAGCTGCGGCCCAGATTCATAGTAACATACTAACATAGTAGATGACGGTAGAAAAAGACCTGCATGGTCCATCCAGTCTGCCCAACAAGATAACTCGTATGTGCTACTTTTTGTGTATACCCTACCTTGATTTGTACCTGTCCTCTTCAGGGTACAGACCGTAGAAGTCTGCCCAGCACTAGCCCCGCCTCCCAACCACCAGCCCCTTGATTTGTATCTGTCTTTTTCAGGGCACAGACAGTATAAGTCTGCCCATCACTAACCCCTCCTCCCAACCCCTTGATTTGTATCTGTCTTTTTCAGGGCCCAGACAGTATAAGTCTGCCCAGCACTAACCCCTCCTCCCAACCACCAGCCCCTTGATTTGTATCTGTCTTTTTCAGGGCACAGACAGTATAAGTCTGCCCAGCACTAGCCCCGCCTCCCAACCACCAGCCCCTTGATTTGTATCTGTCTTTTTCAGGGCACAGACAGTATAAGTCTGCCCAGCACTAACCCCTCCTCCCAACCACCATCCCCTTGATTTGTATCTGTCTTTTTCAGGGCACAGACAGTATAAGTCTGCCCAGCACTAACCCCTCCTCCCAACCACCAGCCCCTTGATTTGTATCTGTCTTTTTCAGGGCACAGACCGTAGAAGTCTGCCCAGCACTAGCCCCGCCTCCCAACCCCCAGCCCCTTGATTTGTATCTGTCTTTTTCAGGGCACAGACAGTATAAGTCTGCCCAGCACTAACCCCTCCTCCCAACCACCTGCCCTACCTCTGCCATTCAATCTCCGCTAAGCTCCTGAGGGTTCAAGAAGGAGTCCTGGTGCATAGCCTCTAACTAGACTTTTGCAATGGCTGACTAAGTGAGCAGGACCCATATGAAAGAAGGGAGAAACCCCCAGCAGTCTGTACGAAGGCTTCTACTGTTGGATTCCACCCCGAATCTCAACAAGCTGGAAACACCGAAGGGAGATAGAAACTGCCTGGATTTAGGATCCTACTAGCACAGCATAGTAGCAAAGGGCGGGAGGAAAACTCATTTTGACACAGTATTTCTCAGATTTATAGAGGCTTATGGTGAGTAATATGCATCTGTGCTAAGCCTCTTTTAATTGGGTACATTTACCAGCTATGTGTGTAATAAGAAGGCAGGCATCACAAAGCGGCTGTTTTCACACCTTCATCAAATTACTCAACACCTAAGTACTGTTAAACTGCCCAGAAGTACACATTGGCCACAGCACTGGGCAGCTGCCACTGAGTGGGAACCAGACTGAGAGTTACATTTTAAGACGGCTTTTCTTCATAGACAAGGTATTTTGTGTGCTTGGGGGTATCTGAGGGTGGTACAGCTCAGTTAAGTACAGTGCTGTGCAAAGTCAGCTGCTATGTTTCATGGAATCTCTCACTCAAGCAAAGCTGTACAAAGTTCAACAGGGCATTTTCATGCATAATTACTATAAGGGTGCCTACATTTTAGACACCGCTCATGCGTACAAATTTACAGAATAGGCATGAATGACATCACAAATTGGCATTTACAGGCATATGTGTTAGGTGCTATTCTATAACACTGGTGAGCTAGCCATAGCGTATCAGCTTTATCAGCGAGTCCGCCCAGCAACACACACACATTAAATAATAATAACATTAAGGGGGAGGGGTGAAACTTTGAAAAATTGCCATGTTGTATTGTGTGGTTTTAATAAAGATCTAATTCTACTAGTTGGGGAGAAAATAATAAAATTTATTTATAACCCACATTATCATAAAGTTCTAAGCGAGGAACAAAATTACGTACATAATTAAAGAATAGTATATCGAGTGTGCGCAATGCAAGGTGCACTTATGCCTGCCATTGACCTGGCGTAAGCTGTTGTTCGAAAGCAGCTTTGCACTATTCTAGAACGGATTAGGCACGCCTTACTGCCATTATAGAATTTGTGCTAAGCGTGCTTCGTTGTGCTTCTATTAAGCGCCACTTTATCGAAGTGCATCCCTATGATTTTGCTAATTTTAACAGATAAAATACACAGGGCATGTACAAAATTTTAAGACATGCTCCTAGTCGATTTCACTGCTGACTTTTTAAAAAGCTGTTAATAAGGTCAAAAATGTTTAGTGATTTGTCAGGGCCTTCATTTTGTGAGGTGGAGCCATGGTTGAATAAATACCGTGACTAGAAGGCGACTGAAATTGGGGTTTTTGGTTTTGGCTGAAGCTGAAACCCGGTGACATGATCATCAGTTCTCCTGCCCGTGCCTTGTTTCGGATGCTCTTGGTTACAATTTATGCTTTACGTGCTCCTGGGAGACTAAGATTTGCACATTCTGTGTGTTATACACACTTGCAGCTTGCAGAATTGTGACTTGCATTATTCTGACAGGTCCCCTGGCGAAGGCATACGTGCCGAAACACAGCTTGTGTTGAAATTTCTTGTCAAGTGCATCCTGTATACTGTATGTGAACAGTATTGAGAGAATATCTCCATTGTGTTTCAAGAATAAAGAGACTTTTTATCTTGGACTTTGGGTGTCTTTCACTCTCTTGTTTCTGAACGGATTGTTTGCGTGTGGAAGTCTTGTCCTCTTTTTTTTTGCTTAACTATAAGATGTGTGAAAACGCCAGGTTATGTTAATATTCTATCACATAATCTGGGCACCCAGATGCTGTTATACAGTAAGCCAGTGGTTCCTAAACCTGGTCCTGGAGGCACCCCACAGCACAAGAGGAGTAAAGGCTGACCACAGACCAAACCAACTCAGAAGATGGTGCTGAGAAATGCTTTATCGGTTGTACAAAGGACCCGACACAGTCCGTGTTTTGACGCAACTCAGGGGTCACAAATGGTATTCGCAGAGTACACTGGCTAACTGAGGTCGCTACCTAGGGTGCACTTTGTGAGATAAAAGAAATTTCCACCAGATACACACTTGAAGGACATGAACCCAACAGCGTGATGGCAAGAAATTACTGCTTGTAAAGGCTTCTCCTGTTTGCTGTTTCTGGAGGCACCCCAGCCAGTCAGGTTTTCAGGATACCCACAATGAATATTCATGAGAGAGATTTGCATGCACTGCCTTTACTGCATGCAAATCTCTCTCATGAATATTCATTGTGGATATCCTGAAAACCTGACTGGCTGGGGTACCTCCAGGACCAGGTTTGGGAAGCACTACAATAGGCTCTCACAGCATGGCATTGGGGCATCTAAAAGGAGGTGCCCACTTACAAGATTACACCCTCAGGGCCTACTAAATTATTTACCAGTTGGCGTTCCTCCTTCCCCCACAATTTCGTGACGCAGCTATAGTAGTTGTGGACTTAACGTCACTTGTATTTATAAGTTTCAGCCTTTACAAATTTAGTTTATTTTCTAGTTTGCTCTTCTGAATTGTAGGAAATATTTAAACTTAACTACAGTTATTTTGCTGTTTCTTTCCACAAGATGAGTGATTACTGCCAAATCACTTTGTTTACACAAGAGGCTGCAAATAATTCCTCCATCTTCATTATCCAACAGAATGGCACCTTTACGCAAAGCGGACTGGAAAAAAAGGTTTGAAAATGTTATTTCTTTCTAGTCGCACATCCAAGGTGACTCCCTGAACCTAGGCCCTCTTTGGCACTCATGTCTGGGCATGATTTCAATAATGAGCGGATGTGGGAGCTGCACTCCTTTGTTACTTACTTTCTGAATGAGATTGCTAGCCCAGCTGTTGATTTTCGTGAACATCTCATCTTCCCGGTTATCAATTTTCAGCAGGTGCAAGTCATGGGATGCACCAACAGCATTGACGATTGTGTCTTTGTCAACGAAAAGCTAATGGATGGAAAGAGCAAACAGTAAGGCACTAAGTCTGAAGCTAAATGACATGCACTCTGTGTCAATGCAGCCAGCATCTGCATTAATGTTCTTACCATGCGTACATCATCTGGGATATCCTCGTCAAATATCCCCTTTCCGATTTTCTCCAGGGTGTGAATGGCAATCTCAAGGAGCTTCTCATTGTAATTATTTTCTAGCTCTCGAATCTGAACCATGGTAAGCAAGAGGGTTAAGAGGCAAATGAGCGTAAGGACTGGAACTAGGTGGAGTACTTCAGTGTGACATGCCAGCCTAAGTAGCTGACGTGTTCCACTGCTTCTTTGACTATGGAATAATCTACCTACAGCTATCAGGTCAGAACTTTCATTCACCAAATTAAAAAAAAACACAGCTCAAAACTTACTCTTTTCACTTAGCTTTCCCGCTTAGGGCTTCTTAGCTTCCTCATTAGTTCTTGTGATTCTGCTGGGCTTATTCCTGTTTAATTTGTACACACTGTAGCTTGGGATTTTTAACTGTACTTGTATGATTGTGCTTGTATGACTGTTTTTTTTCCCTACTGCAATTGGTGTTTCTTGTCCTGATATTTGTAACTGGAGTGTGCATATTTTTGAAATGAATTTCCAAAATGAATACAGCCTACAAAATCTGTAAGGAAAAAGGACTGGAAAACAACTCACATGTATCTGAAAATCAAATATAGATGTTCTCTTACCTTGCTGTACCCTCAGCCATAGAAATGTCTCTTTGTAATCAGGCTAATTTTATTTTTGTTACATTTGTAGCCCGCACTTTCCCACTCATGGCAGGCTCAATGCGGCTTACATATTGTATACAGGTACTTATTTGTACCTGGGGTAATGGAGGGTTAAGTGACTTGCCCAGAGTCACAAGGAGCTGCCTGTGCCTGAAGTGGGAATCAAACTCAGTTCCCCAGGACCAAAGTCCACCACCCTAACCACTAGGCCACTCCTCCACTGTTGCTACTATTTGAGATTCTACATGGAATGTTGCTATTCCACTAGCAACATTCCATGTAGAAGTCGGCCCTTGCAGATCACCAATGTGGCCGCGCAGGCTTCTGCTTCTGTGAGTCTGACGTCCTGCACGTACGTGCAGGACGTCAGACTCACAGAAACAGAAGCCTGCGCAGCCTTCTACATGGAATGTTACTAGTGGAATAGCAACATTCTATGTAGAATCTCCAATAGTAGCAACATTCCATGTAGAATCTCCAATAGTATCTCTTTTATTTTTGTTACATTTGTACCCTGCGCTTTCCCACTCATGGCAGGCTCAATGCAGCTTACATGGGGCATTGGAGGGTTAAGTGACTTGCCCAGAGTCACAAGGAGCTGCCTGTGCCTGAAGTGGGAATCAAACTCAGTTCCTCAGTTCCCCAGGACCAAAGTCCACCACCCTAACCACTAGGCCACTCCTCCTAGTACACACATTTTGAAAATCCAGGTGTAATTTTAACTAGACCAAGTAAAGCAATTTACCCAAATAATGGCTCTGAAAGTGCTTTTCTAAGGGGGTCATTTATAACAGGTGCCTGTGTAGGAAGTTCAGAAAAGCTCTTGTTTTATAACAGGTAACAGAGGCTCCCAGAACCATCCCCGATAGTGCATAAATGATACACAAATGCACCCCTGTTCTGAACATAGTGTAAATGTGAACACATCTAAGCTGTGTATTTTATAACATAGATGTGAACATTGCAGCTTTGCCTTCACTCTGCCCAAACCCTGCCCCGGGAATGGCTACCTACTCATCACTCTTCTTTGCACCTACCTACTCATGTACAAAAGTGCTTTCCTGCACTTAAAAATGACTTTATATACAGGAAAAAAAAATTATTCCCCAAAATGTCTCCTACTGGACTTCATGGTATTAATAGAATGCTTATTGCAGCATTCTATACAAGCGTTGTGTGTCAGAGGAGACAACGAAGCACGCTCACCTTCACAACGGTCTTTCTAAAGACCTCCCTTTGTTGAGGATTTGCCTTCATCAAATAGTTCTCAAAAGCATTCGGCATTAAGCATTCTATACAAGCGTTGTGTCAGAGGAGACAACGAAGCACGCTCACCTTCACAACGGTCTTTCTAAAGACCTCCCTTTGTTGAGGATTTGCCTTCATCAAATAGTTCTCAAAAGCATTCGGCATTAAGACTCCTGATGCAGGCCTAACGGCCGAAACACAACGTTGTGTCGAGTCTCTATACCTCAATAAACATCTTTATTATTATATATCCTTTCAGTGTTTGGAATCCTTGGTCGCCCTCCCACTTTTATTTCATTTCTTATTAATAGAATGCTGGCAGAAACCAGAATAGCTCCTTCTTCATCTCATCATAACACAAGGGTCTCCTCATATAACCCTCTGACTTCTCTTGGATTAGAGCTGTGGATTGATATTCAGTTTGGTCTCGGGGTACAAGGTTAGGTGAATTACATTCTCTGTGGGCAAGCAGGCAATCTAGACTCCATGCTGACTTGCACAAGACAACACAGTGATGTGTTGGTGAAATTCTGCCTGTCCAGCTTTGGAAATGACATGCGATAATTAGTCAGCTATCACAGAGCAGATTGTTAGCACATCTAGGGGGTCCTTTACAAAGGCGCGGTAGTTTAGCGTGCGCTAAACACGACAGACACCCATAGTGGGTGCCTTTAGCGTGTAGCGCACACTTATTTTTAGCACACGCTAAAAACACTAGTGCCTTTTGTAAAATGACCCCCTAGTATTAGAGAGATAATACAGTTTTCCATAGCTCATATTGGGTCCTCCCATTTGCAGGGCCGCCGAGAGACTAGGCCAGGCCCAGGGCAAGGCCCCCCCCCCCCCGCCGCTGCCGCCCCCCGTCGCTTCGCCCGCCGCTGCAGTCCACGGTCTCACCTGCCTGCCTCCACGGCTCCAGGCTCCCTTCATTCAAAGCGGCAGTCGCAGATCGCCTCTCTTCTGGCCGTCCCTCCCTGTGTCCCGCCCTCGTCTGATGTAACTTCCGGTTTCCACGAGGGCGGGACACAGGGAGGGAAAGCCAGAAGAGAGGCAATCTGCTACTGCTGCTTTGAATGAAGGGGGCCCGGAGCCGTGGAGGCAGGCAGGTGAGACCGGGGACTGCAGCGCCCAGGGAATTTTGGCTGCCCTGCCCCCCCCCCCCCCCCTCTCGGTTGCCCTGCCCATTTGCCAACATTCTTGTGTACAGAAGTAGTCCTGTTAGTCTGTTTTGGAGATTTACAATTGTCAGTGGACTGTGTAAAGGATATTATCCCTGAACAATTTCGATAAATGTCCCCACCATGTCGGAGATGTTTCTTTCAAATTCTTTTATTATATCCTGTGGGAAACCAAACCAACATATGACCTTCAGTGACATACTGATACTGTGATGCTAGAACAAGACTATCAATTAAACACATTTTTTGCACTTTAAATTTCAACTGCAGTCTTCCACCATCACTGTTCACAAGGAAGTTCCTGGAACACATGAGGATAAACACAATTCTAACCCCTGCATTTCAATGCCTCCAGAATCTAAAAGTTATTTTGAAAAATAAAGTGGTGTGAATATAATAACGATGATTCCAGGTTCTTAAAATACAAAAGCAACTTAACCAAGAAACCATTCTGCTATATATTGTTTGTAGAGAGTGATTTTTATCTGCTTTGAACCTAATCAGGAGTTGGCGAAATACATATCATGTTACATTACTATAATTTAATCACATCCTGAGGTTCTATCTTATAAAAGGGACTCGATCTATTTGATTCAGATCTTTCTAGACCTGCATGAATTGACTGAAGATGTCTCCCAAAAATCAAAACCACTGAAGCTTTATACATTTTTTTTCTTCAAAAGGAAGGAATTCAGATTGTCTAGGAGGTATTAAATTCTAGAGCTCCTGATAGAATTCCTACTAATGTTTTGGTATCTTTAACTAGGAAAGCTTTAACAAATAATTTCTTTATTCCTTAGTGCCCCACCAGACCAGTCCAGACATATTGGGTATACACACTCGTAACAGCAGTTGGAGAGTCTAAGGTACCTAGATTGCCAGAGATCGGCTCAAGACATCCTATAGCAGTGATGGCGAACCTATGGCACGCGCGCCGTCGCCTCAGCCAGAGTCGCCTCCCAGTTTCAGGGCCCCCCCCCTCCCCTCTCCCTCCGAGTTCCAGAATCGTTGTCCCTCCCTTCCACCCTCCCTCCCTTCCTTCGAGTTCCAGGCCCCCTCCCTCCCTCCGAATTTTTAAAAGTTATCTCTTGACTTACGTCGTTGGGGACGGGTTACGGCGGCCGGCAGCAGCGCTAAAATGCGTGCAGGCTCGGCTCTTCTCTCTCTCTGAGCTCAAGCTATAAGGAAAGGCTGACATGGCTAGAGCTCTTCAGCCTTGAGAAAAGACAGCTGAGGGGAGATATCATAGAGGTCTATAAAATAATGAGTGGAGTGGAACAGGTAGATGTGAATTGCTTGTTTACTCTTTCCAAAAATACTAGGACTAGGGGGCACACAATAAAGCTGCAAAGTAGTAAATTTAAAACAAATTGTAGAAAATATTTCTTCGCTCAGTGTGCAACTGAACTCTGGAATTCGTTGCCAGAGAATGTGGTAAAAGCAGTTAGCTTAGCGGGGTTTAAAAAAGG
The DNA here is from genome assembly GCF_901765095.1 of Microcaecilia unicolor. NCBI lineage: Eukaryota > Metazoa > Chordata > Amphibia > Gymnophiona > Siphonopidae > Microcaecilia > Microcaecilia unicolor. The sequence continues at coordinate 8,737,034 of NC_044038.1, forward strand.
TTTGGATATCTTCCTAAAAGTTCATAAGCCATTATTAAGATGGACTTGGGAAAATCCACTGCTTATTTCTAGGATAAGCATAAAATGTACTGTTTTGGGATCTTGTGACCTGGATTGGCCACTGTTGGAAACAGGATACTGGGCTTGATGGACCTTTGGTCTGTCCCAGCATGGAAATGCTTATGTTCTTATATTCTTAACAAACTGGCTATATAAAACTAAAGTTCTAGAAACATCTAAAGACCTTCTTTTTCAAAAAATACTTTTATGAAAAAACAAATAAATCACACATTACACAGAAGAATTTTTTTAATACTCTCTATGCTGTTACACAATGTCCTGCCTAGATGTAAAATTTGACAACTGTACATTAAGCCTTACATTAGACCATTACAAAATGTTAGCAACTTTGTTGCTATCAAAATGTCTATAACAAATTGTTAGATCATCAATTGTGTCCTTTAAACTTGTATTGTAAGCCACATTGAAACAATAATCTATTGTATAATGTGGGTTACAAATCCTATATAATAATTCTCACCACCAACGTTCTAAAGTAGCTGCCTGTGTCTGTGGTTCCTGGAGTTGCTGAGCTAGGCTCCGTAGCCAGGATGACGCCACTCACAGCTGATTCCCAGGCAGGGAGAGGAGCAGGGAAACACGCGAGTGCGCCGCTCAAACACCCCCCCGGCGCATCACCCAAGCCCCCCCCCCCCGGCACATCAAACATCCCCCCCCCCCCACGGGCACATCAACCCCCTCGCCACCCGCAGCTGCCAGTGGTATCGCTGTCCGGCTGCTGCTGCTTCTCCTGTTGAACAGCAATGGCCGCTACAAAACGAAAAAAAAACCCATAAATGTTTTTAAACCCAGCTCAAATCATTCGTAAATGCCACTGCCCCTGGAATAAGACCCCGGAGGAGCGCAGCGACGTGACAGGCGAGAGAAGGAGCGGCTGCAGAGACTGAGTTTTAAGACTCAGACATTTGCGAATGATCTGGGCTGGGTTTAAAAACATTTATCGCTTTTTTTCTTTTTGTACCGGCCGCAGCTGCTCAACAGGAGAAGCAGCAGCGGCCGGACAGCGTTACCACTGGCAGCTGCGGGTGGCGAGGGGGTTTGATGCGCCGGGGGGGGGGGGGGGGGGGGAGGGTCGCTGGACATGAGTAGCTGGAGGGGGGAGGGGAGGGTCGCTGGACATGGATGGCTGCGGGGGGGGGGGGGCAGGGGAGAGGGAGGTGGGGAGGGGGTCCTGAGACCAGAGAGGTGGGGGTGGGGAGGGAGGCCCTGCAAGAGGGGTGGGGGCTCACACTCACTCAATCACTCACTGTCTCTCACGTACACTCTCTGACACACTCCCTGTCTATCACACTCTATCTCTCTGTCACACACACACACAGTCTCACACACTCTCTTACTCACACAAACACACACACACGCTGTCTCTGTCTCTCTCTCATTCTCTCTCTGACACACACACTCCATCTCTCACACACACACTCTCTCAAACATACATACTCCGAGGAAAAGCTTGCTAGCGCCCGTTTCATTTGTGTCAGAAACGGGCATTTTTTACTAGTGACAAAATAAATAAAATAAATATCCAGGAACATAACATAATCAATAACAACAGTAAGTGCTTCACATATACTAAACAATTAAGGATAAAATTATAATAGCTGAACATTTACCCCCCTGTTTTCTAGCACAGCTTAGTAAACAGTGAGGGTTAGATAGCCAACAAGCTGATTAAACATCTCAGTTTACTTTCACGTAGGACCTTCCTGCCTTACCTCCAACTGGTCAACCAGCTGAATTTCCAGGGTCAACAGCGTTTCCTTCAGCTGTGCGACATCTGAGTTGTACTGTTCTATTTTAGAAGCAAGGATTTCACTGTCGCTAATATTCTGCACTTCACTGAACAGCTGGATAACATTGAAGAACCAAATAGGAAGAGTTTAATGCCACAATGAAAGTTTTATATTCCTGTTAGTGATTCTTCTTCTGCAACTTGTTGTATCATCACCACTGGCTAATTGTATGGGGCTAAGTGATTTCTATTATGCTGATGATATTAGTGCAGACAGATCACAAGTCTTCAGATTTGGACTTGTTAAACTCTTGCTTAAATGCAGTCACCAATTGCTTATCTCCCAGTTGCCTCAAACTGAATTCCCCTACGTCAAAGACTGCTTGGATTACGAGAAAGTTATCATTACATCAGGTTACTCCATTTATGAATAGTGGATATCCTATTGTTTTACATAATTGCCTTATAATATTGGGGGGAGGGGGGGTAACCAGCTGAAGTTTAACCTTCGATCCTCAGATCTCATCATTTGCTGCTCTGTTATAGATTTGTTCAGTTAAACCATTGCTGGATGCTCAGGAACTTCTTTTTGGACATAGACTGATGTACTTTGGTAGTCCTGCGAGGCTGCCATTAAAGGTTGTGGCAGCCATTTTGAAGGGGAAGCAGCGATGGGCAGGATCAAGTGGGCATCGCTCCTGCCCTTTCTACCACTGCAATGCACCAGGGATCGAGAAGGTAGGCTTGGGGGAGGGTCAGTTGCTGTTCCGGGGGAATGGGAGAGAGAGGGGGATCAGAACAGGCCGGTACCCAGAAGTGGGCATTGTTGGGGCCTACTGGAGCTGTGGAGCAACTGATATCTATTTTTAGGTAGCTTTGAGGGGATCCACTTGAGAAGAGGAGTTTGCTGAACAACCTTGCACAGCATGCATGTAGCTAGTTTTCCATTTGTTGTCACTCTGGGTGGTTTATGGTGGGGGGGCAGGGGAGAGGATTGTTTTTTTTTTTTTTTTTTTGGGGGGGGGGGGTGTTGTTGAGAATGGAAGCGTCTGATAGAGCCACTGGAAGTTAAAAAAAAAAAAAAGACAATGTTCAGGAGGAGCCCTGTTCAGCACGGCTGGGACACAAAGCAGTTCTGGGACACAACTGTCAGAATTACATTACCACTAGTGTGTCTGCATAGCCCCTGCTTGTTGATGGCAGAAATCACACTGTACTCTTTAAGGAATGTTTGAACTATTCTGTTAATTGTTGGGTTTTTTTTTTAATTGTAAACCGCTGTGACCTGTACCCAGAAATGGCAGCATATTAAATTGTTTTAATAAACATAAACATGATGAATGGAGGTGGCCACCTTACACAAAAAGACCCCCACCCCTCAGTGAACATGCAGCACCCAAAATTAAGGCTGCTAATTAACCACTGCATAAAAGCAAGCGTAGCTTTTAGTTTCGTTTCGTTTATTGATACTTGTTATACCGCCTTTCATAAGGTGAACCAAAGCAGTTTACAACATGAAAGCAACAGAAAAGCGAAAAAAACTACAAAAAATTCATAGGGAAGCAAAGATAACGAAAATAGAACAGTAAAGAAAAGGATACCTACATCAATTAATGGCATTTCACTAGCTTGGATTTAGGCCAGGGGTTCTCAACCCAGGGCTCGGGACACACCTAGCCAATCAGGTATTCAGGATATCCAAAGTGAACATGTATGAGATTAATTTGCATGCCCTACCTCTATTTTATGCAAATCTCTCTCATGCATATTCATTGTGAATATCCTGAAAACCTGACTGGCCAGGTGTGCCCCAAGGACTGACTTGAGAACCTCTAATTTAGGCAGATAACACACATATGTGCTGGGAGGCGGGGCTAGTGCTGGGCAGACTTATATGGTCTGTGCCCTGAAAAAGACAGATAAAAATCAAGGGGCTGGTGGTTGGGAGGCGGGGCTAGTGCTGGGCTGACTTATACGGTCTGTGCCAGAGCCGGTGGTGGGAGGCGGGGATGGTGGTTGGGAGGCGGGGCTAGTGCTGGGCAGACTTATACGGTCTGTGCCCTGAAAAAGACAGATACAAATCAAGGGGCTGGTGGTTGGGAGGCGGGGCTAGTGCTGGGCAGACTTATACGGTCTGTGCCCTGAAAAAGACAGATACAAATCAAGGGGCTGGTGGTTGGGAGGCGGGGCTAGTGCTGGGCAGACTTATATGGTCTGTGCCCTGAAAAAGACAGATACAAATCAAGGGGCTGGTGGTTGGGAGGCGGGGCTAGTGCTGGGCAGACTTATACGGTCTGTGCCCTGAAAAAGACAGATACAAATCAAGGGGCTGGTGGTTGGGAGGCGGGGCTAGTGCTGGGCAGACTTATACGGTCTGTGCCCTGAAAAAGACAGATACAAATCAAGGGGCTGGTGGTTGGGAGGCAGGGCTAGTGCTGGGCAGACTTCTACGGTCTGTGCCCTGAAAAAGACAGATACAAATCAAGGGGCTGGTGGTTGGGAGGCGGGGCTAGTGCTGGGCAGACTTATATGGTCTGTGCCCTGAAAAAGACAGATACAAATCAAGGTAAGGTATACACAAAAAGTAGCACATATCAGTTATCTTGTTGGGCAGACTGGATGGACCGTGCAGGTCTTTTTCTGCCGTCATCTACTATGTTACTATGTCTAGTTCTATCCTGATGTGCAATCAAAAGAAGCATATTGTACTGAACACTTGAAGAGATGACCCGTGACAGAAGTACTTATTGCAATACGTTTTGGACTGCTTGCAACTTGCCTGGTCCTTTCTTAGACACACAGCCAAGGTGTCTTATCTGATCATTTTCTTACCTTTAATCACAGCAGATGAATCCAGAGACTTATGGGTTTTGATCACCTAGCAGCAAGTGGAGCTAGACAGCACCCAACTGAACTCTGTCATATAGGACAGTATATTCCTCGGTCACTTAGTATTTCTCATAACAAAGCAGAAGGAAGAATGAGCCCAAACATTTCTCCTTGTTCACAGAGCTAACACATGAATAAGCAACTCTGCTAGAACCATAAATTGCCACATGCAGCAACAACTCTAAACAGAGAAATCAATGGATTCAGCAGAAAAAAGGGCTAGGGTTCTGGATCCATCTGCTGTGATTAAAGGAAAGAAAATGATCAGGAAAGACATAATTTTTCCCTCCTTGTCATCAACAGAAGATGAATCCAGAGACTTGTGGGATGTAGCAAAGCAGTCCTTACACAGGGTGGGAAACAGAAATACCTGTGGAGCGAACCAATGCTCCAAGTGATGCCTCTGAGCGAGCCACAATGTCCAAGCGATAGTGCCTAGAAAAGGTACGCACCAAAGACCATGTAGCCGATCTACAGACTCTTCTAGGGAGTGAGCCCTAGATTCCGCTCAAGAAGTTAAAAGGGCTCTGGTCAAATGAGCTTGAAGCAAAGATGGAGGCTGTTTGCCAGAAAGAATATAAACCGATGCAATAGCCTTTTTGATCCAGCGGGTAATGGTCGCTTTTGCGGCTGTATTTATTTATTCATTGAGAACTTATTTTACCGCCTTAACTGACCAAGCAGGGCAAGGCGGTTTATGGCCAAAAAATAAATAAATAAAAACAGTTAGCAGAAAGGAACTACACTTGCAGATAGTAAACGCAGTATTTAAATCAACAGAAAAAAAAAGAGAATTTTACAAGGCAGTCACCCTAATCCACCTAGTTCCAAGACCAATCAAATATCATAAACTTCTTTGTAAAGCCATGTTTTAACCACCATTTTGAAATTTTTTCAAGGATAATCCACTACGCTTTATTCCGACTGGACATGACAGAAGAACAAAAAGGTGATCTAAGTGGCAAAATCCATTGGTCACATGCAGATACTGAAGAAGTGCCCAATGAATGTCAAGGAGACGGAGTAACCAAAAATCTTTCTTATAGTCTTCCTCCTGAAAGGAATGAAGAAATAATTTTTTTTTATTTTTGTTACATTTGTACCCCACACTTTCCAACTCATGGCAGGCTCAATGTGGCTTACATGGGGCAGTGGAGGGTTAAGTGACTTGCCCAGAGTCACAAGGAGCTGCCTGTGCCTGAAGTGGGAATCAAACTCAGTTCCTCAGTTCCCCAGGACCAAAGTCCACCACCCTAACCACTAGGCCACTCCTCCACTGTTGCTACTATTGGAGATTCTACATGGAATGTTGCTATTCCACTAGCAACATTCCATCGAACTCAGTTCCTCAGGACCAAAGTCCACCACCCTAACCACTAGGCCACTCCTCCACTGTTGCTACTATTGGAGATTCTGGAATGTTGCTATTCCACTAGCAACATTCCATGTAGAAGTCGGCCCTTGCAGATCACCAATGTGGCCGCGCAGGCTTCTGCTTCTGTGAGTCTGACGTCCTGCACGTACGTGCAGGACGTCAGACTCACAGAAACAGAAGCCTGCGCAGCCTTCTACATGGAATGTTGCTAGTGGAATAGCAACATTCCAGAATCTCCAATAGTAGCAACATTCCATGTAGAATCTCCAATAGTAGCAACATTCCATGTAGAATGTCCAATAGTATCTGTTTTATTTTTGTTACATTTGTACCCCGCGCTTTCCCACTCATGGCAGGCTCAATGCGGCTTACATGGGGCAGTGGAGGGTTAAGTGACTTGCCCAGAGTCACAAGGAGCTGCCTGTGCCTGAAGTGGGAATCAAACTCAGTTCCTCAGTTCCCCAGGACCAAAGTCCACCACCCTAACCACTAGGCCACTCCTCCACTGTTGCTACTATTGGAGATTCTACATGGAATGTTGCTATTCCACTAGCAACATTCCATGTAGAAGTCGGCCCTTGCAGATCACCAACGTGGCCGCGCAGGCTTCTGCTTCTGTGAGTCTGACGTCCTGCACGTACGTGCAGGACGTCAGACTCACAGAAACAGAAGCCTGCGCAGCCTTCTACATGGAATGTTGCTAGTGGAATAGCAACATTCCAGAATCTCCAATAGTAGCAACATTCCATGTAGAATCTCCAATAGTAGCAACATTCGATGTAGAATCTCCAATAGTAACTATTTTATTTTTATTACATTTGTACCCTGCGCTTTCCCACTCATGGCAGGCTCAATGCGGCTTCCATGGGGCAATGGAGGGTTAAGTGACTTGCCCAGAGTCACAAGGAGCTGCCTGTGCCTGAAGTGGGAATCAAACTCAGTTCCCCAGGACCAAAGTCCACCACCCTAACCACTAGGCCACTCCTCCACTGTTGCTACTATTTGAGATTCTACATGGAATGTTGCTATTCCACTATCAACATTCCATGTAGAAGTCGGCCCTTGCAGATCACCAATGTGGCCGCGCAGGCTTCTGCTTCTGTGAGTCTGGCGTACGTGCAGGACGTCAGACTCACAGAAACAGAAGCCTGCGCAGCCTTCTACATGGAATGTTGCTAGTGGAATAGCAACATTCCATGTAGAATCTCCAATAGTAGCAACATTCCATATAGAATCTCCAATAGTAGCAACATTCCATGTAGAATGTCCAATAGTATCTGTTTTATTTTTGTTACATTTGTACCCTGCGCTTTCCCACTCATGGCAGGCTCAATGCGGCTTACATGGGGCAATGGAGGGTTAAGTGACTTGCCCAGAGTCACAAGGAGCTGCCTGTGCCTGAAGTGGGAATCGAACTCAGTTCCTCAGGACCAAAGTCCACCACCCTAACCACTAGGCCACTCCTCCACAGTTGCTACTATTTGAGATTCTACATGGAATGTTGCTATTCCACTAGCAACATTCCATGTAGAAGTCGGCCCTTGCAGATCACCAATGTGGCCGCGCAGGCTTCTGCTTCTGTGAGTCTGACGTCCTACACGGGACGTCAGACTCACAGAAACAGAAGCCTGCGCAGCCTTCTACATGGAATGTTGCTAGTGGAATAGCAACATTCCATGTAGAATCTCTAATAGTAGCAACATTCCATGTAGAATCTCCAATGGTATCTATTTTACTGTCATAGTAATGCTTGAATGTTTTCACTTATATACACTGTCAGCTAGCACATTTGCTTATTTCCGATCTGAGGAAGAAGGGCAACCTTCGAAAGCTAATCAAGAAATGTATTAAGTTATGTCCAATAAAAAGGTATCATCTTATTTGCTTTTCCATGTTTTTATTTGGTTTGATTTCTATAGATTCTACATGGAATGTTGCTATTCCACTAGCAACATTCCATGTAGAAGTCGGCCCTTGTAGATCACCAATGTGGCCGCGCAGGCTTCTGCTTCTGTGAGTCTGACGTCCTGCACGTATGTGCAGGACGTCAGACTCACAGAAACAGAAGCCTGCGCAGCCTTCTACATGGAATGTTGCTAGTGGAATAGCAACATTCCATGTAGAATCTCCAATAGTAGCAACATTCCATGTAGAATCTCCAATAGTAGCAACATTCCATGTAGAATCTCCAATAGTATCTATTTTATTTTTGTTACATTTGTACCCTGCGCTTTCCCACTCATGGCAGGCTCAATGCGGCTTACATGGGGCAATGGAGGGTTAAGTGACTTGCCCAGAGTCACAAGGAGCTGCCTGTGCCTGAAGTGGGAATTGAACTCAGTTCCTCAGGACCAAAGTCCATCACCCTCACCACTAGGCCACTCCTCCACTCCAATGAAATGCAGACACTACTTTCGGAATAAAAGAAGGAATTGTGCTGCCCTAGACCCCAACACTTGAACATAATCCCAAGTCCGGGGACTTGGTGAGTTCATTAATAGACAAATCTGAGACTGAAGCTTGACCCATCTCTGATCCGGTAGAAACACTTTGCCTTGAGCAGTGTCAAAATAAACTCCTAGGTGGGGTGCAGAGCAGGTGGGGGGAAGAGGGGTTGGTGGTTGGGCGGCTAGGATAGGGGAGGGCAGACTTATACGGTCTGTACCAGAGCCGGTGATGGGAGACGGGACTGGTGGTTGGGAGGCGGGAAATACTGCTGGGCAGACTTATACGGTCTGTGCCCTGAAAAAGACAGGTACAAATTCAAGATATGAGTTTATCTTGGGCAGACTAGATAGACCATGCAGGTCTTTTTCTGCCGTCATCTACTATGTTACTATGTATTCTAGTGTCTGCACTGATACCAAGTGACTCTTGGGCAGATTGAGTACCCATCCTTGCAACTGCAAAACACAGATCACTCTGGAGGTGAAATGATGACTCCCTCCTGAGCTGAAAAGGCTCTGATCAACCAGTCGTCCAGATAGGGATGTACCGTGATCCCTTTTTTCCTTAGGATCGCCCCTACCACTACCATGACTTTGGAATCGAAAATGTTGTCCTAAAATTGCAAAGCGGAGAAAAGTTTGATAAGATGAAAAATGGGAATGTGTAAGTCAACCTCTTGGAGATCCAGAGAAGTTAAGAACTCTCCTGACTGAACAGCCACCATGACAGGTTGCAAGATCTCCATATGAAACTGCCTGATCTTCAGGAATTTGTTGACTTTTTGAGGATGAGGACAAGATAATGAGTCCCTCCTTTCATGAATTTGTTTTGAGGACGAGGACAAGACAATGAGTCCCTCCTTTCTTGGGAACCACAAAATAAATGGAATAGCAACCTTCTCCAGTTCGTCAAGGGACACTGGAACTACTGCCCCTAACTCCTGTAAGGAGCAAAGAGTGGAGAGGATGACCGTTCGCATAGGCGGTCGGTGGCCCAACTGTTTGGGGAGGCTAAAGGGGGCGGGGTTGGGGGCGGAGCTTAAACCCATAATTGTCACCCAGCATCAAGCACCCCTTCCTCCCACCCACCTAGCACCAGGCACCCCTCCCACCCAGCATCAGGCAGGCAGGCAGGCACCCCTCCCTCCCTTCCACCCAGCATCAAGTGCCAGGCACCCCACCCAGCATCAGGCCGACCTGCCTGCCTACCTGCCTGCCTGCCTTCCTTCCTCCCTCCCACCCAGCAGCATCAGACCTTCCTCCTTCCCACCCACCCAGCATCAGGCCTTCCTCCTTCCCTCCCTCCTGCCGAGCACCAGGTCCAGTTCCCCCCCCCCCCCCTCCGAAATTTAAAACTTGATATCTGCTCGGGTTTAAGGGAAGGCATGCTGGCTCGGCGCGCCTTCAGCTTCCCTTCGTTCTGTCTCTCAAGCGCTGGGCAGATGCCAATGCCATCTGCTTGGTCGAAGTTCGGATAAGGTCATACAAGGAATCATAAGCCAGACCCATCTCCATGTCAGGGAGGTTTTTTTTTTGTTACATTTGTACCCGCGCTTTCCCACTCATGGCAGACTCAATGCGACTTACATATTGTATACAGGTACTTATTTGTACCTGGGGCAATGGAGGGTTAAGTGACTTGCCCAAAGTCACAAGGAGCTGCCTGTGCCTGACGTGGGAATCGAACTCAGTTCCTCAGGACCAAAGTCCACCACCCTAACCACTAGGCCACTCCTCCACTCCTTCAAAGGAGAGCGCTGCTGCTTGTTGCACAGGCCCTGGAAGCGTAGGAACTACAGATTGACGCCTGCAGAGATAGCGTGGAAGCAGTTTCAAGGAAGTTCCTTGAAACTTTCTTTCGAGGTTTCCACACTATCTCTGCAGGCGTCAATCTGTAGTTCCTACGCTTCCTGTCCTGAACATCCTTCAAAGCTATACCACCCTCCACAGGAAGAGTGGTCTTTTTTTGGTCACAGCAGCTACCAAGGAATCTACCTTCGGCAACTTAAACTTCTCAAGTTCTTCCTGTGAAATGGTATAAAGACAAGACATGGCCCTGGCTACTCTAAGGTAGCATTCAGAGTAGACTATTGGGCTGAGATCAACTCCTGAATGGCCTCATACCTAGGTGACTTTTTGGTACTTACCATTTTCAGGTTAGAGGAAGAGAGAGCCGGAGGATCAGGAACAGAGATACTGAGGACCTTCAAAGCCTTGGTAATGAAGGAAGGTAATACTTCCTCATGACTGCTTTAGGATCATCAGCTTCATCACTTAGAAGTTTGCCTTTGTCAAGTGTCTCCTGACTATGAGACACCTCAGGGTAGTAATTAGGCCACACTAACCCTTGCTCTTCTCTTTCTGATTCCATTCTCTGATCTCCTCTTACTCCTTTTAAATTAATCTTAATTCCTTTTTTGTTTAAGTGGGTTACCCGATCCTGAACCCTGAGGCCCTAACCCTCAGTGACCCAGCCTACCTTCAAAATGTGGGCTGCACATGTTCTTATAGTCACTTTTGAAACAAGTAGCTCTCAGTTTCCATCTGCTAATAGAGGTGCATAAACCCACGCATCGGGACTGGTCTGGAGGGGTGCAAAGGAATAGAGTGGTATATACATTTTATTTATTTATTTATTGCATTTGTATCCCACATTTTCCCACCTCTTTGCAGGCTCAATGTACTACTACTACTACTACTACTACTTGACATTTCTAAAGCGCTACTAGGGTTACGCAGCGCTGTACAATTTAACATAGAAGGACACTCCCTGCTCAAAGGAGCTTACAATCTAAAGGACAAATGTACAGTCAGTCAAATAGGAGCAGTCTAGATTTCCTGAAAGGTATAAAGATTAGGTGCCGAAAGCAACATTGAAGAGGTGGGCTTTGAGCAAGGATTTGAAGATGGGTAGGGAGGGGGCTTGGCGTAAGGGCTCAGGAAGTTTATTCCAAGCATAGGGTGAGGCGAGGCAGAATGAGTGGAGCCTGGAGTTGGCGGTGGTGGAGAAGGGTACTGAGAGGAGGGATTTGTCCTGTGAGCGGAGGTTACGGGCGGGAACGTAAGGGGAAATGAGGGTAGAGAGGTAATGAGGGGCTGCAGACTGAGTGCATTTGTAGGTAAGAAGGAGAAGCTTGAACTGTATGCGGTATCTGATTAGAAGCCAGTGAAGTGACCTGAGAAGAGGGGTGATATGAGTATATCGGTTCAGGTGGAATATAAGACGTGCAGCAGAGTTCTGAACAGATTGAAGGGGGATAGATGGCTAAGTGGGAGGCCAGTAAGGAGTAGGTTGCAGTAGTCAAGGCGAGAGGTAATGAGAGCGTGGACGAGAGTACGGGTGGTGTGCTCAGAGAGGAAAGGGCGAATGTGGCTTACAATACATCGTGAGTGGTGGAAATACATTAGAAAATAGACATCCAATGTTACAGTAGGATCCTGGGCAACAAGAAAATGAAAAAAAAACATGATAGTAGTGTAACAAGAAGGATCTTGGGCAACATGATAATGAAAAAAACGTGATGGTAGTATAGCAAGCAGATAATGTAAGACAGTTCTGAATGTATGAGGAGGAGTTGTGTACGTTCACCCTGGTTGATCTTTGTGGTATGCCTTGTTAAAGAGATGGGTCTTTAGTAGTTTTCGGAAGTTTGTTAATTCGTAGATTGTTTTTAAGTTGCGCGGCAGTGCATTCCAAAACTGTGTGCTCAGGTAAGTAAAGTTTGATGCGTGCATTAATCTGTATTTTAGACCTTTGCAGCTAGGGAAGTGCAGATCAAGGAATTTGCGGGATGATCTTTTGGCATTCCTGGGTGCTAAGTCTATCAGGTCTGACATGTAGGCTGGTGCATCTCCATGATTTTGTGAACTAGGGAGCAAACCTTAAACATGATGCGTTTTAAAAAATTAAACTATTCTGCATGCTCTAAACTGTTTGACAGGTGGCTAGCCTTGGTGTCAGAGAAAAGGGTCAAAAATTTGTAATATACCCTGTGACAGAACAGTGTGTTTTAAGCCTGTAAACTGCCTAAATTAATTCTGAAGTGCATTTCTCTAATTTGGCCAGCAGGTGGTGCATGTTTTATGTTAAAGCTGTTATAGTAAAGTGAACGCCCTCTTTTAGTTTCACTCAGTGAAGAAGTGAATCTAGTACTGAGCAGTATACTTTTAAAACTTGTTCTAATTGGCCCAGGAGCTCCTTTTGTTTTGAACTGTACTGTTTTTTTCCCCCCTGTTTCAGCCGGGGAGAAGAGACAGAGAAAGCCCTTTGCTGAAGCCCTGTAAAAAACAGTTATATTTGATAACTGGTGAGCAGCTATATGTCCTGATCTCCCCAGGTACTTTTTAGGAATTAAATAAATGTTTAGTGCTATAATTGATCCATATTTCAGTTACCTGTTATTGTTTGCTGACATTTTGCTGCTATTGTTTGCTGACATTATCTGTCCACTGTTCAATTTTTTTATTTATGAGAATAAACAATTGTTTATTGCCTCCGCCTGTCTGGACTGATAAAGAATCCTGGTGGTTTGTGTGTTGGGTCTCCGAATGCTTTCTGGGAGCTGTGGGACCGCTGGGAGTGTAGCCTCCAGTAACCTAGAAATCACTGGGGATAATCTGAGAGCGGGAGACTCACCCAGAGGCGGTTGTGACCCAGTCGGTAGGAGGAGGGTGCTAGTGTAGAGTACAAGTGGCAGGTGCAGGCTGACCTGAGCTGTGCCGGGGATAGACCCTCTAAGTGGCCGCAGGGTAACCCCAGGCGGGTGGCTAGGTGTTTTGCGACATATCCATTGGCCCAATGTGTAATTTCTAGAAAGTTTATTGTAAAGCAAATCACATTGGCTTAAGTTATTCCAACTATGAAACTGATGTAAGTAGTATACAGAAACATTGTATTTGGGAGCTGGCTCAATATTTTAACCTGCCTAACAGGATTCTCAGGGCCCAGGTGCGTTAAGGCATGAATGTAGTCAATATAGTAACAGTAAATGACGGCAGAAAAAGACCTGCATGGTCCATCCTGTCTGCCCTACAAGATAAACTCATATGTGCTACTTTTTGTATATACCTTACCTTGATTTGTACCTGTCCTTTTCAGGGCACAGACCGTGTAAGTCTGCCCAGCACTATCCCCGCCTCCCAACCACCAGCCCCGCCTCCCACCACCGGCTCTGGCACAGACCATATAAGTCTGCCCAGCACTATCCCCGCCTCCCACCACTGGCTCTGCCACCCAATCTCGGCTAAGCTTCTTAGGATCCATTCCTTCTGAACAGAATTCCTTTATGTTTATCCCACGCGTGTTTGAATTCTGTTACCGTTTTCATGTCAATGACTGAGCAATATTTCTAGATTTTTCATATAACTATCTATTCAATTCACAGTACAAATTTTTGCTTAAAGTTTAGAATACAAATATCCTACCTCATATAGTAAAATTTGATAAGATTATTCAAGTTTGAAAAACAGGGCTTTGTACAACTCAGTAGCAACATAGATAAAAATGTGAAGAATTCTAGGTGAACCCTCCTTTCCACCCCTCACTGAACAAGTTACTTAACCACTTTCTACATAAACATCAATGGCAGACCCCCCCCCCCCCCCCCCCCCTCCGCATTATCTGGTACAGCCTAGTGTATGCTGACGGTCTAGATTTTCAATGCCACTCAAGAGCTACATTCAGAAAGGCTGATAGCAAAATAAGGAAAAGCAAATAAAGCTATATCTTTTTAAAATTAAGTTGGGGTATTCCTCTCTTTGTTACTTAGAAATGTAATTAGACTAAAAAAGAGAAAAAAACCACATAATCTGTTACCTCATTAGTTTTTTCTTCAATCTCCCGGATTTTTTGCACACCAAGTTGTTGGTTTTCATCAATTGCTTCCTGAAGGCATTCATTGAAAATTGCAATTTCAGCTTCTCGCTTTTCATAGTGATTAATACCATATTCAAATATACTCTGGCAAATGTCTGTACAATTACTCTTGTAGGTGAAGTCAGTGTCAAGGTCTCTCATTTGTGGAACTTTGAACAGAAATATATCTACAGTGAACTGAAATATAACATATTTGGCACATAAAAAAAAGTGGACTCCCTAGATATTTGTATGAACGTACTGTCGGAGGGGAGGGGGACATCGGCACCACAGCAGTCAATCCCTGGAGTCCCCACCAACAAGCTCACACCAACGTCTTTTCTCTAGCCAGTCCAAGCTCAGGCACCCTCCTAAATAGAGTTTGCTTCCAGGAGCTAATACACTTTTGGAAATAGTATGGCCCCTATAAGAGAATGGTCTGTTTACCTGGCCCTCTTCCCTCCTCCTCTTCAGTCTAGGCCACCAAACTTTCCTTTTACCAAGCACCAGATTCTGGACTACACACGTGCTATAAATTTTCCATTTATTGAATGTTCCAAACTGCTTCCTTTTCACTCAGGAGGCTAATCACAATATATAAGGTTTTTATTTTTAATACTCCAACCATAAACAGGCTAACCCTGGCACTTTATCCATGGATTCCATGACCCTCCACTGGCACCATGTCCCTGGGTTCTCACCAATGCAAAAACAGAGCAAACCTGACTAAGGCGCAATCACTAAAGTGCACACCTATGGCTTCCTTTTACTCTAGCCTAACAGCAAATTCCTAGAGGATAGCGGACATCTCTTTCCAGCTTCCTTCACCCTCTCAGTGCCCACCCCCCCCCCCCCTTTTGCATCTTCCCAGAATTAGCTTCACCTTAAGCACTCGTCCCACTTTGCAAACAAAACAGCACTAAACCATTTAATTCCCAACCCTTTACAGGTTGTACTTTATCTTTCCCGCTGTCTTTATCCTGTGCCTTTGAACAGCCTGACCACCTGTTCCTCTGATCCTATTCCCACTCATCTCTCCTACTGTCATATCCTCAGTCTTTCACTTTCAACTGCAACTGTTCCTGATGCCTTCAAACATGCCGTAGTTACACCACTCCTCAAAAAACCTTCATTGGACCCTACCTGCCCTTCCAACAATTGCCCCATCTCCCTCCTCCCTTTCTAATCAGATACTTGAGCGTGCTGCTGTTCACCACGTCTTGGCTTTCTTTCAACTCAAGCTATTCTTGATCCACTTCAATCTGGCTTTCACCCTCTACATTCAACTGAAACAGCCCTTGCTAAAGTTTCCTGGCCAGATCCAAAAGTCTCTATTCTATCCTCATCTTTCTCAATCTATCTGCTGCTTTTGACAATGTTGATCACCACCTACTCCTTGATACCGGTACTCGTTGGATTTCAGGGCTCTGCTCTTTCCTGGTTTTCTTCTTATCTCTAAGCAAAACAGCAAAAGTAGAGGCTGACAAATGCGCAAACCAATAGGGAGATAATATCAAAAACCAGTTTATTCAGAATATTCATATCAATATCAAGGACCCGACACGGTCCGTGTTTCGGTGCCAAAGCGCCTGCCTCAGGAGTCACAATTAGCTTTTTCTGAGAAGAAGCTGATAGGCTTGAATAATTCCTTTATGTATGCAAGTTAATCCACAGAGAGAACAAAAGAACAGCCTATCAGCTTCTTCTCAGAGAAAGTTGATTGTGACCCCTGAGGCAGGTGCTTTGGCGCCGAAACACGGACCGTGTTGGGTTCTTGATATTGATATGAATATTCTGAATAAACTGGTTTTTGATATTATCTCCCTATTGGTTTGCGCATTTGTCAGCCTCTACTTTTGCTGTTTTGCTTTGACTTTCCGTGGAGGCTCCTCCTGTCTTCTTGGATTTGTTTCTTCTTATCTCTCCCATCGTACTTTTAGTGTATACTCTGGTAGATCCTCCTCCACTTCTATCCCACTATCAGTTGGTGTACCTCAGGGCTCTGTCTTGGGACCTTTTCTTTTCTCCATCTATACTTCTTCCCTTGGTGCTCTGATCTCCTCCTCTGGTTTTTAGTATCATCTTTATGCTGATGACTCCCAGATTTACCTCTCCACATCAGAAATTTCAGCAGGAATCCAGGCCCAAGTTTCAGCCTGCCTGTCTGACTAACCACCATCTGAAACTAAACATGGTCAAAACTTATCTTTCCCCTTAAACCCACCTCTCCTCTTCCCCCCATTCGCTACCTCTGTGGCTAACACCCTCATCCTCCCTGTCTCATCAGCTCGTAACTTTGGGGTCATCTTTGATTCCTCTCTCTTAGTGCAGTGGACTTTGATCCTGAGGAACTGAGTTTGATTCCCACTGCAGCTCCTTGTGACTCTGGGCAAGTCAGTTAACCCTCCATTGCCCCTGGTACAAAATAAGTACCTGAATATATGTAAACCGCTTTGAACGTAGTTGCAAAAACCACG
This sequence comes from Microcaecilia unicolor, assembly GCF_901765095.1. NCBI lineage: Eukaryota > Metazoa > Chordata > Amphibia > Gymnophiona > Siphonopidae > Microcaecilia > Microcaecilia unicolor. Next base: position 8,753,886 of record NC_044038.1, read on the forward strand.
GAAAGGTGTTATATCAAGTCCTATTTCCCTTTCCCTATTTGAGATTCTACATGGAATGTTGCTAGTGGAGGAGTAGCCTAGTGGTTAGTACAGTGGACTTTGATCCTGGGGAACTGAGTTCAATTCCCACTGCAGCTCCTGGTGACTCTGAGTAAGTAACTTAACCCTCCATTGCCCCTGGTACAAAATAAGTACCTGAATATATGTAAACCGCTTTGAATGTAGTTGCAAAAACCTCAGAAAGGCGGTATATCAAGTCCCATTTCCCTTTCCCTTATGACATCACAATATCAGAAGTGAGCCAAGTATTGCCATTGTGACATCACTGATGAGGTTGGCTCTTATTGGTGGAATGAGTGGAGGAGTAGCCTAGTGGTTAGTGTGGTGGACTTTGATCCTGGGGAACTGAGTTCAATTCCCACTGCAGCTCCTTGTGACTCTGGGCAAGTCACTTAACCCTCCATTGCCCCAGGTACAAAATAAGTACCTGAATATATGTAAACCGCTTTGAATGTAGTTGCAAAAACCCCAGAAAGGCGGTATATAAGTCCCATTTCCCTCTCCCCTTTCTCTGCACATATCCAAGACTGCTAAAGCCTGTCATTTCTTTCTCTATAATATCACTAAAATTTGTTCCTTTCTTTCTCAGCATACTACCAAAACCCTTATTCATACTCTTATCACCTCTCACTTAAGACTATTTCAACTTGCTTCTCATAGGTCTCCCACTAAGCTATCCCTCGCCCCTTCAATCTGTCTACATTCCGCCAGTGTCACTACGCTCATATTAACCCTCTTCTCAAGTCACTTCATTGACTCCCTATCCGTTTCCGCATACAGTTCAAACTCCTCTTATTGACTTACAAGTGCATTCATCCTGCAACTCCTCAGTACCTCTTATCTCCCCCTACACTCCTCTCCGGAACACCATTCATTGGGTAAATGTTATCTGTATCCTTCTCCTCCACTGCCAATTCCAGACTCCATTCCTTTTATCTTCCTACACCATACACCTAGAATAGACTTCTTGAATCAGTACGTCAAGCTCCAGCTCTGGCCGTCTTTAGGATAAAAGCCCACCTTTTTGAGACTGCTTTTAACTACAAACTCCTATTCACTTGTTCAGTACCCATGTCTGTTTTATCATTACCTTAAGTAATTCCCTTATCCCTTATTTGTGCTGTTTGTCTATCTCGATTAGATTGTAAGCTCTGTTGAACTGTTACATGTTCCGTGTACAGCGCTGCATACATCTAGTAGCGCTATAGAAATAATAAGTAGTAGCCTCCCCAGGGTAGCTTCACATCAAGCCCTTCTCCCTTCCTGCAGACAGAATACCTCTTAAAGAACAGCCTAATTCCCCCATCCCTTGCCTAGCTGTCTGGGGCAGTACCTGGCTCTCCAGGGCTAGTTTCTCTCCTTTCAACTGAAGTTTGCTTCACATCTCCTGGGCCCTCTTCTCCTATGCATGCAGAGCCTACTAATATACTACTTACCTGCTGCAACCAAAGAGCCACACCCTCCTTCTCAAATGGAAAGTATAGGGTTACCATATGTCTGGTTTTACCCGGACATGTCCTCTTTTTGAGGACAAGGCCAGGCAACCGAGCAGATTTTGCCAGCCTGCCTGTTTGTCTGGCTTTGTGGACGAACAGGCAGGCTGGTGGGCGAGCCTAAGGGTGTCCTCCCCTCCCCTACCTTACTGTAGTGCCCTGGTGGTCTAGTGACCTCTTCAAGGCAGGAAAGAGCCCCCTCTTTCCTGCCCGGCGCAGCTGCAGACTGTCTTGCTGCCTCCCGTTCCGGCGCCGATTCAAACTGGCCGCTGAGAGTTCAGGCAGTGGACTCGAGAGACGTCCACAGACTGCCCGAACTCTCGGCAGCCATTTTGAATCAGCACCAGGACGTGAGGCAGCAAGATAGTCTACAGCCATGCCGGGGAGGAAAGAGGGGGCTCTTTCCTGCCCCAAAGAGGTCACTAGACTACCAGGTCACTACAGTAAGGTACAGGAGGAGAGGGGAGAATAGGATACCCTTAGGGGGGAGTGACAGGGGTGGGTGTGACAGGGATGTGGTGGAATGTGACAGGGGGCGGGGCATTTGTCCTCTTTTTTCGGGGGAGCAAATATGGAAACCCTAGGAAAGCAGCAACCGACTAATTGCTTCCCCTGCAGTGAACCACTCACAGTACTACAGCTCCCAGACTGCCTGTCTGACTTTCTCACACTGCTTGCTGGGTAGTTCAGGGATCCTCTGCTCACTTGCAGAGCACTCCAATTCCCAGAGTCCTCCTCCTCTGTATTCCCCAAGCTGTGTGCCTGGCCAGCTTCCTGCCTGCTCCTCCTCCCAGGACCTCTGTCTGTTCCAGTAACCGGGTTTTCCAGGAACCTGCCAGTCTACTTGCTCAGATAAAGACAGTTTACTCCCTTTTCTTTATTGGAGAATAGGAGAAACTGCAATATTTTTCCTGCCTACCAACCTTTTCCCTGCTTGTTTCCTCAGACTGTGATAAGCACTGTCTGTCGTGGAGGGGCATAATCGAACGCCCATCTCCATGGGCGTCTATCTCCGAGAACGGGTACATGAAGGGCCATTTGCAGCGACCAGAACTGAATATATGGTTTCATTTTTGGCTGCAGCATCACAAGTGCTTAGCGGTTAAAGATACGGCCTGCTATTTATGCTGCCTATTTTAACTGCTAAACACAGCTAGTTTGGCACTGAATATCTGTGCCTAACCAGCTGTGTCATGCAATATACCCACTAACCGCAAATATTCAGCAGAGATAGCCTGTTTGTTCCATGGCACTTCTGACCCAGGCCACCTGGTACAGGGAGGACCTTACACAGAGTTAAAATTGTTGTTGTGGATTGTGAACAACTACTACTACTACTACTACTACTACTACTATTTAGCATTTCTATAGCGCTACAAGGCATACGCAGCGCTGCACAAACATAGAAGAAAGACAGTCCCTGCTCAAAGAGCTATGTAATAAAAGTGAGCCAAGTATAGGACAATCAAGCCATTGTGACATCACTGATGAGGTTGGCTCTTATTGGTGGACTGAGGCATTATGACATCACAATATTAGCTCTGGTTACAACAGACTACTACTACTACTATTTAGCATTTCTATAGCGCTACAAGGCATACGCAGCGCTACACAAACATAGAAGAAAGACAGTCCCTGCTCAAAGAGCTTACAATCTAATAGACAAAAAATAAATAAAGTAAGCAAATCAAATCAATTAATGTGAACGGGAAGGAAGAGAGGAGGGTAGGTGGAGGCGAGTGGTTACCAGTCAAAAGCAATGTCAAAGAGGTGGGCTTTCAGTCTAGATTTAAAGGTGGCCAAGGATGGGGCAAGACGTAGGGGCTCAGGAAGTTTATTCCAGGCGTAGGGTGCAGCGAGACAGAAGGCGCGAAGTCTGGAGTTGGCAGTAGTGGAGAAGGGAACAGATAAGAAGGATTTATCCATGGAGCGGAGTGCACGGGAAGGGGTGTAGGGAAGGACGAGTGTGGAGAGATACTGGGGAGCAGCAGAGTGAATACATTTGAATGACTATCGAGGAAGGTGGTATACGTATATGTTATCAATAAATAAGAGAATAAAACAATATTTAAGGGTTATCAATGGTTCACAGGTCTAATGTCATTAGCTTTTTTTATATCCTGAGTTTTCTTTGTGCCCACAGAAAAGGATATGCTTCCATCATCTCAGCCACTCCAGGCATGAAAGCTAATCTTCCACCTTCAGCATCTTCTGCAAACATACTCTCAAAAAGGAAAGAGCTGTTCATGTACTCAACAAATGCAACCTTTCAAAAGAACAAATGCAGAGAGAGAGAGAGGGGTTCCATTTACTTTTATTTGTAAAGTCTGTGACAGAGCAGAAAACTACACAAATGTAGAATAAAGTCAGATATGAACAATGGTGACCAGTTTTTCATTGTACTTTCCTTTTATTAAAAAAATAGTAAAAAAGGCCCGTTTCTGAGACCAATGAAATGGGCGCTAGCAAGGTTTTCAGCGGAGTGTGTATGTTTGAGAGAGTGTGTGTGAGAGTGACTGTGTGAGAGAGAGCGAGACAGAGTGAATGTGCGAGTGTGGGTGTGTGTGACATAGTTTGAGGCTGTCTGTGTGGGTGTGTGTGAGAAAGAATGAGAGTGTGCTGCAGCCCCCCCCCCCCCCCCCCCCCCGTCAAGGTGTTTTTGAAAAGAAGCAGGAGATCCCAAGGGGTCACGTTGTGACACGAGGGCGGGGCAGACACTCATGGAGAAAAAGCAATCTACACCATGACACATTTAGAATGTTGGGAAACTTGAGGCTTCATTAGAATGTTGGAGGTACGTTTTATATAGACAGAAGATAACCGATACCTTTAGCTGTAGGTACCATTTCTGAATAGAATTCTATCGAATGCCAAGTGCGAGAACCGGGCAGATAATGACACATAACCAATGACAAGGTCTAGCAGGAAGGGCAATAGGAACGGATTTTACGTTTTGAAGAGCGATTCTGGCAATTACAACCCCCACAAGTTACTGCTGTAATATAACTTCATAACCTTCTTCTAAAAAGGTAACATTGGACCATCAGAGGTGGTGCTTCAAGCACTGAACAGTGATCCTCTCTCAGTGGAAGTATTCACCTTTTGTCATCATCAATCCCAAAGTTTGTTTTTGTAACCTTAATATTTCAATCTTAATATTTTTCTTTTTATCTTCGTAAACAACAAAATCGTACTTATCTTATTCATGCAACTCGATGGTTTCAGGGGACTTTAACCCCTTTTATTATTGATGGTTTCGGGGACTGTGTGCTGACATGTGTTTCGCCTCACTGCTGTCTCATGGCAAGCCCCATAAATCCAACATTTCGACCAGAACAGAAGAAGCCTCATTGGTACAACGCTGGATGTGTTATGAAGGTTATGAAGTTACTGTATATTACAGCAGTGTGTTGTGGGGGTTGTAGTATATTGATGTTAAACTGATGATAGTGTTGAAAATTTTGTGGCCAACTGATTGCTCGACTTAATTGTTAGCCATCCGAGTCTGTATATGTGATTTATTAATGTTTTTATTGTAAACCACCTAGAACTGTGGGCAGTCTACAACTGTATTTAAATTAAATTCTTGACCTTGCAGTGTAGCTCTGTTTTTATTACTGGAAAACATGTGTTATAAAAACTTGCTCTCGCACGCTTATCTTGCAGGATTCAGATCATAAACTAGGAGGTGAGCTCAGGCCTCTTACTGTTTTTTTACTACTGCCTGTCTCTGCCCTATGAGGTGGCGCCACATTATTGGTCCCCTCCGAGATTTCTTAGGCTTAGGTCCTTGTAGAAGGCTTCTACGGATTTGTTCCCTACATATGCGTATAGCTTTCAGTAGCAAATAAATAAATAAATATAGCCTTCTCTATTCAGATAGGTCTCTAGTTAAGCTCTGACAGCCTTGTTCTCAGTTGATCTCCGGTGGCTGACTTTAGGTAGTCTGTCACTAATGAACCTACCCTGCCTGCCTTGACCTCTTGCCTGTCATCCTGGATTTGTTCTCTGTCTGGTATCTCTCCTGCCTTCTCCTTCACCTGACGTCTGGTGTCCACTCCCTCCTCCCCAAACCCCCTGTGATTCAAGTCCTGGCAGCTTCTGAGTATCAGAAGGGTGAACCCAAAGGGAAAGGAAGCTGTTACAGGTAAAGATTCATGTCCCTGATCCTGCTGTTCCCTTTGAGTGGACCCAGCTGTGACACATTTTTTTTTTTGTTAATTTGCAAAGCAAAATACATATATCTACTTGATTTTCTGCTTTATTTTACGTAATATTACAAAATCAGAAATTCTCTATCGGATGTGCATTGGATGCATGGAATGACCTCCTGGTGGAGGTGGTGGAGACGAAGATGGTATCTGAATTCAAGAAAGCTTGGGACAAGCACAGAGGACCTCTAAGAGAGAGAAAGGGGGATGGGCAGACTGGTAGACCATACGGTTTTTATGTACCACCATTTTCTCTGTTTCTATATAAGATTTTCTAAGGATACATACTAAGACAACGAACCCTTTGTGGGTACTTTTTAATCATGGGGGTTTGCACCAGTGATTAAAACAGAGTTATGCATATAGATTTGCTTTGATTATTACCCCTGGAAAAGCTACCTAGAGAAATTTGCATCTGGCTTTCCTGCAGAATTTTGTTTTCTAGGCAATATAAATACTGGCAGATCCATGCATTTTCCATAACAACACACATAATTTAATTGTCTTAACAAGTTAATCAGCATTGATAACAGCACTAAACAAGCAATACTGAGCACTAATTGTCATTAATTAGAATTTACATGCACAACTCGCTAAACTTATTCTGTAATGAACTACGCCTAAATTCTAATGGGCGCAGATCAAAAGGGGTGTGGCTATGGGCGGGGAAATGGGCATTCCCAAATTTATGCACGTAGTTACAGAATATGACCCAATGTGCATAAATCTATGCGCTGGGATTTACGCCACATTTTTGTTGGTGAAAATGGAGGCGTGTAGTTTTAGGTGCTGGGATACCAACTAAGCGTACTCTATATACTGTGCCTAAATCTAGGCGCTGCTTATAGAATACACTTACTCAAAGGTAGATAAAGCTATCTGGGATCAAACTAACATCTTAACTTGCCATCTGCTTCTATTATTTAGTTTTTAAGCTTCATATCTATCTCAATATTTCTGTTTAATTGTTTGTTTTTATGAGGGGAAATCTCATATACTGTCGCTGGATAATCTTTTACTCACTCACCGGTGAGATACTCAAAGTGACAAGATTGTATACAGATAGAGGGAGGAAGGAGGTGAAGTCAATGATTACAAACAGTCACTTTGAGGATCTCACCGGTGAGTGAGTAAAAGATTATCCAGTGAGGATCTCACTCAATACTGAGGTGGTGGTAAGGGCTCCTGTGCTAACCGCCCGATTATCGCCAGGCAAGCACCAGCGCTACAAAAATAGAAAATTTTTTGTAGCGCCGGAAACAGTACACACTGAAGGTGGGAACTACCACCGAGCTCCTGCGGCAGTTCCAGACTGACGCGCAGCAAGCCCATTGCTGCCTACCAACCCTTGCGCCTTCTGTAAAATACTTTGCTAACTGTAAACATCCCAATTTGGATATCCCTTTTTCTCCCATCTGTCAGTCAAGGAAGGAGAAATCTCTGTCTGTACTGATGAGAAACATTATTCCCCTGCCCCTGTACCCAGTGGCGTTCCTAGCCTCGACGACATCCGGGGAAGTAACCTGTTCCAGGGCAGAGGGAGGGAGCTGCAGCGAACGAGAGAATTTAGCGTAGCGATTCGAATTCGCAGCCGACAGGCGCGCACCGCGGCACCCCCCCAGCGGCGTGCACCCGGGGCGGACCGCCCCCACCTTGGTACGCCACTGCCTGTACCTTATGTGCATCCAGTTCTTTCTTCTTTTTAAGTTCTTCCTCTAGTTTAATCTGGATCGCTTTTTCATTACGCTTTAGGTCATCAATGCTATCCTGATACTTTTCAGCTGCAATTTCTTTCTGAAAATTAAAGGTGAACATTTTTTTTCCATTACAATTCGGTATTTCCAGACTGAATTTGAGCTCCTGAGCCAATCAGAGCCCAGAACAACATTTTTTACAAGTAGCTGGCCATATCACTGCAGGTTACTTCCTCTTTGTGTTAAACTAAAGAAGGAACAGTCATTTCTCTGTAACAGCTTCATAAAACATGCACCACCTGCTGGCCAAACTAGAGAAATACACTTCAAAAAATAAAGTGAAGATACTTACCTGTAGCAGGCATTCTCCGAGGACAGCAGGCTGATTGTTCTCACATGTGGGTCGACGTCTGCGTCAGCCCAGGAATCAGCATTTTGCAAGCAAAATATAAACAAAGTTTTGCCAGAGTCTTCTGGTACGCGTGCAGTGCGCACCGCGCATGCGCGGACTGATTTCCTGCCCATCGCGTGAGCACGTCTCGTCAGTTAAATCAAAAAGCGTATAAAGAAATAAATAACAACTCCAAAGAGATAGTGGGCGGGTTTGTGAGAACCAGGGCTTTTTTTGAGGGGGTACTTGGGGGTACTGAGTACCGGCACCTTTTCTATTGTCTGCTAAATTTGACCCATGGTCCCCAAGTTTTACTGAAAGAGCTCAGGCTGTACACACCAATTCTGCCTTTGTCATAGATTCTGTGACTGGTTGCAGGGGGCCTGGCTATTGTGGGGTTGGTCCCTCAATGATCGCCCCACCCCTAAAGGGTGGATTGGCATTTAAGTACCGGCACCTTTTTCGCTAGAAAAAAACATACTGGTGAGAACAATCAGCCTGCTGTCCTCGGAGAATACCTGCTACAGGTAAGTATCTTTGCTTTCTCCGAGGACAAGCAGGCTGCTTATTCTCTCTCACATGTGGGGTATCCCTAGCAACCAAGCTCACTCAAAACAATGAACATTGGTCAATTTGGCCTCACAGCGGCGAGAACATAACATAACTTGACCAGAAACCATAAACAACTAACTGAGAGTGCAGCCTGGAACAGAACAAAGATGGGTCTATGGGGATGGAGTTGAATTCTAAACCCCAAACAGATTCTGCAGCACTGACTGCCCAAACCGACTGTCACGTCGGGTATCCTGTTGAAGACAATAGTGAGATGTGAATATGTGGACTGATGACCACGTTGCAGCCTTGCAAATCTTTTTAATGGAAGCTGACTTCAAATGAGCCACTGACGCAGCCATGGCTTTAACATTATGACCCGTGACATGGCCCTCAAGAGTCAGCCCAGCTTAAGCATAAGTAAAGGAAATGCAATCTGCTAGCCAACTGGAGATTGTGCGTTTTCCGACGGTGACTCCCCTCCTGTTGGGATTGAAAGAGACAAACAACTGGGTGGACTCTCTGAAGGGCTTCGTCCACTCCACTTAAAAGGCCAATGCTCTCTTGCAGTCCAAGGTATGCAAACTGCTTTCGCCAGGGCGGGTATGAGGACGGGGAAAGAATGTTGGCAAGACAATACACTGGTTCAGATGGAACTCCGACACCACCTCTGGCAGAAACATAGGGTGCGTGCGGAAGACTACTCTGTTGTGAAGAAACTTGATATAAGGTGCATGAACTACCAGGGCCTGACGCTCACTGACCCTATGAGCTGAAGTAACAGCCACCAAGAAAGTGACCTTCCAGGTCAAGTACTTCAGATGGCAGGAATTCAGTGGCTCAAAAGGAGCTTTCATCAGCTGGGTGAGAACGACGTTGAGATCCCATGACACTGGTGGAGGTTTGACAGGGGGCTTTGACAAAAGCAAACCTCTCATGAAGCGAACTAAAAGCTGTCCAGAGATAGGCTTACCCTCTATACAGTGATGATAGGCACTAATCGCACTAAGATGAACCCTTACTGAGTTGGTTTTGAGGCCAGACTCTGATAAGTGTAGAAGGTATTCAAGCAGGGTCTGTGTAGGACAAGAAAGAGGATCTAGGGCCTTACTGTCACACCAGATGGCGAACCTCCTCCATTTGAAAGAGTAACACCTCTTCGTGGAATCTTTTCTGGAAGCAAGGAAGACTCGGGAGACACCCTCTCATAGACCCAAGGAGGCAAATTCTAAGCTCTCAACATCATCCAGGCCGTGAGAGCCAGAGACTGGAGGTTGGGATGTAGAAGCGACGCCTCGTTCTGGGTGGTGAGGGTTGGAAAACATTCCAATCTCCACGGTTCCTCGGAGGACAACTCCAGAAGAAGAGGGAACCAAATCTGATGCAGCCAGAAGGGTGCAATCAGGATCATGGTTCCGCAGATTTGCTTGAGTTTCAGCAAAGTCTTCCCTACTAGAGGTATGGGAGGATATGCGTACAGAAGGCCTGTCCCCCAATGCAGGAGAAAGGCATCTGACGCTAGTCTGTTGTGGGTCTGAAGCCTGGAACAGAACTGAGGGACCTTGTGATTGATCTGAGTGGAAAAAAGATCCACTGAGGGGGTGCCCCACACTCGGAAGATCTTGCGGACTACGTCCATGTTCAGTGACCACTCATGAGGTTGCATTATCCTGCTCAATCTGTTGGCCAGATTGTTTTTAAGCCTGCCAGATAAGTGGCTTGGAGAAACATTTCCTGACGGCATGCCCAAAGCCACATCTGGATGGCTTCCTGACACGGGGCGAGATCCGGTGCCCCCCTCCTTGTTGGTGTAATAGATGGCAACCTGATTGTCTGTCTGAATCAAAATGATTTGGTTGGGACAACCGATCTCTGAAAGCCTTTAGATCGATCTAGATCGCTCGCAATTAAAGGAGGTTGATCTGAAGACCTTTTTCCTGAAAGGACCAAGCTCCTTGAGTGTGAAGCCCATCTACATGAGCCCCCCACCCCAGGAGGGATGCATCCGTCGTCAGCACTTTTTGTGGCTGAGGAATTTGGAATGGGCATCCCAAGGTCAAATTGGATCGAATTGTGCACCACTGAAGGGAATTCCGAAAGTCGGTGGACAGTTGGATCACATCCTCTAGATCCCCCGCAGCTTGACACCACTGGGAAGCTAGGGTCCATTGAGCTGGTCTCATGTGTAGATATGCCATGGGAGTTACATGAACTGTGGAGGCCATGTACCCCAGGAGTCTCAACATCTGCCGAGCCATGATCTGTTGAGATGCTCACACTATGGACAGGAGGTTGTCTGCCCTTGCCTCGGGAAGATAAGCACGAGCTGTCTTTGTGTTCAACAGAGCTCCAATGAATTCCAATTTTTGAACTGGGGTGAGATGGGACTTGGAATAATTTATCACAAACCCCAGTAGCTCTAGCACTTGAATAGTCATTCACATGGACTGTAGAGCACCTGCCTCCGAGGTGCTCTTCACCAGCCAATCGTCGAGATAAGGGAACACATGCACTCCCAGTCTGCGTAGCGATGCTGCAACTACCGCCAGGCACTTTGTGAACACTCTGGGCGCAGATGCCAGACCAAAGGGCAGTACACGGTACTGAAAGTGCTGCGTTCCTAGCCGAAATCGAAGATACCTCCTGTGAGCTGGAAGTATCGACATGTGTGTGTAAGCATCTTTTATGTCCAGAGAGCATAGCCAATCGTTCTCTTGAATCATGGGAAGAAGGGTGCCCAGGGAAACCATCCAGAACTTTTCTCGGACTAGAAATTTGTTCAGGGCCCTTAGGTCTAGGATGGGATGCATCCCCCCTGTTTTCTTTTGCACAAGGAAGTACCTGGAATAGAATCCCAACCCTTCTTCCCCTGGTGAAACGGGTTCAACCGCACTGGCCTTTAGAAGGGCGGAGAGTTCCTCTTCAAGTACCTGCTTGTGCTGGGAGCTGAACGAATGAGCTCCCGGTGGGCAATCTGGAGGTTTGGATTCCAGATTGAGGGTGTATCCTAACCAGACTATTTGAAGAACCCACCGGTCGGAGGTTATGAGAGGCCACCTTTGGTGAAAAAATATCAACCTCCCCCCTACCGGCAAGTCGTCCAGTACGGACACTTTTACTGAGGCTAGGCTGAACTGGAGCCAGTCAAAAGCCCATCCCTTGCTTTTGCTGGGGAGCACCAGGGGCCTTTGGCGCACACTGTTGACGAGAACGAGCGCACTGGGGCTGAGTCTGGGCAGGCTGCCGAGAAGCAGGAGTGTACCTATGCCTAGGATAGTAATAGGAAGCACTCCTCTTCCCCACCCAAAAAACCTCCTAGATGAGGAGGTAGTAGCAGAAGACGCCCGGCGGGAGACAGAATCCATAGCATCATTATGCTTCTTGATCTGGTCAACTACATCCTCCACTTTCTCACCAAAAAGGTTATCCCCCCGGCAAGGAACATCCGCCATCCACTGCTGGACCGAATGATCCAGGTCAGAGACACGCAGCCATGAGTCTGCGCATCACTATACCTTGAGCAGCAATCCTGAATGCTACATCAAAAGTGTCGTATGTACCCTGTAGCTGGGTCACCCATCCAGGACCCAGCCAGGCTCGACCCTGCTTAGCTGCCTCTTCCTCCACACGACTGTTGCCTTCACAGCAATCTGGCTCCTCTGAGCCTTGGCTCCAGGCCCTGCGAACTCCCAGGACTTCCTCCTCCCTCCGTTCCTTTCACAGAGGCACATTCAAAGCCCAATATTTATAAGTAAGAGCTTTTATTTTCTTGCTTCAAATCAAACAAAACACCCTTCACTCCAGGTTGTTTAGGCCAGCAGCCCAGAGCACAATTCAGGTTCAATACAGTCAAATTCAGATTCAAAAACATATAACTTCAAACTCAGGTTCAAAAACAGTCCATATAACTTCACTTCACTTTAGCTCAGATTACGTCACTTAGGGAACAGTACATTATCAGAGGGAAAAACCCAATAGCTTGGTAGGTTGCAGCCCAGACCTTTTTAGTATGAAACAGTTTACACAGTCTTTCTTGCACCTTCTTACAGCACGGCTACACAGCTTTATTCCCACCTGGTTCAGGCTGGGGTTTCAATTGTGCCCAGCTCTCTTTCTCTCCCACAGGCTACACCTGTTTCCTCTTTAGTAGAGATTTCCCCCAGTGCCTCAGCCTCTCTCCTCCGGTCTTCCACCAGTCTCTCCAAGGTACAGCTAGTCACCCTCTTACAGCAGCTTTTTGGGTTTGAGCCAGGGCTCCAATCTCCATCTGTTCCTCCCCTAGCCCTTCAGTAATCTCCATTTTATCCTCCTCTCCAACTTCCCCCGCCCCCAACCTCTCCAGCTGGCCCTCATCACCTTCCTCAGAGACCATTTCCCAATCTTCTATCTCCTCCCCTAACTAGGGTTATCATATGGCTCCAAAAAAAGGAGGACGGATTGAGCCAGCCAGGTTTTACTTCCATTGCTTTCCATTGAAAGCAATGGAAGTAAAACCCGGCTGGCTCAATTACTTCCATTGAAAGCAATGGAAGTAAAACCCGGCTGGCTCAATCCGTCCTCCTTTTTCTGGAGCCATATGGTAACCCTACCCCTAACTCTTGCACAGCCGGGTGGGGAAGAGAAGGATTCTGGGACTGGTAGTTCCTCCCCTTCTTCCTTAACCCAGCCAACCTCTCTGCCTCCGGTAGCCCAGCTTTCTGAATGTGGGTGTTGTGCACATGAAATCTGCCCCGTTGGGATTCCCCGGCTCCCTGTACCCCCTTTCTTCGTGCCTTCCCGGATCCCCTTTCACCTGCACTCTCACAACCCCCAGCCAGGAATTTTCGACACGCCTTCTGCTGCCTGACCACCTGGCGAAAAGACTCGGCCTGCTCTGGAGGGAGTGCATCAACCAAGCTGGACAGTTGCCTCACCGAGTTCCGCAAGTGGACGCTCGTGAAGAGCTGGTATGTCTGTATCTTGGCAGCGAGCATAGCGGCCTGATACGTCTTCCTCCCAAAAGAGTCCAAGGTTCTAGAGTCTCTGCCTGGGGGCGCCGAGGCATAGTCCCTAATGCTCTTGGCTCTTTTGAGGGCAGAGTCCACCACCATGGAATTGTGAAGTAGCTGAGACTTCATCAATCCAGGTTCACCGTGGATCCGATATTAGGATTCAGCTTTTTTCAGGATCAAGGGATTAGACAGAGGGAACGACCAGTTTCACATAAGGACTTCCTTCAGTACGTTATGCAAAGGAGCCGTTGCAGCCTCTCTAGGTGGAGAAGGATAATCCATGACCTCGAGCATCTCAGCCCTGGGCTCATCCTCAACCTCCATAGGGAAGGAAACAGCCGCAGCCATTTCCCTGACAAAGGAGGTAAAGGATAGACTCTCCGGTGGAGAAAGTCTCCTTTCTGGTGGAGGGGAAGGTTCAGAGGGAATCCCATAGGACTCGTCAGAAGAAAAGTACCTGGGATCTTCCTCTTCCTCCCACGAATGCTCATCTTCAGTATCGGACAAGACTTCCCTCAGAGCAGTCCGAAACTGAGCCTGCCTCGACGCCGAGGAACGACGTCCTCGATGGCGGTGCCGAGACGTTGACGCCCGCCTGGACTGCGGTGAAGCTTCCTCCACCGACATCGAAGGGGAGTTGACCTGGGTGGCAGCTGATGCTGCAGGCGGCACCGAGGTTGGGGACCTCACCACAGGCGAAGGGCCAGATGCCGCTGCAGCAGACAGTACGGAAGGCACAAGCACCCCCGACACCGAAGCAGACTGTCGCAGCAATCCTTCCAGAAGCTCTGGAAGCAGGACCCTGATGCGCTCGTCGAGAGCCACCGTTGGACAAGGCTGCGGGGTCAGTAAAGGAGCCAGTGGCAGAATCTGTCGAGGCTCGGGAGCAGGTACCGGGCTGCTAGAAGACCGACCCCTTCGGCGCCAACGCTTCTCGGGTGCCGATTCCTTCGACGCCCTGGAGCTCCCAGCACCGTGTCAAAGGAGAACGATGATGGTGCTTGTTTGCCTTCGCTCGACGCCAGTCATTGAGACTCCTCAGTACCGATGAGGACATGGAATCCTCACGTCTCCTCGGGGCCGGATCCCACCCTCTCCAAACTTCCGGTTTTGGAGGAGGTGGGACCTGGCAGACTTTGAACATGTGCAGATGCTCCAGACCCAGTGCCAGCTGCAATAAGCCTTCTTTAGACACATACTGGTCCTGCCCTGGAGAGGGCAGGAAAGGGAAGGGGAGATGCTGAACATCTTTGGGGTGGGGGGGAGAGGGAAGGGGAGATGTCGAGGGGGTGGAGATGCTGAATACCTTGGGGGAGGGGAGGGGAGATGCTGATACCTTGGTGAAGAGAAGGGAAGATGCTGGACATGGGAAGGACCTTGAGCTGCCCCTTGATGTAGGGCACAGGGCTGAAGGTTTGCCCAGAGTGTCACATATCTTTGAGTCAACTCTGATCTAACCTCTTATTGGGAAGAGTCCTCTCATAAGAATATGGTGTAGGTTTGCTGTCACAGAGCTGAGAAGACCAATATGGAGCGATCCAGCAGGCCACATCTGTAGAACAGCCAGAATTAAAAAAGCTGGAGCAAAAGGGCAAAAATTGAACTGTCCTTAGAGGAATTGGCCATAGAACAAGCAATAAGGGTGGGCAGCCACCGGGGATGTATCTCTCGCCTCTATAAGGCATTGCTCTATGATAAGAAGCCTATACTACACTATCTACAGCGGTGGGAGAAAAACCTACAAATAACAATAGAATACACACAATGGGAAAAAGCCATGGAACATATGTTGCGGGTTTCTATATCTAGTTCAATGATAGAAAACAGTTATAAAATATTATATCAATGGTATTACACTCCTCAGCGATTGGTAAAGATGTATGGACAGGGGTCTGACAAGTGCTGGAGGGGTTGTGTGGCAGTGGGGGACATGCTGCATATTTGGTGGACATGTCCAAAAATACAGCTTTATTGGGCAGAGTTGATTGATGTGTTTATCCAAGTGACAGGAGTGCGGTATCCTCAAAAGCCGGAGGTCTGCTTGCTACATGTCCGCCCCCCAGGGGTACGTCTTTTAGACCATCGGCTCACTTCAATATGGTTGGTGGCGGGAAAAATTATATTGGCTGCACAGTGGAAAAGCTCAGTAGCACCGCCTGTGATAAAAGTAATATATAAGATGGACTATCTATATCAAATGTCTAAAATGACAGCTTTACGATCTGGACATGTAGCAAAGTTTAATAGGTTATGGGAACGATATCGATCATGGAGACTAAAATCTAACATAGACCTTGATGCCCCTGAGCTCATTGTCCCAAGACTTTGAATGCTTCTGGATGTCTATCTACCGAGCCTCAATGCTTTCTAATGGCTGAGGGCAAGATGGGGGGGAGGGGGGAAATGAGGGAATATTCTATATGTTATTTTATACTGTTCAGTATTTAAGTTTGAGAGATGTTTAATACACTGTTGCTATATAATGACTTGATATCTGTACAATATTTTCAATAAAAACAGAAATTTGAGAGGAATACTGGGGAGAGGGGAGGATATGGGGAAGGGGTTTAAAAATTAAAAATGTATGTTTGGCACTCTTTATCACCGAAAAGTGGATGGTTAAGCTTTGTAATCAGTACTTTGGTTTTCATGTTTTTGCATGTCTAATGTTGTGCCAATAAACAGATTTAAAAAAAAAAAAAAAAAAGCTGGAGCAGCTGGAACCTCATGGTTACTTACTGCACATCCTGACTTTTACACTAAACAAGCTACTTCCACACTGCCGCTTGTGACCCAATCATAGATTCAATCTGGAGTAGAAACTTGGTAAACAGAGTAGTTAGTTTCACTGAGGATTCTTCACCAAGATAATAAAAAATACCCCCACAAATATACTTACCGTGTTTTCATCCAGCAATCTGAAGTCTAAGTACACCAGATCTGGAAGGTGTGCAGCAACGAACATCTTGTAATCCTCGTGATCACTGATAGGATTGCCAGCCAGGCTCAGGGTACGGAGCTCCTTGAAGCTCCGAAGGTAGACCAGCTGTATCAGAGATTTGAGAATTAAGATTCCCGAAGCATTGGAATGCAAAAAAAATGTTCTTCCCTCCCACCATCTCACCCCCTTACCCCCTCCAAAAAAAAATCAACATTAAAGAGCCAGAAATTGTGGAAGTCTCAACTGTCTGTCATGAGAAGTCATTAAAATCACTAACAGGTGGAAAAGATTCATGTATGGCCTAATATAGTAAAGGAGGAAACATCAGTATAATATCGGGCTCTGACAAAATAATGTGCCTTTGCTGTATGTGATGTTACTCAAGACACACATGTGGCCCTTTAAGTACCCACAGAGAAGACTTTTCTTTCCCAGTATTTCATTCCTGCTCCTTTGAGCTTCCAGCTCAGTTGGAACGGGATATGGTGTCATAACCCTTCTCTTGCAACTAATCAGGGTTTCCCCCCTATTTTATTAGCCCACCAACTAGCCCAGTCACTCCAGGGACATTATGATGCATATTATGATATGTTGCTATTACATGTTTGATGATGATAAACATAGAAACACAGAAAAATGAAAGCAGATAAAAACCATATGACCTATCCAGTCTGCCTATCCATACCACTTACCATCCCTTCCTCTTCCCCAGAGACCCTATGCACTCGTCCCAAGCTTTCTTGAATTCAGATACAATCTTCGTCTCCATCACCTCCGTGGGGATGCCATTCCATATATTCACCACCCTTTCCATGGTTAGGGTGGTGGACTTTGGTCCTGGGGAACTGAGGAACTGAGTTTGATTCCCACTTCAGGCACAGGCAGCTCCTTGTGACTCTGGGCAAGTCACTTAACCCTCCGTTGCCCCATGTAAGCCGCATTGAGCCTGCCATGAGTGGGAAAGCGCGGGGTACAAATGTAACAAAAATAAAATAGATACTATTGGAGATTCTACATGGAATGTTGCTACTATTGGAGATTCTACATGGAATGTTGCTATTCCACTAGCAACATTCCATGTAGAAGGCTGCGCAGGCTTCTGTTTCTGTGAGTCTGACGTCCTGCACGTACGTGCAGGACGTCAGACTCACAGAAGCAGAAGCCTGCGCGGCCACATTGGTGATCTGCAAGGGCCGACTTCTACATGGAATGTTGCTAGTGAAATAGCAACATTCCATGTAGAATCTCAAATAGTAGCAACAGTGGAGGAGTGGCCTAGTGGTTAGGGTGGTGGACTTTGGTCCTGAGGAACTGAGTTTGATTACCACTTCAGGCACAGGCAGCTCCTTGTGACTCTGGGCAAGTCACTTAACCCTCCATTGCCCCATGTAAGCCGCATTGAGCCTGCCATGAGTGGGAAAGCGCGGGGTACAAATGTAACAAAAATAAAATAGATACTATTGGAGATTCTACATGGAATGCTGCTACTATTGGAGATTCTACATGGAATGTTGCTATTCCACTAGCAACATTCCATGTAGAAGGCTGCACAGGCTTCTGTTTCTGTGAGTCTGACGTCCTGCACGTATGTGCAGGACGTCAGACTCACAGAAGCAGAAGCCTGCGCAGCCACATTGGTGATTTGCAAGGGCAGGCTTCTACATGGAATGTTGCTAGTGGAATAGCAACATTCCATGTAGAATCTCAAATAGTAGCAACAGTGGAGGAGTGGCCTAGTGGTTAGGGTGGTGGACTTTGGTCCTGGGGAACTGAGGAACTGAGTTCGATTCCCACTTCAGGCACAGGCAGCTCCTTGTGACTCTGGGCAAGTCACTTAACCCTCCATTGCCCGCCGCATTGAGCCTGCCATGAGTGGGAAAGCGCGGGGTACAAATGTAACAAAAAAAAAAAAAGAAGTATTTCCTCAAGTTACTTCTGAGTCTATCCCCTTTCACCTTCATCCTATGCCCCCTCAGTCCACAGCTTCCTTTCAATGGAAGATGACAGAGGGGGGGGGGGATATGATACAGATGTTTAAATACATCTGTAGCATAAATGCACAGGAAGTGACTCTCTTTCTATTCAAAGGAAACTCTGGATTGAGGGGGTTATAGACAGTATGTGAATTTAAGAAAGTTTGGGACAAGTACATAGGATCTCTAAGGAAGGGATAGCAGATGATATAGATGAGCAGACTGGATAGGCCACAAGGTTTTTATCTGCCTTCATCCTATATAATAAAACTCACCCTCAACGTTCTGAAGACACTGACGTCAGTGAAGCCAAGCCACTGACGTCACTTCCTTCAACACAGGTTCGAAGGGTTCGTGGTGGTGAAGCCACCGAAATCGCCAAGTCGCCGGGCCCCACCCTCGTGTCAAATGTGATGACGTCGAGGGCGGAGCAATGGCGTCACACACCGAGGGCGGAGCAATGGCGTACGGTGCGTGGAGCAATGGCGTCTGAACGACCAAGGGGTCGGTAGGTACGTAGGGAGGGAGGGAGAAGGAGGGGGGGGTGTTGGGGAGGTAAACCTTGCTAGCGCCCGTTTCATTTGGTCCAGAAACGGGCCTCTTTTACTAGTTTTTTCTATATTTCGGAATAACTTCTATACATTACCCCCTTTGCTATCACTTTTTGCATAATAATTTTTTCCACCTTAATCTTCTGCTTATGAAGTCCATGCTCACACTGCCCAATTTTATCATCTACATGACCAGAATACAACCACTGCCTCTCTAGCCTACAACCTTCCCTTTTTAAATGCCTCAACTCCTCATAAAACTATAGGGAGTGCTTTATATGCTACTACACTCATCCAACAGGGTCAAAGGTGTTCAACAAACCTTCAAACTGCTTACTCCAATCATTGACTCAGTGTCCTGACAAACCAAATTACTAAAAACCTTAACTCCTGACCATCTTACCCTAGACCATGTCCCCAACAAGCTCAACAATTTACTGCCATGGTCGCCTAACTTCAAAGAGAATTTGATCAGATAATGATCAGACCAACAGAAGTCCATAAGCTACAGAAACACTGATAAAACCAGGTTCTTACACAATCTAAAGATGGTATATTATTGTTTCCTAATGATAAGACCTGCAGGTTTTTCACAGCAGCCATGTTTTCAATCTGAGAGATTCTGTTGTTGTATAAACTCAGGTCTTCTAGTTTAACCAGAGAATCCAGACCTTCAATAGTCTCAATATTGTTGAAGGATAAATCTGAAAAATAGCATTATAAAAGTCAGTACGGGAATAATTTTTATAACGCTACATATGATAAAAACTACCTGGTCAATATTCAGCCAGCAACGGTCAATGTTTTTTTAAACACTGATGGCTAATGGCTGAATTAGGCCCATGTCCAGGCACTGGCACTGAATTTTGGAGCTAACCAGCCAAGAGTTTGTCACCAGGATCTACGTGGGTGTACGCCAATATTCAGCTAGGGTCTGCATAAGACACTTATGTGGCTTCGAGTTGAATATTGGCCAGCACTCACATAGGTGTCAGTGGCGGCCTGCATCTCTCACACCTGCTCTCCTCCCTCCTGACTCCCCCCCAGAACTCACCACCAGTACAGGGCTCCTCTTGATTTTGATTCCCCCTTCCCATGTCCAAGTAGCCCCTCCCCCAGACCTCCCTTAAGCTCCCTAGTGGTCTATTGGGTTTATCAGGGCAGAAGCGAATCCTACTCCTTCTGCCCCAAATGGCTACTGCTGTAAAACGGTGGCCACGACTCTAGTGATAGCTTCACACAGTGCTACTGCTAAAGGCCATCTGTCCATATATGAAACTCCATATATGAAAGTACCCCAAGACTACCACTAGAGTCACTTGGACATGAGGAGGAAATCGGAATCAGGAGGGTCCTGCACTGTAACAGCGGTGGAATCTGGGGAGGGAGGGGGATCCAAATCTGGGAGGGGTCCTGTACTGGTGGCAGGGTCCAAGGAAGGAGTCTGGAACTAGGGAGGGGCTTGTAATGGTGGTGGTGGGAGTCCGGTCATGTAAGTTCAGGAGGGTGGGGAGCAGGTGTGAGAGATGCAGGCCACCCCTGATATTCAGTGCCAGCACCCACATAACTAAATGACCAAAATTAGGACTGCTGTTTATACAGTCCTATTTGGTCGCTTGGCTATGCAAGAACCGGCACATGCATAACTGCTGGCTCCTCCCCCGACTTCCCCTCCCGGACCGCCTCTCTCCAACCCACCTTATAAATGGCCAAATAGTGACAATATTCAGTGGCACTGCCCACTTAAGTGCTGAATATTGGGCGGCCAGCGCACAGAGTGTGATTGAAATCACTTTGAATCGACCCCGTACATGTATATTGTTCTCTGTATGTAGACTTTGCTAAATTTTCAAAGCAAAATTACGTATGTACCTTCGCTTTGAAAATTATCCCAGGAAAACTATGTGCTCACATTTGCATCTGCTCTTTGAGGGGCGCACAAATGATCTAAATAAAATTACATGCAGATGCTCCAATTTTCAAAAGAATGTATGTAAATAAAAACCCCTCCCTATCGCTGCCTTCGGGAATACCTCTTCAAGCAGTGGGTAAATTTAAATATATAGTACAGACTGTACATGAATATATTTACATGCACATCAGGTGCACAGTTTATTTACAGGCCATATCTGCATATCTGATTTGCCTTTGGAGATGCCTTTCGAAAATTTTGTTCTATGGGCTCGATTTTATAACAGAACTTTATAACATAGGCCCCAAGAACCAGCCCCAGTAACAAACAAGTCCTCTCGCACCAAGTTATAGCTTATATTGGACAAAATATTTCTTCGCTCAACGTGTAATTAAACTCTGGAATTCGTTGCCAGAGTGTGGTAAAAGCAGTAGGCTTAGTGGGGTTTAAAAAAGGTTTGGATTACTTCCTAAAAGAAAAATCCATAAGCCATTATTGAAATAGATTTGGGGAAAATCCACTGCTTATTTCTAGGACAAGCAGCATAAAATGTATTGTACTGTTTTGGGATCTTGCCAGGTACTGACTAATAACCTGGATTGTCCACTGTTGAAAACAGGATGCTGGGCTTGATGGATCTTCGGTCTGTCCCAGTATTGCAATGCTTATGTTCTTATGAGGGATGTTTACCCTTTGCATGTACTTGCCTACCAGCTCTGCTCAAACTATATCCAAAGGAATGCCTATGAATGGTTCTCATAAAAGGAGGCACAGTCTTTCCACCCGCCTGCTTTTTATATGTGTATATCTGTTTATAATTTTTTTGTTCAATTCTGTTTATTGAAAGTTTAAGAAAATAATAGTATATAACATCAAAACTTGCACAGGAACGAGGAAAAAACAATCCTGAACTCCCCTTCCTGCCTGCATAGTCAGATACTTAATTACTGATCTGTAAACATTTCTTGTATGTGTGTGTGGCACTGAGTGACCCTTATTATATATATATTAAGTATCTGACTACGCGCTGCAGGCATCAAGGTGGACCAGAATGGCTCTCATGCTTGCTCTGTGTATAATTTTAAAAGATCCCTTTCCTACATGTAAAACATGTTTTACATGCAGAAAAAGCTTCGTAAAATCCCCCCCCCCCACCCCATGCACAGAGCTGGTAGCTGTAGCTATCACCTTCTGATTTTGAACAGTAATTTAGGACTCTATGTACTCAGCCACATCAGGGTATCAATTTGCAAATCAGGCAGTGCTGAATTATACTTTGATGCTTAAAATGAATTCAAAAGATACTCGTGCAGTTTGGTGTCTACTGTAGTTTTCCTTTTTCAGCTAAAATGCAGCTTCTAGAGTTTACAGATGTTTCCGATGACTTTGTACGCAAATATTTAATCGTTACAGATGACTTTGAGGATGGCTGCCCTGTCCATGAATCTACGTCTTTGAGAAATGACACCAATCAAATCTTACCAAGCCAAACTAGATTCACCAGCGGATCCAGGCCTTCTATTTTCTCTATTATGTTATTGTCCAGCTGCAGTTTGGTCAGATTCATAAACTGCCAGAGGTTATCAATCTTCAGGATATCTGAGAACATATAAAGCACATTGCAGCTCTTTGAGCAGGGACTGTCTTTCTTCTATGTTTGTGCAGCGCTGCGTACGCTTTGTAGCGCTATAAAAATGCTAATGAATAGCGTTCAGTGCCATATTTTTTCAGCCATTTGCTGAATCCAGCCCATAGATTATCTCTATGTATCTCTAACCACACCATCTCCAAATGACATCACACAATGTGATACCTGCAAGCGAGCATTCTCTGGAGTAACCCCCACACTCTGGAATGCACTCCCTGAAATGCTCCGCAAACTACTGAAGACCCATCTCTTTAATAAGGCATACCACAAAGATTAACAAATATGAACATACACAACTCCTCCACATATATTTGTGATCCATATATATATCACAAAGATCAACACGTGTAACTGTACAATCTTTAATATATCCAGAAATGTTCTTTAATGTCTTTTGCTTTAAAACTATCATGTATTTCACCACCATGTAACCCAAAACCCTCTGTAAAACCAAATGTATATTCTCTTCTACTTCCAGTATCCATGATGTATTGTAAGCCACATTGAGCCTGCAAAGAGGTGGGAAAATGTGGGATACAAATGCAATAAATAAATAAATAAAAATAGTAATAGTAGTAGTTTACCAAACTGCAGTCAAGTTCAGCCTACACAGGACACTGAAGGAGTCTAACGGTTAGAGCAGCAGGCTGAAAACCAGGGTTTGAATCCCACTGATGCCCCTTCTCATCTTGAGCAAATCACTGAACCCTCTATTACCTTAAGATTCAAACTCAGACCGTGAAATTCCTACTGGTCTTTAATGTACCTTAAAAAGGTGTGAGCTAAATCCAAATCCCCCTAGAACACCGAAGGACCTTATTCCACAAAGAAATGTTTTCAGCATGTCACTTCACTGGCTCCCACTTAAGGAACGCATTGCGTTCAAGATCTGCACAATTGTACACAAAATCATTCACGCAGACGCCCCAATCTACATGCTAAACCTCGTGGACCTACCTCCCAGAAACGCCACAAGATCATCTCGCAAATTTTTCAATCTGCACTTCCCCAGCTGTAAAGGACTAAAATACAAGCTGATGCATGCCACTACCTTCTCATACACGAGAACGCACTTATGGAACGCACTACCTACAGACCTGAAAACAATCAACGAAATATCTAACTTTCACAAATCTCTGAAGACATATTTCTTCAACAAGGCCTACAAAGAGAACCTATAACCTCACTAATCCACTTCACCAACCCACCCAGCTTTGAAAGTTCACCTTCTATACTCAACCCTAATCACCCCTTTCTTTCTTCCCTTACTTAATCTCTGCACATCACTAATTGTATCTGATATCCTGGAATGACAATGTCATAACAAAACCATGTAAGCCACATTGAGCCTGCAAATAGGTGGGAAAATGTGGGATACAAATGCAATAAATAAATAAACTGGTGATTTAAAGTCACCCTGAAAACTGTTGTGAGCAGTACATTTCTTCATCTGACTTCTGTTTGGAATGAAGAAGCCGAGGTGATATTTCAGTCTCGCACCGCTGCACATTGTTAATCAACACGGTCATGCTGAATCACCAATATGAGGATAATGACAGCACTGTGCTCAGCAGTACCTTCATTACATGTGCTAGGAGAAGACGCTGACCTTTACTTTAACGACCAGCTCATTAGCACAGGTGCAGCAGCAACCAGCTTTTCAAATGTCAAGGCTGGTTTATACGATCAACAAGCAGGAGACAAGCAGATATGCCAATGAGAGCAAGAAAGTTTTATGCAAGCTCAGATCTGTCTTATACGTTTCATACAGACGTTTGGAAGCATATATATTTTTTTATTTTTGTTACATTTGTACCCCGCGCTTTGCCACTCATGGCAGGCTCAATGCGGCTTACATGGGGCAATGGAGGGTTAAGTGACTTGCCCAGAGTCACAAGGAGCTGCCTGTGCCTGAAGTGAGAATTGAACTCAGTTCCTCAGGACCAAAGTCCACCACCCTAACCACTAGGCCACTCCTCCACTGTTGCTACTATTTGAGATTCTACATGGAATGTTGCTATTCCACTAGCAACATTCCATGTAGAAGTCGGCCCTTGCAGATCACCAATGTGGCCGCGCAGGATTCTGCTTCTGTGAGTCTGATGTCCTGCACGTACGTGCAGGACATCAGACTCACAGAAACAGAAGCCTGCGCAGCCTTCTACATGGAATGTTGCTAGTGGAATAGCAACATTCCATGTAGAATCGCCAATAGTAGCAACAGAATCTCCAATAGTAGCAACATTCCATGTAGAATCTCCAATAATATCTATTTTATTTTTGTTATATTTGTACCCTGCGCTTTCCCACTTATGGCAGGCTCAATGCGGCTTATATGGGGCAATAGAGGGTTAAGTGACTTGCCCAGAGTCACAAGGAGCTGCCTGTGCCTGAAGTGGGAATCGAAAGTTCCTCAGTTCCCAGGACCAAACATTCCATGTAGAAGTGGGCCCTTGCAGATCACCAATGTGGTCGCGCAGGCTTCTGCTTCTGTGAGTCTGACGTCCTGCACGTACATGCAGGACGTGAGGCTCACAGAAACAGAAGCCTGCACAGCCTTTTACATGGAATGTTACTAGTGGAATAGCAACATTCCATGTAGAATCTCCAATAGTAGCAACATTCCATGTAGAATCTCCAATAGTATCTACTTTATTTTTGTTACATTTGTACCCCGCGCTTTCCCACTCATGGCAGGCTCAATGCGGCTTACATGGGGCAATGGAGGGTTAAGTGACTTGCCCAGAGTCACAAGGAGCTGCCTGTGCCTGATGTGGGAATCCAACTCAGTTCCTCAGTTCCCCAGGACCAAAGTCCACCACCCTAACCACTAGGCCACTCCTCCACTGTTGCTACTATTTGAGATTCTACATGGAATGTTGCTATTCCACTAGCAACATTCCATGTAGAAGTCGGCCCTTGCAGATCACCAATGTGGCTGCGCAGGCTTCTGCGAGTCTGACGTCATCAGACTCACAGAAACAGAAGCCTGCGCAGCCTTCTACATGGAATGTTGCTAGTGGAATAGCAACATTCCATGTAGAATCTCCAATAGTAGCAACATTCCATGTAGAATCTCCAATAGTATCTATTTTATTTTTGTTACATTTGTACCCCGCGCTTTGCCACTCATGGCAGGCTCAATGCGGCTTACATGGGGCAATGGAGGGTTAAGTGACTTGCCCAGAGTCACAAGGAGCTGCCTGTGCCTGAAGTGGGAATCAAACTCAGTTCCTCAGGACCAAAGTCCACCACCCTAACCACTAGGCCACTCCTCCACTCCAGTGCATCAAAATAGATGAGGATGAATGGGAGAACATCTGCCCAAATCTCCAGGGAATCTCTTCATGACAGATAATCACAAACTAGTGCTGTATTTTAAGCTTTCTTTGCAGTTTTCCAGTGTACTTACTGAGAACCAATAAACCACTTTTGCTACAGTGACTATGTGGTTCAAGGTATGACTCTTAATCTTCTTATTTTCCTAATTGTTTTCAGGATATTCTGAAGCAAGACTTGAAAAACAATGACTAACAGAGTGTTCTGTGGGATTTTCAAAAGTGCTTAAGGGCAAGAGGCACTTCAGATAATTTAACCTGCCAAAGATATCACCCACTTACTTCTGAAGTCAAGCCGTAGACACAGGACATCTTTAAAGTCAATCCCCTCTGCTTTGGCAATGCGACCCGCCTCATCCTTTGGGCCCTGCTCCTCCACTGCCTTTTGGAGCATGTCATCATCAATTACACATGGCTCTATTGAGCCACACAATCGACTCATTTTGAATCAAGAGATGTTCCCTTAAAGAGAAAATGCAAACTTATTAAAAAAAAAAAAAAAAAGGCTTTTGCCTGCTTTTTAAATTTCACACAGCCACTGATTTCATCTGTCAGTGGAAAGGATTAGCAACTGTGTCATTAAAATAGTCCCTTGGTAAAGGTACTGTTTTGCTTTGATTTCTCCACTTGTTTAACTGTACAGAGTGCAGTATTTCCCACCCATGGAGACAGGCACGTAGGACAAATCAGGATTTACAGCTAATTATTCCCATCAGGTATATGAACAATGGGTAAATGGTAAAAAAAAAAAACCATAGGGCTCCTTTTACAAATAGGTATTACCGATTTGAAAGGTATTAATCCGCAACCTTTTCCGAAGACGGGAAGGCAATAGAACTAGACGACATGAATTGACGTTGAAAGGAGGCAGACTCAGGAATAATGTCAGGAAGTATATTTTCACGGAGAAGGGGTGGTAGGTGCCTGGAATGCCCTCCCGCAGAAGGTGGTGGAGATGAAAACAGTATTGGAATTCAAAAATGCATGGGATAAATACAAAGAAATCCTGTTTGGAAGGAATGGATCCAAAGAAGCTTAGCGGTAATTGGGAAACAAAGCTAGTACTGGTCAAACTTTTATGTTCTGTGCTCTGATCGTGGCTGGACAGATTCAGTTGCAGCATCAGAAGTTGAAGAACAAGGACAATGCTGGGTAGACTTCTACGGTCTATGCCCTGAAAATGGCAAGGACAAATCAAGTTTAGTAGCAACAGATCAATACAGGACTTGTGGGTTATGCCCGACTGCCAGCAGGTGGAGATAAAGGGCACTGAATTTCACCATGTCTTTACTGTGAAACAACTCAGTATTCTGATAACAAAGCAGTCCAAAAGACATAAGAACAAGCCAACTGGAAAGGTCTCCTCCCTCTACAGTAAGTAAACTGGGAGGCAACAAGCCTCAAATTATTCCAACTGTTGAATCAACTCAATAAACATCAAAACACAGCAGACTTCACCCTAAGGGATTTAACAAAATGGCAGACAAAGGAGGTCTCCTGGATTGATCTGTTGCTACTAAAGGAAAGAAAATTAGCAGGTAAGAACTAATTTCTCCTTCCTTAGCGTAACACAGATCAATCCAGGACGTAGGATGTACCAAAGCACAGAACAGACGCTCCAAAGGAAGCACAGGCCCTAGATGCAACATCTAGCCTTTAGTGCTTGGAGAAGGTAGACACTGAAGACCATGTGGCCTACCTAGAGATCTTCTCTAAATGGACAGCCCACGATTTCACAAACAAAGTAGCCACCTCCTTAACAGAGTGGGCACGAAGGGCCCGAGAAAGCACCTTGCAAAACGACAGATAAGGGGATGAAATGGCCTCCTTGATCCAACGAGAAATCATAGCTCTGGAAGCAGCATGGCCCTTTCTGGGCCCCACAAAGAGAACAAAAAGATGAACAGAGCAACTGAAATCATACATTACCTACAAACAGCAGAGAAGAACCTGATGAACATCCAGGAGCCGAAGGCTGGAATACTCAGAACCACAATCCTCTTTATGGAAGGAGGACAGCAGAACGACCTAATTCAAATGGAAGGACGAAACTATCTTAGGAAGAAAAGAAGGTACTGTACGGATGGAAACACCGCCCTCCAGAAAGACCAGAAAAAGATCCTGACAAGAAAAAGACTGAAGCTCAGAAACTCTCCTCGCTAAAGTGGTGGCCATCAAGAAGACCAACTTAAGGGTGAGAGCCTTAAGAGACACTCCATTCAGCAGCTCAAAGGGAGCTCTCTGGAGACTTCAGCACAAGGCTAAGATTCCATGGAGGACTTACTGGCTGAAGGGGTGGCTGCAATTGATTCAATCTCCACAGAAAACAGACAACACCCAGATGAGTCGCGACCTCTGTAGCAAGCAAATGCCACCACCTGAACTCCCAAGGAGTTCAAGGCCAAACCCTTTTTGAACCCATCTTGGAGGAAGGAAAGAAGCTAAGAGATAGAAGCCTGAAAGGGCGAAATCGCCCTCTTTTGGCACCATGTCTGAAACACCTTCCACAACCGAGCATAGGCTGTAGATGCTGAGCATTTCTTGGCCTGCAGGAGGGTCGTAATCACATCCTCAGGATAACCTTTCTATCTCAGCCTAGACCACTCAATAGCCAGGCCATAAGACCAAAGCGGGATGGAGTCTCCATTGGAAAGGGATCCCGATGGAGAAGACTGGACCCCAAAAGCAGAACAAGGGTGTGAAAAAAGAGTGTGTTTGAAGCCTGTAAAATGCATTGGATATTTTCCTGACTGAAGAAGAGACACCAACTCACAGGTTGCCTCCAAACTGGCCTGGTAAGAAGAATCCCTGACTAACCAGTCATCCAGATAAGGATGGACTCTGACTCCCTGATGAAGGTAAGCTGCCACCGCCGCCACCGCCATCATCACCTTGGAGAAGGTTCTAGGGGCCATGAAGAGTCTGAATGGCATGGCCCTGAACTAGAAGTGCTTCCCCAGAATTGCAAAAAGGAAAAAACGCTGATGCAGAGGAAAATGGGGATGTGAAAGTAAGCCTCCTTGAGGTCTAGAGTGGTGAGGAATTCCCCAGGCTACACTGAGGCTATCACCGAACAAAGTGTTTCTGTCCGGAGAGGAGACACCCGCAGGGCCTTGTTCACCCGCTTGAGGTCCAGGGTGGGATGAAAGGTATCTTCCTTCTTGGGAACTACAAAATAGATGGAATATCTGCTCCGATCTTCCTCTTCAGGAGGCACTGGAACCACTGCTCCCAGGCGCAAGAGCCCCCTTAGGGTACCACAAATGGCCCACTTCTTTGGACGCCAAGGGGCTCCAAGAAAAAAATCTGCAAGATGAGGGCAAAACTCCAGTTTGTAGCCCTCCCGAATGATCTCCAGGACCCACTGGTCCGTAGTGATCTGAGCCCACTCCTAGTAAAATTGGGACAAATAGCCACCTATCCAAACACCCAAGGAGGGACCCTGGACTGCTTCATTAGGAGGAGCAGGCAGCATTAATAGACTGGGAGGACTGGCCCCTAGGCCTCTTGTCTGCATTTCAGTTCTCTAATGGAGGACACAGTCACCCAAGCAATCAATAGATTCACCAAATCCCATTGCAAACTAGACACATGCCCCAGTCACTTAATAAAATCTGCCCCTCAACGCTTCCTAACAGACCTCACATCCTACCTAAACCACATGCTCCAACATGGATTCTTTCCTACTTACACCAATTCCAAAAGATCAGAAGAAAAAATTAAATGATATAACCAATTATCGCCCAGTTGCATCCATCCCTCTTGTAGTTAAGTTAATGGAAAGCCTAGTAACTAAACAACTTACTGATTACTTAAGCAAATTCTCAGTATTACATGCATCCCAATCTGGATTCCGTGCTAATCATAGTACTGAAACAGTTCTTATAACACTCCTGACTAAATTCAAACAAATTATTGCAACTGGCAATAATGTTCTCCTCCTCCAGTTCGATATGTCCAGCACGTTTGACATGGTTAACCATGGTGTTCTTTTAAACATCCTAGAATACTTTGGAATTGGTGGAAATGTATTGAATTAGTTTCACAGCTTCCTAACCGCAAGAACATATCAGGTGATATCTAAGTCGATCATATCATCACCATGGAGACCTGGATGTGGAGTGCCTCAGGGATCGCCGCTTTCACCGATTCTCTTTAACTTAATGATGCTACCATTGGCCAGATCACTATCCAATCAAGGCCTAAACCAGTATATTTACACTGATGACATTATTACGATATATATTTCGTTTAAGAACTTATCAGAAACTGCAGACCAAATTAATAACAGCTTCCAAATAATGAACTCATGGGCGGATGCATTCCAGCTTAAGCTTAATGCAGAAAAGATGCAATGTCTTATCCTTTCATCGCAGTATAACAAGACCAATTACAAGCCACACTCTTCCTGTTGCAGATACCCTGAAACTCCTGGGTGTTACTATTGACCGAAATCTTACCCTTGATTGCCATGTAAAAAATGTTACATAGAAAATGTTTTATGCAATGTGGAAGCTTAAAAGAGTGAAACCTTTTTTCCCAAGGGAGATATTCCACAAGCTGGTGCAATCATTGGTACTGAGCCATCTGGATTACTGCAATTCCATTTATGCAGGATGCAAAGTGCAAACCATTAAGAAACTCCAGACTGCCCAGAACACCGCAGCCAGACTCATATTCGGAAAGACGAAATATGAACACGCCAAACCTCTTAGAGAAAAATTACATTGGCTCCCATTAAAAGTTCGAATTGCATTCAAAATCTGCACCTTAACTCATAAAATCATTCATGGAGAGGCCCCATCATATATGTCAGACCTAATTGACTTACCAACACGAAATACCAAAAGTTCATCACGTACTTTTCTAAACCTCCACTACCCCAATTGCAGAGGTCTTAAATACAAATCAATACATGCATCTAGCTTCGCCTACCTCTGCACACAATTATGGAACAAACTACCGAATACTATAAAAACTAAGCACGACTTGTCAACCTTCTGGAAGTTACTGAAGACGTACCTGTTCCAAGAGACTTACTAAAAGAATCCTCCTTAATGACTTGTTTCCTAATCTATACCAGAACCAACCAATATTGATCCCTTCTAATTTGATTATTTTATCATATTATCATTATTGAACATTACATTTTTCCTACTCTCACTTGTATGTTATGTATTGTCATTTTATTTACCCTACCTACCTGTTATTCTTGTATATTAATTGTAACAATATGCTGAACCTCTTACTCTGTTAATGGTGATGCCATTGCTATATAATGTAAGCCACATTGAGCCTGCAAATAGGTGGGAAAATGTGGGATACAAATGCAGCAAATAAATAAATGAAAGGAAGGTTGCTTATGCTGTAAGTGGGACTTGGAGAACACTGAACAACGACCCGGTCTGTATCGTTTGGAGTCCTGAAAACGTGGGCAAGCCTGGGAAGAACAGTAAGAAGGCTTGGGCGGATCCTCAGGCAAATGATGGGACTTAGATTCTCCCAAAATCCTTTACCAAATGCTTCAAATCCTCACCAAACAAGAGTTTGCCCCAAAAGGAGAGCTTAGTAAGAATGAATTTAGAAGCAACATCTGCTGACCAGTTCCAAAGCCACAACGAATGACGTACGGACACCGCCAACAAAATTTGCTTTGCCAAGGCCCTAAGCATGTCATAAAGACTGTCTACCAGGTAGGCCAGACCTGCCTCTGGACTAGGCAACTCCAGAGAATCTAGGTCCTCATCCACTGAGGCATCAGCCGCCTGCTGGACAAGCTTAAGACAAGCCCTGGCCACTTAAGACCCAGACACTGTGGCCTGAAGACCTCAAATGCCATCTTCAGAATGGCCTTGATATTCTGATCCTGAATGTCCTTGAAAACTGTTCCCCCTTGCACAGGAACTGTAGTTTGTTTGTTTTTTTTGTGTTTGCTGTGACCAAGGAATCAACTGCAGACAGCTTAAGTTTCTCCAGTTCCTCAGGGAGAAGCGGAAAGAGTCAAGTCATGGCACAAGCCACCTTCATCCCTGAATCCAGTGTACTCCATTGGGCTGAAATAAGCTCCTACATGGCCTCTTGGATGTGAAAGGTCTTGGGGGGGTCTTTTGGTCCCAGACATGATGGAGTGAGAGGGCGCAGAAGAAGATTGGGATGCTAGAAAAAATATCCAGGACTTCCAGGGAACGAGTTATTAAGAACGTGAGTGCCTCCTTCTGGAACATCTAGACCACAGAGGGATCATCCTCCTCATCTGGTGGGAACTCACCCTCCTCCAAGGGTAACCCCTGATCTGAGCAACCAGCCAAAAGAGAGAAAGGGTGCCCCGAAGGGGCCTCAGACACCATGGATTCTGAGTCCACAGCCTGGGAAACCTCAGCCTCTTGAAAGAAGGAACCACATCCCCCTGAGACTGAGCAAGGCCACTAGGCAATGAAGTCATGGCTGGCTTGGCCCTTTTCATCAGGAATGCCTTGTGCATCAACAGAACGAAGTCGGGAGATAATGGGCTCTCTTCCAGCAAAGGCAACAGCATTGGTGTTTGTAGCACCAGAAGGGCTGACGGTGGACAACGAAGTGTTAACCCTGACTCCAGGAGATCTGTGTGGTAAAACAAAATGGTGGCCGGTCTTGTACCGGCTGAAGGAAGCTGCGAACCTGGGCAGGAAATGGCCTGCGGCTCCTGCTCTACTCCCAGCTCCAACTCGGGCCTGGCAGTCGCAGCACTTCCCCTCAGAACCCTGCTGCCAACATGGTGCAGGCAAGCACTAGGAACACTGCCTCGATGGAAATTTGTGCGCCTTACATTTTGAGCAGAGCTTGACTGCCTCGGAAGGAGTTGCCATCCTTAGAGCGCCCAATGCAGGGAGACAAGTACTCATTCCCTGGAGGACCCCTCCCCCAAATTAGGCACCGAAAGCTCCTCTGTTGATGCAAACTAGCTGACACAGTAAAACTCCCTTGGCAGTTTCCCTGATTTGTTTTTTTTTTTTTAAATTAAGGAAGGACCTGCTTTGTTTGTTTTTTTAAATAGAGGACGAACCTGCGTTGTTTCACTATAGACTGGCTCTTAAGGCACAGTTAAATTCAGTGCCCTCTATCTCCACCTACTGGCAGATGGGCATAACCCACAAGTCCTGGATTGATCTGTGCTAAGCTAAGGAAATTTGTATTTTTTCATCTTAATTTCTCAGTGAAAAAAGGAGAAAAAGAAAGGAAAGTGGGAATAACAGATTGTATAACAGGAAGCAGTCTAGTGGTTAAAGCAATGTACTGAGAACCAAAGACGCCAAGGTTCAAATCCTGCTTCTGCCATCAATGTGACCTTGGGTAGGACACTTTATCTTCCATTTCCTCAGGTACCTACTTGGACTGAAAGCTCTTTGGGGCAGGGCTATATTGGGGGCAATTCTATAAGTGGGCATCCCAATGCCATGTGGCGAGAGCCTATTTCTATAACTGCATCTGGGCACCTGGATCCCATTATAGAAAACTAAAGTAACCTGTAGGGCTATTTCCCTGTGAGCCTCACTCTGCTGATCTCAGCCTGTGTATACAACTATGTCAAGATGGAGTCTGTGAACTAAGACCCTGCACTTCAGTGACCAAGCAGATTCAACTTTCTGTTTGTGGCAGAGCTCTGCTTGTGGTAAATAACTGGCAGGTCTGGAAAAACTCAAGGATATGCAGTGGGCTACCTGACCCTTGCACCTCCCTGATGAGCTACAGGGGGTAAGGCCATGGTGCCAGCGAGAGACGGGAATGCATACCAATGTACCAACTGGAAGATCAAAAAGGTTTTTTTCTTGCTCAGGGAAGGAGCTGGACAAGATCCTGATTGGTTGCTGTCTGGTCACCTGGGAATCAGGGGCCAGAGAGCGGGAAACAGAAGAAGGACAGAGAAAAAGGACAGACAGAGGAGAAGGAAGCAAGGGAGAATTTGTCTGGTTCTACTGGAAGAAGGGTAGCTGGCAAGAAGACCAGCGAGACCTGAAGTGGTCCACAACCTTGTGAACTGACCATCTGAAGAAAGTACCTGTTGGTTCAGCTCTACCGGCCAGAGAGACTGTAATCCTGCATGCTGCAGAGAGCCTGTGCTGTTTCCTAAGACGGGGACTCGCTGTGGAAAACAGCTGGAGTCTAAAAGGAAAAACCTGTGTCCACTTCATCTGAGAGACCACCTAGGGTCAGCTCGGTGAGAATTACAGGGATTTGTTTCCTGTAGTCGGGGATTAGCTAGTGGGTTCTTACCTCAGCAAAGGCGGGTTAGACAGAACTTTGTGATCAGGAAGATGTGCTGCTAACTGTATTACTTCATGACCTAGTCAGTATTACTAATCAGGATTGTGTAATAACCTAGTAACCAGTGATATCAGTGCTTTAGTTAGACAATACATTCTACAGTTGCTTATCAGCATAAGGGAGCTACATTTGTACAGCTGAGCTGTAGTGTAGGGTGTATTATTCTATTTTCTTACCTATATAATAAATTAATATATTTCACAGCAGTGACTTTACTTTTATTCCAGTTCTCTCTAACAGAAGAAAAGTTCTGGTGTAGGCCCAGAACAGCCAGGTTCCTTTATAATATATAACCCCTGGACAGAGCTAGGAAGTTGGCTTAGCCAGACTTCTGTAAACGGAACCTGGGAATTACTCATTGGGTAGCTTTGCCCAGAAGAGTTATTCACCTATAAATGCTTACAAACCTGATATTGTTGCACCTAAAATCTAGGCGCCCGCAGTTACACCAGCTGTAACCGTAACCTGTAGTAACTGTGGATGCCTAAATGCACCAAGAGTGCACGTAAATTGCTGTGTTCTCTAAGTTGCATGCCTAAGGGGCAGCCCTGCCCATGTCACTCCGACACTCCACTCCTGTGAATCCCCCACTTTACAGTTATATGCTATGCCACTTATGTGCACCAGGGCCACCACAGCCAGCCCCCCCCCCCCCCATGCTGCCGCTGCTACCCCTCCCCCCCACACACACACACTTGGGACACTGCCTCCCGCCCCCGTTACCTTCCTGCATCTGTTCTTCCTTCACTCTGTCACTTTCCTGCTCCCGTGTGCTGGGACATGGGTTATCACGGTAATCATCAGGGTCCTGAGAAACAGAAGATAGAGGGTACAGAATCTTCTGAGGCTGGGACAGGGGAATATTGTCGTCCGTCCCCCCCCACCCTTCCCGTGCCTAGGTGAACTGCTGCCACATATGTGTGTTAAATGTAAACTTGCCTGCAAAAATGCTGGCATTCTGTAAATTTACATATGCAAGGGGCATGGGGTCAATTCTGTAAACCGGCACCTCATTTCTGGTGCCCCGACGCAGCACAGGAAGTGTTAATTCTGTAATGGCATCAAGACATCCTGATGCAATTATAGAATACCAGCACAAATCCCGCATTCGTGCGCCAAAAAGAAGGCATGCCTACTTATGCTAAGTCGACGTATAAGTAAATGCGCCATTCAATGCGCACATTTTATAGTAATCCATAATATGCGCACATTGGTGCCTGATATGCCCATGTCCTGCCCGTGTTCCTCCCCCTGTGCACCAGGTCCCAATACACGCTACACCACTTACAGATTAGCGCTTAGGGCATGTGCTTATGAGGCCAAAATCTGCATTTATGCACACCATGTATAAATGAAGGTTTGCTGTAGATACAGTTGCCCTGATAGTACCTGCGAGGTGGGCGTTCACATTGGTAGTACATGTGGGGGAGGGGAGCATTGACTGTCACGCGCACAACTCACAGATAATAATTTACGCGTCCAAGTCTAGACTTGCCCTTATTGTCCCTGAGTACGTCCAGGAGCGTTCTAAAAATGATAAGTATTATTAAGAAGCAACAAGAAGAACCAGGTGACGCAAGCGAGGTCTCCAGGAAAGGGGGGCCGGGAAGAGCAGGCCCGGTGTTGGACCCGCGACCTCAGGTGGTGGATGAGGGACGGTCGCTCGCGCTGCTTCCGGTGAGAGAGAGGAGGCCGCAGGCAGCAGCGTCGCGCCGTCGCTAAGAGACACGTCACGTGACCAGGTTTCCTTTAATTAAAACAAACAAAAAAAAAGGCAAATGTAGAGCAGAAAATAAAAACTCCGAAATGTATTACCGATTCATAGATAGATTTAAAAATAACACGTGTAAAACTTAATAAAAGTATTAACATGATCCAAAACAGAAAAGAAAAGAAAACTGCATCATTAGCCAATCAGAACTCCAGGTGTCTGTGACCTCATAGACTCAGCCGCGGTGTTCACCAATCGGAATGTGGGAAACACCCCGGACTGGTCGGGCGCGTTCTCTAGCGTGAGCCTTCGACCAAAGAAATACTAAAGCCCAATGAGAAAAGACACCGGGGGCTCGAGAAAGGTGACGGACAGGGAAAATAACGAATTGGAATTCCATTACGTGCGGTGGGCGGGGTCCGAGAATGACAAGGCGTGACGGACGTGCAATGAGGAACAATCGGGCAGAAGGGCTGCTGGAGCTGTCCAATTGGCGGCTCGAGTGGGCTGCGCTTCGGCGGTGGCTCCTCCCCCTCGGGAAAGAGAGCCTGACAGAGGGGCGGCCGACGATTGTTTGTTGTCATCAAGATGGAGTTTCTGCTCGGGAACCCGTTCAGCACTCCCGTGGGCCAGTGTATCGGTAAGGAGCCTTTCCTCTTCCCCGCCCACCCACGTACCGAGGAGGGCCCCGGGCCTGGCCTTGGGGGAGGTGACAGGGGTCCGAGGATGGGGACTGAGAACTCTGCGCATCCCCAACGCCGAGAGAGGCCCCGGATCGCCGGACAAACAGACAGGGGGACTCGGTGACACTGACGGAGCTCAGGTCGGACCAGGGGACAGGGATTGACCTCATGACGCTGACAGAGCTGAGGACCAGGGGGCGGAGACTGGCCTCAGTGACACTGACAGAGCTGAGGACCAAATGACGGGAACTGACCTCACTGACAGACCTTAGAGCTCTGGACCAGGGGGTGGGAACTGACCTCGGTGACACTGACAGAGCTGAGGACCAGGGGGCGGAGACTGACCTCACTGACAAACCTTAGAGCTCTGGACCAGGGGGTGGGAACTGACCTCGGTGACACTGACAGAGCTCAGGACCAGGGGGCGGAGTCTGACCTCAGTGACACTGACAGCTGTGAACCAAATGACGGGGACTGACCTCACTGACAGACCTTAGAGCTCTGGACCATGGGGTGGGAACTGACCTCGGTGACACTGACAGAGCTGAGGACCAGGGGGCGGAGACTGACCTCAGTGACACTGACAGGTCCAAGAGCCCTGAACCAGGGGACAGGGATTGACCTCATGACGCTGACAGAGCTGTGGACCAAATGACGGGGACTGACCTCACTGACAGACCTTAGAGCTCTGGACCATGGGGTGGGAACTGACCTCGGTGACACTGACAGAGCTGAGGACCAGGGGGCGGAGACTGGCCTCAGTGACACTGACAGAGCTGAGGACCAAATGACGGGAACTGACCTCACTGACAGACCTTAGAGCTCTGGACCATGGGGTGGGAACTGACCTCGGTGACACTGACAGAGCTGAGGACCAAATGACGGGAACTGACCTCACTGACAGACCTTAGAGCTCTGGACCATGGGGTGGGAACTGACCTCGGTGACACTGACAGAGCTGAGGACCAAATGACGGGAACTGACCTCACTGACAGACCTTAGAGCTCTGGACCATGGGGTGGGAACTGACCTCGGTGACACTGACAGAGCTGAGGACCAAATGACGGGAACTGACCTCACTGACAGACCTTAGAGCTCTGGACCATGGGGTGGGAACTGACCTCATGACGCTGACAGAGCTGAGGACCAGGGGGCGGAGACTGACCTCAGTGACACTGACAGGTCCAAGAGCCCTCAACCAGGGGGCAGGGATTGGCCTCAGTGACACTAACAGAGTTATAGATCAGGGGACAATGACTGACTTCAGTGACACTGACACAGCTCAAGAGTGGGGTCTAGGACTGACCTCAGTGACACTGACAGACCTTAGAGCTCTGGACCATGGGGTGGGAACTGACCTCGGTGACACTGACGGAGCTGAGGTCGGACCAGGGGACAGGGATTGACCTCAGTGACACTGACAGAGCTGAGGACCAGGGGGCGGAGACTGGCCTCAGTGACACTAACAGAGTTATAGATCAGGGGACAATGACTGACTTCAGTGACACTGACACAGCTCAAGAGTGGGGTCTAGGACTGACCTCAGTGACACTGACAGACCTTAGAGCTCTGGACCATGGGGTGGGAACTGACCTCGGTGACACTGACGGAGCTGAGGTCGGACCAGGGGACAGGGATTGACCTCAGTGACACTGACAGAGCTATAGACCAGGGGACAATGACTGACTTCAGTGACACTGACACAGCTCAAGAGTGGGGTCTAGGACTGACCTCAGTGACACTGACAGACCTTAGAGCTCTGGACCATGGGG
This sequence comes from Microcaecilia unicolor, assembly GCF_901765095.1. Classification (NCBI taxonomy): domain Eukaryota; kingdom Metazoa; phylum Chordata; class Amphibia; order Gymnophiona; family Siphonopidae; genus Microcaecilia; species Microcaecilia unicolor. The sequence continues at coordinate 8,792,108 of NC_044038.1, forward strand.
TGGGAACTGACCTCGGTGACACTGACGGAGCTGAGGTCGGACCAGGGGACAGGGATTGACCTCAGTGACACTGACAGAGCTGAGGACCAGGGGGCGGAGACTGGCCTCAGTGACACTAACAGAGTTATAGATCAGGGGACAATGACTGACTTCAGTGACACTGACACAGCTCAAGAGTGGGGTCTAGGACTGACCTCAGTGACACTGACAGACCTTAGAGCTCTGGACCATGGGGTGGGAACTGACCTCGGTGACACTGACGGAGCTGAGGTCGGACCAGGGGACAGGGATTGACCTCAGTGACACTGACAGAGCTGAGGACCAGGGGGCGGAGACTGGCCTCAGTGACACTAACAGAGTTATAGATCAGGGGACAATGACTGACTTCAGTGACACTGACACAGCTCAAGAGTGGGGTCTAGGACTGACCTCAGTGACACTGACAGACCTTAGAGCTCTGGACCATGGGGTGGGAACTGACCTCGGTGACACTGACGGAGCTGAGGTCGGACCAGGGGACAGGGATTGACCTCAGTGACACTGACAGAGCTATAGACCAGGGGACAATGACTGACTTCAGTGACACTGACACAGCTCAAGAGTGGGGTCTAGGACTGACCTCAGTGACACTGACAGACCTTAGAGCTCTGGACCATGGGGTGGGAACTGACCTCGGTGACACTGACGGAGCTGAGGTCGGACCAGGGGACAGGGATTGACCTCAGTGACACTGACAGAGCTGAGGACCAGGGGGCGGAGACTGACCTCAGTGACACTGACAGAGCTATAGATCAGGGGACAATGACTGGCTTCAGTGACACTGACACAGCTCGAGTGGGGTCTAGGACTGACCTCAGCGACACTGACAGACCTTAGAGCTCTGGACCATGGAGTGGGAACTGACCTCGGTGACACTGACAGAGCTGAGGACCAGGGGGCGGAGACTGGCCTCAGTGACACTGACAGGTCCAAGAGCTCTGAACCATGGGACAGGGATTGACCTCATGACGCTGACAGAGCTGTGGACCAAATGACGGGGACTGACCTCACTGACAAACCTTAGAGCTCTGGACCAGGGGGTGGGAACTGACCTCGGTGACACTGACAGAGCTCAGGACCAGGGGGCGGAGTTTGACCTCAGTGACACTGACAGCTGTGAACCAAATGACGGGGACTGACCTCACTGACAGACCTTAGAGCTCTGGACCATGGGGTGGGAACTGACCTCGGTGACACTGACAGAGCTGAGGACCAGGGGGCGGAGACTGACCTCAGTGACACTGACAGGTCCAAGAGCCCTGAACCAGGGGACAGGGATTGACCTCATGACGCTGACAGAGCTGTGGACCAAATGACGGGGACTGACCTCACTGACAAACCTTAGAGCTCTGGACCAGGGGATGGGAACTGACCTCGGTGACACTGACAGAGCTCAGGACCAGGGGGCGGAGTCTGACCTCAGTGACACTGACAGCTGTGAACCAAATGACGGGGACTGACCTCACTGACAGACCTTAGAGCTCTGGACCATGGGGTGGGAACTGACCTCGGTGACACTGACAGAGCTGAGGACCAGGGGGCGGAGACTGACCTCAGTGACACTGACAGGTCCAAGAGCCCTGAACCAGGGGACAGGGATTGACCTCATGACGCTGACAGAGCTGTGGACCAAATGACGGGGACTGACCTCACTGACAAACCTTAGAGCTCTGGACCAGGGGGTGGGAACTGACCTCGGTGACACTGACAGAGCTCAGGACCAGGGGGCGGAGTCTGACCTCAGTGACACTGACAGCTGTGAACCAAATGACGGGGACTGACCTCACTGACAGACCTTAGAGCTCTGGACCATGGGGTGGGAACTGACCTCGGTGACACTGACAGAGCTGAGGACCAGGGGGCGGAGACTGACCTCAGTGACACTGACAGGTCCAAGAGCCCTGAACCAGGGGACAGGGATTGACCTCATGACGCTGACAGAGCTGTGGACCAAATGACGGGGACTGACCTCACTGACAAACCTTAGAGCTCTGGACCAGGGGGTGGGAACTGACCTCGGTGACACTGACAGAGCTCAGGACCAGGGGGCGGAGTCTGACCTCAGTGACACTGACAGCTGTGAACCAAATGACGGGGACTGACCTCACTGACAGACCTTAGAGCTCTGGACCATGGGGTGGGAACTGACCTCGGTGACACTGACAGAGCTGAGGACCAGGGGGCGGAGACTGACCTCAGTGACACTGACAGGTCCAAGAGCCCTGAACCAGGGGACAGGGATTGACCTCATGACGCTGACAGAGCTGTGGACCAAATGACGGGAACTGACCTCACTGACAAACCTTAGAGCTCTGGACCAGGGGGTGGGAACTGACCTCGGTGACACTGACAGAGCTCAGGACCAGGGGGCGGAGTCTGACCTCAGTGACACTGACAGCTGTGAACCAAATGACGGGGACTGACCTCACTGACAGACCTTAGAGCTCTGGACCATGGGGTGGGAACTGACCTCGGTGACACTGACAGAGCTGTGGACCAGGAGGCAGGGACTAACTTCAGAGACACTGACAGGTTCAAGAGCTTTGGATTTGTGGGAATGGGACTAACCTCAGTGACAGTCCTCAGAGCTGCAGATCTAAGTCAAAGACTGACTCTAGTGACAGGCTTCAGAGCTCTGGATCCTGGAATATGGACTGACCCCGTTGATAGGCCTTAGAGCCGCAGCTCCAGAGGTGCAGGGCTGACTCTAGAGACAGGCCTAAGAGTGCTGGACTTGGAACAAGACTGACCTCATTGATAAGTAAGGGACTTTTGGGCCCACTGGGTCAGGAATTGACTATAATGACAAGCCATAGATCTCATAGCAGTGACTGAATCTCAGTAAAACAGGTACAGGTAAAGGTGGTCCCATGTAAACAAGTGCCAAATCACGACTGACACGAGGGCTGCCATTTGCATGATGGTTTCCTAGCAGACTGTTAGTGAGGTGGTTTGCCATTTCTTTGCCCAGCCATCTTTACCCCCTGGCTAAGACTGGGTACTCATTTACTGAGCAAAAGTGGCCAGAGGCTGGCTACCTGACAGAAATCCTGCCAGTACAGGGTTCAAACTCAGGTCGTGGGTACAGTAGGCAAGCAACCTACCACCTGCACCGCTGTTTGTATGCTAAGGAAGGGGTTTTGTAAGTTTTTCTGCCAGAAGGATGACATGCTTAGAATAGATTCCTTTTTATGTTAATTAATGACATGTCAGCAAAGTCTTATTGAGATGAATGTTTTAAACAACAAAAGGCAAAGTTCTTCTGAAGACATCTTCCTACCTTCTGGTTCAGTGTCTTCATCACTTTGCAGACAAAGTTTCTGTTTATAATACTTTACTTATATTGATCAAACTTTGATTTTTAATATGGGTTGTGTTGCTGAATGATACAGGAAAGATGTAGACTGCTGTCACCCTTACATTAAGGGGTCCTATTGAGGACAGTTTGTCCTGTGTCCTAGAAATGGGTATGAAACTGAGTTCTAGTATCTACAGAGTGATCTTAGGAAATAAAATGCCTTCTCTAGTACTGTAGAGGAGTGTGGTAGCCGTGTTAGTCCACTCTTAAGGTTATCAATAGAAATCAAACAAAATAAAACATGGAAAAGAAAATAAGATGATACCTTTTTTATTGGACATAACTTAATACATTTCTCGATTAGCTTTCGAAGGTTGCCCTTCTTCGTCAGATCGGAAATAAGCAAATGTGCTAGCTGACAGTGTATATAAGTGAAAACATTCAAGCATTACTATGACAGTCTGACAGGGTGGGAGGATGGGGGTGGGTAGGAGGTATGCATGGGGACATCAAAGCATATCATTGATATTCTAACAGGATGGGTGTGGATAGGTGAGGGGTGGGGTGATCAACAGAGACATACAGCTTTATGGTTTATAATGGGCTTGGAACCCCAGGTCCTTGTTAAGTCCTTTCTGTTGGGTGTTAAAATATTCAATCATTCTGACTTCAAAGGTCTTACGTTCTTGTATGGTTTTAAAGTTACCTTTCAGGATTCTCACTGTGAAGTCACTGGTACAGTGTCCTGGTCCTGTAAAATGCTGACCAACAGGGGTGGGAGCCCTACTGGCACCAGTATTGTTCATGTGTAGTACTGTAGTAAGAATCTGAAGAGGAGGTACTTTTGTTGTTAAACACTTGGTGGCATTTCCTTGTTTCATTTATAAAAGAAGGCAGGAATACTATCACAAATGTATAAGCCCTTATTGAGATGGTAATTCTATAAGGGGCCCTTAGCTGTAGGCACTAGGAAAGCGCCTATTTGAAGCTTATTCTACAAAAAGGCGTCTGCTTTTCTTTATGGACTTGCTAGTGTAAGTGGCCGAAAACACACATATAATCAAGGTACAGATACTTCCACTAGCCACAGAACTCGGGGGCCCTGTTTATTTATTTGTTTGTTACATTTGTATCCCACATTTTCCCACCTTTTTGCAGGCGCAATGTGGCTTACATAATACCGTTACGGCGTTTGCCAGTTCCGGTATGAACAAATACAAGGTGATATTGTGGTAGATTAGGTTCATGTAGGGTAAGTATAGTGGGGGAACTTAGGGAAGGAAGAGATAGAAATGTCCATTTCGGTTTTTGGTTTCATTGTGTCGCAGGTGTCCAGGTTTTTATGTTGGGTCGGTGGGGTATGCCTTTCTGAACAGGTTGGTTTTTAGTAGTTTACGGAAATTTAGGTGGCCAAACGTAGTTTTTACTGCTTTTGGCAGTGTGTTCCATAGTTATGCGCTTATATAAGAAAAGCTGGATCCGTAAGTCGATTTATATTTGAGTCCTTTGGTGATTGGGTAATGGAGATTTAAGTATGATGGTGCTGATCTTGTAGTGTTTCTGGTTGGCAGGTCTATGAGGTCTGTCATGTATCCTGGGGCTTCGCCGTAAATTATTTTATGGACTATTGTACAGATTTTGAAAGTAATGCGTTCTTTAATTGGGAGCCAGTGCAGTTTTTCATGGAGGGGTTTGACGCTTTCAGAACGCGTTTTTCCAAATATAAGCCTGGCTGCTGTGTTTTGGGCGGTCTGAAGTTTCTTTATGATTTGTTTACTAAGGTTCGCTAGCGTTTATAGCGTGTGTTAAAAATTAGCATGTGCTAACCCTGTAGATGCCCGTAGGAATATTATGGGCATCAACATGGTTAGCATGCACTAAAAACGCTAACACACCTCTAGCATGGCTTAGTAAACAGGGTCCTTAGATTGTACAAGACTATAAGATTATACACGCTGCCCATGTGAGTGCCCATCTGCTGAGTACGACACCAGTGTATCTAGGCATGTGCTAACAGATTACCATATACGTGAATAGATGGCTAGAACCGTGCTTCTCAACCTAGCCCCATCAGGTTTTTAGGATATCCACAATCAATATGCATGAGAGAGATTTGCATGCACTGCCTCCTTGGTATATAAATCGATCTCGTGCATATTTATTGTGGATATCCTGAAAACCTGATGGGACTAGGTGCCTGATGCACAAAGCTTACCGTGCCGTTAACGTTTGCTTTAGACTGGTTCTAGCCAGTCTAAAGCAAATGTTATTTAGCGAGCAGTGCACAGAGGGGTTTTCCGTACCTCTGTGTACCCTTAGCAGCCATCGAGAACCCCTCCTCCCCCGTGCAAATGAGCTCATTTGTATTTTTTTTTTTTATTTTTTTTTTTATTTGCTTTTTAAAACTTACATTTCAAGTGATAACACTTGTAAAGAAATACAGATAGGCATGAGTAATGCAGATAAATAACAACCAAAAAATTTTTTGTATATAATCTTCTTTAGACCACAATATAAAGAGGGGGGTAGTTTAAGCAATTCTTCTAGGAGAAGGAAAACCACATAACACTAATTAAACATATATATAGCTTAACACGCCTATCCAGACATCAACTTAAATTAGCCCAATATCAGATACCAAGTTACTGACTTATTTTTTTTAAATCTATAAATGCTTTCAAATGTTCAGGATTGAAGAAGATATATTTAAGCCCTAAATATTTTATCACACATCTACAGGGATAGTTCAGATAAAAGGAGGCTCCTATTTCTAGGGCCTCCTTTCTAATTGCTAGAAATGCCCTTCTTCTTTCCTGTGTCTGCTTGGCAACATCGGAGTACATCCATATTTTCGCCTGTATATGTCTAAAGAATAGTCTTTTGACTGCTTCCAAATCTTGTTCAAAGATAAAGGATACAATTAAAGTATTTCTTTCAGAATCCTCATTTAATGAGGACTCTAAAAGTTCCGTTAGGTTCAAGTTTTGTCCATTTTTTTTCTTTTGTGACTCTATGTCCATTCCTGGTTCACTTTTCTTCTTTTGTGGAATATAATAAATTCGATTAATTGGAGGAATATGTTCTGGGGAATATTTCAAGACCTCTATCAAATATTTTTTAAAAGCTTCTAAAGGAGAAATCCCAGCAGCTTGTGGAAAATTTAGAAATCGCAAGTTTAATCTACGATTATAATTCTCCAGTTGTTCAAGCTTCCTATGTATAGCAGCATTATCCTTTATTAACATGGTAGAAGTTCCTTGAATCTTTTCCACTTCAGTTTTAAACTGAACCATTTGGGTTTTAGAGTCAGTTTTAATTGTTTCTATAGATTTAGAAAGATTGTCAACAGTACTCACAAGTGCTGCCATACTTTCCGTTGAGTCAGTAAGTTTGGTATCAAGTTGTTGGAGAGCATCCCATATGCTCTCTAAAGTTACCGTCTGAGGTTTAATCAGAGAAACTCTGTAAGTTTGATAGCCTCCGTCGGTTGAACTCCCTTCCTGACCTCTTGCTTGGGAAACCCCTTCGACGACTTCCGTTTCTGGGATCCCAATAGGAGAGGGAGGACCTTCGGGCACAGGCGGTATGTTGGGCTCCCGGGGCGAAAGAGTAACATCAAGCCCCAGGTCTCGTAGCTCTCCCAGCAACGAGACAGCAGGGCGGCTCCCGGTAAAAACTTCTGGAGTCCTCACGGTGAACCTTTCGATTGACGGCTGCGAAGGGGAGGAGGTCCTGACCGCCGAGGCTCCGGTCTTAACCGCTCCTTTGCGCTTCGTGTGCGGCATAATGGTAAAGTAGAAAAAGATTTATTTCGCTGCCGTCGTCTAGAGCTCATTTGTATTTTAATGAGTATTCTGGGGGATGCACAGTTCCAGAGCAAGTAGCTCTAACGAGCTAATTTTATGGCTCTGAAGCTGTCGGAAGAGCTGCTTGTGCTCCCTACCTGTCTTCCCCCCCCCCCCCCCCCCCATGAACCGGGCAGCTGCAAAGGCTGCCTGCTTGTGTTTCCTACCTCTCTCCCCCCCCCATGAACCCACTGCAGGCAATTTCCTGGTGGTCCAGTGGACCTCAGATCCCCCCACACCTGACCTGGCACCCCAAGTGCTCCTGCGACAGCCCCAACAAAATTCCCTGGTGGTCCAGTGAACCCCAGACCCCCCTTCAACTCCTGACCAGCCCCTGACAAAATCCCCTGGTGGCCAGTGAACTACACCCCCATTCCCAGCAAATAACCTTGGTGGTCTAGAGACCCCCCCACCTCCTCCCCTACTCTCCCTGGTACCTTAAAAAAAAAGTTGGGCAGGAACAACAGCTCCTCGCTCCTGCCTTGGTGCAGCCATTTTCAAAATGGCAGCACCCAGACCCTTCCTGGTGCATTCTGGGATGCATTAGGTGGGGCTTCTCCTTACATGGTGTTTAACCCCATCCGGTGCATCCCAGAATACACCGGGCAGGGACTGGGCACCGCCATTTTGAAAGTGACGGTGCTGAGGCAGGAGGGAGGAGCTGTTGCTCCTGCCCAACTGTTTTTTAACGTACCAGGGAGGGAAGGGGGTTGCTAGACCATCAGGATCTTTTGCTGGGGAGATGGGTGCAGTCCACTGGACCACCAGGGGATTTTGTTGGGGGGGGGGTGTCAGGAGACATTGGGGGGGGTCTGGGGTCCCCTGGACCACCAGGGAATTTTGTTGGCGGGGGGGTCGGAGGGGGAGTGGGGGTCCGGTACATCGGAACTGTCAAATGCATTTGACAGCTCGAGCTCGCAAACAGTCAGTAATGCACAAAGAGAGATCCGTGCATCTCATTTGCATGCGATCCCTTTAGTGCATCACTTGCTGTTTGCGACTTGCTAAAGCTTAGCAAGGCAGATGTATTTTACCGCTGCCTTTGTGCCTTGAGCCTTAGTTGTGCCTCAAGGACTGGGCTGAGACCCACTGGACTAGAATACAAGCATTTATATGCGTTCTTGCCGCCCAAAATTAGATAGCTCTTTAGAGAACTGCCCTCATAGATACTTTAACTTTCCTTTGCATTGATAAATTGAAAATTATCTTAGAAATTGACATCAAAATTTGTTGTTAGGATTAACAAAGGTGAAAAATTGCGAATTGTGTTACTCCATTTGCAGCTTATTGGTTTTAGTGGCTGATACCCCGCTTTTCTCTGGTTTTATGGTTGGTAAAGTTGCTGTAAATATATTTTTGGTCAAATTGTGTGCGAGTTATTTTGAACATGGATGAGTCGATATTCTAAAGCGTTTGCATTTTAGCAGTGGCCACTAGGGGGTGAGTTGTATTTATGGTGCCAAAAAAAGCGCTGTTCTGTAAGCCGTGCTTAAAGTTAGGCTCAGTTTATAGAATAGCACTTACGCCATTTCCACCAGCTGTTGCGTGGTGCATATCTTCACACCTAAATTAGACGTGTTTCCCCTCTTATTCTATAACTGCGTGTGTTAGGAATGCCCCGTGTCTCCCATGACCTTCCCATTTCCGTTTCCCCTTTTTGAACTGGTGCGTAAAATGTAGGCATGGATCCCGCATATATTCCAATTAAATCTAATTAATGCCAATAATTAACAAGCCAATTAGTGCTAATTATCTCATTCAATTAAATTGGGTGTGCGCCCAAATTTGTGTGTGCAGTTTTTAGCGACTTTTAGAGAATTCAGAGGTAAACATATAAACTCCTATCCATGAATATTCAGCGAATGCTGCTGCTGAAAACTCGTACAAATGATCCCGGCACCATCTGAAAGTGCCGGGGCACAGTGTGGGTGTTCCACCTAACTCGGTAGATAGCCAGGAATATTCTACCTTATCTGTTATAGCTATGCTTTTTAATTTAGGACAGTTGCTATAAATAAAAGTGCATAACTAAAGGATAGCCCCAAGAAATAGCAAGGCAGACAATCTGCAAACTCCAAGATGGAAGACAGAAAAGCAGATCAGTGGTAGATATGTATAAACTTTTTTAGTGGTGTTTCATGAAAGAATATTGCCGGACACAGGCCGTGTTTCGCCCAGCAGGACTGCGTTAGGGGCTATTGATTGAACTGTATTATAGGATGCTTGTGAAAAAATAGTTGCATATTCCAACAGTTGGTGTCTTGGTTCACGCTTTCCATTTGTTGTAAGTAAGGTCGTGCCTTGTTTATAGGAATACGACCCATGCTGGTTTTTTCCTGACTTTGATGCAGTTGATTAACACCATCTGCTTTTCTGTCTTCCTTCTAAATAAAGGATAGCGGCAGGGGTGTATAAAATAATGAGTGGAATGGATCGGGTGGATGTGAAGCGACTGTTCACGCTATCCAAAAATACTAGGACTAGAGGGCATGAGTTGAAGCTACAGTGTGGTAAATTTAAAACAAATCGGAGAAAATTTTTCTTCACCCAACGTGTAATTAGACTCTGGAATTCGTTGCCGGAGAACGTGGTACGGGCGGTTAGCTTGACGGAGTTTAAAAAGAGGTTAGATAGATTCCTAAAGGACAAGTCCATAGACCGCTATTAAATGGACTTGGAAAAATTCCGCATTTTTAGGTATAACTTGTCTGGAATGTTTTTACGTTTGGGGAGCGTGCCAGGTGCCCTTGACCTGGATTGGCCACTGTCGGTGACAGGATGCTGGGCTAGATGGACCTTTGGTCTTTCCCAGTATGGCTGTACTTATGTACTTATGTGGACTGACCATTCGGGCAACCGAGCAGTGCTCGAGGGTCCAGAGGCTCTAGGGAGCCCAGAGGCTCTGCCCTGATGCCTGTCGCACCGCTGGTGATCTAGTGGCTTCAGCGGGAGAGAACTTGTTCTTTCCTGCCTGGCCTGCTGAAGTCTCACGAGACTGTTGAGACCCGTGAGACTACCATGGGAAATCTCAGCTGCCATTTTGAAAATACAGCAGCACCAGCGGGGGGGTGGGGGGTGGGGGGGTGGAATAGCGGCAGCACAGTGGGCAGGAAAGAAAATGCCTCCCCGCAGAGGCCACCAGACTACCAGGACCCCTCAGGTAGGACCGAGGCAGCGTGGGCGTCAGCTGCAGCGTCAGGGGGGGGGTGTCAGGCAGCGGCCAGGCAGGGGGGTCTCATTGCCCAGGGGCCCAGACCATCCTCAGTCCTCCCTGGATATTGGTGGCACTCAGCTCTGTCAGCACCACTGATGCACCCATTAGAAACTGCTGAAAGGGTGGTAAGGGCTCCTGTGGTAACAGCCATGTGCTAATGGGGAAGTTAGCATGTGGACATTTCAAAAAAATAAGGTAAGGCACTAAAAGTGACCACAGCGCGTGGAAAATCCATGCGCTGACAACAGAGCCGGCCACTTTTTAGTGTTGCTTGGTAAAAGGATCCCTTAAAGTTATGCTTAGAAATTTAGGCCTGCCATCCGTTTGCCTACATTTAGGAGCCTGGTACTGAAAATTATTCCCCACCCTAAATTCACCCCGTTGCTGCCCACTTTTTATTCTCCTAAATCTGAGGAAATTTAAGCCCTCACTCTATTTAGTTTTCAAAGAGGCCAGTTGGAGCATTAATCTCAAGGTTAGGCATCTCATTTCCTTTGAATATTGAGCCTCTGAGTTTGATCAGCTCTTTTTATCAAACCCATAAAAATTTCCTATGTATAACAATCTAAGGGCCCTGTTTACTAAGCCGTGCTTTAGGCGCGCAAATGTTTTAGCACGCACTGAAAATGAGCACATGCTAACGCTAGAGACACCCATAGGAATATCATGGGTGTCTGTATTGGTAGCGCATTCTAAAAAGTCAGCACACCTACCGTACAGCTTAATAAACAGGGCCCTAAAGGAATAGTCCTTCCCAGGGCCTTTTTTGAAGGGGTACTGGCACCTTTTCCATTGTCTGCTAAAATTGACCCATGGACCCCAAGTTTTAATGAAAGAGCTCAGGCTCTACACACCAATTCTGCCCTGTCATAGATTCCGTGACTGGTTGCAGGGGCCCTGACTATTGTCGGGTGGGTCCCTCAGTGATTACCCCACCCCTGAAGGGTGGCCTGGAATTTGAGTACGGGCACTTTTTTCGCTAGAAAAAATGCACTGGTCCTTCCATACTGTGCAGCACAGCATATCAGTTCAGCATCATTTTCTCTCAGTAGAAGACAGCAACTATTTATTCTGTGACTTCTGCAGTTGAATCCTTCTAGAACAAAGTGTAACCTGTAAAATTTCCCTGGAACAAACATTTGGTCCTTAGGGCAGGAACCTTTTCCTCAAACAGCCTGTATTTCTCCCCACAGGAGGTCTTAAAATAATGATCTGATGCTGTAGGCCCATTCCCTTGGGTCTTTCTCCCATTCTGATCAGCTCGACTGGAATATTCCTGTATAGTTGATGGTCTGTAGTGCTTCCTGGATAAGTGCAGGAACTTTGAGAACTGTGTGTTTGCTGATTTCTCCAAAATATTTCTTTTTATTGTGAAATTGACTAGAGCAATAGAAGAGGAGCTAGAAGTGAGTCTGAATCTGTTCTCTGAAGAAGTGCTGTGGCTTGCAAGATTTTATTGTACTTTGTTGGAAAAACAACTCCTTTGTCCTGGTATTTAGCAGATTAAAATTAACACAGGGAGAAGAGTTTTAGTGGGAAGTGGCTTGGTTTGCAAAGATCAGACCCCTTTGACAAGTTATTTTGTAAGAAATTGTTGGGGCTTTTTGTAGGTTTTTTTTTTCCTCAGTTCTGTGAAATTTTAGCAAACCATTTGATAGTCTGGTCACACTACCAAACAGTAAATGGAGTTACTTAATAAACTGGGCGCCAGGAAAGTGTATAAAGTTTTAGGCAGATCAAAATGCAGAGAATTAGGAGGTTAGAAATATCCAAGCATTTCTCTATAATAGGAATCGTTATGATGGTTTGTCCTTGAATCACACTTGAGCCAAGTCCTATAAATGTGTGAGGGATAATGGGTGGCATGGAGCTTGCTAATGGCTCATGACCCCTATCAACAGAGTTTGATATTTATTTTCTCAGCCAGTTTGTGGCATGTTACCCTTGTGCCCATGCTGAAGACTTCCTAAGGAAAGGGATCAATTTTTCAAAGGGGTGTAGCAGATCCCGAGGTGGGAAGTGTGCACATTCTTGCCGGCCAACTCTGGGGTTACCTATTTAGGGCCTTTTGAAAATTGTCCTTACAGTATATGGGTTGAAATGTGTGGCTGCTTTCTGTGACATACATTTCAGTGTGGAGAGACACCCTGTCATCCTGTTCAGTGTGTGCCCCTCCCACTTCCACACCTCCTGACCCATGCATGCCCCTCCCATGTCCTGACCCACCCCTGACCTGTCCATGCCCCTCCTACATCCACACCCCTGACCTGTCTATGCCCCTCCCATACCCCTGACCTGTCTATGCCCCTCCCATACCCCTGACCTGTCCATGTCCTTCCCACTTTCACACCACCTAAACTTTCCATGCCCCTCCTGTTTCCACATCCCTGATCCATCCATGCCCCTCCCACAGCCACACCCCTGAGCAATGCCTCTCCCATTTCCTCATCCCTGACCCATCCATGCTCCTCCCATGTCCTGATCCACCCCTGGCCTGTCCATGCCCCTCCCACATCCACACCCCTGACCTGTCCATGTCCCTCCCACTTTCACACCACTGACCTGTCCATGTCCCTCCCACTTTCACACCACCTGACCTTTCCATGCCTCTCCCGTTTCCACATCCCTGATCCATCCATGCCCCTCCTACATCCACATCCCTGAGCTATGCCCCTCCCACATCCATTCCCCTGACCCACCCATGCCCCTCCCACTTCCACACCCCCTAGCAATTGCACGCTGATAATGAATATGTGTGTAACTGCTAATTAGTGCCAATTAGCATGTTAACTCCAGTTATTGATTTTAATACCAGTCTGTGCCTAATTTAACAGTTAATTTAGACGTGTAACTGGCAGTGCTCCATGACCTGCGTAAGCAATTCTGCCTGCTAAGTGTGAAAATGGGAGCAGAAGATTATAGAATTAGAGGGACAATGTATAGAGAAACACAAAACAGCAGGTACATAAAGAAAGAAAATAAAAATACAGCAAAGTATCTTTATTACATACAAGTGTAAAGACATCAGATATAAAAGCAGCATTGTGTCTTTCATCTAATAGTGAAAAAGTCAACGATAGTTCAGATGCCCAATGAGTTTTGGCCATCGCCTGCCTCAAGGAACGTATTCAAAGAGATGTTGCTGCTTTCATATGTTAAATATGTATGTTTTAAGTTCTTGTGATTTGTTTTTATACTGTATGTAATGATGCACTTAGTTCACTTCTTATTCCTTATCTTATGTATTATTATTAATATTATTATGACATTTGTATCCCACATTATCCTGAACAAGCCCAGCTTCAATGTGACTTACATTCAAGAAAAAACATCAAAAATATAATACAGTCAGATAATTATAACATTATAAACTTTATCTACTCTCTTGGTATCCAGTCAGCATGGTGTATTATTTATTTATCTGCTGTTTTGTTTTTTTGCCTCTATTTTGTGGGTCACGGCCCCGGAGATGGAAGCTATGCGTTATACCACCATAACTAGTGATTTTAATTTGTGTGGAAGCAGAATGGGATGTAAAAATTTCACTGGGAAATTTAAAAGAAGCCAAAATATAGCACTTCCAATTGCTTTGTTCTGCTATCGCTCTAGGAAGATCGTCTGTATTCCTGAGTTTGAAAATAGTTCCTAATGTAACACACTTTTTTTGGAATGGTGCTTAAGATATGGCTGTAGTGCAACTTGGCTTAAATTTATTAAGATGCATTACCACATTACTGAGTATGATTTACCACTGGTCCCATGTTATGGAATATGTTAACGGCATTAGCATGCAGCAGCTACGTTAATGAATCTAGTCCTTTATTACTTGGGTAGGCCATAAAGTATACTGATTTTAATATTCTGCATCTAGGACCTGCTGTATTTCACAGGTCTCACAAGAGTCAAACCAGGGGCATAGCCAAACTTCGGCAGGAGGGGGGTCCAGAGCCCGAAGTGAGGGGGCACATTTTAGCCCCACCACCACCAACAACAACTTTGACCCCCCCCCCCCCCGCCGATGACCCTGCCGAGAGTCTCGTCCCCCTCTCCCGCCACCAACCCCGACCCCCGCCAGCCGAGGTCCTCTTCTGGCACAAGGCTTCGTTCTGTTTCTGTGAGTCTGATACGGCTGGTGGGGGTTGGGGTCCCTCGCCAGCAAAGGTAGCCGACGGCAGCAGTGGGGGGAGGGTTGGCGGTGGGGGAGGGGTCGAGAGGGTCATCGGCAGGGGGGTCCAGGGACAAATCTATATGGGCCCAGGCCCCCGTGGCCCCACATAGCTACACCACTGAGTCAAACTCGGGCTGCCAATTCCTGCAGTCATATTTCTTGAAGTCTGGCCTTAAGCCATTGGTTGACTAGTTGGCTAAGGTGTGTGGTTTGGTTTGAAGAGGAACCCGCTACTCATTGATTTTTCCTTTGATCTGTAGTTTTTTTTAATTTTATTTTTTTATTTTTGTTACATTTGTACCCGCGCTTTCCCACTCATGGCAGGCTCAATGCGGCTTACATGGGGCAATGGAGGGTTAAGTGACTTGCCCAGAGTCACAAGGAGCTGTCTGTGCCTGAAGTGGGAATTGAACTCAGTTCCCCAGGACCAAAGTCCACCACCTTAACCACTAGGCCACTCCTCCAGTCTTCAGCAGTCTCAGCTGCACCTTGTTCCCCAGATTATCTGTGTGGGGGGCACCTTGGTTACTGTAATTCACTGTATCAAGGGTTGAAACCATCCAATTTTAAGAACATGTCAAGTTGCTTTCTGGCATAAAGAAATGTGATGGTTTCTTTTCCCCTATTGTATACAACAGAGCACCGGCTCCTCATCACTTATACCCTATAGGACAGCTTGTTCACTTTGATCCTTTCAACACAACCTGCTTGTCTGTGTACATGCCTAGAGCAGGGGTTCTCAACTCTGTCCTCAGGACACACCTAGCCTGTCAGGATTTCAGGATAGATATGAAATAGATTTGGATGCATGAGATACAATTGGACATAGTGCATGCAAATTTAAGCAAATCAATTTCATTCCTATTCACTGACTGGCTGCGTGTTCCCTGAGGACTGGGTTGTACTAGGTCAGGGGTAGGCAGGTCAGGTTTTCAGGATATCCACAATGAATATGCAGGAGATAGATCTGCATACCAAGGAGGCAGTGCTTGCAAATCTATCTCCTGCATATTCATTGTGGATATCCTGAAAACCTGACCTGCCTGCGGCTCTCGAGGACCAGAGTTGCCTATCCCTGTACTAGGTGTTGCATCTTCAGCGTGCTTGCTCCCACTGTTTGAGATTTGAGGTCTGCCTCTTGACATACATCTTAAGATATTTAAGTCTATGCTGAAAACCTATTAACATAGTAACATAGGAGGTGACGGCAGAAAAAGAACTGTACGATCCATCCAGTCTGCCCAACAAGATAAACTCATATGTGCTACTTTACCTTGACCTTGATTTGTATCTGCCATTTTCAGTGCACACACCGTAGAAGTCTGCCCAGCACTAGCCCCGCCTCCCAACCACTAGCCCCGCCTCCCACCACCGGCTCTGCCACCCAATCTCCGCTAAGCTTCTGAGGATCCATTCCTTCTGAACAGGATTCCTTTATGTTTATCCCATTCATTTTTTAATTCCGTTGCCGTTTTCATCTCCACCACCTCCCTCGGGAGGGCATTCCAAGTATCCACCACTCTCCCTGGCTTTTCCTCTAGCTTAGGCCCCCTTGCGAGTCCCATTTGCTGCGCCAGATTAATTGCTGCTGTGTTTGGTTCGCTTCCCTCCTTACTTTGCATTGAACATTATAAGCCTTGATTATATTTAGCTTCCTTATATGACTCCCGAGTCTGTTTCTCCCCTGTAGTCAGTTTGTCAAACTGTAAACAGCTTACATTTTTATGAATGGCGATATATCAAATTGAGGTGAAAAGTGACATTTACTGCCCTCCAGTCCACACCATTAGCACTGCTGACTGACTGGTAACAGCAGCCTATTTTCCATTCTTCCTGTCTTCCACCTCTGCAGTGCACCCAGCTCAGCCAGCCCTGCCGTGCAGACTAGATAGGCCATATGGTCTTTCTTTGTCCTCAGTTTTCGTGTTTCTGTGCATCTCTGTGCTTACTGTTTTGTGGGTAAGAAATGAAGGCATTTGATTGGAGGATATTATAGTTCTAATGTGTTATTCTTCCTGTCTTGACCCTCATTGTAGAACTGCAGCATTGTTCCAATAGTGTGTTGAGATTAATTTTGTTTTTATTTATTTATTTATTACATTTGTGCCCCGTGCTTTCCCACTCAAAGCAGGTTCAATGCGGCTTACATAGTAATTGGGATTACAAAGTATTGGTGGAGAGAAATAAGTTGAGTATTATCGGAGTAATAAAAGAAATAGGAATATAGAAATACAGGGATAAGGGGAGTAGGAGAGGTATGAGCAAGGGTAAGTGAGCAGTTGGAGGGTAGATGAGGCGGAGGGGAATGGGCAAGAGTGAAGGGAGTAGGAGAAGTATGAGCAAGGGGAAGTGAGCAGTTGGAGGGTAGATGAGGCGGAGGGGAATGGGCAAGAGTGAAGGGAGTAGGAGAGGTGTGAGTAAGGGGTAGGTGAGCATTGGGGGAGGGGTCGATGGGGCGAAAGGGGATAATGTGGCGGGAGATGTAGTCTAGGTCCTTGTCATTGTCTCCTGGATATGTGATGAATTTTAATACTCTCTTCATAATTTGCTTGTATATGTAATGTACATGTCATATAACACATTCATGCAAAGTAATCTTTTATGTTTTTGGATTTACCTTGTTAGCCGGAGAAACGGCCAATAGCAGTGTGCTGGAGACAGCAGAAAAAAACCTGAACCATAGAATCTAATGGCAGAAAAAGACCCCGAGGGACCCATTTACTTCCCAATGCAATTCCATTAGACCCCCCCATTGCTATCCCCCCACCCTTATTTCCTGGTTGGATCACTCTTTAATTTCCTTTTCAGCATCACAGCAATTCTTTGAGCCACCCTTTTTGCGGTTTCAGTTCCACTGTTATTCCTCCTTTTTCCCTTTGTTTCCCCCTGATTTTGTTCCCTTACCAGTGTCTACTCAGTCTTTCCTCTGGAGCTCCCTTCTCCAGTCAGCAGTGGACACATTCATTCTGCATTCCGGCTCCACCCAGAGCACTAGAAAGCCTTGGTACAAAGGGGAAGTTATGTCAAGCAGAGTGGTTTGGGCAAATCTGGGTCTCCTGTCTCTACAATTACCATCAGCTTCTATCTTTCTATCGTTCTGTACTCAGGTCTCTTAGATGCCAAAATTTCTATCCTGCAATTCTGAGCGAGTTACGCTTGAAACATACACAGCATTATTAAAACAAACTAAAAACATATAACATACTGACCATACGGAGTACCAGCTCCAACAAATATCGAGAGCCTCTACAAAAATGTGCCTTCAGTCATCCCCTGAGCTACAACAGTTGATGTAGTTCTGCTGGAAGTGAATTCCACAACATTGAAGAATGTTAATTGTTCAGTCGGACTATTCTAAAAGATGGAACATCCAACAACAATTTATCAACCTTGTGTGGGGCTGATGTATTATTAAACAACTTGCCAGGCTGATAAGAGCTTCATTGTTCAAAGCCTTATGAATCAGTGAGAGAACCTTAAATTTCGCCCACCATGAGATTGGAAGCCAATGAAGCACTCTCAGCAATGGGGAGATGTGACCATTTTGGCAACCCAAACAGGATGCGAGCCATATCATTTTGTGCAATTTGGAGGGCTCTAAGCATGTAATTTGGAAGTCCCAAGTATAAGGAATTTCAGTAATCAAATAGAGGTATAGCAAATCTTGAACTACAGATCTAAAATTAGCAAATCCTTTCAGTCTTCTAGTTTAAAAAAATATTTTGAATTACATTCTTGATCTGTGCTCTTAAAGACTAATCGCCCTAATCAACTTTTTTCACTAGTTTTCCACCTTTCATCCATTACTCCTAGATCTAGGCTCCCTAATGATCTTTCTACTTCTGAATTTGCTAAGCACTTTTCATGTAAGGTTGAGTCTCTTTGCTCTTCCTTCCCCCTTGCTAGTCTTCTACTAGTCCTTCCTTTTCTCCACTCTTCGCCTACCTGAGCGCTGTCCTATGATTATTCAGCTCTCTTACCTTCATCCTTGCGATCTCAGTTTAATCTTCCAGCATTGATCACTTTTAGTAAACTGATTGCTTCATCTGAAAAGACAGCTTGCTCTCTTGATCCCATTCCCTTCTCTGCGAAGGATTACAATTCTTTTGAATGGCCGTGTTCCCCTGTCCATGGTTATGGTCTATGCAGGTCTAGCCTCTGGCACTGTCCCCTCCCCTCTGCTTGGAAGACAGCAATAATTGAAGCAATTTTGAAGAAACCCCCCTCTGACCTGTCTGTTTTAGCAAATTACAAGCCAATATCAAACCTTCTGTTCCTTGCTAAACTGATAGAACATGTTGAATTTTCTCAATTATTGCAACATGTTGAAGCATTTCATGTGTTTCACCCTTTCCAATCAGGATTCCATACAGGACATTCAATTGAAACTATTCTTTCCTCCCTTCTTTATGATCTCCATTCTGGATTCCACTGTGGTAATGCTGCTTTATTGCCCCCCCCCCCCCTTGATCTTACTGCAGCTTTCGACCTGGTGAGCTACTCTCTCCTGGTATCCAGATTTTCGTCCCTTGGTATCTTGGGCTTTGTTCTTGACAGGTTCTCTTCCTTTCTTAATAACTGTTCTTTTCAAGTCTTCTTCTTCCTACATCTACATCGGACCCTTTTTCTCTCCCCTGTGGGGGTTCCACAAGGCTCAATTTTGTCGCCTCTTCAATTTAATATATTTCTTAGCCTTCTAGCTACCCTGATCCAAGAATCCTCCCTTAAAACCTATATTTTTGCTGATGATATTTTACTGGTTTCCATACAGGATCCTTACAGTCCTGATCTTTGTTCATACTCTGCAAGCCTGCCTAAATTCTGTGGGCATTTGACTCACTGCCAATTGTCTCATGCTTAACCCACAAAAAACTGTCACTCTTTGGGTTACTGGTCACCCTTTCTGTCCCTTAGCGGTCCATTACTTGTCTGGTTCTTCAGTAACCCTGGTTAACTCCCTCAAGTATCTAGGTGTGACCTTAACCACACTGTTATCCTTCGACCTTCATTTCTCTTTGGTCATTAGGTCCTGTTTTTGGGCCCTACATTTTATCCATTCACTCGGCCCCTACTTAGGCACAGTGATATAGCTAGACAGCGAATTTTGGGGCCTGAGCCCAAGGTAGGTAGGCACAACATTTTCTCTGCCCCACCTACCCCGGAATCATACAACTCAATATAAGTACTTTAGCTAATTAGGGTCTCCAAGCTCCATCAGCTGAAGACTTCCTCCGAAGGAGGCCAGAACTCCCTTTTACCAAATTTGACAGACAGACAGCAGCAGCAGCAATATCCCTGAGCCACTGATGTCGGCCCCCCATGCTTGCTTAGTTGTTGATGACTCAAGCGTGCTGCCACCAACTACAGAGCTTGGTAGAAGGGAGTTCTGGCCACCTTTGGAGAAGGTCCTCAACTGACAATGCTTGGAGATCCCCACCAACTACAGCAAGGGTCAGGGCTGGTGTTAGACATGTTAGGGCCCCTCCAGATCCCCTCTCTTCCCTGCATCCCAGCCACCCCTCTGATCTCCCCATCTGTTATTACTATCACACCGACAGATCCTCACCAAATACAGAACAAGGGATCATAAAAATTGAACTTGGTGGCTTGTACTGCAACACTGGAGAAATAAAAATAGAAATGCATTTCCTTTTCTACTGAACACAGTACAAAGACATCTGCTATGCACATTTCCCAAAACTAACATATTATTTGAGAAAGCTTACAACTTTACAGGTCTATCCCTCCCGAGATTAACAGCGAGTCTCTCTGACTAGTGTATTAGCAATCTGTTACTTGATGTCATTTCATTCCTTAGATATGATTTTTATCAGTTTTGATTTTATATTGTGAACCTCTTTGTTATTAGTTTAAAGAATAGTGGTATATCAAGGATAATAATAAACCATAAATATTCCATTTAATACATTCAAAATAAAACTCTTTTTTTTCTACCTTTTTTGTCTGAACATTTTAATTTTCTATCATGTTGGTTCCAGTTTCTCTTTTCTGCTTTCCCGTCTGTCTTCTGCTAATTCTTCTTCAAACATCTGCTGTCCATTTGTCATTTCTCCTCTCATTTGCACTCACTACACCTGCCTCTGACATATCAGTCTTTCTTCTTTAGCTCTTTCTTTCTTTTCTTTTCTTCTCTGCCTGTCTCCACTCAAGTTTCACCCTCTTTCTCACTCTTCTCCTTCCTTTTACTCTTCAGCTACCTATCAAATTCCATCTCCTTCTCTTACCCACTATCTCTCCCATTCTCCATCTCGCTCCTTCCCCAGCCTTCCATTTCCTTTTCATCTTTAATCTACCCCCCATTACCATTTTTCTATCCACTGTCCTCGTCTCATTAATTTCCTTGCCGCCTTCTCCCTTCCCCCGCCTTTCCCACATGGTTTCACTATTCTTGGCAACTTACTCCTTCCACCCTTCTAGCCCAGCAACTTCGCCCTCTTTTTCTCCTTCCCACCCTCATAGTCTGACATCTTCCTATCCCTTCTATCTTCCCTTCTGCCCCCCTCCCTTGTGGTCCAGCATTTCTTCCCTTCTCATTGCTAGCTTCCAATGAGAAGCTAGCAATGCCCTGGAGATAATTGGATCCAGCAATGCCCTGGATCCAATATCTCCCTCTTTCTCCCTTCTCCCTCCTATTCATTTCTCTCTCCCTCTCCTCCACCACCATGTCCAACATTTCTTCCCTCCTCTCTCTTTCTCTTTTTCTTTCTATCTCTTTCACTTTCTCCCTCCCTCTCTCCTTTCTTTGTGTCCCAGGTCTAATATCTCTCTTTCTCCCCCCCCCCCCCCCCCCATACAGCATCTCTCTCTCCCTCTCTCTCTCCCCCATGCAGAATCTCTCCCTCTTACTCCTCCACCCCCGTCCACTATTTCTCCCTCTTCCCTACTCCTGTGCAGTATTTCTTTCCTTTCCTCCCTTCTCTCTACCCATATCCAATAATTCTCTCTCTCTATCTATCTTCCCTCCCGTTGTCAGATTCTCAGTCCGCATCTTCACCCCCACCTCATCTACCTTCACAAGAGTTTCTCTCAAAGGATTTCCAGCAGTGGCAGCAGCGACTCTCACACCTGCCTGCAGCTGACCCAGAAACCTCCCTTCTGCCACGGTCCACCCAGGCAAAAACAGGAAGTTGCATCAGAGGGGGTGGGACACAGCAAAGGGGAGGTTCCCAGGTCTGCCACAAAGCAGCATGTGACAGTCACTGCTGATGACCCTTTGAGAGAGAAGGGAAGGAGGGGAGGGAGATGCAAGACCACAGAACCCAGCTTGTTCCCTCATGTTGGCACTGTCAAAGGTGTACAGCTCTGGGTGGGCCTGAGCCCGAAGTGGGTGGGCCATGGCTACACCCCTGTTTAGGCAATAACACTTGTGCCAGCCTCCTTTACTGTCTGGTGGCTTTCAAGTTAGACTATTGCAACCTTGTTTATGCTGGCCTACCAGGTACAGACTGTCCAAAATACTGCAGTGTGTTTGCTTTCTCATGCTTGTAGATGTGATCATGTTACTTCCCTTTTAGCCCAGCAGCACTGACTTGTATTGATTACTGCCTCCAACATAAAATATTGACACTGACTAATTCAGGGGGTCCCATCCTATCTGTTTTCTCTTAATGTCCTTATACTCCCTCTGTTCCTCTGGACAGCCCTCAGCCTCCCACTAGTGTATTGCTCAAGGCTCCAATCTGTCTGCTTTTTTTTATTCTATCACACCCACTCTCTGAAATTCTCTACCCTCAGATGTTCAGACTTAATCAGATTCAGGGCTTTGTTGAAAGCTCATCTTTAACATAGGCAACCGAGACCCCTCGGGCATGCCGGTTTGAGATTACAACAATAACACAATAATAACATGACAATGGTATTTTCTTAAGATGGCACAACTTGGCCGCAGCTTTATTTAGAATACAAACATCATACCCAGGGTATACCCAAGCCAATCATATTTCCGGCTTAGTAGCCAACCCAGTCCGCCATCTTTAGCGAGACTGACCAATCGTTAACAGAGCTCCCCGCCGTCCAGCAAGGGCGCTCAACCGTAAGCGCAGCTATCCCAGCTGCCTAGCTTACACCATCAGGCTTGGGTACCCCGCCAAAGCTGCGACAGAATATATACATGAACATATCCACATTAAATCGGGCGGTTGGGGCTGGGTGCATGCTGATGCCCGGACGCCAGAAGAGGACGTCCGGGCTCCGCTCTGGGGGTTTTAAGCCCCATGGTAATCCCTCCTTTCCCAGCGGGGTGCCACTGAGGGGCGGGAACGTGCCCTCCGTGCCTCGCCCGCACCCCACTGGCATCGGCGTGCAAGCCCATCGGGGCACGGCGCCATGTTATAGTCGGCTCCGTGCACCCGATGGGGCACTGCGCCTTGTCTTTTCTCATTGGCCTTCCCTGGGGGTTTCTAGCCCTGCTGGCTGGCAGTGATCACCAAACTTCTCCTTGCCAACTTTTATCCTCTTTCCACCCTCTCTCCTTGAGGATCCCCACCAGCATAAGTAACTGTATATATGTCTTGTAAGTTCAGTGTTTGGTGTGGGGGGAGTGCTGAGAATTGCTGGAAAGCAGGAGGGAGGGCAGAGAGGACATTTCATGCCCACCCAAAATCTGCCATCTGGCTGCGGTACGAAGTGGCAGAACTGTTACTGCTGTCCTGATGGATGGGGATGGAGTTGCTTCTTACAGTGTCTGAGAACATTAATTGAAGACCTTGAAAATAAGTCCAGACCCTTCCTAGGAACAGAGAGCGTCTGTATTTGCAGCTATGCAAATGGTATTTAAAATTGTGTCGGTAGGCACATAGCCACAGCTGGATGCAAAGATTTAGGACCCCTGGTCAAATTATGTATCTGAATGAATCCCCGAGTGAACAGAAACTGATACAACCTCTACATGGTCAGTAACCTGCAGTACTGCAGTCCCCCTCCTGACTTGATAACTTCCCCCTGAACCAGCTAAGGGAAATGTTGGGAAGTTATTTCTGCTGACAGAGGTACTCTTGAAAATAAATAGTAAAACTAACGAGGCATTAAAATTTGCAAAACTGTGTCATGTTACAACTTTATTTATATAATAAATCCAAAAAATATAGGGGGTCTTTTACTTAGGCACACTGGCATTTTTGGCACGCGTTAAAATAGGCGCACGCTAAAGACGCCCATAGGAATACATAGACATAGTAACATAGTAGATGACGGCAGAAAAAGACCTGCATGGTCCATCCAGTCTGCCCAAGACAAACTCATATGTGTATACCTTACCTTGAATTTGTACCTGTCCTTTTCAGGGCACAGATCGTATAAGTCTGCCCAGCAGTATTCCCCGCCTCCCAACCACCAGTCCCGCCTCCCATCACCGGCTCTGGTACAGACCGTATAAGTCTGCCCTCCCCTATCCTCTCCTCCCAACCACCACCCCCTCTTCCCCCCAACTGCTCCGCCACCCAATTCTTTAGCGTTTAGCGTGCTCCTGTTTTTAAAGCGCACCAAGAACGCCAGCGCGCCTAAGTAAAAACCCCCCATAGAGAAGAGACTATATCATACAAAATATCACTCTCTTCAATTGCCAACTTTCTCAACCAGGCAATTCTGTTGCATGCTTGATGATATAAATTGAGATTGATAGTATAAAACGATACATGACCATCTGCAAATTCAGGCGAACTTTTTGTAAGGCCTACCCTGCTGTTTCTGATTAGCAACTTCAACTCTGCACTGATTTAAACGACACTGTTATTTCTTACATCTTTGCCATTTATAATTGTTCCCATTTACCCCTACCTTCCCTTACCCTGATTCTGTTTGTATTTGTTTAACGTCGGCCATATTGGAGCTCCCAAATACGGTGACTTGTAAGCCACATTGAGCCTGCTAATGTGTGGGGAAATGGGGGATACAAATGCTGCAAATAAATAAAACTGGCAATTAAGGAGAGTGATATTTTGTTTTGCATGTTTTAACTTTGTACTATGTAGAGGTTGTGGCTGCTTCTGTTCACTTAAGGAGTCTTTGAAATACAGTCTGACCACAGGTTCCTAAACTTTTTCCTACCACTCTATCTAGCAATTTATAGCTGCCGTGTTAGAAAGCTTTTCAATCAGTGTTTATATGTTTATTAAAATAATATAGCACTTACTTGTCTACAAGGTGAAGTATCTTGTTATTTTATTGAATTCCACTTTCTACCAACTTGGTTTTCACATCACAGAAACTTTTTCATGAAGTCCTTGTTAGAAGGCTTCCACCTTAGTACCCCCTACACATGGCTCTCATTTCGTTCCTGAATTTTTCAGAAGAGCACATCCTCTGTAATTCTTAAACTAAGCTGGGAAGGAAAAGCGTCAGTGAAAGCTGTGGATTTTGAAGTCAGGGTGTTGAAATGAGGTTTGCACCTTGCAGTGAGAATAGTTTGCTACCTAACCTCATAGAAGGCCATCTCTTTTTTGCTCCAGAGCGCATGGTTGAATTAAAGGCTTATGGCTGGTCCCATTGTGTGATCTATTTAATATAACAGCCTCCAATCTTTCCACTTCTGAGTTTAAATATTCCATTGTAACTTGTTGGGCAGTGGGAGGAAACAGGGAGGAAGAACCAGGCAATTAATTAAAGCAGTGCTTTCAGGGAGCAAAATGTTGTAAGTGCTGTGTAAGACTTTCCCAGTGGCTGGATTTTGTCTGGTTTATGCAAATCGCTGTCCTCCTTGGGATTTATTCTTCATGAATGTGTAAGCTCTATCGACAAGGTCAGTTAAGGGCAGGAGATGACTTTGGAAAGGACAGGTGACAAGGAACGGAGCAGCAAAGGCCAGCATATCTGATTTTTACAAATGGCTGGTGCAGTCTGGGCTGCTGTAAATTGCTGACAATACAAGGACATTTAAAGTTATCAAGATTACGTCTTGTGTAAAGAACTCCATTCCTTGTGTCTCTGCCAGAACTAAATGTGTTAATCAGTTTTGACTGAATCTGAAAATATTGAATTAGGAGTCTAGAGGTTGGAGCAGGGTCCACAACCCAGCCCGGTTTTCAGCACTTCTACAATGAAATTGTGTGAGATCTGTTTATATTTACAGCTTCCATTTCATGCAAATAGATCTCATACATATTCTTTGTGTTATCAATAGAAATCAAACAAAATAAAACATGGAAAAGAAAATAAGATGATACCTTTTTTATTGGACATAACTTAATACATTTCTTGATTAGCTTTCAAAGGTTGCCCTTCTTCATCAGATTGGAAATAAGCAAATGTGGTAGCAGATAGTATATATAAGAGAAACATCAAAGCATTACTTTGACAGTCTAACAGGTGGGAGGATGGGTAGAAGGTATGCATGGGGACATCAAAGCATTTCATTGATATTCTAACAGGATGGGTGTGGGTAGGTGAGAGGAGGGTGATAAACAGAGAAATACAATTTTATGGTTTATAACGGGCTAGAAAACCCAGATCCTTGTTAAGTCCTGTCTGTTGGGTGTCAAAATATTTAATCATTCTGACTTCAAAGGTCTTACGTTCCTGTATTGTTTTAAAGTTATCTTTCAGGATTCTAACTATGAAATCACTTATATTCTTTGTGGAAATCATGAAAACCAGGCTGGGTCGTGGCCCTCAAGAACTGGATTTGAGGACCCCTGAGTTAGAGCATAGGGTTGGTAGTCCAGTGCGGGTTGCACTGCTGGAATTGGTTCTTTTAAATGAGTTTATTAGTATTGTTCTTGAATTAGTGAACTAGACTTGCCAGAAACATCTCCTGATCATGCCTAGATGGGTGTGTCTTAAGCTGATCCTAGATTGCTCCCTTGCCCAGGATACCCCAAAGGCATCAAGTTTTCAGGATATCCACAACGAATGTGCCTGAAATAGATCTGCATGCAAATCTCTCTCCTACATATTCGTTGTGGATGTCCTTGGAACTAGACCTGCTAGGGATACAACGGGATCAACTGGAGGAGTGTTAGTGGAGATCATGGAAATCAACAAATAAAAAAATGGAAAAAGTCTTTGAATGTAATTTTAACCCGAGTACTTATCCGTGTAACCATTCTGTATTTCAAGGTAGATTACTAAAATATATTCACATCCAGTTACAGTACATACAGTCATTATATTATAAAAACATATATGAAACACAAGTATTACATGCAAAACGCAGGAGTCTTAAAATGTAACCTCAGTTAAATTGCTTAATCAATTAACACATTCAAATGTTTGCTGAAGTAACTAGGGGTTAGATATTCAGCCAGCGGCGATCAATGTTTTGCTGACCGCTGTCAGTGTTATACAGGGAAATTTAGTGCCGGGCCATGTCCAGACTCTGGCATTGAATTTCTGGGTATATGGAGCCAGCTCTGAATAACCACATAAAGATAGGACTGACTTTTATGTGGTTATCTTGGAGGTCCTTTTACTAAGGTGCGGTAATGGATTTAGTTCACGCTAACGTTCTAAATGCTAAGAAATTCAGAGCTATAAAATGGGCTTCTTAACATTTAGTGCGCGCTAAATCTGTTAGCGCACCTTAATAAAAGGACTCCTTAGCCGATTAAGTGCTGAATAGTGACACTTAACCAGTTAAGTGCCAACTCTAACCCCCAGAATAACTGATTTTGACTTATATGCTAACTGGGTATTTTCGGCACCACTATCCAGTTTTTTTTGATCTGTATTGTGAAGAATTTGAATTGTATGTTTTTATGTGGCTTTATATACGTACTTTTGTAAGCTGGACAAGGGCGGGTTAAAAATAATAAATCCAATCCAAGTGCTGCTGAATATTCCCGGGTAGCCGCAGACAGTGATGTAAATGGCCAGGAGTTTCTCCTGCCAGTTAAAATGTTTTGAATATTGGGCCCTAGGTTATAATTGTCTAAAAATCATGTAATCTTGTATGAAGCTGATCTCATTTGAAGGCCATTCCAATGACATGTGATCCTGTGACTTCTGATCCTATCATATGTAATCTTATGATAAATATTTTGGGGGGGAGGGACCTGTAACCTATTAGTGCCAGCCAACTTCACTTTTTTAAGAGTAATTTAACTCCATCATGTTTATCATGTAAGCTAGTGCCAGAACATGGTCAATTTAAAAAGTTAAACAGTAATATTTAAAATGCAATCCTAGTTCCCTGAAAAAGGCATAACTCATTTTCATCTCTTACCTCAGCTGCATTTGCATCATTACACTAATCAAAGAGGAGATCATTAGTAAAAGAGGATGGTAAATGAGTTTAAGAAAAGTTGAGATAAGCACAGAAGATCCGTCGATGCAGAGAAGTGACGGGAAGCCGTAGATCAATAAGGATCAATGGCGGTGCATCAGGCATGAAATTGCAAAGGCTGGATGAGCCTTATGGCCCTTATTTGCCATCACTTTCTCTGTTTAACCTTTTTACTCCAAATACTATGAGGTTTTTAATCACATAATGCTGCAAACAGGTATAAAATTACTATTTAAAATGCGAGTATAATAAGTAAGCTGCCCTAGCATGGTCTGGTATCCCTTGAAAGGAACAAGGTTTCATAGAAAGATGAAGACGGATGGTGCCAATGCAAAGCAGTTTGTTCTTTTCTGGCAGTGTAATAACCCTTTTGAAATCAAAGCATGGAAGGAAAGTCATCTTTTCTGCAGTGTTTGAGGACTCGACATTTGTCACTGCACTTTTGAGCACATGTGACCGTGTCCTGCAATGGCACTGGTTCAGTTCTTGTCTCATAAAGCATGAATATGCCTTACTATCCAGACAGTTAAACCAGCAGCTCATCATCCAACAAGAAAGACTCTTTTTTTTGTTCCTTGAATTTCCACTGTTTATTGCAAAATAACAATGGACAGTTTAGTAACTGCATACAGAAGCTGAAACCAGAATCTTTCAACCCCAGGGCAAGAGTCTTTGAATTGGATACTGAACAGTTGCTGACCAGCTGACAGTATTGCAGAGAGATGGATCTGGAGCATCTGAGGATTGGGTCTTAATTTGTTACAGAGATGGAATGATGTGGAGAATAAACTGAGGATGTTGGGAAGTTGGTCATAAAGGGAATTGTTAAAAAGGAATCTGCTTCCCAAGAGAGGAGAAAGCAGAGGCGTAGCCAGACCTTGATTTTGGGGGGGGGGGGGGGGGGTAGGGGCTGAGCCCAAAGTGGGGCGACACATTTTGCCCTGCCCCTGCTGCTCTCCACCCCCATTGCAACCCCACATACCTGGGCTGGCAGGGGTCAAGCCCCGCCAGCGGAACCTTCCTTCCTGTAGTTCTACTTAGTTCTGCGCTGCCTGCCCTGCTTTCCCGTCCTGGCACACATGCTCGGTTTTAGTGAAATTGAGCTTGCGCGAAGCACACATATTTTCAATTTCATTAAAACCAAGTGTGTGTGAGGGAAGAGGAAGCAAGTCAGACAGTGAGGTGGTGAGTATTTCCACAGGAAAGCTTCTGTTGACAGGGCTTGGGGACCCCTGCCAGCCAAACAGCAGACTTTGGGGGCCCGAACCCAAATTTGGGGGGGGGGGGGGGGGAAGGACCCCTGTGGGTATTCCACCAGGAGAAAGACAGAGCTATGCTGCATGCTCTGAGCCAAAATGGAGTATTTTGCCTTGTAGTCAGGAGGAATCAAGAAGAAGTCCCACAAGTCTAGAGGACAAAGAAAGGGACCAGTAGGGTCAGATTAGGACACCATGCAATTCACCAAGAGCCCTGATGCACTCTGCTAGGACTTGTGGGTCAAATGTAGAGGCTGACCTATCAGAATGCAGAATGCAAGGACAATCAGGAAGTGACAGCAGCACTGAACATAAATATGGAACTCCAAATGTGACCCGCTGAGTGAAAAGGTATTAAAAGCGGGGTGTGTGACTTATACCACAAGATAGAGGGATAGCAACTGAATAATCCTGCCAAATTTCAGCCTCAGGTATGGACTAATTACGTCTTTAAAAAATGAGAAATATTTATCCAATGGCGATCCTAGGTCAGCTGCCACCCAGAGCGGATCGCCGCTGCGCACCCCCCCAGGTGCATTCTTGGCTGCTGGAGTGTGCAGAGAGCAGCCGCGTGCCTGTCTGCTCCACTGGCTCCTTGCTCCCCCTGTCCCGGAACAGGAAGTAACATGTTCCGGGGCAGAGGGAGCAAGGAACCAGTGGAGCCGACAGGCACGCGGCTGCTCTCTGCACCCTCCAGCAGCGTGCACCCGGGGCGGACCGCCCCGCCCCGCCCTTGCTACTCCACTGTATTAATCAATACAAAAGTAATTATCCCCAGAAATAAACACCTTGGGTCCCTCCTGTTTTTAGGCTGTAGGGACATGAAAAACATCAAAGTTTTGAAAGAAATTGCAGAGTCTCATTCTACTGACCCTATAGTACACAAAACTTTCAAAAATGAAAGTTGTTTTTAGCCTTTACCTCTGGTATTTGTAACCCCACTTCTGGTACCTTTTCACTCTGGGTCATAAATACGGAAAACAACAGTGGGGGCAGAGCAAGTTCAATCAGATTTCTAATTCTGCACTTTTGAAACACAGATTTACAACAGTGAACTAAAGCTATCTTGATGTAGCAGGAGGCAAGTAAGCACGTTTTTAAAAATGCTGTTTTGGCTTTATTCTTATTTTGTATGTGTTTTTGGCTTTGATCCTCTCCTCTCCAGATGATATGTCTGTCTGAGGCCTGGTGGGAAGCTCCTGGGGTTATCCCTAAGCAAATCAACTCCATGGTGTGCTAAATACTGTTTAACTTCGGTAGGGTTTTTTTCACCATTCTCTTTGGCAACCTTGCTAATTACCAAGGATATTTCAGCCTAAAACAGTTGCAGTATGCGCTGTATGAAGATTTGTTTTTCTGTAGATGACGGGTTGAGGCAGAAGGAAGGAAGAGTGGGTGAGGAAATGCATTTTTCTTCCAAGATGTTGTAACATTCAATGTTTTTAGCCTTTCTCAGCTGCAAAGTATTATGGGGAAATACAAACACAGAGTAATGACCGACTTCATAATATTTCATTATCACTTCAAAAAGTCAGTCCAAAGGCCAGAATTCCAGTACAGCAGCAGCAC
This sequence comes from Microcaecilia unicolor, assembly GCF_901765095.1. NCBI lineage: Eukaryota > Metazoa > Chordata > Amphibia > Gymnophiona > Siphonopidae > Microcaecilia > Microcaecilia unicolor. The sequence continues at coordinate 8,822,734 of NC_044038.1, forward strand.
TTGTCAAGACTAGAATTCAAGAGAACTCATAAGGTTTTCTGCTTTTCTACTCAATCAGAACCTGTTTCTGTTGGGATCCAGTTCCATGAGCCTTTTCCCCACTCTGTAATCTACCCTCCCTGCTCTAGTCCAGTCATTGGAGCAACAGCCCTCAGCCAGGGGCCAGGCACCAGGAAGGGCTCCTTCTGGAACCCTGTACTCATGGGCCCTACATCCAGCCTCCAGCTGTTGCCGTTGTTCAATGACTGGGACTCCAGTGGTCTCCTCAAAACCTTTTGAATGTGTGGACCACCCGGATGATCTTACTGACCACCTGGCTAACAACAGAAAATGGTATAATACTCTCCTGACTCCCACCCAGCTACTCCTTCATGCCATCCGGCTGGCAAAATTTTCTAAGAAGAACACGGCTCCTTGTTGCAGGCTGACCTGACCAGGAATTGAACCCAGGTATTCCACATGGGCATTGCCACTGAGTTACCAAGCTGGTCCATAATGCAGAAATCTTTGTGCTAAGATTTAGTCTTTCTTTCATAAGTGGGCAAGGCAGCCTGAAATTAAAGGAATTTAACATAAGAAATTAAGAATAGCCATACTGGCTGTCATGGTCCTACCGTGTCTTCGTCGCTGCATCTTTTGGGTTCTCCATCGGTTACGCCACGCTGACGACACTGCTCCCAGGGTGTGTGTGTGCACGCGCGCCTCAGCTTCTTCCCATCGGGACGGCAGTGGGGATCACACAAGATGCCTCAAGGTGACGTCCTGCCTCAGAGGCATTTAATTGCACCTGAGACCCAATTCCAGTGCCTCTGCATGTTCTGTTTCAGCACCTGTGCCCGAGAGTTCCTCAGATGCTCCAGCTCCTGGCTCACTACTGCCCTCATTCATGTGGGCACCCCTGAGACGTGGCACACCGGTGAGGATTCCTGTGTCTTTGCTGCCCTGACCCTGGCACGCTACCGCGCCTGTCATCTGTGCTAGGCAATGACTCATCAACCACAGTCGGGCTTTCCCACTGTGGTCCAAGGGCTCACCCACCTGACATGACACTGGGTCAGATCAATGGTCCATCTAGCCCAGTATCCTGTTTCCAACAGTGGACAATCCAGGTCACAAGGACCTGGCAGAATCCCAAATTAGTAGCAACAGTCCATGCTACCAATATAGGGTAAAGCAATAATCATTTCAAGATCACTTATACATTTATTTTCTGTACAGGATGAGAATGTAATACTGTTCACACAATACTGGATGTAATATCGTGTACTACTTACAGCACTGCTGGATTGAATGGAATGGGGAGAGAGAGTTTCTTTCTACTTTCGGGATTCTGCCAGGTACTTGTGATATGAACTGGCCACTGGGGAAACAAGATACTGGGCATGACGGACCTTAGGTCTGACCCGGTATGACAGTTCTTATGTTCTGGTTTTTGTGTGTGTTTTTAATTTTAACAGTTTTACTCCTTCTGCTCTGGCCAGACTCCAGCTTCTTATACTTAAGAGGGTCAGGTGGAAGGTCATTAATAATCTAGAGGGTCTCAGTTTCAGCCAAAAGAGAAAGAAACGGCTATACTCGCCTCACGGTCCAGAGCCTACACTTAGAACATCCAAAAAGAGGCAGAGAAGTGAATATTCAAACATAGAAACATGACGGCAGATAAAGGCCAAATGACCCATCCAGTCTGCCCATCCTCTGTAACCCCTAATTCTTCCTGTTCCTAAGTGATCCCACATGCTTATCCCATGACACAGTCCTCGACTCCACCACCTCCACCGGGAGGCCATTCCACGCCTCCACCACCCTTTCTGTGAAATAATGCTTCCTTAGGTTACTATATTTTCACATTTCAGATATCCTGAAAACCAGGTGTGCCATCAATATATTCTGAAGAGAAACTAGCATTGGACATTTGGGACGCAGTTCTGTAAATGACGCCCAAATTTGGGCACCGGTAAAAATTAGCACTAACCGCTATTCTGTAAACGGTGCTCAGGGCTGGGCGCCGTATATAGATTGGTGTTTGGCGCTGGGAAAATTGGGTGTGAAATTTACGTACCTGGATTAGGCATAAAATTGGGTGTGAAATTTACGTACCTAGATTAGGCATAAATCCCCCAAATTTTGTCACATTGCACGTAAATTCCAGGAACGTCCCGATCCACTCTTCCCCTCCAATGGCCGCACCTGTCAAGGTCTTTTACGTCCCCTTTTCAGATCCACGTGTAAAATTTTTGCATTGACATTTTAATTCATGGTAATTAGCACTGATGATTGATTTGTTAGCGTTTTGAGAAAACTGTCTTGTAGTTAACACAGAGCATTTACTACTGTATGTTAAATGCATACCAGGTAAAGTAGAGCAGTTAGAATGGTGAACTTTACTCTAGAAGTGTATTTATTTAGCTCACACCTTTTCATTGTTGGCTCAGGGTGAGTTACATTCAGGTACAGTTGGTGTTTCCCTGTCCCCAGAGGGTTTACAATCTAATGGGCCAATGCTCAGAACTCCTGGTGCTATATGACCATCACCCGGAATAGCTCAGGAACAGTGTAGAAAAATAGCTCCCCAAAGCTGAACACTAATTGCATGCAAATAATATGCGCGCTGTGAGACTGAAAGTAGGGGGAAGAACGGGCTTGGTGCATGTGCACAAGAGTTTCATGCTAAGCGCATCCCTTGTGCGCATGCGCCAGGCAAACCCGGAAGTGAAGCATACACGGGCTCTGTTCCTCTGCGCCTTTTAAATATAGGCCTTTCAAATTTATTTTTTTCACTGGAAGGCTTATATTTAAGTGCAGAAAACAGGTGCCAACGTGTGTTACTCACTCCCAGTGCTTAGAGGCTTCCTTCACTAGGCCCCCGAGAGACTGGGCCCGGGGCAAGGCTGCCCCCGGGGGCCCGCCCCCCCGAGGTCATCGCCGCTGCTCCCCACCTCTACCCGCCCCCCTCCGTCTGCTACCGGGCCGGGCCCCCTGCATTGAAATCACAGCGCCTCTCACCTCCGTGTGAAAGAGCTGCAGGCAGCAGGGTAGCAGATCGCCTCCCTTCGGCCCTCCTTCCATCCTTGTGTCCCGCCCTCGCGGAAGTTACGTCAGGCGAGGGCGGGACACTGGGAGGGAAGGAGGGCCGAAGGGAGGAGATCTGCTACCCTGCTGCCTGCAGCGTTTTCACACGGAGGTGAGAGGCACTGTGATTTCAATGCAGGGGGCCCGGCCTGGTGGCAGACGGTCGACGATGGAGGGCGGGTGGGACTGCAGCGCTGGGCCTGGGGAATTTTGTCCCCCCTGCCCCCCCCTCTCGGCGGCTTTGTCCTTCAGCTTCCAAATGTAATCAGAACCGACAGATTTTAAGGAGAAAATTATGGGAAATCACCTCTTCAAACACTCTAACGCCAGCTCAGATCTGGCGTTAGGTTTCCAGCAGTAAGGGTGGCTTTGTTTTCTTGGGGAGGAATAGGGATTGACCTCATTAATATCCGTTTGACTATATTTAAACACTATTTACGCTAATCTTTGCTGTGTATGTTCTTTCCTGCGCTAGAGATCTCTGAACATTCTGCGCAGATTAAGGCCAGGGCTAATCCAGTTCTAATCGTCTCTAGTGCCGGCATTAGATTCTGAGCGTCGGCCTATAAGTTTGTACCTGAGGCTCTGGAGGATGAAGTGACTTGCCCAAGATCATAAGAGTAGCCGTACTTTGCCAGACCAATAGTCCATCTAGCCCAGAATCCTGTTTCCAACCGTGGCTAATCCAGGTCACAAGTACCTGACAAAAACCCAAATAGCAGCACCATTCCATGCTACCAATCCCAGGGCAAGCAGTAGTTTCCCCATGTCTGTCTCAATAGCAGACTATAGACTTTTCCTCCAGAAACTTGTCCAAACCTTTTTTTAAACCCAATTATGCTTACTGCTTTGCTACATCCTCTGGCAATGAGTTCCAGGGTGAAAAAATATTTCCACCTATTTGTTTTAAAAGTAATTCCATGTAATTTGAGTGTCCCCTAGTGTGTGTACTTTTTGAAAGAGTAAAAAATCGATTCACTTTTACCCGTCCTACACCACTGAGGATTTTGTAGACCTCAATCGTATCCCCCCTCATCCGTCTCTTTTACAAGCTGGAGAGCCCTAACCTTTTTAGCCTTTCCTCATACAGGAGCAGTTCCACCCCCTTTATCATTTTGGTCGCTCTTCTTTGAACCTTTTCTAATTCCGCTATATCTTTTTTGACATACGGCAACCAAAATTGAGCGCAATACTCAAGATGAGTTTGTATCATGGAGAGGAATTATAGTAGTCTGAGTTACCATCCCTTTTCTAATAATTCCTAGCATCCTGTTTGCTTTTTAGGCCGCCACCACCACACACTGGGCAAAAGATTTCAGCGTATTATCTATAATAACACCTAGATATTTTTCTTGGGTACTAACTTCCAAAGTGGACTCTAGCATCAGGTAACTATGATTTGGATGATTATTCTCAATGTGCTTCACTTTGCATTTGTCCACATTAAATTCCATCTGTCATTTGGATGCCCAGTCTTCCAGTTTCCTAAGATCTTCCTGCAATTTTTCACAGTCCACATGTGTTTTAACTAGGGCTGCACGTTAATTGTGATTAACTCCGCATTTAACATGTTAATTATTAATCGTGATTAATAATTAACCACCATCCCTCCCCTGCATGCGCATTTAGTCTGGCATCTCTCTCTCCCCTCCCGGACCGCAAGTAGTTCTCTCTCCTCTCCTGGTTTGCTTTTTTATTTTCAGTAAGTCTTCACCCTGCAGCGGCAGCTGTATTTAAAAGTGCCTCATCCTGCACTAGGCCTTACCTTTTGATCCGTCCCGCTCCCTTCTGACGCAACTTTCTGTTTTCAGCACGACGGGTCAGAAGGAAAGGCCTGTTGCAGGCCAAGGCAGCATTTCAATATGGCTGCCGATGCAGGGCAAAGACTTACTAGAAATAAAAATGTAAACTGGGAGGGAAGGGAGAGCTGCCGATGCTCCAGGAGGCAAGGGAAGGATGGGGGGGGAGGGGAGAGAGGAAGAGAGAATCGCAGGAGGAGAGGGGAGACATATTTGAGAGAGAGGGAATGAATGAAGGCACAAGGGGCACATATGAGAGAGGGAGAAAATGGGTGATGTCAGGGTGTACATATAAGAGAGAGAATGGGCTTAGGCCCCTTCCAGATCTGAAGTACTTGTTCAATGGCTGGTGGGGTAGGTGAAGCCCCGCCAGCTGAAGAATTCTGCTGCCTGAGTCACCCCCTTCCTCCTTGTACTGCCTCAAGAGCAAGGAAGTCAGCGGGTTTCCCTCCAGCCACTAACACACTCCCAAAGCATGCTCAGAAAGTGCCGGCATCGGTGGCTGGAGGCAACCCACTGACTTCCTCGCTTCTGAGGCGGCACAAGGAAGAAGGAGGCCACTTTGGCAGTGGATTTGTTCGACTTGTTGGGCTTCGGTATCCCCACCAGCAAAGGTATGGTATCTGATATGGGGGGAGGGGGTCAGCGAGAGGAAATGCGTGCCTCCCCAGTCTATCCCTGTGCCCTCCCCCAGTGGACTGCTGGCTATGCCCTGCCTTTAATCGCAATTAAAAATTTTAATCAAAATGCAGCCTAGTTTTATCAACTTTGAATACTACTACTACTTATCATTTCTAAAGCGTTACTAGACGTAGTTTTGTGTCATCTACAAATTTAAATCACCTCATTCATTGTCCGATTTCCAGATCATTTATAAATATGTTAAATAGTACCGGTCCCAATATGGCACTCCACTATTCACCCTCCTCCATTGAGAAAAATGGCCATTTAATCCTACCCTCTGTTTTCTCTCCAATAACCAATTCCTAATCCACATCATAACATTGTCTCCTCTCCCATGACTCTTTAATTTTCTTAGGAGTCTCTCATGAGGAACTTTGTTAAAGGTATTCTGAAAATCTAGATCTACTACATCAACTTGCTCACCTTTATTGGCATGTTTATTCACGCCTTCAAAGAAATGAAGCAAATTAGTGAGACAAGACTTCCCTTGGCTGAATCCATGCTGATTCTATCCCATTAAACCATGATTGTCTACATGTTCCGTAATTTTATTCTTTATAATAGTTTCCACTATTTTGCCCAACACTGGCGTTGAATTTACCGGTCTGTAATTTCCCACATCACCCATGGAACCCTTTTAAAAAATCGGCATTACATTGGTCACCCTCCAATCCTCAGGTACTATGGATGATTTTAACGACAGGTTACAGATCACTAACAGCAGCTCGGCAATTTCATGTTTGAGTTCTTTCAGTACCCTGGGGTGTATGCCGTCCGGTTCAGGTGATTTACTACTCTTTAATTTGTCAATTTGGCTCAGGAGCATCAGTGGGTAAAGCGGGAGTTGAACCCTGATCTCTTTAGTTTGCAGCCTGATGCTCTAACTACTGGTCTACTCCTCCACTCCACTATTGCGGTAGATGACGGCATCTTGTTAATCTTCCGCGTTAGTGGTTAATGCGCAGTAATAACTTCTGGGTTAATAGCAAGGCTCATATCTCACCCATTCCACACCCCAAAACGGCAGTTTCCACATTAGCAGACTAACATTGCAATTGGTGCATTAAACAGAAAACACAGTTCAGTAAATAAGGATATTGCTGTTTATAATTCTTTATGTGCATCATAGCAAAAATGAAACCCATAGAGTCGGATAGAGCAAAGACGGTGAAGGTGTTGACTGCACAGCTTTCCTGCTCGCTCAGCTTCCGTGCATGATCTAACCATTGACAGTAATACCAGAGAATCAACTGACGAGCAGTATGGTTGGGGAAAGAAAATAGAACCCATTCAGTTAATGATGAGGCAGTGCTGCTTTTCCTTCCTCAAGGTCTGTTGCACAAATCTGTCTCTTTTGCACTGCCTTTAATAGTAGATGTACTGGCGTGGATGCACACAACATTTCACAATGTTTCATAATCATGGGAGGGACTCGAAGAATGCCAAATGCATACAGATGGAACCAAAAACCCTTGAAAAGTAAGGGTGGAACCTACCAATGCTTATCCGATTATGGAATGCGGCTGGAGAGCTTTCTAATTTTAGATCTGTCGTTTCTCTCTCCCTCTGCCATTTCTCGATTCTTCTTGAGAAATTTCCTGAAGACAGCAGATGTTAAATTTCAGAGTATTAGTTTTCAAAACAGCAAACTTAATTTCATTAGATTTGCCCAGTTTTGCTGTATGTTTAAGATATTCCTTGCATCTCAGTGGCCTTAAAGAAAAAATGATGCAGATCTGCCAGCAGCTCTTTTGACCGAGACAGCCACGAGGAGACACTTTTTCTCTTGCTGTCAGGTGTAAAGCGGCAGCAGAATAGCCTGTCTGAATATTGTGGTCGATATTGGGACAGGTTTCAAAAGCCCAAATCGTTTGAAGGTCCACAGCTATTTTTGTACATGCAAACCTTGAAGCAAATTTTCAAGAGCAGCTACCCAAGCAGCTTTTCTTTTTGAATATTAGATTCGGCAAGACCTTGGGTAACAACAGCCCCAGCAGACTCACTCTGGCAACATCACAACATAAGCACATAAGTAATGCCATACTGGGAAAAGACCAAGGGTCCATCGAGCCCAGCATCTTGTCCACCACAGCGGCCAATCCAGGCCAAGGGCACCTGGCAAGCTTCCCAAACGTACAAACATTCTATACATGTTATTCCTGGGATTTTGGATTTTTCCAAGTCCGTTTAGTAGCGGTTTATGAACTTGTCCTTTAGGAAACCGTCCAACCCTTTTTTAAACTCTGCTAAGCTAACCGCCTTCACCACATTTTCCGGCAGTGAATTCCAGAGTTTAATTACACGTTGGGTGAAGAAAAACTTCTCCGATTTGTTTTAAATTTACTACACTGTAGTTTAATCGCATGCCCCCTAGTCCTAGTATTTTTGGAAAGCGTGAACAGACGCTTCACATCCACCTGTTCCACTCCACTCATTATTTTATATACAACATGCCTTCCTAATAAACCTCTTCTGAATGCCACATTTTTCACCAAGGCTGGAATAGGAATTTAGGATTGTGGTAGACTTGCTAACAAGCAGTTCTGTGTTATGTTGATCAACCACAACTCTGGTGGTGTAGCAGGAGGCCAGAGGCCAGGGACCAAGTGACTTCAGCTGCCTGAGAAGTCACCATATTCAAACAGTGCGGAGCTCCTAAATTTATGCTCATAAGGGGCCTTTTTGCACCTACACTTGTCCAACGTGCATCAAATTAGAACTACCGTCCAGCTACCGCGTGCCGCAGGCAGTAATTCTATTTGATGCACGTCCAAAATGTGCGGCAGAAAATATTTTCTATTTTCTACCACGTGGCGCTAACTGGGTGGTAATCGGCAGTGACCGCACGCTGACGATTACCGCTCAGTTAACGAGTGGGACCTATACAGCTAAGTCAATGGGTGGTGGTAAGGTCTCAGCCCAAAATGGACGCGCGTCCATTTTCAGCCCCCCCCCCCCAAAAAGGCCTTTTTTTGCAGGCAAACTGAAAAATGGAACTGCGCGCATCCAGTACATGCGCCTACCCCACTGCAGGCCATTTTTCGGCGTGCCTTAGTAAAAGGGTCCCTAAGTTAGCCTCCTAAGTTTGTGCCCTATTTTTTGCCAAATTTAGGAGCATAACTTTTCAGCTGGAAATTAATTTTAATTTAGGAGCTTAAAAGTTATACCCCGGATTCTATATAGCACAGCCGTAATTGTGCACGTAAATCCAGTCATATTCTGGATTTGTGCATGCATTTTAATTACTTAAGCTATTCGTTGCCACAATTATTGACACTAATTGGCACTAAATAGAATTTACGCACATAACTTCTTAGGTGTATTCTGTAAAGTGGTGTGCGTAAATTCTAATCCAAGTTGCCAAAAAGGGGGCGTAGAATGAGCAAGCTGTAGGTGTTGTGAAAAAATTTACACACACGATTATAGAATAACCCTGCTCCGCGCCTAACTTAGATGCTGATATTTACAACAAGTTTTACTTGGCGTAAACGGATACACCTAGAATTCGGCGCAGGCATGGCCACTGTGCGTATTCTATAAACCAGCTTAGGAGTATTCTCTAAACCGGTTTGCAGAATATGCCTAGGCGTAAATACTTTCGGTACCGATTTTTTTCAGACACCGTATATGTATCTAGTCCTGTGTTCATAAATTTAAACCTGCCATTCGTTTGCCTAGAATTATGAGGCTATTTTATGAGCCTAGTGCTCAAAATTGAGGATAAGCTCCTAACTTTTTTTCCCTGTCCTAAATCTGCCCCTGCTGCCACACAATGGTTGGGGTGGCAAGAAAAGTGAAGATAAATTGGAAAGTCATGAAAGGTCATCAGACCTAAGCTGGGTATCACAGAAGGAGATCAGTGTAAGGAAAATGAAGCAGGATTTTGCCGAGTTTGAGGGTTTTCTCTTCTCTACCCTTGCTGTTAGTCATTTGAAACGTTAAACCAAGCCATATCTGAAGTATTGTTTTTGCAGGGTACATTCCTGGTTGTATTCCTAATCTTTGGCCATTGACCAAAATGTTTGAAATGTTCATCCCATAGGTAACAGCATCGGGCTCCAGCTCCATCAGATCCCTGGTCTGTGTTAGAGAAGCCTTGATTGTAACCTGCATTTTAAGATAATGTGGGATTTAGGGTTTTCAATCAACAAGTAATGAATGAATGACCTTGAATGCTGCGGAAAAAAACTTTGCGCTCAGGAGACAATAGCTGTCCCTCTGTGCAGATGTGCCCAAAGCACTAATATTTGTATCCAAGGAGTAAAAGATATTAATGTAAATATTATATAAGACCTTATGTGGAAGACTTTGTGTTATGAGAACACTGACGTCAAGGATCATGTGCAGAAGCGGTAATTAATGAAGGCAGGGGCATCGCAAAGTGCTTTCCTAACTCCCCTGATCTGTACTAAATATTTGATTGTGCATAAATCTATTTTGTGGCCAGACAATAGTTGTTTTTATTTTTCTAATTTGCTTCATCTTTGCTTCCAGAGAAGGCTACAGATGGCTCCCTCCAGAGTGAGGACTGGACACTGAACATGGAGATCTGTGACATCATCAATGAAACAGAAGAAGGGTACGTTGAAGCGTCACAAGCACCCACACGCGTGTATAACCACAGATCTAGAGTGAAACATATATATATATAGATATGGGGGGTGAGGGGCATATAAGCACACTGTAAAACAAAGGAATGGTTCCCAGATTTGACCCAGGGGTGAGAGAAATGAAAGGAGCAGATGTTCTATGTAGGGACACAGTACACTCTGTCTGAGATTTCTGTACTCTAAATAATGCATGTGGCCTTCTCAGCAGTCTAAAGCACTCTCTCTTCCCCTCTCTAGGCCCAAGGATGCCATTCGAGCACTGAAGAAGAGATTAAATGGAAATAAAAACTACAGAGAAGTGATGCTTGCCTTAACGGTGAGTGTGCAGTAAAGGAGGGGGGGAGGGCAGAAAGCCTACGCTTCACAGGGTGGATTCCTCTGGATTACCACATATAATGAGATAAACTGGACCTGTGTGGATTTTGAAGTGGGAACAGGGATGTAGAGATTCCTCCTGTCAGGCTTCATCCCTCTTCTCTAACAACAGTTGATGGTTATATATGTTGAGATAGTAACACAGTAGATGACAGCAGAAAAAGACCTGCACGGTCCATCCAGTCTGCCCAAGAAGATAAATTCATATGTGCTACTTTTTTATTTGTACTGTCCTCTTCAGGGCACAGACCATATAAGTCTGGCCAGCCCTATCCCCGCCTCCCAACCACCAACCCCGCTTCCCACCACCAGCTCTGGCACAGACTGTATAAGTCTGCCCAGCACTATCCTCGCCTCCCAACTACCAGTCCCGCCTCCCACCACCAGCTCTGGCACAGACCGTATAAGTCTGCCCAGCACCATCACCACCGGCTCTGGCACAGACCATATAAGTCTGCCCAGCCCTATCCCCGCCTCCCAACTACCAGTCCCGCCTCCTACCACCAGCTCTGGCACAGACCGTATAAGTCTGCCCAGCACTATCCCTGCCTCCCACCATCGGCTCTGGCACAGACCGTATAAGTCTGCCCAGCACTATCCCCGCCTCCCAACTACCAGTCCCGCCTCCCACCACCAGCTCTGGCACAGACCGTATAAGTCTGCCCAGCACCATCACCACCGGCTCTGGCACAGACCATATAAGTCTGCCCAGCACTATCCCCGCCTCCCAACTACCAGTCCCGCCTCCTACCACCAGCTCTGGCACAGACCGTATAAGTCTGCCCAGCACTATCCCTGCCTCCCACCATCGGCTCTGGCACAGACCGTATAAGTCTGCCCAGCACTATCCCCGCCGCCCAACCACCAGCCCCGGCACAGACCGTAAAAGTCTGCCCAGCACTAGTCCCGCCTCCCAACCACCAGCCCCGGCACTGACCGTATAGGTCTGCCCAGCACTAGCCCCGCCTCCCAACCACCAGCTCTGCCACCCATTCTAGGCTAAGCTCCTGAGGATCCCTTCCTTCTGCACAGGAAGAGATGAAACAGCCTTTGGGTAATGACCTTCTGGGCTCCATGTGGCTTGTTTCCAGTCCCCTTCTCAGATCTTGCCCTCTTATTTTAATGTTGACAGTCCACCCAGTTTCTTGTTGGCATCATGACTTTTCAAGCTCTGATGGCTGGCTTCCATTTTTGCCTCTAGTAAAGTAAATTCCCTCACTGCACATTCTTCCTGTGTAGGTAATGAGGAAGAATTGAGTTGAAATGTAATCTTTTGAAAGGCTGATGTGCTTGGTCTTTTCAGAAATATAAATTCAGCACCTGGTACCTTGTCAGGAGCTGCTGTGAGTATCAGTGGTGCCAGGAGTTTGCCGGAGAAATGGGAGCTAAACCCATGGCAGGAGGAAACCATGGACCATGTGAAGAGCTGGCAGAGCGTCAGACTGCCAGCAGTTGTACTGTCTGGCTCTCCCAGACACCTGGGATTGCATGAGTGAATTGAAATCCTTTTCTAGGATTTCGAGGCAGGTCTAAGGACTGATTCAAAGGGCTGTGCAGCAGAACAGATTTTATTTGTGGGGGGGGAGGGGTTGTTTAATTCAGCAGCTTCTTCCTGGTTCAGTTGGAAATGGCCTGTACTGGGACTATGACACTGTGAGATACAGTTTGGGGAATTGGGGGTTATCTTAGGGGTAGGGAGATCAGATTGTTGAGGGTGTTCTTGAGGAAGGGGGAATAGGATATTGGGGATATTTTTGCAGGGTATAGAGATGACCCTTCGCATTATGGCTGTTTTTTGTTAATTTCTCCCTTCCTGTTAGTGCCTGGTGGGAGGCGGGGCTGGTGGTTGGAAGGCGGGGATAGTGCTGGGCAGACTTATAGGGTCTGTGCCCTGAAGAGGACAGGTACAAATCAAGGTAAGGTATACACATGAGTTCATCTTGTTGGGCAGACTGGATGGACCATGCAGGTCTTTTTCTGCCGTCATTTACTATGTTACTATGTCAGTGCCTGAGTCAATCACTGCTCGCTCACGGACAGGAAGGGACACGTTTTAGTAATGAGTTTCAGATTAATGCTGCGGTATGCACTGTAGTATTCTGACGGCGCGCATCTTTTAATGCAGCAGTAATTTGCATGTTCATTGATCACTGTATCTCAGTGGTAAACGTTTGCAGAAAGTTTGCATTAGAATCCTGTGCGCTCAGTGGTTCTAACTCAAGGTCTTCTACATCGACCCCAGAATGCTTAATCAGAAAGCTTGTTGGCCTAGGATTTTATGAGTTGGACTGTACGGAAGAACTGTTTCACGGTAGTTCTATTATTAGGTTTCAATCTACTTTTTTCATTTATTTTATTTATGTTTATTCTTTGTTATTTTACTATTGTTATGCTGTTAATAAGTTTTATGTTAAACTGTACCTGCCTTGGGTGTATCTCTTCATAAAGGCGGTCGATAAATCCCAGTAAATAAAAATAAAACTAATGACGGAAGGTTCAGAGGGGCAATAGAGTAATTCATTTTGTCTTCTAGGTCTGTTATGCCAGCAGGACTCCCAGCTGCCATACAAGCCTAATCCTCCTGATTAAGAGCCCATGCAGAGGCAGTGGCTAGAATAGCCAGTCACAGCGGCCCTGTGTTTGGAAAAACAATAGAGCAATTTCAGTATGTCATTGTGCTGCACGCCTGCAGGAGAGCATGGGACTCATTTTCAAAGCACTTAGACTTAGAAAGCTCCATAGGTTACTGGGGCTCATTTTCAAAAGAAAAAAAACATCCAAAAAGTGGCATAAATCAGCATTTGGGTGTTTTTCTCACAAAAACATCTAAATTGGGTATTTTCAAAACCAATTTTTAGATGTTTTTCTATGAAGTCCTTCAGAAGCGCGTTCAAATCACGAGGGGACATGTCAGGGGTGTGTGAAGGGTGGGATCTGGGGGTTCCTAACACTTGGGACGTTTTTCTGCCATAATGGAACAAAACAAAAACATCCAGGGTGTTGATGATTTGTTTTAGACTTGTTTTATTAACAAACTAGTAAGAAAGGCCCGTTTCTGAGGCCAATGAAACGGGCGCTAGCAAGGCGCTTTCGTTCCCATCCCCCCCCCCCTTGATGTTGGACTTACCCTCCATGCTTCAGGGTGGTCGTGGTCGTGGGCGCCCCGGCCCGGCCGGCGACCCGCCCCATGATGTAGAGAGTGGCTGGCTGGCTCCCTCGCTGCCTGTGACCTACAGCCTGCCTGGCTTACTCCCTCCAATCGTCGTCGCGTAGTACATTGATGTATGCCCCTCCCTCGCGTCAAACGTGATGACGTTGAGGGCGGAGCGATGCAATTGGTCAACTGTCATAGCTCCGCCCTCAACGTCATCACGTTTGACGCGAGGGCGGGGCAAATAGTAATGGGACTAAATTCCGATCTCTGGCACCTCACAAACCGGAAGTTGCAGCTTCATTAGAACGCTGAGGTAGGCAATTATGTGCAGAAGGGGCGTGGCTGTGGGTGGGTCTATCAGTGAGAGTGGTGCATGAGTGACAGTGAGTGGTGACAGCCTAAGTGCAGGGCTCCAGGGTTTCCCTGCCTCAGAGTGAGCTTCAGAATGTTTGAGGTGAAAATTATTAATATAGATAAGCCACAAAAAAGTGCCCTAAATAACCAGATGACCACTGCAGGAATAAAGGAATGACGCCTCCTTATTTCTTCAGTGGTCACTGACCCCCTTACACCCTGCAAAGATGTAAATGACACAGTGCATGCCAGGCTCTATCATAGTTTCAGATGTTATAGTCAGTCCTATTAGAGCAGCAAGCAGGTTCCTGGAATAGCCTAGAGGTCGGTGCAGTGCACTGTGGAGAAGGTGACCCAAGCCCATAATCCACTCTGTTACACTTGTGGTGGAAAGTGTCAGCCCCCCCCCCCCCCCCCCAAAAAAAAAAAAACCCAAAACCTACTGTACCTACATATAGGTGACACCTGCAGCCATAACATATTAACATATTTATAAATGACCTAGAGATGGGAGTAACTAGTGAGGTAATTAAATTCGCAGATGACACAAAATTATTCAGGGTTGTCAAGTCGCAGGAGGAGTGTGGAAGATTACAGGAGGACCTTGTGAGACTGGGAGATTGGGCGTCCAAATGGCAGATGAAGTTCAATGTTGACAAGTGCAAGGTGATGCATATGGGTAAGAGGAACCCGAATTACAGCTATGCCATGCAAGGTTCCGCGTTAGGAGTCACAGACCTAGAAAGGGATCTGGGAGTCATCGTTGACAAGACGTTGAAAACTTCTGCCCAGTGTGCTGCGGCGGCCAAAAAAGCGCACAGAATGTTGAGTATTATTAGGAAAGGGATGGAAAACAAACACGAGAATGTTATAATGCCGTTGTATCACTCCATGGTGCGACCGCACCTCAAATATTGTGTCCAAGTCTGGTCGCCGCATCTCAAAAAAGATATAAAGGAATTAGAGAAGGTGCAGAGAAGGGTGACGAAAATGATAAAGGGGATGGGACGACTTCCCTATGAAGAAAGACTAAGGAGGCTAGGGCTCTTCAGCTTGGAGAAAAGGCAGCTGAGGGGTGATATGATAGAAGTCTACAAGATAATGAGCGGAGTAGAACGGACAGATGTGAAGCGTTTGTTTACACTTTCAAACAACAACAAAACCAGGGGACACAAGATGAAGCTAGAATATGGTAGATTTAAAACAAATAGGAGAAAGTTTTTCTTTACTTAGCCTGTAGTTGGACTCTGGAAGTCATTGCCGGAGAATGTAGTGACAGCAGCTGACCTTACGGAGTTTAAGTGGGGTTTGGACAGATTCCTGAGGGAAAAGTCCATTGAACATTATTAAGAATTAAGTTTTTTTTTTTTTTTTTTTTTGGGGGGGGGGGGGGGGTTGCCGGGTTCTTCAAGCCTGGATTGGCCACTGTCAGAGACAGGATGCTGAGCTTGATGGACCCTTGGTCTTTTCCCGGTATTGTGGTGCTTATGTACTTATAAGGGCTGTTGTAATGGTATATAGTTGGGTATAGTAGGTTTCTCGTGGGTTTTGAAGGGCTCACCTTACAATATGAGGGGGTAACGGTGAGATGTGTTCCCAGGACCTTTTATGTTCCCTCCCCTCTCTAGATTTGCTCCTCCCTTGGTTGTTCCACTTGCTTTTGTGTCATCGCTCCTACACTGTGGAACTCACTTCCTCTATATCTTCACTCTGATTTCTGAAATTCAGGGTCTTGCTGAAAACCCATTTCTTTCAACGTTCTTTTCCCTCTTCAACAACGTGACCTTCCCTACCCTCATAGTTAGCTGCTGCAAGGCCGGAAGAACACTATTCCCCTTATGCTTCACCTGTTTTGTGTTCTTTCCTTCCTTCCCTTCCTTGATCGGCTGCCTCCTGGGTACAGCACCCACCCACCCCCTATGCATCACCTCCAAGCCCCCTTCCCCAGGTGCATTGCTCTTACCGTTTTCTATTTCTGTTGATGGCTCTCTCATTCTCCCTGTCTCCTCAGCTCGAAACCTTGGGGTCATCTTTGACTCTTCTCTCTCCTTCTCTGCTCATATCCAGCAGACCGTCAAGACCTGTCGTTTCTTTCTTTACAACATCCGTAAAATCCGCCCCTTTCTTTCCGAGCACTCTACCAAAACCCTCATCCACACCCTTGTCACCTCTCGTTTAGACTACTGCAATCTGCTTCTTGCTGGCCTCCCACTTAGTCACCTCTCCCCTCTCCAGTCGGTTCAAAACTCTGCTGCCCGTCTCATCTTCCGCCAGGGTCGCTTTACTCATACTACCCCTCTCCTCAAGACCCTTCACTGGCTCCCTATCCGTTTTCGCATCCTGTTCAAACTTCTTCTACTAACCTATAAATGTATTCACTCTGCTGCTCCCCAGTATCTCTCCACACTCGTCCTTCCCTACACCCCTTCCCGTGCACTCCGCTCCATGGATAAATCCTTCTTATCTGTTCCCTTCTCCACTACTGCCAACTCCAGACTTCGCGCCTTCTGTCTCGCTGCACCCTACGCCTGGAATAAACTTCCTGAGCCCCTACGTCTTGCCCCATCCTTGGCCACCTTTAAATCTAGACTGAAAGCCCACCTCTTTAACATTGCTTTTGACTCGTAACCACTTGTAACCACTCGCCTCCACCTACCCTCCTCTCTTCCTTCCCGTTCACATTAATTGATTTGATTTGCTTACTTTATTTATTTTTTGTCTATTAGATTGTAAGCTCTTTGAGCAGGGACTGTCTTTCTTCTATGTTTGAAGACAAACAAAGCAGATCAATCAGTGATATGGTTCAAAACTTTATTTTCAGAGATTCGCAGCTGAGAGATGCGACCAGAGACTTACCCTGTGCATTGAGCTGATGTCCTCATCTTGACTGAGGAAAGCACCCTGCTGGTTTTTTACGTTTCAATCTCATGTCCTGCTTGGACTATTAGCCCCTGACGCAGCCCTTGTGGGCGAAACACAGTCTGTGTCGGGCGAATCTCTGAAAATAAAGTTTTGAACCATATCACTGATTGATCTGCTTTGTTTGTCTCCACGTTGGATTTTGCGGATCGCTTGCCATCTTGTTTCTTAGTTTCTTCTATGTTTGTGCAGCGCTGCGTACGCCTTGTAGCGCTATAGAAATGCTAAATAGTAGTAGTAGTAGTAGTAGCAGCCGCGCAGTTGTCGGCTCTGCCGGTTCCCTGTCCCAGAACAGGAAGTAACATCAGAGGGAGCAGGGAACCAGCAGAGCTGACAGCCGTGCTGCTGCTCCCTGCACCCCCCTGCAACGTGCACCTGGGGCGGACTGCCCCCACCGCCCCGCCCTCGGTATGCCACTGCTCTCTTCCTGATGTTTCTTCTGTATAGGAACTTGGTTAATGATCCCCTCCCCCATCCTTATCAAGAATGGATGTAACATAGTTCTCCCTTTCCTCTCTCCCCTTCTCCCCTGTACATAGTTAATTGCTTTTGTAAACCGCTTCGATGTATTTGCTATTTGTGGTATATTAAATAAAGATGACATGTGCCCACTGCACTGAACAATGTAGCAGTGAGCTTTGGGCTGGTTGGACAGCACACAGGCCTGCTTGGTGGAAAAGATTATTGTTCAGTTATTGTGCCTGTCTGTGTCTTCTTGGCTCTGGCTGCAGGTGTTGGAGACATGCGTGAAGAACTGTGGCCATCGCTTTCATGTCCTAGTAGCAAGTCGAGACTTCATAGATGGCGTTCTGGTAAAAATCATCTCGCCCAAAAATAACCCTCCCACCATTGTGCAGGACAAAGTTTTAGCTCTGCTTCAGGTATGTAGCTGGCTCTTCTGCTTTCAAGCTCTTAAGAAGACTTAACATTTGAAGTATCTGTTTGCGATGTTTTAAAACTGTATTTGGGTGAATTAGCTTATAAGATGAATGAGACAGTGAGCGAGGCAGGCACTATTCAGGCTTTCTTACCCTCTCCCAGCTCTCCACCAGTCTGTTTTCCTGTGTATCAAAGTTATGACCTATAACACACCTGTGTTATGCAAACCAAGGGCCTGACTGCACCTGGATGCAGCAGGCAGGGGCTGGGTGCTGACCTTTTGGAAGTGGGTGAGCCTCAGGGTTCCCTCCCCGAATATACCTCAGTGCACCCTGGTGGTCTAGTGACTTCTTGCAAGACTTCCATGGAAGTCTTGAGAGACCACCGCTTGAAGTCTCAGCAGCCATTTTAAAGAAGCGACGGCAGCGGTCATAAAAGAGTGGGGATATTTCCTGCCCCGAAGAGGCCACTAGACTACCAGGGTGCATTGAGGTACGTTCAGGGAGGGGAGATGGATGGAATTTGGGTGCAGGGAGGGAAAAAAGATTGGTAAGAGGAATGTACATGGAGAGAGGGAAGGGAAAAGGGGGGAAATACAGCATGTGGGATAGAAGGGTATGGAGAGGAGAGCGGGACATGCTGCTGATGGATGGGAGGAAAAGGAAAGGGGAACATGCTGCTCATGGAAGTTTGTTTTTTAATTTTGTATTTAGCAGAGTTTTGAAGGAAATGCATTTATGTTACTTTCAACAGTATTTTCACTTCTTTTAGAATCTGTCTTTCTTTTGGGGGGGGGGGGGGGGCAAAGTTTCTGTGTGGCGAAGTGCAATGCATGCAGCAGAGGCGGGGCTAGGTGGGCCAGGGGTAGGGATGGAGAGATTACGTGTGGTAGGGACATTAACGGGAAGGCCCTGAAGCAGCCCAGTTTGATCGTTGCAGTATCGCTACTGGCAGCGATCGAAGTATGTTAGAATGGACTGGGGGGGGGGGGGGGGGGGAATGAAGGGAGAGACAAAAATACGAGAAGTACCGGACATTGGCTGGAGTAAGGTGGCAGGGGAGGGGGGTAAGGGGTTGCACTACTTGATCTTCAGGCTGGCCTTTTATATGGGGCACCTATGCAGGCAAGTCTTTGGCCACCAGCATAGAGGGACCTGAGAGGGAGATGGGTGGCCTGGACCCCCAAGGCCCCCCTGTAACCATGCTACGGCTATACAGATGATGTAACCATTTGTATTCCTTTTATTAATGACATTTTGGGTGTGCTAGGAAACATCAAACATACGCTCGATCTGATGGAATCCTGGGCCATGACTTGTAAGCTGAAACTTAAGAGACAAGATGAAATTCGTGACGATAACCAGCCAATTCAAACCCATAATATGTAATATTCCCTAGACACAAACATTAAAGTGTAAGGAATACTACTTGACCAACACCTAACGCTAGAACCAAGTGTCTGCTGTAATGTCCAGAGTATTCAGGTTGCTCTGAAGGCCTTGTATGATCTGTGGCTCAAGAACCCCTGATGGGCAAGCCACCGCCTGAATCTTGCTACTATTTGGGATTCTGTCAGGTACTTGTGACCTGAATTGGAAGGAGGTTACTGGGCTAGATGAACCATTGGTCTGATCCAGTATGGCTAGTTTCCTTAGCATCCCTCCAGACTGGCCCAGGATTGGACTGATGGGTTGTGCTCGCCTTCCAGCAGGTTGGAGACTGAGAAAAAACTCTGACTCTAGAGAGCCAATAGGAGCCCTGGTCACGTGACCCTAGCCCCAGTATTTTCTCAGTCTCCCAGCAGGTAGGAAGTGAGCCCACTAGTCTCTCTTGGTTGCTTTTTAGCCTTTTCTCTTCTATTTTGGCTTTTGTCTGCTTTTTCTCTGTGCCACAGGAATTCTTTGGAGGTTTGTTAGAACTTTCAGCTTTATTAGCTTTCTTACTGATTTTATTTAATTATCTGCCTCTCACCCAAGGGATGTTGGTCTACAGTTCGATATAACAAAGAATATTTAAAAACAGTAATCACGGAGTAATTAAAAAAAGAAAAATCTCCAGTTCCAACCATAATAATGTTCAATAAAACCACACTTTCAATTTCTAAGATAACTCAACTCCCATACCCCCTGCAGCAAATTGTTCCTTAGAACGACCACTGGTACCTCTGGCAGCAAATTATTCCATAGTGAAGTCTGCTGTTGCCTGGGGCTACCATATTTGCCCTGACAAAAAAGAGGACACCAATACCCATACCCCCTCCCCATGTCACATGGTCACTTTGACTTGACCCCCCCCCTCCCCCGAAAGAATCCATCCCCTTCTATATATTTCCCTCCCACCCCAAATCTTTTTCCAGCCTCCCTCCATCCACCTTTCTTTACAGCTCCCTCGCCCCCCCTACCCTCTACCCACATTCCACATCCCCTACCTTACCTTATCGTGCCCTGGTGGTCTAGTAGCCTCTTCAGGGCAGGAAAGGAGCCCACCCTTTCCTGCCCGGCGATGTCACTGCCCACTTGCTGCCGGCGCCACTTCAAAATGGCTGCTGACACGTCAAGTGGTGACCTTGCAAGACTTCTGGAAGTCTCGTGAGGCCACTTCTTGAAGTTTCGGCAGCCATTTTGAAGCGGCGCCGGTAACAAGCGGCAGACTTGCTTGTCCTCTTTTTGAGGCACTGTGGAACATCCGATTCCAGCTGCACGTTTGTCCACAAACCCGGACAAACAGGCAGGCTGTAAAAACTTGCCCAGACGTCCCACGGTGTCCTTAAAAAGAAGACACGTCCAGGTAAAAGCGGACATATGGTAATCCTGCTGGTACCTAACTCTCATACCCACTGTAGCAAATTGCTTAATAGATAGGGCGGCTTTTACCTAAAAGTGAATCTTCTTGTCTCTTAGAAGGGAAGCAACTGAAGCAGTCCTGTGTGAGAATCTCAAAGGACATATGATTAAAATTATTCCTGCACTGAATTCCACCCCCCACCCCCACTATTTCTTCTACTTGGCATGCCCCAGTTCTCTTACCTCTCTGCTCTGTCCTTGTGCATTCAGTCACGGTTTTGGTTGATGTACCTCAGCTGCTCATGTCAGGCATTGATCTCTCTTTAGTAAAGACATATTTCTTTCTGTTTTCTATTTGCAAAAATCCCTTGAAGCATTCCAGGTAGTGTTTCACTTGTAATGAAGGAAGCTTGCCTGTTAGCGACCTTTTTACACAAATCATTGGGGGGGGGGGTGTCTTTTCTCTGTAAATATCAATTTTTTTAGTGGCCAGAATCTACAAAATAATTCTTGTAAAAACAAACAAACAAAAAAATGAACAGTGCAGAACTGGAATCTCTTAATTTGTTTGAATTTTTTGAGGAGTTATAAGATGATTGGTTTTTTTTTGTGAATTTGCTGTTTGAGGGAGAGCGGCTTTTGCATGTTTAATTTATCACAGCAGGCTGCAATGTTCTTGAAATAGATGCATGTGCTAAAGGTCTGTGATGGGTACATTTTGACATCTTTCATATGACCACGTGACCCCTCTGCTGAGAGCAGAGCATTGGTTGCTGGTGGAATATACTGCATATTGTACAAAACCTTGCTACTGGTTCATAAAGTTTTACGATCTGATTCCCCTAAATTTTTATCTTCCCATTTGTCAACATATATCCCTGCCCACATCAGCATTTTTCTGTTGTTTCCTGTTTCCAACATATTCCAGTAAATTCTTTCCGGAACTCTGTGTTTAGTATTGTAGGTCCTGCTCTATGGAATAGCCTTCCTCTGTCTTTAAGGGCAGAGCCTTTGCTTTCATTGTTTAAAGCATCACCAAAGACATGTTTGATGTGTAAAGTTGCCTTTTCTGCCAGGGAGCTGGGCAGTTGCTGATTGCTGGTGCTTGGGGAATGTAACAGGCGGAGGTTTTGATATCTTTTGCCTTTTATCTATAAAATTTTGTATTTCTTTTCCTCTCTGTGTGATTTTATTGTAAATGTGCACTGCTTTGATGGTTGTTCCTAAGCAGTTAATCAAATAAATGGAACCTTGAACTTCTTCCTCCCATGCACTAAGGTTAAAGTAATAATATGGGCACAGATGCCCTTGGCTTGGTCCACTGTTTCTCAAGAACTCGTAGGGGGGGCTACCCTGGAACTCGGAGGGGGCAGGGGGGACGACCCTGGAACTCGGAGGGAGGGGGCCCTGGAACTTGAAGGGGGCCCTGGAACTCGAAGGGAGGGAGGGAGGGAAAGGAGAGAGGGGAGGGAGGGACTGGGAGGGAGAGAGGGAGGGGGGCCTGGAACTGGGAGGGACTGGAATTGGGAGGGAGGGGGGGAGGGACTGGAACTCAGGGGGAGGGGGGATGAGGGGGAGGGGAAAATGCACCACCTGTAAAAAAAAAAAAAAATTTCAGCACCCCCAATCATTTTGAAAAGTTGGCTCCTATGTCTGAATGTGCTTCTTTCAAAGGCTTGGGCTGACGCGTTTCGAAGTAGCCCTGACCTGACCGGAGTTGTGCATATTTATGAAGAGCTAAAAAGAAAAGGGCTCGAGTTTCCGATGGCAGATCTGGATGCCCTGTCTCCGATACACACACCACAGAGGGTAAGTTGCAGCACTACATTTTTCAAGGGGAGACGGTAGCGTGAGCTGCTAGGACCGACTGAATTATTAAACTCCACATTCTGTCAGACTTATTGCAGGGATACAAAGAAAATGTTGTATCAGAATCCCACAATTCTGCATTTTGTAACTTTGACATGAGTGACTCAGAACTGTTTGTGGCCTGCTGGGGAGATGCTGTATAATAGATTGTTACAGGATTTCAGTGATCTGTGGCCTCAGCAGTTCCAAAGACCTTCTCTTCCCCAAAGCTATTGCTGGTAAAGAGAGGAATTCTGTTATATGCAGTGTAAGAATTTGTCCTATCCAGTCCAACGGTAAGTGTTCTGTTGAAACAGTGAAGAAAGACTCTTAAAGTCCAGAAATATTGTTTCCACCTATTTAACAGCTGGTTTCCAAAATCCCAGGCAGACCTGAACTCTGAAAGCCGTCCCTTGAATAGATTTAGGGTATTAATTTGCTGTGGATTCCATTATATCTAAGTCTTTTTATTATTTTGCCTATTGCTGTGCTCAGGGCTCATTTTTTTCTTTTGCACAGAATGACTTGTGGATAAAAATAGTTGTAGAAAATAGAACAGGAGGGTAGCCACGTCCCTGGAGTCCCAACGAGCGAGCGGGGCTGGAGATTTGTCCTGATCCTGAAGATCTCATTAATCCCTTTGCTGTGCCGTCCACTATCTCCCAGGCTATCTTTCCAAGGAAATGAGCAAGAAGCAGTTTGCAGGCAGTGCAGTTCAATGATTGATAACTGGATAGTCCATGCAACAAAAGGTTGATCACTTCTTGCAAATGTCGTGTTGTTTAAATGGAAGTCTGCATTTGATGAGAGTAATTTTATAGCTGGCCACCAGGATTGAGAGGGTGAAAAGGTGTCTGTTAATTGACAGGAGACACGCGAGCGTGCTTGGCCCATTATCTGGTTTGAAGTCAGTAGGTGGAGCGTACCGCCATATTGAGTTATCCAAAACAATGGCAAATGCTTATTAGAAATAAGGACTACCTATGTGTGGCTTAGCGAGGACCAATAGTTTGCTTTAGTTTGAGTGTATCAAGCCTTGTCACGTGACGCCATCTCCTGTCAATTAAACCTCCTTGGTTTGGCTCCTATTGTATAAAGAGACAAAGGTGCCTGTGGGTCTCATTTTCAAAGCACTGAGACTTACAGAGTTCCATAGGTTATTTCAGTGGTTCCCAAACCTGGTTCCGGAAGCACTCCAGCCAGTCAGGTTTTCAGGATATCCACAATGAATATTAATGAGAGAGATTTGCATACCAAGGAGGCAGTGCAGGCAGACATCTCTCATAGGTATCTCTCATAGAAATCATGGGTAAAATGAACTCGCAAACATTTTACCAGCTCAAGCGATTCTTTATAAAACTTGCACTATCCCCCGCATTCTGTAAACGTGACCCAAATTTGGGCACGGAGCCAAGATCTGCATGCAGACTAATTAGATAACGAGCTAACAGTCAATCATTGATAATGGGCACTAATTAGGTTTGGCGCACAGATCTGCCTGCGCGATTCTGGAACACTGTGCACCTAAATTGTCTCATGTAACTTGAAAGGGGGCTCGCCCATGGGTTGGAAATGAGCGGGTCAGGAGCATTCCAAAAATTTAGCTGCCATCAGTTGGGCGTGAGTAGGGTTACCATATGTCCGGATTTACCCGGACATGTCCTCTTTTTGAGGACATGTCCGGGCAACCGGGCGGGTTTTGCCAATCTGCCCGTTTGTCCGGACAAACGGGCAGATTGCTAGCCTCCCCTCCCCTTATTTACTACCGCCCTGGTAGTCTAGTGACCTCTTCCGCCTTCGGGGCAGGAAAGAGCCTCCTCTTTCCTGCCCGAAGCACTGCCCTGCATGCATCCTTCCTGTTGCTGAACTCGGTGCCAATTCAAAGTGGCCGCTGAGAGTTGAAGTGACCTCACGAGACTTCAACTCTCGGCAGCCATTTTGAATCAGCGCCGAGATCAGCAACAGGAAGGATGCATGCAGGACAGCGCTCCAGGCAGCAAAGAGGGGGCTCTTTCCTGCCCCAAAGAGGTCACTAGACCACCAGGGCAGTAATAAGGTAAGGGGAGGGTGGTGACGGAGGGGGGGGGGGTGATGGGGTGTGTGACAGAGGGGAGGGGAAAATTTGACGGGGCGGAGCTAGGGTGTGAAAGGGGCAGGAGGGGTATGAAAGGGGGCGGGGCAGGTGTGTGGTGGGGGCAGGGCATGTGCCCTCCTTTTTCGGGGTCAAAATATGGTAACCCTAGTCGAGAAGATTTACACCAGGTTTCGGCAGGCATAAGTCTTTGCACCCAAAGTTGGATGCTGAAATTGACGCCAAATGCTATTCTGTAAAGGCTCTTGGCATGGAACACCCTTAATAGAATACAAGTTTAGTGCTGATCTTTCTGGCACCCAAACATTGAGCCCCAAAGTCCAAGAAAATCAGAGGATGACACAAATGACCATCCATAGGGATGAATGTACAGCACTTCTTTAATGAAAGCACGAGCCTCAAAGACCTGACAGGCCGTGTTTCGGCGGACACCACCACCTGCTTCAGGGGTCATAGATAAGGCTCCGAATGCAACGATAGAAGACAAAATCTGGTGCACAAAGCAAAAACAGAGCTTGCCTGTACTGCAGTCAGTGCATCTAGGATACAGGATGCAAGATACACTATTGGGAACAGAAGTGCTGTACATTCATCCCTACGGCTGGTGGTCATTTGTGTTACTGACGTAGTGGTTTTCCTGTTTGTGCTTTGGACCCAATATTGGGTGCCATTTACTGAATCCGGCCCTATGACTGTGCCCACACTCCGCTCCAGGACACTCCTACACTGAATACGTTCAAGTAAGCATGATGTTGCCATTGCATGCACTATTAATTATGGGGTAATTTTATGAGAGCAACAGCAAGAAAAAGGGGATGCAAAGCTTCCACAGTGAATCAAGGAAAACCAAAAGAGGTGGGAATGAAATGTTTCAAGATGAATTGGACAATAAATAGTCTAATCTTCTAAAAACACTATATTCTTCAGCAATAGATCAAATAGATGTACAGTCTTGACCCGCCACAGACGTATATAATCCTGACCCAACACGGGCCGTGTTTCGGCATAAAGCCTTCCTCAGGGGACAGATGTAGCTATGCAAACCGCCAGTTTTGAGATAAGTCCTGAAAGTAAGCTACAGACTGACAGTAATCTTGTCAATACGCCAAGGATTATATACGCCTGTGACATCTGTTTGATCTATTACTGAAGGATAAATAGTTTTTAGAAGCTTGGACTTCATTTATTGTCTGATTCATTTTGGAACATTTCACTTCCACCTCGTTTGGTTTTCTGTAATTTTGAGAGCATTATACACACAAAGATGATCCCTTCTATAAGAGATTGGACTTGCTTTAAAGCAGGGGTTCTCAACCCGGTCCTCAGGACACATCTAACCAGTCAGAATTTCAGGATACCCACAATGAATATGCATGAGATCAGTTTGCATACAATGGAGGTAGGGCGTGCAGCTGTATCTCATGCATATTCATTGTGGGTATCCTGAAAATCTGACCGGTTAGATGTGTCCTAAGGACTGGGTTGAGAACCCCTACTCTATAGGATCCCCTCTGTTCTGTAACCTTGGCATCTAAATCCACTGACTCTCATTATAATATCTTGCTTGACCAAAAATGGGGTATTTTAAAGATATACTAAAGGGTTTTTAGTGCGTGTGAAGAAAGCTGAATACATTTATCCCA
The DNA here is from genome assembly GCF_901765095.1 of Microcaecilia unicolor. NCBI lineage: Eukaryota > Metazoa > Chordata > Amphibia > Gymnophiona > Siphonopidae > Microcaecilia > Microcaecilia unicolor. The sequence continues at coordinate 8,848,943 of NC_044038.1, forward strand.
TATTTGTCAGTCATATTGTTGGTCCTCGAGAAGAAAGGCTATGAAGAAACTTTTACAGAATCCGTTCTTAATCTAACAAAACCCCTTTGTAGAATGACCAAGAGAACCCTTCACAATTCCGTCCAGGCTTCCAGTCTGCTAGCCACACCATCATCCCATCCAGAACTGAAATTGGACACAAGCATCAGGTCAGGCTAAACAAGGGGTTTTGTGAGTGAAGAATACCTAAAATGTTGCAAGTTTTCACCCTTGCTGCATTTCAGAGCCAAAACATGGATTCAGCAGAATAATCAGCCTTCGAGCTTTGTGAATGATATTGAGCAGTGATGGCCCCAGAGAGGCTGATTGGGACAGAGATGCCGTAGGGCAGGTCAGGGGCGGTACTGGGGGCAGCATTAGGGAGGAGCCTGGCATTATGAGGGTGCTAACAATACTCAATGCTGGGACCCACATAGCTAAATGGGTGAATTTAGGGCAGCTCAAAAGCTGTCCTAAATTCATCTGCTTAACTATGAAGGTCTCAGCATTGACTATTGACCAAGACTCTTGTACCACGAGAGGTCACGGCAGCCATTTTCCTCAAGGAGGACAACCAGGGATAAAGAGGTAGGTCTGGGGAGGGGGGTCGGGGGCTGTTTTTGTGCGGGACCTTGTGGCGCTTAGCATATTATGATCAGCACAGAGTGAAGCTTCAAGACGCTTGGCCAGATCTGCTGCTTTCATCCTTTTCTTTCTACATTTATTACCAGACTCAATTTGGGGTTTTGTTTTGTATTTTGTAGAAGGATTATACAGTAGTTTGCTGGAGGAGAGACAATCTTGAAAATGAACTTTGCAAAAGAAATTCATTTCCAAAACACCGGTCCTTTAAGATATTTTTTTCTTATTTTGAGGACTTGAGGGAGTGAATTTTCATTCAATTATTATAAAATAATTTAAGTGCACCTAGTAATTTTTGCCTGAAATATGAGAGACACCATGGTGGTAAGTCGCATCCAGTCACTTGTCCCATCTATTGTGCTTTATTGTGATATAAAACTGAACTGTGAATCAGCCGAGAAAGTCGCCTGCCATATGCATGTGGAGGCAATGGTTATTGGGTAAATTGGCTGACTGAGGGGCTGCCCACCCAGTCTGCGGTTGACAGTGCAAGTGTAAAATGTGTACTTTTATGCAAACTATAACAGTGGCATTCCTGGTGCAAGGTTCAGCTGGAAGAAACAATAATAGGGTCAATATTCAAAGCGATTTAACTGGCCAGAAACGGCTACTGGCCGGTTAAATCACTTGTGCAGGGCTGTGTGCTGAAATTCAGTGGCATTTAACCAGTTAATGCCACTGAATATCACCGCAGACCGCTAAACTCAGAGGGCGGCACTTATGCAGTTAAATAACGATATTCAGCACTTAACCGCCTAAGTGGCCAAATCAGACCGCATAAAACACAGTACTTTCTGCCCCCCTCCCCTGTTTACTAAGCCACACTAGCAGCTGTGTTGGCAGTGCTGTGCGGTGTCACTTAGGTACTTAAGAGCTGAATATTGCACTTAACTACATAAGAGAGAAGCTGGCCTTATAGACCTGGATATTTTAGTGCCGGTGCCTGGGCACGGTCTGGTACTGAATATCTGGCAATAACGGTGCAGGCCGAAAATGTATCACTCCGTGGCTAGGCACAAGTACTTTATCCTTCTGCAGTTTTCAAAGCGGATGCACAGACGTTCACTTTGAAAGTTGATGTAAAAAATTCACCTCTCCATTATCCTGTGCAAGTGAAAGGTTTTCCATTTCCACCATGGTGTCCTTCATTAAACCAGGAAGATTACTATGCTAAACTGTGTTGGCAGAAACTGTAGTTCAGGCATTTGCTCTGGCGAGTACATATTTATTGTCGGTGTTGTATTTCTTGCTGATGGCGAGGCAGAGTGTCCCTGAAGTGGATCCGGCAGTGAATTTGAATAAGCCTCAGTCCCAGCAGAGAATGAGCACCGGCTCCTCATCTCCATTGTCGTACCCTGTTCCTCAAGTCCCAGCCCTGACCGTGACAGGACCGATAACCGCCAATTCCGACCAGGTGAGCATTACCCCTTCCGTGGGCTTCGTTCTCAGTCACTGATGACAAAGCAGACCAGCGGCCAGCGTAGTAACCAGGATCACCCCAAATGCTGTGGAGTATCAGGCTAGTGCCTCTGCTTATATAGGACTTGCTAGGGACTTTTCCAGGTAGTAAGCAATTCCTGGTTTCATATGCTGAGGATGTAAGTAGCCTGATAGCTCTGTGAAGGTGTGTTCTAAACCACAAACTCTGGGTCAGGTTAGGGTTACCATATGTCTGTATTTACCTGGACATGTCCTCTTTTTGAGGACATGTCCGGGCAACCGGGAGGGTTTTGCCAATCTGCCCGTTTGTCCAGAAATCCAGACAAGCAGGCAGATTACTAGCCTCCCCTCCCCTTACTACTGCCCTGGTGGTCTAGTGACCTCTTCCGCCTTCGGGGCAGGAAAGAGTGACCTCGCGAGACTTCAACTCTCGGTGGCCATTTTGAATCGGCGCCGAGATCAGCAACAGGAAGGATGCATGCAGGTCAGCGCTCCGGGCAGGAAAGAGGGGGCTCTTTCCTGCCCCAAAGAGGTCACTAGACCACCAGGGCAGTAGTAAGGTAAGGGGAGGTGGGGTGATGGGGTGTGTGACAGGGGGGAGGGGAAATGTGACACGGGGGGGTGGGATGGGGTGTGAAAGGGGGTGGGTGTGTGGTGGGGGTGGGGCATGTGTCCTCCTTTTTGGAGGACAAAATATGGTAACCCTAGGTCAGGTTCTCAGAGCTAGAGTTGCTTGCTTTAGAATTGAACTCAGAGAATTGAAGTCCAGCATTTGGTTACTTCTAGATCTTAATAGCTCAATCTCCCACACTTGCAAAATGCAAACGTGGTAAAACTGGGCTGTGTACCCAAAATTGTGTAATCACAGTTGGACTTCTGAGTCTGTTCCAAAGAGATCATGTGTGCATCATTGTGTAATATTACTTTATTACACACCTGAGGCCCTTTCTGCCCTCGAACCCAGTCAAATATAGTTCCTGTAAAAAGTGTGGGATATTAACATGTTTCCCCAGTGTCTTTTCCATCTATTTGCATATCTTCTCCCTCACTGGAAAGACTGGGTTCAGTATTGCCCGGAAACCAGAAGCTACCTACTTCTTCACCTACCCAATTGCAGAAATGTAACTTACAAATCCACCTACATGGCCGGATTTTACCTCCTGGGCACCAAATGGCGGAACTCAATACCAAAGATCACAAGAAGCATCAGAAACTATCTTCAGTTTAGAAAAGAACTGAAAACATACCTGTTGAAAAAATTCTGCAACAAAAAATGTAGCTATCGATGTCCATTCTGATCACTAATCATAAACTCTTCACCAACCAAAATGGTAAACCACCACTGTAAGTCCCAACCAGACTGTAAAATGTAAACCCAACACTGTAACTGTTAACCAGAATGTAATTTGTAAGCCACTTTGAACGGAAACTTGTTTTTGGATAACAACGGGATACAAGAATGCATAAATGAAATAAATTCCTGATCAGCATATCCACTGAAATGTACAGTTTTGCTCAAAGTCATTAAAGCAGCTTTTTGGTTCAGTGGAATGTTCTAGTAGAATTTGGTGATCGTTATCGGGTTTTTTGTATCAATAATTTTGTGCCACGTTACTGACCCAGAATCCCTTTTTCACCAACTCTGAACCTTTTTGAAATGATCTTATGTTTGTTCCTCATTGCTGCTGGAGTGGAAGATGGATCCCTCTGCTGCCCCTAACCCACTGCCTTTTTTTTTTTTTTAAAGAAAATTACTACTAAATGGAATGAAATATAGTCCTTGTTATTGTAATAACCACCATCATTGTCATTGTCAACTCTTAGGAGTGAACCCAGTTAAGAAACATAGTAACATAGTAGATAACGGCAGAAAAAGACCTGCACGGTCCATCCAGTCTGCCCAACAAGATAAACTCATATGTATATACCTTACCTTGATTTGTACCTGCCTTTTTCAGGGCATAGACCGTACAAGTCTGCCCAGCAGTATTTCCCTCCTCCCAACCACCAGTCCCGCCTCCCATCACTGGCTCTGGCACAGACCGTATAAGTCTGCCCTCCACTATCCTCACCTCCCAACCACCAACCTCTCTTCCCCCACCTGCTCCGCCACCCAATTTTGGCTAAGCTTCTGAGGATCCATTCCTTCCACAATTTGAGCTTCTGCCAGGTAGGTACTTGTGACTTGGCTTGGCCACTGTTTGGAAAACAGGATACTGGACTAGATGGACCATTGGTCTGACCCAGTATGGCTTCTCCTATGTTCGTAAGAAACATCTGAAGGTGGCAGAATGGAAGATAATTCCTAAGTTTTACAGCTGCATACTCTGACCACAGTGGAGCGCCAGCAGCCTATTTACAAACAGGTCAATGTTTAAACACTATGGTCAGCATTTATAAATATTCTGTTTATTCAGCGTTGCTATCTGGACTAATAGCACAGCTCAATATGTATTTACTTATTGCCTTTATAGTTCGCTTATCATCTAAGTGGATAACAATTAAAAAATATACACAGAACAGCATTAAATACTGAATCTCTGTTCCTAATCCCAATTTCGTATTCAGCATACATCTGCACAAACAAATGTGTTTTCAGTCTCATTCTAAATTCAGCTATTGATGATAACATGCGAACAATTCCATAAAGAGGTCCAGCTATGTTCAATGTGCTTTCACGGGTATCAGAATCAGGCACCCTTGCTACAGAAAGTTGCGCCAATTGCGGAGTTCCTGCCAATGTCAGGGAACAAGCTGGATCGAAGAGTCTCCTCTCAGTACCCTTCTCCACCACCGCCAACTCCAGGCTCCGCTCATTCTGCCTCACCCTATGCTTGGAACAACCTTCCCGAGCCCTTACGCCAAGCCCCCTCCCTGCCCATCTTCAAGTCTTTGCTTAAAGCCCACCTCTTCAATGCTGCGTTCGGCACCTAACCCTTACCGTTCGGTGAATCCAGACTGCCCCAATTTGACTGTCCCTATCGGACCGACCGTTCACTTGTCTATTAGATTGTAAGCTCTTTGAGCAGGGACTGTCTCTCTTTGTTAAATTGTACAGCGCTGCGTAACCCTAGTAGCGCTCTAGAAATGTTAAGTAGTAGTAGTAGTATTACATATAGCAGTGATTTAACCAGAGCTGAGATTGTGATGTCATAATGCCTCATTCCACCAATGCCTAAGAGCCAACCTCATCAGTGATGTCACAATGGCTCGACTGTCCTATACTTGGCCCACTTCCCCCCTTAGTGTGAAGAGTTTCAGTCTCTGGTATCCAGAGCTGAGATTGTGATGTCATAATGCCTCATTCCACCAATGCCTAAGAGCCAACCTCATCAGTGATGTCACAATGGCTCGACTGTCCTATACTTGGCCCACTTCCCCCCTTAGTGTGAAGAGTTTCAGTCTCTGGTATCCAGAGCTGAGATTGTGATGTCATAATGCTTCATTCCACCAATGCCTAAGAGCCAACCTCATCAGTGATGTCACAATGGCTTGATTGTCCTATATTTGTCTCACTCTTATCTATTAAGCTCTTTGAGCAGGGACTGTCTCTCTTTGTTAAATTGTACAGCGCTGCGTAACCCTAGTAGCGCTCTAGAAATGTTAAGTAGTAGTAGTAGTATTACATATAGCAGTGATTTAACCAGAGCTGAGATTGTGATGTCATAATGCCTCATTCCACCAATGCCTAAGAGCCAACCTCATCAGTGATGTCACAATGGCTCGACTGTCCTATACTTGGCCCACTTCCCCCCTTAGTGTGAAGAGTTTCAGTCTCTGGTATCCAGAGCTGAGATTGTGATGTCATAATGCCTCATTCCACCAATGCCTAAGAGCCAACCTCATCAGTGATGTCACAATGGCTCGACTGTCCTATACTTGGCCCACTTCCCCCCTTAGTGTGAAGAGTTTGAGTCTCTGGTATCCAGAGCTGAGATTGTGATGTCATAATGCCTCATTCCACCAATGCCTAAGAGCCAACCTCATCAGTGATGTCACAATGGCTTGATTGTCCTATATTTGTCTCACTCTTATCTATTAAGCTCTTTGAGCAGGGACTGTCTCTCTTTGTTAAATTGTACAGCGCTGCGTAACCCTAGTAGCGCTCTAGAAATGTTAAGTAGTAGTAGTAGTATTACATATAGCAGTGATTTAACCAGAGCTGAGATTGTGATGTCATAATGCCTCATTCCACCAATGCCTAAGAGCCAACCTCATCAGTGATGTCACAATGGCTCGACTGTCCTATACTTGGCCCACTTTCCCCCCTTAGTGTGAAGAGTTTCAGTCTCTGGTATCCAGAGCTGAGATTGTGATGTCATAATGCCTCATTCCACCAATGCCTAAGAGCCAACCTCATCAGTGATGTCACAATGGCTCGACTGTCCTATACTTGGCCCACTTCCCCCCTTAGTGTGAAGAGTTTCAGTCTCTGGTATCCAGAGCTGAGATTGTGATGTCATAATGCCTCATTCCACCAATGCCTAAGAGCCAACCTCATCAGTGATGTCACAATGGCTTGATTGTCCTATATTTGTCTCACTCTTATCTATTAAGCTCTTTGAGCAGGGACTGTCTCTCTTTGTTAAATTGTACAGCGCTGCGTAACCCTAGTAGCGCTCTAGAAATGTTAAGTAGTAGTAGTAGTAGTCTCGGAACTTATTTAAAATATTCAGGAGCCACATAAGTCAAGGTCTTAAAAATAAGCATCGGTAGTTTGTCCTTGTGCTCTAAACCATACAGGAAGCCAATGCAAATCCTTCAATGAATAAAAAACATTATCATTTCTTTGTTACCCCCACAATCAATCGCACTGCAGCATGCTGCATCACCTGCAAAGCTTGCGATAAACCCCAAAATAGACTATTGCAATAATCCAATCTGGACAACATTTAAACAACAAAGCCCAAAATCAGTTTTAGGTATCATAATCTTACTCAGAACATGTAACTGATTAAAAACAGGTCTGAAGCACCTTAGCTACCTGCATTTTAACATTCACTTGTGCATCCTGTATCACTCCAAGACCAACAGTCTGATTTTTAATAGGAATACTGCAATCTTGAAGTTTTACTGGATCCACGACCTCATCATTGACGCACCTACTACTGATACTCAGAACAGCGAGTGCCAGCGATATGCAATTTTTCTGTGCTCTCTTTATTCAGATAGCGGTCTGAATATCGCCGCTCTCTGGATAAGGTGGCACTGCACCCACGCGCCTGCCTCGCTGAGATGATCTGTAAGGTATTCTCCAGATACTGAGAGATAACGGTGGCCCATGGCTTGTTTCTCTTCCCCACTCAGGTTGCCAGGCTGCGCAGTGAATTAGATGTGGTTCGAGGAAACACTAAAGTGATGTCTGAGATGCTAACAGAGATGGTGCCCGGACAGGAGGATTCTTCAGACTTGGAATTACTACAGGTAAGCAGGTTTGGTGCCTCCTGTGACCCAGTAGCTATGTGATGTGCTCAGTGGCATAGCTACAGGAGGGCCACTGGGGCCTGGGCCCCCTCAAACTGGCTGGGGCCCCCGGTTTGGCTGGCAGGGGTCCCCAACCTTCGCCAGCTAAGGTGTCTGTCCCGTGCTGGTCTTACATTGCTGGTGCTCTGTCCTGTTTTTCAGCACTGTGCACGCTCGTTTTGGGTGGGCCTGGGCCCAAGATGGGTGGGCAGAAGAACTCCGCCTTGTCCCACAAGTGATTTGGTCTATCCCTCACTCGCCTGCATGCCATATGGTCTCTCAAACATCCCCCCATCCCCTGCATACCTTTTAAATAGCAGCTTTTCACCGGCAGCGAGCAGCAACTAATACACACTGCTCAAGTTGACCCCACAGCCTTCCCTCTGATGCAACTTTCTGTTTCCGCATAGGCGGAAGTATATCAGAGGGAAGGCTGTGAGGCTGGTTTGAGCAGTATGTTATCAGTCGCTACTCACTGCAGGCAAAGATCTGCTATTTACAAGGTATGCAGGAGGAACAGTTGTTGGGAGTTTTTGGCTGCTGGGGCTTGGGGATCCTTGCCATCATAGGTGTGCTGTTACTGGGTGGGCCTGAGCCCAAAATGGATGGGCCTGGGCCCACCCTTGGCTACACCACTGATGTGTTCTGGTCAAAAATGAAACATCAAGAGCACATTCCCAATGTGGGCTACCATTAAGAGGTGTTATTTTACTTTTATCCCCCGTTATTAGTCTCATTGCATAAAATAGGACCTGTTCTAACCTAGCATGAGTTAGTGGTAAAATAACACATGTTATCGATAGCCACATTGATAACTATGCTCCCAAGTTACCAAAGGTGGGATTGTCTGCCGATCTGAGCTGGAGGAGAGCACTGTGAGCAAAACTCAAAGTGTGGGAATTAACACTGCTGGTCCTTTTCTGTCCCCAGGAACTGAACAGAACCTGCAGAGCTATGCAGCAGAGGATTGTGGAGCTCATTTCACGGGTGGCCAATGAAGAGGTCACAGAAGAACTGCTGCATGTCAATGATGACTTAAATAACGTTTTTCTCCGATATGAAAGGTAGGAGGCGCTTACTGAGCAAACATTTGCTTTCTTGCAGGTTTAAGTCTTTAAACCGTTTGGTGTCGGCTTGCATATTATCTAGCTGACAAGTCTTTGTCAGTAAAAATCTCGTGGTCTCTTTGTTGACATTATGGATTTTATTATCTGTCTCCATTTTCCACACATTAAAAAGTCCTGTGCTGTAGATAGTGTACTTACCCTGGTCAGACCCTGTCGGAGGCAGCTCATGTGGGCAGCACCACAGAGGGAATTAATAGTTCCTGACACAGACTGATACATCCTCACTCCCAAATATTTCAGCCCAGCCACCTCTCTCCTTGCTTCAGCACTTGAAAGTAGGCATGCAGAAAAGTTGTAAAAGGTAGGATTTTTCAGATCCCTCTGCAGAGCCTGCTTTATAAGTGGAAACAACCAGAATGAGAGAGGCTCATGACCACAAAGTCATATCAACAGTGGCAGTGGAAATTCAGCAGAACAGAAGACTTTGTTAGTGTGGTTAAAAGAGTTCTAGCCTGCGTCAGGGCCCCAATTTACACAAAATCTTGCAACAGTCTGGTCAGATTTTACAAATCTGAGTGAAAAAACAAGCGAGCCTACCTACTCTGGCAGTTAAACACTCCACTCCGTTGACATTTCTTTCTCCGAGGACAAGCAGGCTGCTTGTTCTCACGACTGGGTGACGTCCGCGGCAGCCCCCACCAACCGGAAAAAGCTTCGCGGGACGATCGGCACGCAGGGCACGCCCACCGCGCATGCGCGGCCGTCTTCCCGCCCGTGCGCGACCGCTCCCGCCAGTTCCTTTTTTTCCGCGCCTGGAGAGAGTCGTGCCTGTGCCGCTCTCTCTTCTTCAGCCCCGGAAAACCGTCGCGTTTACGCGAACTTCTTTTATTTCTTCTTTTATTTAGTTGCCGCGCGTTTCTTTTCAAAAAAAAAAAAAAAAGGAGCACGCGCTCCCATTTTCCCTCGCTTCCAGCGGGGACGTTGCGTTGCGGCCTAGTGGCCGCACGGTCGTTTCTTTTTCGAGATGTGATTTCCGCCACCATCGACGACTTTAATTTCGCCGACGCGATTTTTCCGTCGATGTCCTCGAAGGTCCCGAGTGGATTTAAGAAGTGTGGTCGGTGCGGCCGGCCCATCTCGCAGACCGACACCCACGCTTGGTGCCTCCAGTGCCTCGGGCCGGAGCACAATTTCAAGTCGTGTCCCCTGTGTCTCGGTCTCCGGAAACGGACTCAGGTTGCGAGGCAAGTTCAACGGGACCGTATTTTTGGAACTTGCGCCGGCCCCTCGACGTCGACCTCGACGGCAGCGGTATCGACGCCCGGCCCTTCGGTACCGGTATCGATGCCCGAGACATCGGCACCGATGGCATCGACCCCAGGAGAACAGGTCCCGTCGGCCCGCCGGTGAGGGTAGAGGTGAGAGGCCGCGTGGGCAGTCGGCCCCGGTCACTCCCTCAGCCCATGGCCCACGGGACCGAACCCTGCCTGGCATCGGAAGAAGGATAAGAAGCGCCGTCACCGGTTGCCCTCGATGCATATCGGAGAGGAGTCGACGCCGAAGCGTCTCCATCGAGAGGAGAGATCCCCGTCGGTGATAGAGGTGCCGACGCAACAGGGTCCCGGCACCTCGGTGTCGTCTCCTGGCTCCCATCAGATTCTGGCACCGACACCCCTACCGGCCCCACCGCCTTTCCCGGCAGCGGGCCTGGACGAGTGCCTCAGAGCCATCCTTCCGGGGATCCTGGAAGGGCTGATGCGCCAGGCTGTGCCGGCGCCGGGGGTGCTTGCGCCCTCGGCGCCGATGACTGTGGCGCCGGCGAGCTCTAGCCCGGCGCCGGGGCAGTCGACACCGCCGCCGCTTGCGGTGCCGGTCTCGACCGCCACGCAGGTGGAGTCCCCGTCGACGTCGATGGAGGGAGCTCCGTCCCCGCCGACGCGGGAGCCCATCGCTCGACGACACCGAGACCTTGGTGCCTCGACGTCGAGCCGGGCCCGGTTCAGGACTCAGCTACATGAGCTTATGTCCGATACCGAGGATGAGGACTCGTGGGGGGAAGAGGAGGACCCTAGATATTTCTCCTCAGAGGAGTCTACGGGCCTTCCCTCGGACCCCACGCCTTCACCGGAGAGGAAGCTCTCGCCTCCTGAGAGTCTCTCCTTTGCCTCCTTTGTGCGGGATATGTCTATCAGCATTCCCTTTCCCGTGGTCTCTGTGGAAGAGCCGAGGGCCGAGATGCTCGAGGTCCTCGACTATCCATCACCACCTAGAGAGTCCTCCACGGTACCGCTGCACAATGTCCTCAAGGAGACACTGCTTCGGAACTGGGTGCGACCATTAACTAACCCCACCATTCCCAAGAAAGCAGAGTCCCAGTACAGGATCCACTCTGACCCAGAGTTAATGCGGCCCCAATTGCCCCATGACTCGGCGGTCGTGGATTCTGCTCTCAAGAGGGCACGGAGTTTGAGGGATACCGCCTCGGCGCCCCCGGGGCGGGAGTCTCGCACTCTGGACTCGTTTGGGAGGAAGGCCTACCAATCCTCCATGCTCGTGACCCGCATCCAGTCATACCTGCTCTATATGAGCATCCACATGCGGACCAATGTGCAACAGCTGGCGGACCTGGTCGATAAGCTCCCGCCGGAGCAGTCCAGGCCTTATCAGGAGGTGGTCAGGCAGCTGAAGGCGTGCAGAAAGTTCCTGTCCAGGGGTATTTATGACACCTGTGACGTGGCATCTCGTGCTGCGGCCCAAGGTATAGTGATGCGCAGGCTCTCATGGCTGCGTGCCTCTGACCTGGACAACCGCACCCAGCAGAGACTGGCCGACGTCCCTTGCCGGGGGGATAACATTTTTGGTGAGAAGGTCGAGCAGATGGTGGACCAACTGCATCAGCGGGAAACCGCTCTCAACAAGCTCTCCCACCGGGCGCCTTCAGCATCCACCTCCACAGGTGGACGTTTTTCCCGGGCCCGGCAGGCTGCACCTTACTCTTTTGCGAAGCGTAAGTACAACCAGCCAGCCCGAAGGCCTCGCCAGGCACAGGGACAGCCCCAGCGCGCTCGTTCTCGTCAACAGCGTGCGCCTAAGCAGCCCCCTGCGCCTCCACAGCAAAGCCGGGGACGGGCTTTTGACTGGATCCACGGGAACATAGCCGCCCTACAAGTGTCCGTACCGGACGATCTGCCGGTCGGAGGGAGGTTGAAATTTTTTCACCAAAGGTGGCCTCTCATAACCTCCGACCAGTGGGTTCTCCAAATAGTGCGGTGCGGATACGCCATGAATTTGGCCTCCCTGCCTCCAAATTGTCCTCCGGGAGCTCAGTCTTTCAGCTCCCATCACAAGCAGGTACTTGCAGAGGAACTCTCCGCCCTTCTCAGCGCCAATGCGGTCGAGCCCGTACCACCCGGGCAGGAAGGGCAGGGATTCTATTCCAGGTACTTCCTTGTGGAAAAGAAAACAGGGGGGATGCGTCCCATCCTAGACCTGAGAGGCCTGAACAAATTCCTGGTCAAAGAAAAGTTCAGGATGCTTTCCTTGGGCACCCTTCTGCCAATGATTCAGAAAAACGAATGGCTATGTTCCCTGGATTTAAAGGACGCATATACTCACATACCGATACTGCCAGCTCACAGACAGTATCTCAGATTCCGCCTGGGCGCACGGCACTTTCAGTATTGTGTGCTGCCCTTTGGGCTCGCCTCTGCCCCACGAGTGTTTACCAAGTGCCTCGTGGTGGTAGCGGCCTACCTACGCAAGCTGGGAGTGCACGTGTTCCCATATCTCAACGATTGGCTGGTCAAGAACACCTCGGAGGCAGGAGCCCTCCGGTCCATGCAATGCACTATTCAACTTCTGGAGTTGCTGGGGTTTGTGATAAATTACCCAAAGTCCCATCTCCAGCCATCCCAGTCTCTGGAATTCATAGGAGCGCTGCTGAATACCCAGACGGCTCAGGCCTTCCTTCCCGAAGCGAGGGCCACCAATCTCCTGGCCCTGGCTTCGCAGACCAGAGCGTCTCAGCAGGTCACAGCTCGGCAGATGTTGAGACTTCTGGGTCATATGGCCTCCACAGTTCATGTGACTCCCATGGCTCGTCTTCACATGAGATCTGCTCAATGGACCCTAGCTTCCCAGTGGTTCCAAGCCACCGGGAATCTAGAAGATGTCATCCGCCTCTCCACCAGTTGCCGCACTTCACTGCTCTGGTGGACCATCCGGACCAATTTGACCCTGGGACGTCCATTCCAAATTCCGCAGCCCACGAAGGTGCTGACGACGGATGCATCTCGCCTGGGTTGGGGAGCTCATGTCGATGGGCTTCACACCCAGGGTCTGTGGTCCCTCCAGGAAAAGGATCTGCAGATCAACCTCCTGGAGCTCCGAGCGATCTGGAACGCGCTGAAGGCTTTCAGAGATCGGCTGTCCTGCCAAATTATCCAAATTCGGACAGACAATCAGGTTGCCATGTATTACGTCAACAAGCAGGGGGGCACCGGATCTCGCCCCCTGTGTCAGGAAGCCGTCGGGCTGTGGCGCTGGGCGTGCCAGTTTGGCATGCTCCTCCAAGCCACATACCTGGCAGGCGTAAACAACAGTCTGGCCGACAGACTGAGCAGAGTCATGCAACCGCACGAGTGGTCGCTCCATTCCAGAGTGGTACGCAAGATCTTCCGAGAGTGGGGCACCCCCTCGGTGGACCTTTTCGCCTCTCAGACCAACCACAAGCTGCCTCTGTTCTGTTCCAGACTTCAGACACACGGCAGGCTAGCGTCGGACGCCTTTCTCCTCCATTGGGGGACCGGCCTCCTGTATGCTTATCCTCCCATACCTTTGGTGGGGAAGACCTTACTGAAGCTCAAGCACGACCGCGGCACCATGATTCTGATAGCGCCCTTTTGGCCCCGTCAGATCTGGTTCCCTCTTCTTCTGGAGTTGTCCTCAGAAGAACCGTGGAGATTGGAGTGTTTTCCGACTCTCATTTCGCAGAACGACGGAGCGTTGCTGCACCCCAACCTTCAGTCCCTGGCTCTCACGGCCTGGATGTTGAGGGCGTAGACTTCACTGCGTTGGGTCTGTCTGAGGGTGTCTCCCGGGTCTTGCTTGCCTCTAGGAAGGATTCCACTAAAAAGAGTTACTTTTTCAAGTGGAGGAGGTTTGTCGTGTGGTGTGAGAGCAAGGCCCTAGAACCTCGTTCTTGCCCTGCACAGAACCTGCTTGAATACCTTCTGCACTTATCAGAGTCTGGCCTCAAGACCAACTCAGTAAGGAATCACCTTAGTGCGATTAGTGCTTACCATTATCGTGTGGAAGGTAAAGCCATCTCTGGAGAGCCTTTAGTCGTTCGATTCATGAGAGGCTTGCTTTTGTCAAAGCCCCCGATCAAGCCTCCTACTGTGTCATGGGATCTCAACGTCGTCCTCACCCAGCTGATGAAACCTCCTTTTGAGCCACTGAATACCTGCCATCTGAAGTACTTGACCTGGAAGGTCATTTTCTTGGTGGCAGTTACTTCCGCTCGTAGGGTCAGTGAGCTTCAAGCCCTAGTAGCTCATGCTCCATATACCAAATTTCATCACAACAGAGTAGTGCTCCGCACCCACCCAAAGTTCCTGCCGAAGGTGGTGTCGGAGTTCCATCTTAACCAGTCAATTGTCTTGCCAACATTCTTCCCCAGGCCGCATACCCGCCCTGCTGAACGTCAGTTGCACACATTGGACTGCAAGAGAGCATTGGCCTTCTACTTGGAGCGGACACAGCCCCACAGACAGTCCGCCCAATTGTTTGTTTCTTTTGACCCTAACAGGCTAGGGGTCGCTGTCGGGAAACGCACCATCTCCAATTGGCTAGCAGATTGCATTTCCTTCACTTACGCCCAGGCTGGGCTGGCTCTTGAGGGTCATGTCACGGCTCATAGTGTCAGAGCCATGGCAGCGTCAGTGGCCCACTTGAAGTCAGCCACTATTGAAGAGATTTGCAAGGCTGCGACGTGGTCATCTGTCCACACATTCACATCACATTACTGCCTCCAGCAGGATACCCGACGCGACAGTCGGTTCGGGCAGTCGGTGCTGCAGAATCTGTTTGGGGTGTAAATCCAACTCCACCCTCCAGGACCCGAATTTATTCTGGTCAGGCTGCACTCTCAGTTAGTTGTTCTTCGTAGGTCAATTTCTGTTGTACCCTCGCCGTTGCGAGGTTCAATTGACCTGGGTTCTTGTTTTGAGTGAGCCTGAAAGCTAGGGATACCCCAGTCATGAGAACAAGCAGCCTGCTTGTCCTCGGAGAAAGTGAATGATACATACCTGTAGCAGGTGTTCTCCGAGGACAGCAGGCTGATTGTTCTCACCTACCCTCCCTCCTCCCCTTTGGAGTTGTGTGTTTCATCTTTTGCTAGTCATTCAACTGGCGGGAGCGGTCGCGCACGGGCGGGAAGACGGCCGCGCATGCGCGGTGGGCGTGCCCTGCGTGCCGACCGTCCCGCGAAGCTTTTTCCGGTTGGTGGGGGCTGCCGCGGACGTCACCCTTGGAGAACACCTGCTACAGGTATGTATCATTCACTATTCATAAGTATGCTGGAATCGGTGAAATCACTGCATGTGTTTAGTAGCACTATAGAAATAATAAGCAGTAGTAATAAGAACAGAAAAGCACACACAAAAGGTTTCAAAGTTATTTTACCTTTCAGGTGACTATTTTAATATTGGGAAGGCAGTGTTTACCACCTCTGGGTAAGGGAGTCATAGCCATCATATAACGGGGACACCTAGTGGCCATATTTGGCTGCACATCTACCCACCATTGCCTTAGGTACAAACTTAGGGGTATGTTTACTAAGGCGGGTTAGTGTTTTTAACACGCCTTTAAAGTTAAGGTGCGGATGTGCGCAAAATATTTAAGCGACAAAGAGAATTTTATTTAATTTGGAAATGTTACATACATGTCCTCTCCCCACGGACCCTTAGTACTGTTCTCAACCAACTGAGAGGACCCCTTATCTAACAGGAGATTGATTCCACTCCAAGTGGATGACAATTAATCCCTTTCTGCAGATTACTTGATCCTTATGGTGGGAGGTGGAAAAAGGAGGGAGGGAGGTTTTTTTTTAATAAAGTACTGTTTTGGGGGACACAATTATGCTTTGAAATATATACTGCCAACACAGGTCACTTCATGTGCTGGTATTTCTATAGAGGTCATATTTCCATTTCAATAGGGGGAATAAGGGATATAGCCGGGTTAGATGTTCCTGTTGGAGGAAGTCCGGCCATTAGGTTTTCGAGGTTGTATGTTCAAGTTTATCTCCTATTAATTAATATTGTTGTAACGTAACATAGGAAAGTGAGGCGTAACGTAATATAAAACAAAAAAAGCTTGATGACGCAATGTGGCAACTTGTACTGATAGATAGCTTGTTCATATTTGAGTTTTTGTATATTCAAGATATGTTTTGTGTACCCTGTGAGTTGTCATCAATAAAAATTGTTGAAACTTAAAGTTAAGGTGCGTTAAACACTAATGCGTCAATAAATTCCTATAGGTGCATTAGCGTTTAACGTGCATAAAAAACGCTAATGTGCCTATAGCAAGCCTTTGCAAACACAGGCGTTAAATTGTGAGCCCCCCCCCCCCAGGAGCCTCTGTGCTTCACCTATCTAGAGGTTGCTGTCGCACAGCTGACAGCATGCTTTGGGAAGGGAGACTATTGACTTCGCAGTTGATTAGCAGAGGCACCTTAAGAAACTGATTTACTAAAGTTTTTTTGCCCACAGGCATAAAACAGAGGGAAAAAATCTTGTCCTTTTTTAAAAGAGATACTGCTAATCTGGGAGGGGATTCCAACTCCCTCCCCTTCCCCCCAAACTTCACTGAGGACAATGTTGGAAAGGTGGGAAGAGAAGCGAGAAAGGTCTTAGACACTGGCTCCTAAGGTTTTGGGTTGGCTCTAGATTTAATGAAAATTTGTCGAGGCCTGCATTAGTCTGTCCATATTGACCAGGAGAGAGCCTGATCTAGGAAGGATCAGCTCTTATGGTCCAGTTCACGCTCACATAAAACCTAAGTCTTGCCATGGGGTTTAAAGCACCTTCAGGGCCTGAGATTCTTGTTGGCTCCAGATTTATTTATTTATTGGGATTTATTAACCGCCTTTATGAAGAGATTCACCCAAGTCAGTGTACAGTAGGAACAGTTTAACATCAAACTTACAGTTTTGTTAACAGCATAACAATAGTAAAATGTACAAGTATAAGCATATATACAATGAAAGAGGAAAACTTGAAAACAACTAATTGAAAACTAATAAGTATTTTTTCACGGAGAGGGTGGTGGATGCTTGGAATGCCCTCCCGCTGGAGGTGGTGGAGATGAAAACGGTAACAGAATTCAAACATGCATGGGATAAACATAAAGGAATCCTGTGTAGAAGGAAGGGATCCTCAGGAGCTTAGCCTAGAATGGGAGGCGGGGATAGTGCTGGGCAGACTTATACGGTCTATGCCGGGGCTGGTGGTTGGGCGGCGGGGATAGTGCTGGGCAGACTTATACAGTCTCTGCCAGAGCTGGTGGTGGGACGTGGGGTTGGTGGTTGGGAGGCGGGGATAGGGCTGGACAGACTTATATGGTCTGTGCCCTGAAGAGGACAGTGCAAATAAAACAGTAGCACGTATGAATTTATCTTCTTGGGCAGACTGGATGGACCGTGCAGGTCTTTTTCTGCCGTCATCTACTATGTATATATATATATATATATATATATATATATATGTATGTATATGTAATAAGTAACTAGTAAGACTACCACTGACATTCAAATAACAGATATAATATGATATAAGCATAATAGTGATGGAATATCTAATAAGCACACAAGTAGAACATTCAAATAACATTGCAATGATACTAATGCTTTTCTACAATACAGCTGACCATATAGCTGAGGGGACAAATGCAGATATATAGATGGGGACAAGATACGTGGTACAGAGTCAGTTGGGATAAATAAATGGGTGGCTAAACTCAAGGAAGTTCTTTGTACAGTTAATCAAGATATAAAGAACTGGTCTAAGTTACAGTGTGTGTAGTCAGCTAGTCCAGGTGCAGAATGAGTATATAGTCAAGTCACCCTATGTATTTTATTACACATCTTCGAATACTTCGGTATCGGAGGCAAAGTTCTCAATTGGTTTAAGGGATTCCTAACTACACGCTCATATCAAGTCACAGCAAATTCGACTACATCAGCCACTTGGATACCTGAATGCGGAGTTCCACAGGGATCCTCCCTCTCACCGACCATATTCAACCTAACGATGACACCCTTAGCCAAACTACTATCGATGCAAAACCTCAACCCATACATATACGCTGACAATGTAACGATCTTTATTCCATTCAGACGAGACCTAAGTGAAATTTCCAACGAAATCAACCAAAGTTTACATATTATGCATTCTTGGGCAGATGCATTTCAACTGAAACTAAATGCGGAAAAAACCCAATGCCTAGTACTCACCTCGCAACATAACAAAGACAAATTTACCACCATCAACACACCAATACTTAATCTACCATTCTCTGATACCCTAAAGATTCTTGGACTCACCATTGATCGGCATCTAACACTTGAGAATCATGCGAAAAACACAACCAAAAAGATGTTTCACTCAATGTGGAAACTAAAAAGAATAACACCATTTTTTCCAAGGACCGTCTTCCGCAATTTGGTACAATCATTGGTACTTAGTCATTTGGATTATTGCAACTCACTCTACGCCGGCTGTAAAGAACATATACTCAAAAAACTCCAAACAGCCCAGAACACAGCAGCCAGATTAATATTCGGAAAACCAAAATATGAAAGCGCAAAGCCCCTACATGAGAAACTGCACTGGCTCCCACTCAAAGAACGAATCATGTTCAAAGTATGCACACTCGTTCATAAAATTATCCATGGAGATGCCCCAGCCTACATGTCGGACCTAATAGACCTGCCACCCAGGAATGCAAAAAAATCTTCTCGAACATTCCTTAATCTTCACTTCCCCAACTGCAAAGGTTTGAAATACAAATTAACACACGCCTCCACCTTCTCATACCTGAGCACGCAACTCTGGAATGCGTTACCACACTACTTGAAGGCGACCTATGAACTGACCAACTTCCATAAACTACTAAAGACACATTTCTTTGAAAAGACATACCACAAAGAATAATACATGTAAGATCTCCAAATACACCTACAATCGTCGTAATACGTCTATTGTTTTACAATGTCTCTGCTACACCACTATCTTGTATTCCTAATGTCTGATAATGTCTTCTGTAATGCCACTATCTTGAACTTCATGACCTTGTAACCCAAAATCCTTCTGTAAAACCAAATGTATATCTTTTGCTATTTCCAGTATCCATGATAAATTGTAAGCCACATTGAGCCTGCGAAGAGGTGGGATACAAATATAATAAAAAAATAACTATTAAAGGATTGGGAGAAGAGCCAGGCTTTTACCTGGTTCCTGGAGTAGAGGTAGTCTCAAGCTTGTACTGGGCCCTGTGTTTGCTGATGAGCATAGTATAACCATCTCATTTCTCTTTCTGTGACAGGTTTGAGAGGTACAGATCAGGTCGATCGGCACAGAACACTAATGGGGTAAGAGTTTCATGTCCAGATTTTATGTGATGGAAAAAGGAGGGGAGGGTTTTTTTTAATTTGTTTGTAACACCAACAGGGCCTGGAGGTGGTGCTTAGAAGTTTTCTTTTCAAGAATATTTTTGCACAGGAGCCATATACATTCACGGTTAAGCATCTGATGCTGGTGATCTGATTTTGGCTGCCTAGGTTTAGGGGAATTTTGAACTGTGATCATAGGTGGCTGGGTTTGCTGCTGAAAAGTCGCCTAAATCTAGGTAGCAAAATCAGATGCAGAATTTGAATGGAGAGTAATTCAGTAACGGTGAGGAACCAAGATGCAGCTATTTGGTACCTATTCTTGAAATAAAAGTAGATGCCTACTTTTCTCCATGGAATACTAGCATAACAGGTTGAATATGTGCCTTATCTTAGATGCTAGCACTTATATCAGCCATACTTGTACTTAGTACATGAATAGATCTATGTACATAATGTGTTCCCTGCCCAAATTCCACTCACCTGCAAAATATGCATCATTGAGTATTGTGCAGACTTACAGAATAGTGTGTAGCTGGAAACTGCTCATTTACATACAGATGTGTTCACATGTGTGTATGAATGACTAGCGTGCTGGTATTATGCATGCACGTCATCTAAATCTAGGTGGATAATTGTACAATTGAGCATCTTCATTTAGATTCTCTGAGGAGGTGTAATTTGAGCCCGAGCAACTAGGTTCCCTTATAGAATTCTAGCATAACCCGGGATCAGCCCATCTTACGTTTTTGCACCTGGGCGTAACTGTGGGTATGTACATGCAGGAGAGATGCGTGTAAC
The DNA here is from genome assembly GCF_901765095.1 of Microcaecilia unicolor. Classification (NCBI taxonomy): domain Eukaryota; kingdom Metazoa; phylum Chordata; class Amphibia; order Gymnophiona; family Siphonopidae; genus Microcaecilia; species Microcaecilia unicolor. Next base: position 8,869,046 of record NC_044038.1, read on the forward strand.
TTGCAGTATTCTGTAAGTTACATACATAAGTGGGAACCCCACCCATGCTCTGCCCATGTAAATGGCTCCTTGCATTTATGCACTATGCCATTTATGTGTGTCCCTACGGAATATTGTGTAGGCACTTCACAGGTAAGTGTACACCTAGCAAGTGTAAGTGCTAATCTTCTACACATTTTTGTGCACAAGGGGTGTGTAAATGTGGGCACCTAGATTATAGAATTGCCCCTTTAGTGCATAAGATCAAACACTAGCCCTCTCATTCTGTAATCATACACACACACTTTTCATGGATTAAGAGCAGTCTTCTGTTATAGATGTATTTCCTTAGCATCCATACCAGACCAGTCCAGACCTGTGGGTTATGCCCATCAACCAGCAGATGGAGACAACAGAGAAACAAAGTAGTTCTGTGTGATAGGCCCTTTAAGGGCACTGTGCAGCCTTAGAATGCTCAGTGTTTCTCTGTCTCCAGTGGATGGTGACTGGCAGACAATGCAGCTGCTAATCTGGCTGGTGGTGTGAGCTCCTGGGCCAGTTTAGAGACCTGATATCAAGTTGAGCAGCAGGTGCTAAAATTCAAACAACTGCAAAAAAAAAAAAAAAAAAGGATCTTTTGGGAGCATAGGGGATAGCTCAGAGGAGTCTAAACTTCCTCCATGTAACCCCCCCCCCCCCCCCCCAAAAAAAAAAAAAAAAAAGAAAAACACCTTTTTTTTTCTTTTTCCAAAGATGATGAAAAGAATTTAAAGCAGGAAGAAAAATACAAGTTGTATTATTTCAGTTAAAAGAAATTATTTTTACCTACTAGCAGCAGTTCATTGATTTGCTGCTGGGACTTTTGTCTAGCATGAAACTTGGGAGAAGCCCAACATAAGCAGTAAAGTGTATTTAATTTTCCTGTGGTATTGTTTACTGTAGTTATGTAGGCTCTTAGTTTCTAGTCAGAATCGCTGGAGGAACAGCCATTGTGACGCACGTTTTCCATGGAACATTGTGGGGCTCATTTTTGAAACAGAAAAACGTTCTAAAAGGGTCCACAAAGTGGCAAAAAAAACACAGATGCACTTTTTTTTTTTTTTATAAAATGTCCAAATTGCTATTTTCAAACCCATTTTAAGGCGTTTTTCTATGCAGTTCGTCTGCAGTGCATCCAGATCACAAAGGAGCATGTTGTGGGCATTCCCAGAACTTGGATGTATTTCTGCCTTAATGGAACAAAGCAAAAATGTCCAGGCCTAAAAGTTAGATGTTTTGGTCTAGACCTGGTTCAATCATGACTAAGTCACAAAAAGGTGCCCTAAATGACCAAATGACCCATTTTTTTTGGTCCTTTTGCCACCAGACTAGCGTGGTGTCAGTGGTACAGCTCTAGTGTCCTGGTTGGTGTTTGGCTGTAATGTCAGCACCTGGTAATATAAGCAAACCCAGTGACAGAACCTTAAATTGTATAAGGGAAATGGGCTTTTGGGTTCTGATCTTGATTCGATGTGACCACTTGAACAAGTTCCTTCACTTCTTTGGGGCTCCATCTGCCTACCTCAGATCGGAAGTTGTGCACTTTTCCTTCTGCCATGCAAACACGGAAAAATATGGCTTTTCCATTGCACTTAAGGGATGGCCACATGTTGCCTGTGATCTTTGAGGTGAGATTCTTGAGATACTTTTTTTCCCCCCCTCTGGGATGCTCTATAGAGAGGCATTTAAAAATGCTTCTTGCTTTTGTGCTGCGTGAGCTGAGTGTCTGGTCTTTTTGGCGACTGTATGCCAGAAAGTTTCACCTGTATCTCATTGCTCTAACAGGTCCTGAGCGAGGTGACGGAGGATAATTTAATAGATTTGGGGCCAGGATCCCCTGCTGTCGTGAGCCCGATGGTAGGAGGGAACGTGTCCCATGCAGGCCTTTCTTCTCAGCTTGCTGGGCTCGGTAAGTTCAACAAGTGACCTCAGTGTGAAGATTCAAGAATTATGAGCATTGGGAGGATAGATTTTTTTTTTTTTTTTTACAGCAACATCACTAACCTTGTTGGCTGTGAGGATTTGTATCTGGGTGCTGGTCTTGTTAGAGGCAGGGCTGATGATAGAATTCTAGGAGAGCTGGTAGAGACCATCACTGGTGGATTATGTTCATGTCTGGAAGGGGTATGGGGAAGCAGGGCTGCCGAGAGACTGGGCCTGGGGCAAGGCTGACCCGGGCCCCCCTCCCCCGAGGTTGTCGTCGTCACCCCCCCTCCACCCACCCACCTCCGTCCACCACCGGGCCGGGCCCCCCTGAATTCAAATCATAGCGCCTCACCTCGACCTCGCTCCATGTGAAAGCGCAAGTTACATCAGATGAGGGCGGGACACAGGGAGGGAAGGCCCGAAGGGAGGTGATCTGCAGACTGCCGCTGCTGCGCTTCTTTCATATGGATCAAGGTCGAGGTGAGGCGCTATGATTTGAATTCAGGGAGCCCCGGCCTTGTGGTGGATGGAAGGGGGCGGGTGGAGGGGACTGCGGTGCTGGAACCTGCTTGGAGGCCCGGGCCCGGGGAAGTTTGTCCCCCCTGCCCCCCCTCTCGGCGGCCCTGTGTGGAAGAAGTTGGTGTAAAGTTGTACATGGAAGTGTTATTTATGCATCTGCCTAAAATGGACGTCACCAGTGCAGACTGGATGGGCCATTTGGTTGTCATCTGTCTTGTTCTTATACAGTCTGTCACTGACAAGTTTCAAGTTTATTGGGGAGTTGCTGTCCCGCCCATTGCAGAAAACCATCTAGGTGGCTTATCGTCTAAAATTGTACAGAAAAGGGGGAGGGAGGGAAAAAGACACGACAAGAGAGGTAGTGGAGGTTGAACTACAATTTGGATAGGACAATAAGGAGCAGTATGAAAGGAGGGGGGCAAAGTCGTTTGGGCCCACTTCAGCAGAGATGGGTAGTAACAAAGTACTTGTAGGTACAATTAGCAGTTCTTGTACTTGTAATGAGTTACATTTTTTAATATACTTTTTACTTGTAACGAGTTACATTTAAGCTGTACTTTTGTACTTTAGTAACAAAGTACAAATTTGAAAAGTAGTTTAAAAAAAAAAAAAGTATTTTCCATCCATCTCCTCCTCTTCTCCTCTACAGGCTTTCCAAGTGGTGTCAGACATGGCTTGCATCTGATTGGGTCTGAACTTCTGGATGTTTGGGCCCAATCAGATGCAAGCCAGGGTATGACATCACCTGGAAACCCTAGTCCCCGCCCTCTACACCTGCCCAGAACAGCAGTTGATTGGCTATTACTTGGTTGTTGTCAGGCTCAGCGCCTCTCTAGTCTGAACTGCTCCATCACCCTGGGCCTGCAGCACATTCTTGCTCCCTCCCTTCTGTTGTAGCTCTGCCTAGCTTGCGCTAATATACTACCATGGGAGACGCGTGAGACCCGGCTCTCTGTGCCAGGCCCGCCTCCTCTGATGTAAACTTCAGGGATGCTAAACCCAATAGAAATCACCCCTCCCTGGACACAAAGGATTTGCTCGATATTGGGGGTGCTCAAGCACTCACAATACCCACAGAGCTGGAACAGATCAGTGTTAGAGTTGGTTGTAGTGGAAGAGGTGAAGAAGACAGAAGAGAAAAAAATGACACCTGGACAGGAAACCCTTGCAAAGTGAGTTAAAACAAGACAGGAAAACAGTAACCAGAGACTGGGACCAACACAATTAGAAAAATTAAATGGCCAGACAGCAAAGGTAGAAGAAAGAATTGTATTTTTAATTTAGGATGAAGTAATGTGGGAGCCATGTTTGTCCACTTTAAAAGTTAATAAATTTAAAGAAAAGAAAAAAAAAAGAAAAAATAAGGTGACTACATACATATTGGACTATATACATTTTTTGAGTAACTTTCGGAGACCAAGACCTACTTTTTCAGGTCGGAACAATATACTGCTGTAATAATATGCTGGTCCTGACTTAAGGAAAGAAGATTTTTGCCTCCAAAAACTTGTCAAAAAATGTAATAAGTTACTCCAATGAAAATGTATCACTTATTTTTGGTTCTTGTTTATTTGTTAATTTTTAATGTAGCAATTAGAGCATGTAGAAATTTACATCTGCTCTATTTGGCCCCAATAGTCGGGCTGTCTCCTGCGGTCTTCGCAGAGCCCGGATATTCAATTGCCAGGCTGTTTCCGGTAACCAGCATTGAATATCCGGGAGTTTTTTGGCCGGCTTGAAATTAACCAGCTATCTTTAAATCAGCCAAAGATATACCAGGGTTTGAAACGTCCAAATATGACCACCAAACCTAGTTTAAAAATCGGCGGATAACCAGTTATATTGCGTGATATAACTGGTTATCTACTAACTGTGGATATTCGGCGGAGGATAGCTGGTTAACTGCTATTTAAATAGTCAGCATCCATTCTGACCGGTTATATCAGGCGGTTTATATTTTGCGAAGTACAAAGGGACGTGTCACCGTTTCTGTTTCTTTGGTTTTACACTGTATGCAGAGTATGGCTTCTTGGGGGTTCAGTTTAATTTTTGTCTACATATTTCTATTTTTAGTTTATGGGTACTTATTCTGTGAAAAAGGCCGGGTATTCTGTTAACATCAAGTGCCTGTGTAGGACTGATCTGTACTAACCCAGCTTGTTTTGGTTTCCAATAGCTGTTTTAATGTTCTTCTGCCACAGCAATGCTCAGGGTGTTGTTTTTCTAGGAAGGACCTTGTGTGACCTCCTGGAAGTTTGCTTGTAAACATACTAGATTCAGTGGTCCAACTTGTTAAGTAAAATAGTAGTTTTAAGAGATATACGTTATTACGTTTGCTTGAGTATTAATTTTTTTTTTTTGGATGAGACTTTTACTTCACTACTTTTGAAGCCAGTACTTTTACTTTTTACTTAAGTACTTAAAAAAAAAAAAAAAGTAACGACCCCATCTCTGCACTTCAGAAAGGGGTATCCATTGAGGCACAGCAGAAAGGAAATATAAAATAGCAAACACCACCAGAAGCTGAAATACCCAGCAGTTGTTCTCAGTTAGCTGTGTTAGAAAAGAGCTCATCCATTGGAAAGGCCAGTGGGACCAGATGAACATTAGAGGAACTGTGTCGTTCTATCACCAGTCCTCACCCTGAAGGGAAGATGGCAAACATTGGTGAACCAGCCCCGCACTCTTTAACTTTTCTGCCATTGCTAGTCATAGGAATAGCATCTAACACACTGATATCTGTAAAAAAAAAGAGTGTGTTAAATGGGAGTAGTAAGACATATAAAGCCTCTGGACCTCCTAACCACTGGGCACCCCATACAAAAAAAAAACCCGACAAACCCCCCCCCCAACAAAACAGACCACCAAAAATAAATCTATTTCATCAGGCCCTTTTGTCAGGGACTTTTATGTCGGGACCTTTTTCTGTTTGGAACTTTTTTGTCTGGTTTCTTTTGACCAGGTGCCTAACCACTGAGTCAGAGGATCAGCAGTGGAGACTCTGTTCTGGAAGGCTGCAAGCTCCTGTGTGTTATGAGTTCAGGGGCCCTTTTACTAAGCCGTGTAAGAGTTTACGCGCGCCAAAATGGAGTTACCGCCCGGCTACCGTGTGGCCCTTTTGGTAATTTCATTTTTGGCGCACGTCCGATACGCGTTTCTGAAAAATAATTTTTATTTTCAGACGCGCATATTGGACTTGCGCCAAGTGGCATTTGACGCGCGTAGGTCATTACCACCCGGTTACCGCGTGAGTCTTTACCACTAGGTCAATGGCCGGCGGTAAAGACTCAGACTGAAAATGGATGCGCGACAATTTTCATTATGCCGCATGTCCATTTTCGGCAAAAATGTTAAAAAGGCAATTTTTTACAGGTGCACTGAAAAATGATTCTGTGCGCGCCCAAAACACACGTCCACACCACCGCACGGCAATTTTCAGCACGCCTTTGTAAAAGGGCCCTGCAGTTCCATAGATCTGTTTGTGAAAATTAGTCTGTATCCCCAGAAATCAGTAATTCTGCTACCGCTTTCTCCTGAGACCTGCCTGCTGTTCCTGTAGGGTAGCATTTTCCTGCGCGTCTCATTCTCAGCCTCTCTTTTCTTGGTCTAGACATAAGTACAAACAGTGTGAGTGGGACTCTGGGCTCTCTCCCACACTGCAACCCCCGGGATGACTTTGATATGTTTGCACAGACTAGAAGCAGCTCTTTGGCAGACCAGCGCAAGAAGTAAGTTTCCATATCACCTCTATTGTTTTCGGGGCCTGAGAGAAAGCTCTGTCCTGGAAAGACACCTGCATGTTTTAAAACAGCAGTAGAGAATGACATGGGGACAAAGTTTGTCCCCGCCCGGTCCCCTTGGGTTCTGTGTCCGTCCCCGTCCCCACCCTGTCCCCGTGGGTTCTGTGTCCATCCCTGCAGACCCTGTCTCCATCTCCGCCCTGTTCCCGCAGGTTCTGTCTCTGTCCCCGCTCCATCCCCGCAAGTTCTGTCCCCGCCCGTCCCCGTGGGCTCTGTCCTCATCTACAGAAGCCTTGAACACTTATGATTTTATATTTAAATCTTTTTATTAAAGTATAAAAAGGAACAATATGCTGTGCAACTGTTGTGTATAAATTACAAATAGAAAACAATAACAACAATGAACAGCTATAATAATCCTCCTTCCCACCACCACCCTCTACCCTTCCAAGTAGAAAATGACACAGGGACAAAGTTTTGTCCCCGTCCCCGTGGGCTGTGTCCCCGCCCCGTCCCCATGAGCTCTGTTCCCGTCCCCATCCCCGTAGTTACTGCGGTTCCCCGTCTCCGTGTCATTCTCTAAACAGCAGTCACCGATACTGCTGTACTCTGGATCTTTAGGAGGTAAACCCTGGGTTTGCTCAAATGTTAACCTCTTGTAATTAAAGAAGTTTATGCTTTCACTGAAAATGTCTTACATGGCTGCTGAGTTTCTGTCCTTCTCCCTTCTGTTTACTCCCACTCTGGTGACTGTGTCCAAAGACCTCTGTTTGCTTATTAGTAACCTTGACCAACAGGACCAATCTTAGCAATTACGGGGCCCTGTGCAGACCAGTTTGGTGGTCCCCCAGCCCCTGCCTTGCCCCACCCCCTGCTGACAAGATTTTTTATAATTCTTTTATTTATGAAATTTCAAATAAAGAGAAATCAAGCCAAACTTATACAGAAAAACTGATTTAAATAAGCACAGTGCTAAGCAGTGTTAAGACACAGGAGCTGTTCCACCTCTTGAGTATCAAATGCTGGGCCTGGTAGGAAATTATCTTGCAGGTCCTGGACAGAGACCAACAGGGCTGTGGAAGGTAATGACAGCTCGCTTGGCTTGCCATAGTTAAAAATAAATGATAAAGATACAGCGTAATAGACCTTTTTTTCTATATTAATCTTGCTAATATAACTTACTGTGTGCATTCATGCAGCACTATACAGGTATATAATACCACGTTCATTGTTGATTTAATCTTGAATTGATAATGAATGTGACTGTTGGGCAGACTGGATGGACCGTTCAGGTCTTTATCTGCCGTCACTTACTATGTTGCTATGTTAAATTTTGGATGTCTTATTCAGCTCCTTTCTACGCACAATTAATAAATCTAAGTGAGTCATAGCAAAAACCTACATATATTAAAACCATAGATAGATGAACGGTCAGAGGGCTAGATATATAGGTAAAGAAAGACCAAGAGAAGAATAAAAAGGTAGTTAGGTAAATAAGTATGAGGATGGTGAATTGAAAGAAAGAGAGAGGAGTGTGGTAGCCGTGTTAGTCCACTCTTAAAGGTTCTCAATAGAAATCAAACAAAATAAAACATGGAAAAGAAAATAAGATGATCCCTGTTTTATTGGACATAACTTAATACATTTCTTGATTAGCTTTCGAAGGTTGCCCTTCTTCGTCAGATCGGAAATAAGCAAATGTGCTAGCTGACAGTGTATATAAGTGAAAACATTCAAGCATTACTATGACAGTCTGACAGGGTGGGAGGATAGGGGTGGGTCGGAGGTATGCATGGGGACATCAAAGCATATCATTGATATTCTAACAGGATAGGTGAGGGGAGGGTGATCAACAGAGACATACAGCTTTATGGTTTATAATGGGCTAGGAACCCCAGATCCTTGTTAAGTCCTTTCTGTTGGGTGTTAAAATATTCAATCATTCTGACTTCAAAGGTCTTACGTTATTGTATGGTTTTAAAGTTACCTTTCATCTCCTTGGTTATCAATAGAAATCAAACAAAATAAAACATGGAAAAGAAAATAAGATGATACCTTTTTTATTGGACATAACTTAATACATTTCTTGATTAGCTTTCGAAGGTTGCCCTTCTTCCTCAGATCGGAAATAAGCAAATGTGCTAGCTGACAGTGTATATAAGTGAAAACATTCAAGCATTACTATGACAGTCTGACAGGGTGGGAGGAGGGGGGTGGGTCGGAGGTATGCATGGGGACATCAAAGCATATCATTGATATTCTAACAGGATGGGTGTGGATAGGTGAGGGGAGGGTGATCAACAGAGACATACAGCTTTATGGTTTATAATGGGCTAGGAACCCCAGATCCTTGTTAAGTCCTTTCTGTTGGGTGTTAAAATATTCAATCATTCTGACTTCAAAGGTCTTACGTTATTGTATGGTTTTAAAGTTACCTTTCATCTCCTTGGTTATCAATAGAAATCAAACAAAATAAAACATGGAAAAGAAAATAAGATGATACCTTTTTTATTGGACATAACTTAATACATTTCTTGATTAGCTTTCGAAGGTTGCCCTTCTTCCTCAGATCGGAAATAAGCAAATGTGCTAGCTGACAGTGTATATAAGTGAAAACATTCAAGCATTACTATGACAGTCTGACAGGGTGGGAGGAGGGGGGTGGGTCGGAGGTATGCATGGGGACATCAAAGCATATCATTGATATTCTAACAGGATGGGTGTGGATAGGTGAGGGGAGGGTGATCAACAGAGACATACAGCTTTATGGTTTATAATGGGCTAGGAACCCCAGATCCTTGTTAAGTCCTTTCTGTTGGGTGGACAAAGAAGGGCAACCTTCGAAAGCTAATCAAGAAATGTATTAAGTTATGTCCAATAAAAAAGGTATCATCTTATTTTCTTTTCCATGTTTTATTTTGTTTGATTTCTATTGATAACTAAAAGAAAGAGAGAGAAACCGATAGACATATATGATGGATATGCATAAATGGATTTTGTGTGCGTTCATGTGTAGAGGGGGGTCCCTTATTCTAATCTTTCCCCAAAGATAGTAAAGTGGTACAACCTAGAATTCCCTTTAGTTTATTTCATTTTATTTATTTTTCAAAATGATGCCAACACAGAAAAAAGTAATAAAGCTTAAGAAATAAAAATTACAGCTACAAATCTCAAATCATCATCGTCAACTAAACAAGCACACATTGTCAGAAGGAAAGCACACATGTCTATAAAAAGAACTAATAACAACAAAAAAAAACCCCAAAATCCAGCTGTTCAATCTAGCACCACATTATTCTAACCCCTCACCAAAATGTAATTCACCTACTTGCTAGTTACTTCTTATCTAATACAAATGAAGGTTCAGAAAATAGGCCTCCCCTTTTATTTTTGTGATATGACGTATATCTTACCGGGGGGGAAGGAGTTGGTGAGGCCCAGAGAGGAAAAAGAAGGAATTTAGCAGACCCTAATGTTCTGTGTTTTATGGGATAAAAGAATGGCCTGGTTTGTTTGAATCCAAACTTGTAGTGAAACTGGAACCTGTTAGCCAACAAAGAGAAAACTAAGTTTGTATTTTGATCATGTTAACAATGTCTAAAGGCCTTTCTGGAAGAGGTAGAGTAGTTTTACTACGAACCTCTTGAACGACCATTTGAAGGGCTCAGAAAGTAAAACTTGATTCCCAGGATGTGGCTAAACTTTGTACAAGTATCCTTGACTGGGATAAAGTAGAAGATCCGAGAGCACTGTCTCACTGGAACCCCACCTCACCCTGTACCTTAACGTGCATCTACTATGTTTCAGTGGCATCAGAAGCGGTGATTTTCATATACCATTGGCCGCTGAGCCCAGAGTCTCCTCGCTGCTGCCTCCCGACCTTGTGGAAGCAGGAAGTGACATCAAAAGGGGTTGGGAGGCAGCAGCGAGGAGGCTCCATGCTCAGCGACTGACGGAATATGAAAATCGCTGCCTGCTGCTCTCTACTGAAACGTGGATGCATGTTAAGATATGGAGCATGGGGAGGGGTGTTCCGAAACAGGAGGATAGACGTGCCAGGGCCCCTAGGAGCGCAGGGTACTGTGCGAGTGGCCCTGATGTCCAGATGGGGGCACTCTCCCTATATACACTTGACCTCTTCCCACTGCCCATAAATAAAGTCTGAACATATAAGTCTAGCAATAGCCTCCCTACAGAAGTAAAATGAAATGAGCAGTATTGGGAGACCACTTTTTTTTTTTTGTTGAGTTTTTGCTTTGTCAACCAAATAAATGTGATCTCTTTTCAATTTCTTGTTTCTTCCCTTTTTATGCTCTTTTGTGGGTCAGGGAAGGTGCTCTTGGATTGTTTAGTGTAATTCATATCAGAGGAGTAGCCAGACTCGGTATTTTGGAGGGCCCAGAGTTAACTTGGATGGGCCCTTCCATGCGCACGTGCCCCCTTCCCCCCCCCCCCAACCACACCACAAATATCTTGCCAGAGATATTTTTTTAAGAGAGTTTTTTTTTCCAACTACCCCACATCTTCTACCTCTCCTCCGCGGCATCCCGGCATCTGTGCTCCTGTTTCTGAATTCCGTCCCTCCCCGATGTCAGTACAGGCATCCTCAGCACCGGTAGCTGACGTCATTACCTGTTTCCTGTCTGGCGGAACGTGACAGATGAAAGGCTGTGGGGCCGGCACAAGCAGCAAGAATGAATCGCTGCAGGTGCTGAGGACGCCTGTACCGACACCAAGGAGGGAAGGGGTTCAGAGACTGGAGCGCAGATGCCGGGACAGCGCAGAGGAGGGGGGGGGAAGAGAGCAGTGTGGCACTAGCTGGGTGGGCATGAGCCAAGAATGTGCCTGTGCCCACCCGTAGCTACACCACTGGTTCATATGTGAAGAATATGCACATGTAAATGCAGGCAATTTTTATAATCATTTAAGCATGTAAGGAAAACTGTATGGGTTAATATTCCGAGGCACTTCCGAATAGGAGCAGCTGCTACCTGGATCATTACCACCGAGAGGGATATTCAGCAGCAGTAACTGCATAGTTCTGCTGAAGTTTTCCTCTGACCGCCTTGGAACAATCCAGACAATATTGAGACGGTCTGTGTGCGGATTTTGGATGAAGCCGGAGGTTATCCGTTTAGCAGCAATATTCGGACGCTAACTGGATAGCTGTGTGGGTAAAGGTAAGGACGACCTTTTAACTGTTTGGTTAGCGGTCTGAATATTGCCACTAACCGAATAGCACAACTGGTCCACACTGGCTCCGGATTTTCAGCACCAGCCACTATACGGATACTGTGGCTGAATATCCGGATTTGTTTTTACCCACAACAGCCAATGTTTAAAAAATTTTTTTTTAAAAAGCTGACCTCCGCATTCTCAGTATGGGGGGAGGGGGTTAGCGTGTAAATCGGTTTTCCTCTCAGTGAGGCTAAAACGATGTCCATTGTGCCATATTCTTACTTTAACCCACATATAGTGGAAGCCTTTCCGGCAGTGTATGTAGGTCAGGAGAGAGAGTGTGTAAGTGGATGGCATTTTCAGCTCCACGTGTATCCACTCCCAGCAAAACTCGACCCTCACAAAAAGCCGGAGAAAAGGACTATGCATGGGAACGTGCAAAGGGAAAGCAGTCGTGGACTTCTGCTTTGAAAACTGGTGCAAAGAGTGCACAGTCTGTGCCCCAGTGCAGACAGTGTAAAGATCACCCTCACCCCCACAATATCAAGACAATTCTTTGAAAGGGTTTGGTCGGTTTCAATGAACTTCCCCAGTGTGGTTGGTTGAAAACAAGCAAATCATTTGAAAGCTGTGGAGGAGTGGCCTAGTGGTTTGAGCACCAGTCTTGCAATCCAGAGCTGCTCCTTGTGATCTTGGGCAAGTCACTTAACCCTCCATTGCCTCAGGTAGAAACTTAGATTGTGAGCCTTCCTGGGACAGAGAAATATCCAGAGTACCTGAATGTAACTCACCTTGAGCTACTACTGAAAAAGGTGTAAGCAAAATCAAAAAATAAATAAAAAAAATCTCTCCCCCATTTCCACCTCCCTGGTCAGTACAGATATTTCTAGTAGTACTGGATTCTTTTATAATGGAGAAGTCAGCAGTACAGCTGCTTGTGGAGGTTGTAGTCTCATTGGGATTACAAGCTGATTTCAAACACGGAAACTCCCCACAGAGGCCTGCAACCCATGCAGAGTTTCCCTTTGAAAATAAAGGCAATGCATAGATCACTTTTGAGCTTGCAAGGGAGCAAATCAGGGCCACTGAGAGTCAGAGCCGGGCCCGGGGCAAGGCCGCTGCCAGGCCCCCACCCCCCAAATTGGGACACACCCAGGGCCACCCCCTCCCACTCAGGATGCAGCCGCCGGGCCCCCCCCATCAGGACGCAGCTGATGGGACCCCCCACCCACAGTTAGGATACAGCCACCAAGTCTAACCTGGAATACAGCTTCTGCTGCTGCCACGAGAAATCCCAGCGCCAGGCCCCACTTTTAGGCTGGGAGGAGCTGACGCACTGACATGAGGGGCCCCACCCCCTACGCTGGTGCATCTGCTCCTTCCCAGCCTCCAAGGGGGGCCCGGCACTGCAGCCTGTCTGTCACCTGCTCCAGTATACCGGGACCGGTTCCCGATAGGAGCAGGAGAGAGACAGACCCCAGGACCCAGTGCAGGGCCCCCCTTGGAGGCCGGGCCCGGGGAATTTTGCCCCCCCTCGGGGGCCCTGGAGCAAATACAAAGCTTGCCATGGAAATTAAGCATGTAGATTGACTATTTAATCTCCTGTGTACAGTTTGCTTCCCTGTTCATTATATCATACTTTTACTTGTGGGGGGAGGGGGGCAATAATCATCCTATGGATTTATTTATTTATTTACAGCATTTATATCCCACAATTTCCCACCCACGGGCAGGCCCAATGTGGCTTACATAAGTTTTTTCAGGTTGGTTATTGCCCCCTTGGTAAAATGAGCATTTTTTTTAAAAACATGAAAAGTAGTTCATTGTCTGGAACCTCTCTTCATTCCCTGACCTCTGAGAGTGCCAGAGACTGCCACCGCAGTGCAGCTGTTTTAAGAGATGAACTCTGGAGCACAGGCAGTCTGGTCGTAATTCACTAATTCACTTAACTGTAGAGGTTTCTTCTCTTGTTTCTGTTTCAGTGTAACGTATGAGGATCCCCAGGCTGTTGGGGGGCTGGCATCTGCTCTTGATGTTCGACAGCAGAATGTGGAAGGGGTAGGTCCTTGCTTAGAGCCGCCTTTGGCATGTATCAAAACGATGGCCAGCTGACAAAGTTATTTGAGATCTTATGGGATACACATTGGTAAGATTAAAATTTTGCCTTGCTCCTGCTGTTTGGATCATTTCAGGCCGATTGTAGTTCCTTCATTACAGTTCACTACAAAGAAGACAGGAGAGCATGGGGTGCACAGTTTGATAGGTGACACAATGACTAAACAACCGTCTACTATACAGCAGTCACTAAGGGAGATACACAAAAGTCCCCATAAAGCACCGATCACTATTTCCAGCCGCTGAGCAGTGCATGCGCAGAACAGCCAATCGCTAAGCAAAACCGCATGCTCAAACAGCGTGTACTACACACTGTTGTAGAATTACCCCCTTAATAACCCAGTACTTTAAACCCATGCTCTGTGGGCGGGGTCCAGCAAGGGCCAATCAGACAAGAGACAGGGAGACAAAAAGGACTGGAAACAGGAGGGCACACCCATCCACAAAGAAACACAAGAGGTGACCCCACAGCTCCTCCTAGAGACAGGGAGGCTTATGCCCAGCACAACACTTACTTCCAAGCTGGCTGCTGGCCCTGATAAGGTATGTATGTATTATGATTTTTTTTACCACCTTTTTGAAGAAATTCACCCAAGTCATTGTACAGCAAGATAGCTCTTCTGTAGCTGAAGCCTCAGTATCAGTTTTCAAAAGTTGTGGATTGCTGGGAATGATTCGGTATTACTGAATTTTGTAGACATTGGCCTTGTAATATCTGTTTTCTGTGATGGTTGACAGGAATTGAACGTTGAAAATTATAGACTGAAACTGTCAAGCATGAATGATAGTGATCAAGTCTAGGGTTTCTCTTGAAGTGACCTTTGCTAATTGGGCTTCTCATTTTTTTTTTTTTTTTAGTTACATTTGTACCCCGCACTTTCCCACTCATGGCAGGCTCAATGCGGCTTACATATATAGGTACTTATTTGTACCTGGGGTTGTGGAGGGTTAAGTAACTTGCCCAGAGTCACAAGGAGCTGTGCCTGAAATGGGAATGGAACTCAGTTCCTCAGTTCCCCAGGACCCTGCATATGATATTCAAGATACCCATTCTCTTCTCCATCATCTCTTTTCTTTTCTCTTCTCTTCAGAGACCTATAACCATATTGCTCAGAGAATGAGTAAGAGGGAAAAAGTTAGAATTCTTTGCTCATAGTCTGCAGTACTGCCATGGAGCCACTAGGGGATTTTGATCCCACGTTACTCTTGCATCCAATTTCAAGCTCTTTGTTCCCTACTACTACTATAAATCATTTCTATAGCGCACCTCGTACATCAAAAGGAAGGAATCCTGTTGGTTAAGAGTTTGCTCAAAGTTTCTGCAGACAGGTCGTTTTCCTGGCCTCTAAACCTGCATGGACAAGAACTGTAATGTTTCAAAGGTTGTGTTTCACCTTGTCAGAAAAGTGAACCCGAAGACAAATAGCACTGGGTCAGTGCATGCAGGGACCTGGCAGCCGTCCCTATGCAAATGTATATCAGCTTTGTCCAGGTGAAAGCTTGCCTAGTGAGCACCAAGACAGGGCTGTTGAAAACAGAGAATAGTTAAATGTTGAACCAGACGCTAAAGTGTGGTTTCTGCTTGTATGTTAGTTTCATAGCATGTCTTCTGATAGGATAAACATAAAGGAATCCTGTTCAGAAGGAATGGATCCTAAGGAGCTTAGCCGAGATTGGGTGGCAGAGCCGGTGGCGGGAGGCGGGGATAATGCTGGGCAGACTTATACGGTCTGTGCCAGAGCCGGTGGTGGGAGGCAGGGATAGTGCTGGGAAGACTTATACAGTCTGTACTCTGAAAAGGACAGGTACAAATCAAGGTAAGGTATACACAAAAAGTAGCACATATGAGTTTATCTTGTTGGGCAGACTGGATGGACCGTGCAGGTCTTTTTCTGCCGTCATCTACTATGTTACTATGATTGCTGACGTATGACTGGATTTGTTGCTACTCAGCCATATAATTCCTGTCAAAACTCCAACTTTTGTGATTTTAGTCCCAAAGAGGTTTCTACCAGAATTTTTTCCCCTAGAGTTTCTATGTAGAGAATAGGCCACTCCTTTATACACTTGCGCTGGTAGAAGATGGCCACTTAATCAGATACTGAGAACCGAATTTTGATGGCACCTTCAGACAGCTGGATTTTATTCCAGTACAGTGCCTGGGCACTGAGATTTCAAATTTTAGCTTAAACACAACTGATGAAAAATGCTATCTAAGGAAGTTTTCGGAATCTCAGTGAGATTCCCAAAGGGAAAATAAGTTGCTATTATTATTTTTGTGTGTGTGTGACACCAGGGAGTGGCCAAGAATCCCCTGTGCATGCAGTAAGCATCAGGTCACACAAGTAACAAGTATTTGCTCCATCTTTGTAGGGTAAAGAAAGCAGGCTGATGAATGAAAACGGTCTCTATTGCATGTGTATGTATAGTCTATTGCTCTGTTTATTATGGTCATCATTCAGCGTTGTCTCTTTCATGGATCTTGCTTTCCTCTCATTTCACGGGATTTCTGTTATCAATACAGAAGAGAGGTAGAGGTGGGACCCCAGACTTGGAGCCCATAGACAAGTGGTTGATTGCACAAGGAATGGTGAGAACATCCCCAGTGACACTGGTACTACTGTGTACTACTCGCTACCTGACCTTAGAACCCCCTCACAAAATAACAAGCCTCCTCTTTACTACCTTCTGCCAAACTCTCTCAGCTCAGACGGTACAAGGACACTCTTCCCATACTCCGGGATTTATAGCTCCTTTCTGTAAATGTCTCCAAATCCTACAAGCAATACTGAGGCCCAGGGTAGAAATTTGCAAGGGGGCCACTGTGCTGCCTTCAGTTTCAGGCAGACTTGGCCCGCCCCCTAACGTTGTTCCTGATTACACAGTAGTCCGATGGCTATCTATGATAACTTGAGAATCCTCCGGACTCAGGGAAAACTGTTTATTCCTTGTACTGCCTTCATTCACATATACAGTATCCACTTTTCCCAGATAAACACAAGAGAATGAAATGTGGCATCTGATGGGGTGGGCGTGGCCAGAGTAAAATTTAACCAACAATGGAAGAGAACCGCAAACAGATAAAGTACAGGAACTAAATTCATGCAAAATAAGCTCAGTTCACATTTTACATCATTGTTATACTGTGCACATAAACCAGCAGCAAGTCTGGAGCTGGGGAAGAAGGGAAGCTGACTTGTCTCCAGTTCTGACCTGATGCTGGCTTTAGGTCAGGAAGGCCACCTATCACCAGCATGGATGTTGCTACTAATTGGGTTTCTGCCAGGTACTTGTGACCTGGATTGGCTACTGTTGGAAACAAGATACTGGGCTAGGTGGACCATTGGTCTGACCCAGTATGGTTATTCTTATGTTCTTATACAGGGAAGGAGGGCTGAGGAAAGGAGCAAATTTCCTTAGTGTTGTTTGCAGACTCTCATCCTGATCTGCCTTGGCTCTGTAGCCTTTCTGTACAAAGTAAAGGTATACTATGAAATGTTATTTAATTGTTGAAATAATAAAACTACCCCACCAAAACCGTCACATTCTGCTAACATTGTGGCTTATATGAGTATGCACAGTATACAAACGGGCCTCCTCAGCCAGGCCACTGTTTGCGTTATAGAAAGGCACCAGTGATCGCCTCCTGCTGGCTGTGCAGTTACAGCAGGTGTGGTGCCAGCTGGGATTTCATAGGTTAGGGTCAGAAGTCAAATCTCTTCAGGGGTCAGGAAGAACTGTGTTAGGGGAACCATCAAACTAAACGAGAAAATCCTGAGCTTCCCACCAAGCTGGCATCTGCTCAGGTAATTAAATTGCGTAAAACCTGAAGAGGCTCACTTTAAAGTGAACCTCAGTGTGGCATCAGCAGTCATAGGTGGGGAGGGTGATAAATAACACGGTACACTCATATCCTAGCCACAGCCGTGACCTACAGTAACATGAGCAATTACACGACCTCTGAAAGGAAGTTTATTTGCTCGTACACACGTGGAGCTACTTGGGACTTTGCACAGGCAGCTGTCTATATTTGTCATGGCCCATATTTTACTTTTTTTTTTTTTTTTGAGCGGATGTTAGCATTCAGTGTGTTTTCAGGTGCAAAGATCTACATTTGTTGCTCAGGCAATAAAGCTGCCTCCAAGCCCAGTGCGTTCGTACATGATGTTTTCCAGTACCAGCTAAAGGAAGACAGTAAGGATCCAAGTTCAGGGGAGTTGGGCATTAAGAAAGCAGGATTAGAGCGCAACTGAAACCAGGGTTTTCAGTTTCAGCAAAAACTGAGTCTCTCAACGCCCCTCCGTGACCAAAAGCGGGTTGCACAGTTCCCTGGTCCCATCCTCCAACAGAAAGCCACCGCCGCCACCTGAATGAAAGCTACCACTTTCCTACTACCCAAACGTCCTCATTGGACCTGTCTTAGAAGTCCTAGTCGTCTAGTCACCTCATCAGGGCAGAAGCAATCCCCCAGTCACACAGCAGCAACATCCCGCGTGGGCATGGGGGTTTGCTCCTGCACACTAGAGCACCAGGGCTTCTGTGGTGCCAACGGGTGGTGGGAGAGGGGCAGATTTTCAGCCAAATCTGGATTTTGGGCCGGTTTCGACACTGAAATTTGGTCAGCCTCTAACTGGTATTTTGTTAGGCGGTGAGTGCTTCCATCTGTAAAATGAGAAGAACGCTCTGACGCTAGAACGGGATGCATTTTGGAGCTGTCTAGTATCAGCTTGTGGTTTTCTGGACTGGAAATGGGATACTGCAATATGTGTTGAGAATGCAGGTGGTCTCCAGGCATAGCTGCTAGAGTGCTGATCTGACCATTTCTGACCCCCACCCCCCCCTCACACAGATGTCGCCTAGAATAAAACCAAACTGAAATTGTCTGTGTCCGTAGCTTAGCTGACTGTGTTTTAACCATTTGTATTAATATCATTTTGAAGCACAGTGGATTTCTCATCTAAGACCACCCTGAAGACCAAAGAATTGCTCGCCTGTGTTAGCACTCTAAAAGGCTGATTTTATAAGTGGTCACAAAGCAGGATTTCATTCATCTGGAATCCACTGTGCTCCCTTCCTGTTTAAGCACAATACTAGCAGTCTCTAACGATGTACAGATTCTTTCTTTGGTAACTTTTTGTGCTTTTGTACCAAGAAAAGAGTAGAAAAAGCCAAATATATATCCTTAAGTGCGAACAACTGAAACATTATCAGTGAAAAGTGCAGGACTGAGGGCAGCATTCCTGAGCTTGAGCAGTTTTTCCTTGCTCTAGAAAGGACACCCAGATTACTGTGCCATCCCCGGCCTCTGATGTGGACCCGGGTTCAGAAGTGTAAGTGAGCTGGGAAGCACTTGACTATGCTGAACGTTTACCATCAAGTCTTGCAAACTCAGCACTGGAATGAATTTAATTTAACATGAGCATTTTTATTCTGCTTTACCTTTCAGCTCAAGGCCGATTACAGTTTTACATACATATTACACAGCTTTCATTTCTCTCCAGTACTCAAGCCAGTGCAGACCACGCGCCACAGCTGCTCTCTGATTGGCTCTTGCTGCTGACAGGTTGATGTATCAAACATAAATTCAGTTTTGTGTCCCACGCTCAGGGGCGTAGCTAGACTTCGACGGGAGGGGGGTCCAGAGCCCAAGGTGAGGAGGCACATTTTAGCCCCCCCCCCCCTGCCGCCGCCGCCGCCACCACCACCAACAGCTTTGACCACCCCCCCCCCCCCCCCGCCGACAACCCTCTCGACCCCCCCCCCCCCCCGCCAACAACCCTCTCGACCCCCCCCCCCCCCCCACTGCCAACCCTCCCCCGCCGTTGCTGGCAGGGGACCCCAACCCCTGCCAGCCGAGATCCTCTTCTTCCGGCGCAAGGCTTTGTTCTGTTTCTGAGTCTGACGTCGTGCAGGATGTCAGACTCACAGAAACAGAACGAAGCCTTGCGCTGGAAGAAGAGGACCTCGGCTGGCAGGGGCTCGGGTCCCCCGCCAGCAAAGGTAAGCAACGGCGGGTTGGCAGCGGGAGGGGGGGGGGTCCAGGGCCAAATCTACGGGGCCCAGGCCCCCTTGTCCCACGTAGCTACGCCACTTCCCACGCTGTGGCTTTTTTGTTTGCATTTTACCTGTTGAAATGTAATCTGGTTAAATAAATATTTCCTAATATAATGCCATTTGTGTACAAGACACTTCCCCCCGATTTTGGGCACGCAGGGGTCATTTACACACAAAACTAAATTAGCTGATTGGCACTAAATTGCCAATTAAGTACTAATAATTGGCATCGACAAGTGCTAATCTTGTAAATGACTAGATTCTAGATAGCACACCTAAAAAATTGGCGCATAAAATATGTCTAGTTGTATTCTATAGAATACGCCGAGCGCCTGTCCACACGACTAAATTAGGCACAGACCAGGTGTATTCTATAACAACACACAGATTTTAGAAACACCTGTGACCTGCCTATGGCCACGCCCCCTTTTCAGTTATGTGACTTAGAATTTATGTGCATCACATTATAGAATGCGCGTAGACAGTTTTGTGTGTAAATTGTAATTAATGCCAATTAGTGTCAATAATTGCTTGTTAATTGCCAGTTATCAGCACTGATTTATCTATTATTTTTATTATGACATTTCTACCCCGCATTTTCCCAAGAAAGCTCAGGTTCAAATAACAAATTAAGAAGAAACATTACAAGACAATTAATACAAGAATGCAACTATTAAAAAAAATTCTTTTCATATTAGCTGAACACGGATCTAAAGAAGTGGGCTTTAAAAAGTAAACTTCTAAATGACATATAATCGACTGAGTGTCTGATATACTTGGGTCATGATTGACTTGTTAACTAATTAAGTCGCATGCGCAGAACCCAACGCAAAACCCAAAACAAGGTCAGATTTACACAAAATCGTACTCAATTTCTGTGGCGCACAACTCCAAGGAGGTCGTGGTTGTGGGAGGTCCAGGGGCGAGTCAGATAACTGCCAATATTTGGGCTGAACTTTTAGACCAGCCATTGACTCTGCATAACTGCCCGCGCCTTGAGATAGGCGCCCAAAATGCGGACTTACTTGAGTGTTCTGTAATGGTAACTGTGCGCAATATTGCAGTTAACAGAATCGGTACCCAAGTTTTACGTCCTTTACTGAATTGAGCCCTTTGTGTGGTTACAGCATTTTGTCCCCAGTTTGCAGTCTGAGTTTGAGCGTAATCAGGGGCAGACCCGGTGAGTGGTCCATGTGCCCCTAACTCTTACTGGTTCTGCTTTTACAGAGTGACTTTCATTATAGCGTTAACATGCTTTCTTCTGTTCTGTGAGGGAGGGGATTTACGTGGTTAGTCACTTGCAAGATTTATTCTCCTTCTGGGATGATAAATCCTATAGGCCTCGGACACCTTGTATGATTTGGTGCTCAGCAGTCTTGTGCTGGCACAGAAAAATTATGTCTATTAACATATGGAAACTGAAAGCAAACTATACAATCAAAAAGTGTACTATAAATCTATTAATGAACATCTTAAGTGGCTCTTCAGAGTAGATCTGGAGGGTAAGGAATAACCAGAGTACCTGAATGTAACTCACCTAGAGCTACTACTGAAAAAGGTGTGAGCAAAATCTAAATAAATAAGGAAGCTGGGGATGGTGCATTCCCTCTGCTAGGGGGTATAAAGACATTTCACACTCACCTTTGATCTCTGTATCATCTACTCTGAACCTTGTTATCTTCAGAATCCTCCTCTATACTGATAAGGCCACAGTTACCCTGGTCACTTTAAAGCAAGTGTGTGAAAACTAGAGAATAACTCTCAGTGGCTCTGGATTACCAGGAGCTGATTTCTGAAGTGGAAAAACACTGAGACATTTTGCATGCAGAAGCTGTAGTCATTAATCCATAGATACTTCTAATTCTCACAGTGTACATACACCATTGGTTCTTCATGGTGGTACAGCCTTTAGTTCCCCAGATAGATGGTGGGAGAGGACAAACAAGGAACAGATGCAAAGAGGATGGTGGCGGCTGGAGTCTATATTGCACAGAGCTAAGATATCCGTTAGTTGTATCTCCTTGAAGTGAGAGAACAATTAGGATATTGGATTTTTGCTGGTATCACCATATACTGATTAACGCCACCCAAGCTGCCTATATTCTGAAAGCAACTCCTCTCTTGTATCCCGCCTAACTCTCATTTCCTCCTGGAGCTCATGACAGAGATGTTTGGCAGCTTGTTGGGAAAAGATTGATGGATTTAAAGTGAAAAAGGAAGGTCAGTAGTGATGGCTTTAAGATAATTGCTTTCATGGGAGTAAGAAGCCCACCATGGAAAGTCAGGTCAGACACCACCCCTCCCTCGACTAACCTAACACCCCTTCCTCGGCCCCACATGAAAACCACCCGGAAGCCTGCCCACCAGGGGCGTAGCCAGACAACAGATTTTGGGTGGGCCTAGGCAAGAAGTGGGTGGGTACCAAGTGTTCTCTCCTCCCTCCCCCCCCAACCCCACCTCCCAAAAAATATCTCAGTTGAAAGGAAAACGTTTCTTTCCACCTTGGCAGTCTGCAGCAGGCATGCGCTGAAAACTGAGCATGTGCAGGTGCCGGTATCACGGAGAGTAGCATTTTTGTTACCATCAGGGAGAAGTCTTCAGCTGGCGGAGCTTGGGATCCCCACCAGCTACCGCTAAACATGTGCTACTGTTGGGTGGGCCTGAAGCCCACCCAGGCCCACCTGTGGCTACGCCACTGCTGCCCACCTTTACCCCAGGGTGGGCTGATCTCAGGGACAGGAGCATGCCAGCTATTAGATAAAATATGATGAGTGTGGATTTGGTTCATTTGTGCAACTTAAAACCTTTAGGAGGTCGTTCCCTAACGGTTAGTGCTAATACGGGGGTGGCGGAGAATCTGCCACAGAACCCATTGTGTAAAGTGGGCACTATGGCAGAAAACACATTAATTGTTAGTGTTCACTGACAGTGTGCTTAATTAATATAATGCTTGTTAAAAAGTGTTAATATGAATTTATGAAACAAACTGAAAAAGTGTCCAAAAATTGTGAAAAAAATCTGAAAATGACTTGAAAGGCTTTTCTTCTACATCCTTAGTATACGTGTAGGTATTATAGTTCCCCTGTGAGTCTGCATAGCTGGAGGAAGGAAGAAATGAGATGTTCAAGTTTCCTGTGCAGGCCAGGACATACCTAATAGAGTTACAGTATAGCAATGATGTCACTGTAAGTACACAAGCAGCGACAACAAAGAGAGTCCAAGCAGCGCCATACTGCCTCAATCCAAATGCCCATCAAGTCCACTGTCCTGTTTCCAGAAGTGGCTGGTCCAAGTCAAAAGTACCTGACGGGATCCCCAAAGTAAATAGTTTCCTCATGCTACTTACCCCCCCCCCCCCAAAAAAAAAAAAAAATAAGCAAGATTTTATGGACTTTTCCTCCAGGAACTTGTCCAAATCCTTTTGAAACCCAGCTACATGAACTGCTTTTACCACATCATCCAGCAACAAGTTCCAGAGCATAAAAAAATATTTTCTCCTATTTGTTTTAAGTGTACTACATGGTAACATCATGGTATGTCCCCAGTCTTTGGAAGGTGTTCCCTGGTTTTGCTGCATATGTAAGAATTTTTCGTGGAAAGAAATTCTCAGCGGTTCTCAGGCTTTATTATAATGGACTGTTGGTCTATAATTTTGACAAGCACAGGAAGCTTTGAAGAGCAACCACTTCCGCTGAGCTATGATGTAGGGGGAGCAGGATTCAACCAGTGGCCAACGCTTACATTTCCCTATTAGTGGCATAAACAGCTGACTCTTGTGGTAAAAGGTCTCCTAGGGAGGGAAGAATGAGCTGCTGGAGCTGTGAAATAGCTTCTTCAGGATTATGCCCTCAGACCTAAAACAACAGAAAGGCAATAAGACAGGCAGAAGACAGGAGCCTCGTGGTGGAAATGGGATATTCAGACTTGTTGATTGACATCAGTGGGATTTTTGTTTCGCGTATGTTTTGATCTCTAATACTGAAGTGGTTCATTATAAAGTGCATTTATCGTCTCTTAAATAAATTAGGAACAGCTTTATAGCCCAGTACAGAGCCTGTAACTGCTATTTATATTAGAAATACAGCTGTATGTATCTTCCATCTACCTACATTTTTAAAAAATGGCCAAGATGTTTTCAGCCAGGAGACCTTGGTTTGTTCTCACTGAATCAAAAAGTTATCCACTGTGAGAATCTGTAGCCTCCTCTTAACTCCCCTCATGCTTCCAATCACTTTGAATATTTTGATCTCATTGTGCCTCTTATGATTTTATTGATGTTTAATTTATGCATTTGCCTTTGGTTGCATTTCCATGAATTTTCCATTTGTGCTTTCATTTTATTTCTGTTTCCACCCCCACCCCACCCCCAACCCCCTTTTCCTGTACCCTTATGTTTTTTTTCTCCATTGTTCTGTGCCCGTCATTGTGGATGTATTTGTGGCTTTGCCCGGCTTGCTGTGTCCCTTGCTGTGCTCCGTAGATCCCGGTTGCACAGCCCTCCGTCATGGATGACATTGAGGAGTGGCTCAGTACCGACTTGGTGAGATTCTTTTAAATTCAGTTTCTCCTTAACAAAATAGCTTGTTGTAGATACCTGTTTTCCAATTTCCTGTGTACAGATTTAGGCTTTGATGCAGTAACCAGTGCGAAAGAACACTGCGTAAGCTTCAGCGCACAGCGTTCTAACACATATGCTAAAAAAATCTTTTACGACTGTTAAAAGCGAACTACTGTATTTTTACACATAACATGCCCACGTGTATAATGAACCCAGGGGTCCTTTTACTAAGCTGCGGTCAAAGGGGGCCTACGTTACCATCAACGCGTATTTTTAATATGCACTGAGGCCCTCTTTCACCACAGTAGGTAAAAGTCTGTTGTCTTTTTTTTTTTTTTTTGGGAAAAGGAATGGCCATTCAGTAAGTGAACCACTTTCCGCGCAGCCATTTCGGGGGTGGGGGGGTGGGAGCACTTACCGCCACCCATTGAGGTGGGGCGGTAAGTGCTCGTGCGCTAACCCGGCGGTAACTGCCCGGTTACCGCCAGGCAAGCACCAGCGCTACAAAATTGAAAATATTTTTGTAGCTCCGGAAATGGTGTGCGCTGGGGATGGGAATTACCGCTGGGCTCTTGCGGTAGTTCCGGATTGGAATGTAGCAAGTAAAAAGGCCCCCCAAATTGCATGTCTGTATATATATTTTTTTAATCTGGTATAACGCACCTACGCATATAATACACCCTATACCGGTTTACTTTTCTAAGATGCTAATTGCAAAACTAATGCATTTGTGTTTAAGGACTTTTCTTTTTAGATTCCCACAGGTATTATTAGTGCAAAAAACCTGCAAAAAATCTAAAAAGAAAAAGCCTTAAAAACCAATGTGCTAATTTTGCAACTAGCACATCTTAGTAAAAATATACTGGTATAGTGAGCAGGCGTGTACGTGGTTTGTAAAAATGCATATACCATGCAAGTTATATGTGTGAAAACACCATAATGGCATTCAAATTACTGTGACATTCATAAAGTGTGTGTTAGGAAGAATAGCAGGAGTCCACCATGGCAATATGCAGCAGTAAAATGTTTCCCTTCCTGTCAGTGCACGAATGGGGACTGGCCCATGCACTAAGATGAAGGGAAACAGACTCCTCGAACCCTGCTGTCCGTCCCCATCGTTTGGAGCCGGCTATCTGCCAATATTAACTGGGCAGTGCCGCTGACAATCAGCACGAACCGGGCCGCACAGTGACGTTAAGGGGGTGGAGTCGGGGAAGTGTTGGCAATATTCAGTGCTGGTGCCATGAGACCGCACAAATATTGGCCCTGATTGTGCCCAATTAGCTATGCAGGTACCGTCACCCACGTAACTTCCAGGTACCAGACTGAAGTATTCCGATCCCTCCCCTCCCTCCCACCCCCGGAACTGCAACAGCTCTCCCCATTCCACCCCCCTAGAACTGCAAAGACCCCCCCCCTTCCAATCCCCCTCCCAACCCCTTGAAACTAGAAAAGACCTCCCCTCTGATATCCCCTTCCTTCTGACCCCCCCCCCCCAAGGATTTCCCTTGTCCCACCCCTGTAGGCCCCCCTGGGCTACTTCAAAATGGCTGCTATGATGTGTAGCTGAAGTACAGCAAGACCTGACGCTAGAGGTCACGGCAACCATTTTGATGGGGGAGTCGCAGTGGGCATCACTCCTGCTCTTTCTATTGCTAGACCAGGGATCAAAATGGTAGGCCGAGGGGGAGATCCTGGGGGGGGCAGTTGCTCTTCTGAGGGGGTGGGAGGAAGGGGGATCCAAATGGGAGGGTGAGTTGGGACCTGACCAAATACCCTTATGTGGTGCCCAGCTGAATATCAGCCAGGACCTGCATAATTTCCGGCGGCTGCTTCTTATCCGCTCAGGCCTAGATATTTAATGCCAATGCTCGCACATTGCCTGGAATTGAATATGTAGGTCTAATTTAGCCAACAACAGTAAGTGTTTTTAAAAAACGCTTACTTTCTCCGGTTGAATATCGACTGGCCCATTAATATCAGTCTTTAATATGTACAATAAACATTGTGTTCACACATAATAATGGCTGGTATGAATGCGGTCAAGTACATTAACCCTTTAGCTTTTCTTTCTGGCAGCAATATTCAAAGGGATTTTCTGCAGGTAAATAGTTACCACCCCCGCCCATTCCCCTCAGTTCCGGGAACAATGCACCCGCTGTCCACTTCATGCCTACATTCCCCTGTAAAGAACAGGGGGCAGTGCCAGGACCCTGT
This sequence comes from Microcaecilia unicolor, assembly GCF_901765095.1. NCBI lineage: Eukaryota > Metazoa > Chordata > Amphibia > Gymnophiona > Siphonopidae > Microcaecilia > Microcaecilia unicolor. The sequence continues at coordinate 8,895,371 of NC_044038.1, forward strand.
CAATAAATCCATACACAGAGAGGGGATTTTTTAACTTCCTGAATTTTTTAATTAACTTCAAAAATAATCTTGAAAAGACAAGTCAGCATGACTTGAGGGGATCCAAATTCTAGGAAAATAAAGGGAATGTATCGAGATAACTCTGCAAAGGCAGCATTCAAGGAATTTGGGTGATCGGAGCTACTTCTTTCATAGATGAGGAGTTTTGCTTTCTAAAGGAACTTGCAGGTTCATGGGTATAAAATATAGAGCCCCATTGGGAGGTGGGAAGAGGGCATTAAAAATTGCCCATTGTACTCCTAATCAGTTCATAATTTCCCTCTGCCCCAGACTCGTTTATTGCACAATGCGGTTAAGCTACTACAACAGAAACCAGTTTATTCTTAACCCGCAATAAATTATCGAATGGTAGGGAAAAATCTTTCTCCCTACAAAGACCCTGCCCACTTTTCTTATTTCTTAAAGTTAACAAAGAAAAGTGTCCTAAGTGGCAGCAACGCTGTTCCAGCATTCTATAGAAAGCTTCTTCTGCACCCCTGGCCAGAAATGTGGTCAGAGGAAACCCTTTTGACCCCACTAAGGCTTAGGGTGGGTGAGCATCTTTTTAATGCCAATAAAAGGATGCAGTGAAGGAGAAGGCTGTTTACTGTAAATAGATACCACTTAAGTGGCACCTTAGTTATGGGTTGAGGGCATAGACGCCCCGGATAAGAGGCTTGGGGAGGCTAAGCCTCCCCAGCCCAATCGTGGACTTCCGCTTGTGATGTAGCCCCCCCCCCCCCCCCCCCCGCCCCGCGCATTTTGATCTTTTATTTCCGTGGCAGCGACGTCAATGAAGAAAAAGACACTACAGGCTCGCCGCCAGCTTCTCCCTTCTCTCTGCACACAGTGTCCCGCCTTCTGCGGTGATGCATTTCCTGTTTCCGCGAGGGCGGGACACTGTGTACAGAGAGAAGGGAGAAGCTGGCGGCGAGCCTGTAGTGTCTTTTTCTTCATTGACGTCGCTGCCACGGAGCGTATGGAGGTAAGCTCCGCCCCCTTTAGCCTCCCCAAACAGTTGGGCTACCGACCGTCTATGGTTGAGGGTGAGAAGCAGGAAATGGAAAAGGGATCCAACCTTGCAAATCATTTTCTTAGTTTTCAGTTAATTAAATGAAGACTGCTTTCCTTGAAATAAGGGAAGTTGTAATTTTGCCAGCAGTAGGTACTTTTCCTCTCATGTGTATGTCTATAAATGGTGTATTTTAAGTGGCTATTTGAGTCATTGAAAAATGGTTAAATATAACATTGATGAGGATGTCTGGGGTGTTGACTCTTCTCTTTCTTTCATCCACAGAAAGGAGATGATCTAGAGGAAGGTGTAACCAGTGAAGGTAAGCCACAGCCTGCAACACTATATGCTGTACCACCCTCCTGCTGCAGAGGGTCTAAAGCATGTATTCAGGAATAAACAATCAACTCAATAAATGGAGTGAGGTATGCTGGTCGGGTTTTCAAGATATTTACATTGAAGATTGCTAAAGAGTTGTTTGCATCACAAATCTATCTCATTCGTATTTGTGGTGGGTGTGTCGAAAAACGTGGCTGGCTAGAGAGTAGTACTCTAGAACAGGGTTGAAAACTTTTACTGTATGAGCTACTTTGGGCCATATGTGGCTCCAGTCGTACAGACTAAAGGAGGTGAGAAATTCTACACAGTGCAACGCATGTCAAGAGAAGCTGATGTTATGGAAGATTGGGTGTCCCAGTTGATCGTTGCCTGTTGTAGATTGATAGTGATCAGTATCGGACGACTGGTTCTTGGTTTATTCTAGTTTCCATTGGTTGAGGTGTTATGGACTCGGCAGTGGTTTCGGTGGTGAAGTGGGATCGATAGATTAATTTTATTTTTATTTATTTTAGTTACATTTGTACCCCGCGCTTTCCCGCTCAATGCGGCTTACATATACAGGTACTTATTTGTACCTGGGGCAATGGAGGGTTAAGTGACTTGTGCCTGAAGTGGGAATCGAACTCAGTTCCTCAGGACCAGAGTCCACCACCCTAAGCACTAGACCACTCCTCCACCCCTTTTTTCCTTTCTGGCCCAATGCGTGATTTTGTAACCTGGTGGGCACAGGTCTAGGATTATGGGGTCCTTTTGGTCATGGATCCAGGTTTCAGTGATGAAGAGTAGGTCAAGATTATCTGATGTGATCCAGTCTGTGAGTGTTTCTGTTTTGTTTACAGCGGATCTGGTGTTAATGTAGCCCACTTGAATTATTTGGGTTGGATCTTCTATGTTTGTTGATGTATGGACTTTTATTAGTTGTCGTGTCTTTGTTGAGGTGGGCTTGTTAGGGCCTTTCTTTCCTTTCTGCTGTGCTTGTCCGCATGTTGGAGTTTTTCTTTTGTTGGAGCTATTGTTGGTACGATGAGGTGAGGTGTATCTAGTCAGACTCTGATGATTTTGTAGTATTGGTATGATGTTGCTTTCTGATAGTGGGGTGGTTACTGTTATGTGGAGCAGTGTTAGGGAGTAGGTTGTTAGGAGTAGTTTTAGGGTATGTTGGTTTCTAATCGCTGTGAATTTCTGGTGGGACCATGTTATGCTGATTGGGTGTGTGTTAGATCTTACCTGGGGTAATCGACATAAGATCGGTCTGCTTCCTTAGGATGTGGTCTGGCATTCGTGGCCTGGACTGGCCACTACTGGAATCAGGATCCTGGTCTTGAACTTCGGAGAGACTGCTGTCTGTTCCGTTGAGGCTGTTCTCATGTGTAGGTTGAAAAGGTTTTGTTTGTTTTTTTAATGCGGTTCTCTTTTAATTAGATGAACATGGTCGCAGTGGGGGCTGGATCTGGTTATAATCCCTCCGATTTAGACAGGGACAATGTAGGGGATTATAGCTTAGACACTCTTTACCTGCCAATAGAGTCCCTCATATAATGCCCAGTCCTGACCTGGATCTCTATTGTCGGGTCTCTCGTGGCTCCTCAGTTACAGGAATTATAGGCGTCTGGGGTTGTTCTCGCGATTGTCCACTCTCCGCCAACACAGGCGCTGATGGTCCGTTCGCGGTTCACCTCTCGTTTGTGGACGCGGGCGGGTCGTTCACAATGCGGCCGCCGGCTCGTGAGGGGGGGGGTTCAATCCTCTCAATCTCTCGCGGCGTGGTTCAGTCGCTGCCTCTGAGCGCTTCCCTGCACGCCCGCTCTCCCCCGTCGATGCCTGCGTCTTTCCTGTCCTCCCAGCTCAGTTGGCCAGCCGATCGATCGGTGCTGTTCCCAGCACGCCGCTGAAGTGGGGGCCGCCCCCACCGGTCTGAGGTGGGACTGGACGCCTGTGCAGTGATGAGCCAAGGCAGGGATTGACGCCGGCCAGTGCTCCCACGATGTGCTGCGGGATTGAGGGGCACCGCTGCTCATTCGGCAATGCCAGGGGGGAGTGTGACTGCTGTGGTCGGGGCCAGGGCAGCGCTGGACCTGAGGTGGCAGGGGCCGAGATCGGCACTCGGGGGTGGCTCGGCCCGGGTGGGATTACCCAAGGACTTCCTGGGTGTGTCTGTGCTCACCAGTCTTTCCACTGGTAGGCCCCTGGTCTCAGCTCAGTCCCGGTTCGGGCCGAGAGTCTGGTGGTCCCGCTCTTCGGCCGATTTCTGACTTGGGTCCCAGGAGCTGCCTGCTCACGCGACCATCTAGTCGGCGGCCATTTTGAGAACGTAGGGTGTCCCTCACGTTTGAAAAAGCGATTTTCTGTACATTAGGCTGGGGGGGGGGGGGGGGTTCGGGAAAGTTGGGTGAAAAGTTATTTCTAGGCAAAGCTTGTATTCTGGGAAATAAATGTATTCTTAACCATTGGATTCAGGATCATCCCCCCTCTGTTTGGTATTGGAGGAATAAATTACATCAACTCATGATATGGGAGTCAGAGGGTGCCCACTTGTCTCCGAAGAGACAGCAGATGTTTCTGACGATCTGGGGGGGGGGGGGGGGGGGCTTATTGGAATAGAGTTTCTCCTGCAGCTCGGAGTCAAATTTTGAACATATTTTCGCTGGGCCGTTGAGGACGGCTGCGTGGGGAGGACCAGGCATCACGGATGGGTTGGGGATTAGGGGATAGAGGTTATATTACTTGAGGGTAGGTCGGACTAGAAGGGCAAAGGGCAGGCCTACACATGTGGAACCACTGTTCTTGGGTGGGGTTTGTGGGAGGAGGGATTTGGGGAGCGGGTTGGGGGGTAGGAAGTATAGGGAGGGATGTGAGGACATGGAGGACTAATGGTCTTTCTGGAGGTAGTTGTTATGTTGGGATGCTTAGTATCTGTTTTCAAAGTCTATGCAAGATATATTGTTCGTTATTGAGCAGCTGTCAAATAAGACTGTTTCTAGTTAAACATACAGATCATAACACAAAGGGACAGAAACTTTATGTCGTAGGAGACTAAGGAAGGATAAAAGTGCTTTAAATAAGTTCACTGTAAATGGGATTTGATGAGGGTCTGTGTTTAATGTTATACATAGAATAGAGGTGCGGGGTGGGGATCAACTGCTTAAAAAAAAAAAAGAATGAGGCAGAAATGTAATAGTTTGCCCACACTACGTACTTCTTGTTCTCTGAATCAGTATGCAATTCTACTGTGGACATGTCTCTTCTGTATTGACCTCAATAAAAACCGTTGAATATAAAATGAAAAAAATACCATAACATCCAGAATACATAATGGGGTCTGTACATTAAAACAGTGCTTATCAAGCTTTTTGTGGCGGTAACCCCACGACCGTGGCCAAATAGAGTTGTGTGACTCCCTGAAGGTGCAGAATAAGGATTTTTTTTTTTCTCTACAGAGATCCTGCCCAGGTTTTGCGACTCTATTTGAAGTCGCAACCCACAGTTTGGGAAGCTCTGCATTAAAGCCTAGGACACACACTAAAACTATTTGGTGTGCTGTACAGAAGTATTTTCCCTTTGAAAATTGTCTCCCTGTGGATATTTCTGCCTGTTTCTGTGAGCACTTTTTCTGGACAAAATCGAGTGTACAGTTCTGAAAATGCTAGATAACACATTTGCTGCTGTCCGCTCCCCCCCACCCCCCCATCTACCCCCTCAACCCCTGGGAATGCTTTCATAGACATGTGAGTGAGTAAAAGAAGTCATGTTTTTTTCTTTTAACTGCATACGGGGTGGGTAGTTTTCAAAATTCCCTTGTAATCTGTTAAGCAGCGTTTGAAAGCTACTTTGTAAATTTTTTTTGTACTTGGCTTTTAAAATTTTAGCACAAATTTTCCTTAGTACAGTCAGCATACAGTAGGTTCCAGTATTTGATATTTGCTAACTACATCTTTACAGAATTGTACTGGGGGATATAGGACTTTATTTTGTAAGGATCTCTTGTGTGGGATTATACCCCATAAGAGAGATGCTGGTATGTTTCTTCAGGAAGCCCTGGGATGCGATTCTTTTAACAAGTGAATGCCTCTGTATTGCAGAGTTTGACAGGTTTTTAGAAGAAAGAGCCAAAGCCTCAGAGAGAGTTCCAGACTTACCATCTCCGCCTGTCAATAACCCCAACCCTCCTGTGAATACACCTAGTTGTAAGAAGCCAGGAAGCTCGGAGGACGCGCTCTTCGCGCTGTAAAGAACCACGTCCCTGAGGAAGAAATGTCCCTGTACAGTCACAAGCTGAAGTTAATGAGACCCCTCTGCTCTTTTATCATTCACTGCCTGTCTCAGTAGGACTTGTCAATAACCTTAACATACTCCAACGTTACTCATGCATTCACGAACACTAACTTATCAATTTTTTTTTTTATCCGAGCTGAATTAAACCAGCAGTGGATGTTTTAAAGAAAAATGAGGGAATAGGAATGGGGACAGCTCTTTTTCTAAATGCACAATATCTTTAGCAGTCTGAAAGAAGGGTGGCAAAGAAAGAGCAACCCTGTCCTTGCCCTTTGAAAGCATGTGGTGAAGGTACGGAATGCAGTTTCTGGGGTCATAAGGGAAGAAAATCCAGAAGGAGCAGGATGTAGGCATTTTTCTCCTGTTGAGGTGAACTTGAAACTTAATCACTTATATAAACATTTAATTTAAGCTGGGTTGAGAGAGAAGATAGCCACCACTGGTGACTCCTGCTTGAAGGCTAATCAAGGGAGGGGGTTGCTTCCTCCAGCTAGGGTTCTAGTGTGGCATGATGAGGAGGTGATAACAGGAAAAGTGGAGAATAGTTATTTATGAAAAATATTTAGTTTGCTTAGTGAAACTGGTTATTTGCTACCTCCTCAAGCCCATCTATGTATATGTTATCTCCTTTCGGGGTGGTTTTAATGTATCATTGGAACCATTATGACTGCCTAGAAGTGAAACTCATTATAGGAATGACCTGTTTCACTGCCGTAGTCCAGTGTATCCACTTGTCAGGTGGGCACAAATTGGTCATTTTCGAGGCAATTCTACAACCGAGGTGTTAACGTTTGCATAAATATTTAGAATCATGGCATTTACATGCTGGGTGCATAACTGCCCAAATTCCATCTAAGCGCTATTCTTTAACAACCTGCTTAATGGGGGGCTGTTATGTGGGCGGAGCTGAAACTTATCTGCAGCACTTTGGCGCTGACACTCCAGCCGTGTTGATGGTGTAAGAAGCTGCACCTATATGTTAAGTGCGTGTATTAAATACCTACATTGCTTTAGAAAATAGATTCCTAGCGGGTGTCTGATTTCAGGCACCCTGTTCTACACATGCCCTCTGGGGGGGGGGGGGGGGGGGGACAACAAAACAAAACATTTTGTCCTTCTGTCTGCTCCTAAGAAATTTTGGGCACAGCATTTTTAGCCCGTGCTGGGCATCTCTAGTATTTAGCCCGTGCTAAAACTGCTACCGTGGCTTATTAAAAGACCTCCTCAGTTCCATGCTGGAGGAGGGGAAAGCAGTAGTGTAGCAGTTGAGCCCATGCCCCAAATCCAGGGCAGGGTGAGTGGACTTTAACATCACATTGACAAGTGCTCTCTGATACAGTCCTCTCCTGCGTCTCCTCCTTCCCGCTGACTTATTATTTGCAGCTGACTTCTCTGCTGGCTTCAGTCTAAAGTTCGATTCCCACTGCAACTCCTTGTGACTCTGGGCAAGTCACTTAACCCTCCAGTGCCCCCAAGTACCTGTGTATAGTATGTAAACCGCTTTGATTGTAACCACAGAAAGGTGGTATATGGGAGTCCCATCCCCTTTCCCTTTAAAGTATAAATACACGGGGTCCTGTGGCAGGGGCATAGCCAGAAAACAGATTTTGGGTGGACCTAGGCAAGAAGTGGATAGGCATCAAGTGTTCTCCCCCCCCCCCCCCCCCCCCAAAACAAAAAAATATCTCAGCTGGCAGGAAAACTCTTCTTTCCACTGTGGCAGTACGCGTGCGCTGAAAACTGAGCATGTGCAGGTGCTAGTATTGTAGAGAGTAGCATTTTCGTTACCATCAAGGGGGAAGTCTTCAGCTGGCGGAGCTTGGGATCCCCACCAGCTACCACTAAATGTGTGCTACTGTTGGGTGGGCCTGAGTCCTAAGTGGTTGGGCCCCAGCCCACCTGTGGCTGCGCCACTGTCCTGTGGTCTTGCAGGGCCAATTAGCATCACCCATTTGGACTTCAAATCGAAGATGACCTGACCATAGTAAGAGGTGCTCTTATCCTGTTGCTGGCGGAAGGTGTGAGAGGCCAGGAGAAGTGCGCCCTAACTAAGTGAGAATTGAGAGGAACAGAGAACATTCACAAATCTTAAGTAGCTAATGATGCTTCTAGTGTTCAAGATTATGCAGTATGCCTGTGTTTCCAGCATCACCAGACAGCCTGTACTTGTACCTGCCTCTGCTTTTTCTCACTCAGGCTATCTGATGAAGAATTGGAATAAATATTTCTACAGAAAGGCAGTGTAGTCAAGTATGGAATAAACATAAACAAGGCATTATTAATGTACCAAAAAAATCCCAATGCAAATAAAATAGTTTTAGTCGCATAAACGTGGCAAATCATTATTTTGCACCTATCGGTTAAATGTGTATTTCAGTCCAAAGACCCCCCCCCCCCCCATACCAGGGGCGTATCTGCTTGGGGCCACAGGGGCCTGGGCCCCCGCATATTTCACCCTGGACCCCCCCCTACTGCCGTCACCTACCCCCGCCGAGGTCCGCTTCCTCCTGCCTGCCGGTGCCTTCTACTTCAGCTGGCGGGGGACCCCAACCCCCGCCAGCCCAGCCGAGGTCTTGTTTAAGTTTTCTTCCTCGTGCTGCGCTGTAAAAGCTGCATCCCCTTCCAGTTTCGGACGGAGTCTGACGTCGCAGCACGTTGTACGTGCAGGACATCAACGTGCTGCGACGTCAGACTCCGGCCGAAACTGGAAGGGAAGGGATGCAGCTTTTACAGTGCAGCACAAGGAAGAAAACTTAAACAAGACCTCGGCTGGGCTGGCGGGGGTTGGGGTTCCCCGCCAGCTGAAGTAAAAGGCACCAGCAGGCAGGAGGAAGCGGACCTCGGTGGGGGTAGGTGACGGCAGGGGGGGCTCGGCGGCGGGGGGGCTATAATGTGCCCCCTCACCCTAGCCCCTGCCCCCCCTACCGCTGAACCTCAAATACGCCCCTGCCCCATACGCACATCCCACTGACATCTAAGGAGCTTGACTAAGGAAAAGAGAACCTATAGCTGTACTGAATAGTGCAGAACTAAAATGTTATGGCATAAAGGAGAGCTAGAATAGAACGGAAAGAGGATGCCATGGCATGTGAAATAGGCAACTTTGATATTTTCCACAATCTGCTTAAGTGCTGCTGAAATATATTGAACAGGGACATCTTGTCAGGACTCCACAGAAGCCACACAGTCCAATGCTAAATCACTGTAATGTTCTGGAAGTTGTTAAATTATCCATTCTATTGTCAAACATTAGTATAACATACCACATTATTGTTGAGCAGCCTAAGGGAAGGTTATTAGAGCAGTATTTTGAACAAAAAAAAAAAAGAGCACCAGACGAGCCCTTGACTATAAGGAAAGGATGACTCTAGTTACTGGATTGCTGCATTTTCCTTGAATCCAGCCTTTTTTAGATGATTTTTGTTGATTTCAGGGTTTTTTTCCCCTCTAGGAGCCTGTCGCTGGTAGCTGTTGACCTGAATTTAGATGTACTGTCTGCTTCAGACTTTGTTGGAATAGTGGCCACAGATGTAAATTTGTTTCTGAAAACAGCTATGTCTGATTTCAGATGCTTATATTTTCAACTGATTTTTTTAAAATAGATTTGTGAATCAAACTGAGTCAGGCCAGCTAAAAGTCCACATAAAACCTGGCAAAAATGACATTCCTCTCGGTGGATAAAGAAAGTTAATAAAGGAACTGTTTAGAAATGGTGATGGGCTGGAAAATAATTCATAAAACAAGCTTGGGGGAGGAGGAGGAAGAAGGGGGACAGTGTGACCAGCCAACAAAGCAGAAAAGAAAGTTCTAAATAGCCCTCTGAATGGTTAAGATACTTAGGAGGCTTTTGACTAAGCTGTGGTAGGTACTAATGCGGGCCTAACGGCATGAAGTGGCAAACCACGGGAAGTGCCAAACGTGTATGTACTAACGTTTTTCTTTTTTTGAGGAAGCATGTATGAGGGCAGAGAGTGGGCGTTCCTGTGCTAATTGTTGCAGTTCCATTACTGTGCGGTAACTGGTTAGCACAGGAATAGTGTGTAACTGGCGCATAGCCAGTTTGGTGGGAGGGGGGTCCAGAGCCTGAGGTGAGGGGGCACATTTTAGACACCTCCCCAGTGCCGCCGACACCCCCCTCGCCGCCACCACCACCACCACCAGCAACAACTTTGACCCCCCCCCCCCCCCCGCCGCCGACCCTCTCGACCCCCCTCCCTCCACTAACCCTCCCCTGCCACTGCCTACCTTTGCTGGCGGGGGACCCCAACCCCCGCCAGCCGAGGTCCTCTTCTTTGTTCTGTTTTTGAGTCTGACATCTTGCACGTGCAGGACGTCAGAAACAGAACGAAGGAAGAAGAGGACCTCGGCTGGCGGGGGGTTGGGGTCCCCCACCAGCAAAGATAGGCGACGGCGGGTTGGCGGCTGGAGGGGGGTCGAGAGGGTCGTCGGCAGGGGGGTCCAGGGCCCCGTGGCCCCACGTAGCTACTCCACTGGCGTGTAAGCCTTTTACTGCCTACAAAATGAGTGGTGGTAGGTGCAGATGTCCTAATTTTTTAATGGCTATGTGCTAATGGCAACATTAGAGCATGTAAACTAAATAATGCTATCCAGGGGAGAGAGACCCAAACTTGCAAACATGCACAATAAATATTTGGGGTTCTCTTTTTGTAAATACAAGTCAGCACAAAAGACGTTACTGGAGGAAAAGCCTCAAGATTCTCCTAGACTTCTTAAACTGTCTTACAGGAGCGGGACTTGATCATCGGCAAAAACCTCAGAGTAGTCACTGCTTCAGGATCACAGGCCAGAGGAATTTCAATTCCGTTCAACAACGCCATCGGCGTTTGCAGTATTTGTGCTTTGGAAAGCTTTGACCTAACCTGCAGTCTGATTTATCAGGAGAGCAGATCTGGCATTACATAACCAACAGCAAGAAAACACAATGACACCAGGAAGGGCTGCAAGCATTTAAAGATCAGAATTTAGCACAAGGCTGGAACTAGGGCAGAGCTAGTGCGTATATTATTGACCCTAATGCCATGCTCAACCTCTCACCTTCCTATATTTAACAACCTAGATTTTATGCAGTACTCTGAAGGGGATGCAGTGATTGTGACATTCATCTCAGTAGCATCATGGGTATTTTATTACTCCAGCATCTTCTGCAGTTGCTGAGATCTGCCATCCTGGGAAATAGCTCCTGTCTTTTGGCATTCACACATGCACTTGTTCAAATTTTACTGCAAAAGACTTTTGAGCAACTTAGACACTGCCAGAATTATACGTTGTGCTGACAAATGTCATTAATAATTTTAAAATAATGCTCCATGCCTTCTTTGAGCATTCCAGTAATATTCTAGCAAACCAAGGGGTCCTTTTATTAAGGTGCTTTGAAAAATGGCCTACAGTAATGTAGGTGTGGGTTTTGGGTGCACGCAGATCCATTTTTCAGCGCGCCTATAAGAAAGGCCTTTTTAAAATTTTTGCCGAAAAAATGGATGTGCAGCAAAATAAAAATTGGTGTGCATCCATTTTGGGTCTGAGAACTTTCCGCCAGCCATTAACTTAGGTCTCACGAGTTAACCGGGCAGTAATGACCTACGTGTGTCAAATGCCACGCGCAGAAAATAAAAACTTTTTCGGACGTGCGTAGCAGATGCGCGCCAAAAATGAAATTACTGCAAGAGCCACATGGTAACTCCAAATTGGTGCGCATTGGGTGCACCTAGGCACCTATGCGGCGTACTAAAAGGACCCCCAAGAAACTTAAAATTATACAGTGCTCCCAGATATGAATGTGATCATCTGGGGAAATAGAAGAAGCAGCCAACCGGTGAACAGTTCTCTTGTCTACTGTTATCTGATTGGTCATACTTGCATCTAGAACCCAGAATTCTGAAGCCAGCGTTCCTGATTCCATACAGTGCACCCTTGTTAAGTGTATTATAGCACTTTGTACCAATATACAGAGGAAAACGTTCATCTAGTGAGAAGTGCTCTGAAACCTTTCTATACCCTAATCCTAAAGGAGCCGGGGATTGAACAATTTTTGAGACAGAAGTGCATCTATCCAGCTCTGTTAGATTCCGATTGGATCAAATTTTGCATCAACAATAAATTAACAGATCAAATATACTTTGTGGAGCCCAGGCCCTAGAAAAGCCCTTGCTCAATACACCTATGACCAGGGGCACATGGGATCAGATTCTTCTAGGGTTTTTCTATATAGAAACATAGGTGCCTGTGTTCCTTTATAGAATTCTTGTACAACCAGGTATCTGTGTGAGTAAATTTTAAGCATGATCACTTATAACTGCTGAAAGTGAAAGCTTCTAACTGCTGCAGAAATGGGCATAATTTACAATATTCTGTAAGTTACATGTGTAAGTGGGAGCCCTGCCTATGTCCCACTCGTGCTGCACTCCGTTGAACACCTCCCTGCACTCACACACTATGCAAGTTAGGTGCAATGGTACAGAATAGCGCTTAGATGAAATGCATGCATAAGTGTTAGCACTGAAGTTATAGAATTGCCCCCAAAATGGGAGCAGCCCTTTGAGCTAAGAAACCCATTCTGTAAATGTTGTATTTCTGTTCTTCCTCCCCCCTCAAGTCTCCTGAGAAGCTGAATTTAGCTCATTCTCCTGCCTTTTATTCCTCTTGAGAGTAAATGGTAAAAAGGTGCCTGCTCTATATTTTGTGAGTATCCTTTTTACATTCTGTATATGTCTGATTAAATACTGGAACATTACTTTAGCTGTAATTTGTGTAATAATTTATCTCTGTATATTAAAGTGCTAAGCTTTGCAGATAACACTGAATAATATTTATTTACTGAAAATATTGAATATTTTTGTTTGGAGGGGGGCAATAGGCATTCAGTCACTTACAAGACAATGTAAAGTTTATTTTGAGAACTTTGTATTATTGTTTTCCTGTGGATAAAGCCAATGTTCTTTTGTGTGTAAAGATCCAGTACCAAAGCAGTCCATGTATTAATCTGCCGTTACTGACTTTTCTTGCAAATCTCATCTCTCAATTCACTTCTTGCATGTGGAATACCCCAATAAAAAAAAAAAAATAACAACTTGTGTGAACTGTATCCTCCATGGTGTGCTGCTACTTTGGAAGTGAGCGCTCCTGTGTTTGATACATTGTGATTAGGTCATTACTTTCAGACATTGTAGAGCACTGAGAAGTTGCACTTTACAGGGACTCCTGAAGCAGGCCTCTGTGGCCGAAACACAATTCATGTTGAGTCCATTCTGATGTGAACTCTTTTGAGTCCATTGGACATTTTGTTTTTCCATCATCTTTGGTGTCACCTTCGCTGTGTTTGCCTGCATCTGTTTTCAGGCATTCTGAGAGCTGCATGTCATGCCTCTTAACCTGGTCCATGTGTTTCCACCTGTCCAAACCATCTCAAACTCCTGGTTTCTGATGCCATCCTGGGTGGTGTCAAGTGCCAGTTCTATTTCATCATGCTCACTGGCTTGAACCAAGTTTTATAGAAAAAAAAAAAACCATCTGTGCCCTGATTCTTTGATCCTAACCATCACCTTGGGAGGTACTGGAGTTTTCTAACTAGCTACTACCAGGTATATGCCTACCTCAGAAGCACACAAGAGGACAGTGGTGCTTTAGCAGGGTGAGAATTTAGCAGGGTGAGAAGGGGATCACATGCTCTAGTCTGCAAAGAAGCCTTCTGATGACATGAGGCCGCCATACTGGGGCTTTACAGTGGGCAAGGCAACTGGCTTTGAACTGAGGTATATGATCAGACACAAAGCACTGCAATTCAATTAAATCTAAAAAAAATATCACCAGAAGAATGGTCTCCATAACACCTGAGATCCCACCACTGTGAAGCAAAGATGAGGGGATGATTTTTAGTGGAAGTTGAGCCAAGCTGAGTAAGAGTGATGCAGTGGGTTCGTAAGTACTTAAGGTCCATTTCTGAAGACATAATTGTACTTGATATGTATATGAACTTAAATTGGATGAGATCAGGATCGATGCTAAAGGATGTTTGTGGCAGAGAAACACGATATCCATTGGTTGTTTGAAGATAGATCAGAACCAAAAAGCCCAGATGCTGTAAGTCAAGAAGGTAGAAGGGAAACTTTCTACACCCCTGCGTGTTCTGATTATCACTATTCATCTTACCATGCCTAAAAACGTCTAATAGTGCCATGCATAGGAGCAAGCTCTGTGTGTGCTTGAACAAACTCCTTGAGTGTGTCCAGGGAAGGGGTAGTTTCATTTGGGTTTAGCAGCCCCAATCATGTTGAAATGTTGACTCCTATGGCACCATGTGTGCCCAAGACCGAAAGATATTGCTGACTGAAAAAAATATATATACATTCAAAGTTCCAGGAGAATTTCTCTGTTATTAACATTTGACTCTTAAACCTAGCTTCTCCTTGGATTGACCAGGGGCTGGGGATGCAGTGGAGGTGGCATTCAGAGTCCCCAGAGGCCTAGCCCCTGCACAATGGTGATATCAATCGGCCAGACTCTGCATTTGAATTGGATTCATAAGGGAGCTTTCATCTGTGGACCCTGACTGAGAACATAAGAATAGCCATACTGGGTCAGACCAATGGCCCATCTAGCCCAGTATCCTTTTTCCAACAGTGGCCAATCCAGGTCACAAGTACCTGGCAGAAACTCAATTAATAGTAACTTTTTTTGTAGTAAATTTAACTACTACTACTACTACTTAACATTTCTAAAGCACTACTAGGGTTACGCAGCGCTGTACAATTTACATAGAGGGACAGTCCCTGCTCAAAGAGCTTACAATCTAGAAGACAAGTGAATGGTCAAATTGGGGCAGTCTGGATTTCCTGAAATGTAAGAGTTAGGTGCCGAACGCAGCATTGAAGAGGTGGACTTTAAGCAAAGACTTGAAGACGGGCAGGTAGGGGGCTTGGCGTAAGGGCTCAGGAAGGTTGTTCCAAGCATAGGGTGAGGCGAGGCAGAATGAGCGGAGCCTGGAGTTGGCGGTGGTGGAGAAGGGTACAGAGAGGAGGGATTTGTCCTGTGAACGGAGGTTACGGGCGGGAACATAAGGGGAGATGAGGGTAGAAAGATAGTGAGGGGCAGCATACTGAGTGCATTTGCAGGTAAGAAGGAGAAGCTTGAATTGAATGCGGTATCTGATCGGAAGCCAGTGAAGTGACCTGAGGAGAGGGGTGATATGAATATATGGGTTCTGGCGGAATATAACAAAATAATACAAGAAAAACACTTGCTCAGAAATCAGGAAAAGAATAATTACAAAAACTAATACAAATTATATCATTCATAGAAGTCTCCGATCATAAAAGCAAGTGTATCTGATTTTACTTTTCTTTTAGAATGAAGGAAAAGGCTTCAGATGCTTGGCTAACTGTTCCAACTTGAATTGCTGTGCGAACATCTTCATCAGCCAAAAAACCTCTGTTCAGTTAATTGTTTTTTTCTTTTTCTAATGTTCTTATTGTTATATTTTCTATTAAATATCTTAGTGTTACTAAAAGATCTTCCATATCGGGAACTTTAAAAACTCAAAGACACTTATCTTTGTTTTCACTCATTTCTCATCGGTTTGCTCAACAGCGCGCCTCCGTTTCACTGCTTGCTTCTTCAGGAGACAAACCATCCACCGGTCACCTTTTTGTGTCCTGATCGTGTTCCTTCGGTTCTATCTCCACTTTTGCTTCAAAAGTTGAGAAATGAGTAAAAACAGAGATATGTCCTTGAGTTTTAAAAGGTCTCAATATGGAAGATATTGAGTATAACACTATTTAGTAGAAAATAATACAATAAGAAAATTAGAAACAAAAAAGTAAAAAAATTTCACTGAACGGAGGAGGAAGTTCGCATGCCAGTTCAAGTTGAAACAGTTACAAAAATTAGCTGAGCATCTGAAGCCTTTTCCTCCATGCTAAGAGAAAAGAAAATCTGATACACTTGCTGATTTTTATGATTTGAGGTTTCTCAGAAGCTAGTTAATTGCCTAATAGAAGAATTGCATTCATAGAAGGATAAAGGGAAACTCCTCCCCCCCCCCTCCCCATACATCAAATCTATTAACTCTCCCTTCCCATTAGTCCACAATATAACATTCCATGCTACTAATCTCAGGGCAAGTAGTGGCTTCCCCATGTCTATCTCAATGGCAGTTTATGAACTTTTCCAAACCTAGATATGCTAACTGCTGTTACCACATTCTCTGGCAACGAGTGCCAGAGCTTAACTATTCATTGAGTGAACAAATATTTCCTCCTATTTGTTTTAAAAGTATTTTCATGTAGCTTTATTGAGTGTTCCCTTGTCTTTGTATTTTTGAAAGAGTAAACAAATCAATTAACTTCTACTCATTCTACACCACTCAGGATTTTGTACATCTCAATCATATCTCCCCTCAGTTGTCTCTTCCAAGCCGAAGAGCCCTAACCTCTTTAGCCTTTCCTCATAGGACAGGAGTTTCATCCCCTTCATCATTTTGGTCACTCTTATAAACTTTTTTTCTAATTCCACTTTACCTTTTTTTTTAGATATGGTGACCATAATTGAATGTCATACTAAAGGTGAGGTCACGCACTGGAGTGACACTGAAGCATTATAGTATTTTTGATCTTATTTACCATCCCTTTCCTAATAATTTCTAGCATCCGGTTTGCTTTTTTGGCCATCGCCGCACACTGGGCAGAAGATTTCAATGTATTGTCTACAATGACACCTAGATCTTTTTCTTGGGTGCCGACTCCCAAGGTGGCCCCTAGAATTAGGTAACTATGCGTTGGATTATTCTTTCCAATGTGCGTCACTTTGCTTTTGTCCACTTTAAATGTCATCTGCCATTTGGATGCCCAATCTTCCAATTTCTTAAGGACTTCCTGCAATTTTCACAGTCCGCATGTGTTTTCATAACTTTGAATATTTGAGTAGCAGTGTAAATCCAAATTGTTGCCAGTTAGCACTAATAATTTATTGTTCATGCCCAATTCTTGGTGCTAATTGGCTCACGTGTGCAATTAAATTGCTCATGCCCAAATTTACACATGCAATTTTGACAGCCATATATAGAATTTGGGGGGAAAGTAAAATCCACTGACAAATCAAAAATAGCAACTGAGAGTTCCAGGGCATGGTCTCCTTCCTGCTACTCATCTAAGTGCAAGAAATAAATCTGGTCAAAAACTCAAAGGCTTCATGAAGAAAAATGTCTTCAGGCCCACCTTAATTTTTTGAAGTGAGGGTTCTAGCTTAAGGTGTAAAGGAGATTGTTCCAATGGGTTGGCGCAATGACGCTGAATGTAGAATGGTGAATCAACTGTTTTTGTCGAGATGATCTCAAAGTACAAAAAGTGTAGGCAGCGGAACAAATACAACGCACTTAATAACCTTGCACAGGTCTTCGTGGAAAAGTGCACTGCCACTTGCCCATTTCACAAATGCACCTGCAGCAGACCTCAAAGTTGGGCCGTAAAGTTTGGAGAAGCGCTGGACTGCGCCTTTTGTACCATTCATGACACTTTTTTTCTGTCAAGAGCAATGTTCTCACTTGTGTGCATTCTCATTAACTCTCTCACGTTCCATTTTCTTGTCACTAATGTAACGACTATAACATGAATTCATCATTCAAATAAACATTTTGCAAATCGTGAATAAAAGCGAGCTGGGTTAAACCGAAACATTATTTCCCCGCCCACCTCCAGGCCCTCGTTGCTACACAGCACAGCCAGTCTGACCGTCTGATTAAAAAAAATCTACGAGCCTCGTGGTCTCTCTGGTCTGGACCACATGACGTAATCACGGAACTTCGCCGATGATGCACAATCACCCCATCAGTTCCTACTCTCCCATTGGCCATGTCCCTCTCGTTCTACAGGCGGCGCTTCTTTCTGCGAGTCAACCAAACAACCCGTGGAAAGTCCCTCCTGCCTCTCATTTAATTGGTGGATTGAAGTAGCCCCGCCTCGAAGGAGGAGGTATTGTATGGTCTGCAATAGAGCTGGTGGTTTTTCACAATTTGCAGTCGTCCCGTGCGTGCTGCGGAACTTACCTGCTTGCAATCTGTCTAGTGCTGCAAATTTTCACTTTGATGTGCAAAATAAATGATTTAAAATGCAGATGTTAATGTGTAAAAGAAAAAAAAGATGCTTGAAGAACCGCAGAAAGTTCGTTTCTTGAAACGTGCATTGTTAGTCTTAGGCAGCAGCCCTGCCTCAATATTTTCTGGATTCCTTTGATTTGAACATGTTACAAGTCTGGCTGAAAAAAAAATGCCAGTGGTGTTTTAAAAACCGAACAAGATGCAGCTGTGGGATAGTCGCCCACTCACCTCAATCCTGTCACCTGCTAAAACACACCTATGATTTTTCAACTGCTTCTTATAGGTCATTATTATGCAGCAGCCAGTCTTTTGTACAATGTGCAAAAGCTGGATATGCTGTGTTGAACCACCTCACTAAAAAACAAACAAACCAGGGCCGACTGTAGGTTAACCGGTACCCTTGGAAATAGTGAATTTGGTGTCTTCTCCTGGTGGTAACTCCAGAATAGCATCCCCAATATCTATTCGTCTTCCCTTTCTCTGTTCAGTACCATTATTAACCGACTTCCGCCTCTGCCCCTCTGGAGAAGGAGGGGGTTAGTGTAATGGTACCCCTTTTAGCTTCATGTCACCCTACGCAGCTTCACAAGTCATACACTCCAAAAGCTGTCTCTGAAAAGTAAGAATTACTGTTTCCATTCCTGATCTGTTCTATATGACTGATCAGAGTTAAGCCAAGAACGCAATAGATGAAGCACTGAGAATAGGGAGCTCTCATGAGCCAACTTTTCAAAATGATTGGGGGGTGCTACACTCAAAACAAATGAATGCCCCCCTTGTCAGAATAACAGGATTTGCTATTGGGGATGCTCAAGCATCCACAGAACTAGTACCTACTATCCCGAACCTGAGCAACTTGATCCAACCAAATAAAATCCACCTGTCATCTTAGCTTTGTTTTGTTTTTATTTAAATATATTTATTAATTTCAAATATTTATAACAATCATATTTGAAACAAGAAAAGGTACCTTCATCAATAACATCTTAATAACAACAATAAAGAAACATTTACTTGACTGGGTACACTCAAGTCCACAGTTGTAGAGCCAAGATGAACTATTTGGAGAATGAAATTGGGTAAATTCAAAGGAAAATTAAACCGGTCTAATATCTGTGTCTATAGTCCATTCAGAGCTAACCTCTAAGGAGTTCTAGCTGTAATAAATTCAGAAAGTTGAACTGATTAAAAAAAACACATATTTAACCCTTGATGGTATACTATACACTTACAAGGATATGCTAAGAAAAAGGTTGCCCCCAACTTGAGCACGCCTGGTTTTAACAAAAGAAATTGCCTTCGGGTTTTTTTTGGGTGTCTTTAGATACATCTGGGAATATGCAGATTTTGAATCCCAACAATTCCCTTTCTTTTCTTTGGAAAAATTTTTTCATAATTAACATTTTATCCATAGACAATGCCAAGGTTATTAATAGCGTTGTTGATGTTGTCATCTTAGCTTTGTTAACAGAGAGTGATCCCTTCACCTTTTCCTACAATCACAGTGGAGGGTCTGAGCCCTTTTGGATGAGACTGAGAATCTCTAAGGGAGGCGGCTCAGCCGATAACACCAAAAGACACACTGATGTAACAACCATGATCCAAGTAGAAAGATTAAGCGTGCAAAATAAAATACTGAGCAGCACATTCCGTGATTCTTCATTTCAGGATACAAAAAGCGTTCTTCGTTTTCTGTTAAGGCCTGTCCGTTGCATTTATTCTGAGCAGTGGAAAGGAAATGGGGTGATGCCATTGCAGTAAGGTGGTCTATGTGCTTTGTGAATGTAAAAATGTATCCAACTGGGAAGGGGGGAAAAACTAGGGTGGGGGGTGGGGGGTAGTAGGCAGGGATTTTTTTTTTATCAGCAAATCCAGGTTAGGTTGCTACACTGAGATCAATAGACACATGGCAGGAGAGAGGAGACTCAGGAGAAAACAGTGATGTGTGAAATGGCGGACGTACAGGATTATTCTGCGTTTTGTTAAGTCTACCACTGAAAAAAACTAACTGGACACTGATACATTTCCTTAAGTGAAAACGTCTGTTAGATTAGAAGATGCCAAATAGTCAATGTCTAGAACGTTTCGTCCCTCGCGGATCTTTACAATAGGGGTTAAGTATCACACAAATAGTAGAGTAACTGGAATTCAAATGCACGACTAAGTTACATGAAACTCTCCTAATACAGCAACATTGGAAACTGAAATCCACCGACTTGACTGCAAAACACAGCCATGCAACCTGCAATAACATTCGACAAACAACCTCTTATCATTGAAATCTATAATACAAACAGGAATAAAAATAGGAAAATAGTCATCCTAATTAAACAAGTTCGACAAACTCACATTTCTTACACGTTTCACCGTGGGGAAATTCTATCTCCCCTGCATCCCTCAATTATAAATCATTAAAGCAGTGTAGTGTATATATATATTTGTTCCTGCAGGCCAGCCAACAGAAGCAATAGTGTGCAGAGATCTAGTTTGCAAATTGCACCGCGCATTGTCCAGCTCTCCCTCTCGGACTACTACGCCCGCAGAAAAGGTCCTGAGAAGCCTGAGGAGGACCACCGGTACCGGTCCGTTGCGAGCACCAGAGCAGGCTCGATTCCACCACCGACCCGTGTACATCACTCTTAGACGCACAGAGCCGGGAGAAGGTGGTGCCAGCGAGCTGTCAGTCAGTGCCTGGTCTGGCCCCCGGGGGAGGGCACTTGGCTCTCCTGGGCCCCGCCTCTCCCTGCCCTGGTAGCAGCAGGTTTGATCCTCAGTTTGCTGCTGGCCAACTTTTCTGAGTGTGAGAAAGGCATGGAAGAAGGAGGAAAGGGAGCAACACATTAAGGGGCTTCCGCGTGCGATCCCTACATTCCACCACCCCCTCCCATGCCTGGGCAGATCATAGACTGGCAGCCAGCGACAGATCCCAGGATGAACCACCTGGCTTTTGACGACGAGACTTGCCTGGACAACCTGGACCCGTCCCTGGCTCTCCAGGAGTCAAGTGACATAGACACAGCCCTGCTGAGTGACATTGATGGTAACGTACAGGGTCTTCAGTGCTCGGCTGGGGGTGGGGGGGGGGAGGGGCAGTGAAAGGCGATTAGAAGTTATTCTGCATTTTCAGGGTAAAATTGCACTATCTGCACACTATATAATGTAAGCGTTGCATTATCTTAGCAAGATCTGATTTCTTGCAAACGGGGCTCAGTTACTTTCCGAGTAGCCTTTTGTCCTAGCAGCTTGGGACGGAGATTTGGGAGTGATTTTATTCTGGGGGGGGGATTCTTGTGTTCAAAGTCATTGTTAGGGACATTTCTATCTGGGTGCTTTGCCATTGTTTTTGCCATCCACCGTGGTCTTAGAGGCAGCGTTATTGCGGGGTACTAGGCATATATACGTGGGCGTTGCAGTTGCCCCTCTGCTTCCCCTGGCACCGCGCCAGCTCTCTGGAGTTGTGTTTGGCCGTGGCCCCGCCCCGTCTCTGACGTCATCGAGGTTACTAGCGTTCATTCCCTTTAGGGGACCAGTTCACCGGTGCCTGGAAAAGCTCCAGCAGGTTCTGTGGGGCTTCCAGATATGCCAAAAAGGCAAATCCTAAAGATGTCTTTGCTCGGTTTTAAAGCATTGCTTTTCTAGACCTTGCTGTAAACTGTGTGATAAAGATGCCATTGAGTAGCCTAGGGTCACTTGAGTTATCAGGCCTAGGAGTTCTTGCACAGATAATGTGTTGGTACCAGGTGCTCTGAAAATCATGAGCAGCCAGGTTGGCTTCTCCTCTTCAAGTTGGATTAAAAGAGATTCTGATCCAGGTAGCTGGGGCATGGATATTCTGCGCATTGATTGTGTCCTGAATCAATGCTGCTACCCCTCCACCCTGTCTTCCTGGTCTTGCTTGATGTTGGATGTTGAAACCTGTTGGGCATAGTTCAGCCAGTGGTAAACCCCCCACTTTCATCTAGCCAGGTTTCACTTATTCCTAGGATGTCAAGACACTGTTCATTATTTATAGCATCATGCATCACCGAGCAGTGACGTTCCTAGGGTGGCTGACACCCGGGGCGGATCGCCGATGCGCCACCCGGGTGCAGCACGACCCCCCACCCCCAGTGAAAGGACACCCCCTCCCCCCTGGCAAAAGGACACCACCCCGGGTGCATTTTTACCTGCTGGGGGGGGGGGGGGTGCCGCGCACCTGTCGGCTTCGCTTGTTCCATGCTCCCTCTGCCCCGGAACAGGAAGTAATCTGTCCGGGGCAGAGGGAGCACGGAATGAGCGGAGCCGACAGGCGCGCGGCACCCCCCCCCCCAGTGGCGTGCACCCGGGGCGGACTGCCCCCACCGCCCCCCCCCCTTTGGCACGCCACTGTCACCGAGGATTTCTTTGCAGCTGATCTGGCATTCACCAATCCTATAGTTCCCGAGGGTGGTCCTGGGGATGCTGTGGGTATCTTTGGTGTGACAATGAGGTGATCTTTTAAGTACTGTTATGTAGGTGTTTGTCCTCTTGCACTTTTGCCTTCTCCCACACATCACTGGGATGCTTTCGTGACACATTTTTTGTGTCAGAAGCTAGTTAGGCAAAATTTCACTGGGTGGCGCTGCAATCCACCCTTCGGAGTATGACTTTGGCGTTAAATGGCGGGTAGTCAAGTGTTGCTACTGAATAAATAATGTTATCTGTTCTTTATTAGCTCAGGTTCAATATGTCGCCAATAAAACAAAGCTACGGCCTGTTATACCCAAGCAAGTTTCTGGTCTTGATTATTGATGTATTGGCGTTATATTTAATTGCATGTTATAATTATATCCGAGGAAAAGGTGAGTGATAGGTCTCGCATCCCACCATTAATAACTTACTGCCCCTTTTTACTAAATCGCACTAGCGATTCCCGGCATGCCAATGCTGACAAAGCCCATTCTTGGCTTTCACAGAGCATAAGTACATAAGTACATAAGTAGTGCCATACTGGGAAAGACCAAAGGTCCATCTAGCCCAGCATCCTGTCACCGACAGTGGCCAATCCAGGTCAAGGGCACCTGGCACGCTCCCCAAACGTAAAAACATTCCAGACAAGTTATACCTAAAAATGCGGAATTTTTCCAAGTCCATTTAATAGCGGTCTATGGACTTGTCCTTTAGGAATCTATCTAACCCCTTTTTAAACGCCGTCAAGCTAACCGCCCGTACCACGTTCTCCGGCAACGAATTCCAGAGTCTAATTACACGTTGGGTGAAGAAAAATTTTCTCCGATTCGTTTTAAATTTACCACACTGTAGCTTCAACTCATGCCCTCTAGTCCTAGTATTTTTGGATAGCGTGAACAGTCGCTTCACATCCACCCGATCCATTCCACTCATTATTTTATACACTTCTATCATATCTCCCCTCAGCCGTCTCTTCTCCAAGCTGAAAAGCCCTAGTCTTCTCAGCCTCTCTTCATAGGAAAGTCGTCCCATCCCCACTATCATTTTCGTCGCCCTTCGCTGTACCTTTTCCAATTCTACTATATCTTTTTGAGATACGGAGACCAGTACTGAACACAATACTCCAGGTGCGGTCGCACCATGGAGCGATACAACGGCATTATAACATCCGCACACCTGGACTCCATACCCTTCCTAATAACACCCAACATTCTATTCGCTTTCCTAGCCGCAGCAGCACACTGAGCAGAAGGTTTCAGCGTATCATCGACGACGACACCCAGATCCCTTTCTTGATCCGTAACTCCTAACGCGGAACCTTGCAAGACGTAGCTATAATTCGGGTTCCTCTTACCCACATGCATCACTTTGCACTTGTCAACATTGAACTTCATCTGCCACTTGCACGCCCATTCTCCCAGTCTCGCAAGGTCCTCCTGTAATCGTTCACATTCCTCCTGCGACTTGACGACCCTGAATAATTTTGTGTCATCGGCGAATTTAATTACCTCACTAGTTATTCCCATCTCTAGGTCATTTATAATTACATTAAAAAGCAACGGACCCAGCACAGACCCCTGCGGGACCCCACTAACTACCCTCCTCCACTGAGAATACTGGCCACGCAATCCTACTCTCTGCTTCCTATCTTTCAACCAGTTCTTAATCCATAATAATACCCTACCTCCGATTCCATGACTCTGCAATTTCTTCAGGAGTCTTTCGTGCGGCACTTTGTCAAACGCCTTCTGAAAATCCAGATATACAATATCAACCGGCTCCCCATTGTCCACATGTTTGCTTACCCCCTCAAAAAAATGCATTAGATTGGTGAGGCAAGACTTCCCTTCACTAAATCCGTGCTGACTTTGTCTCATCAGTCCATGTTTTTGTATATGCTCTGCAATTTTATTCTTAATAATAGCCTCCACCATCTTGCCCGGCACCGACGTCAGACTCACCGGTCTATAATTTCCCGGATCTCCTCTGGAACCCTTCTTAAAAATCGGAGTAACATTGGCTACCCTCCAGTCTTCCGGTACTACACTCGATTTTAGGGACAGTAGTATTGTTTCAGGAAACAAACATTTGAAGCAGCTGTAGGGAGTCTTTTCTTCCATTTTTGTTTCTGTTGGGGAATGCCTAGTACAGTGGTCTTTGTTAATTTTTTAAGTTGAGGCCTCAACTAGAGCCCAACCAAAACTGCTGTGTTCAGTTTCAGCCAAATTCAAATCCGTCGAACCACTTTCGGCTGAAGCCGAAACTGCAGCCGAAACTTAGCACCTGGTTTCAGCCGAAGCTGAAACCGAAAACTAAAGGTTGGCTGTGTGACTGTGAACCACTAGGGTTTGTCAGAAAGGGCAGTCGGCAGCCTTCTGCTAAACCCGCAAAAAGATTATTACCCTCCAATCCCAGTTGCAAGCACAGGCTGACAACTGGGACAGCCATTGTTACAAGGACCTTCTCAGCAAGTCTGGCGTGTTTAAGTTCCCAAGTCAACGCAGATGTAGTTAAATATTCTCTGAGACAGGAACTTTGTGAGAACGTGTAAAATAAAATCGTGGATTACCAGCTTTTTATACTTGTCCAAACTGTGCACAAGTAACAAGAGAAAGTAGCACTGAGATCTTTCCCGTTTTGTATTTAGTTATAAAACTGGTTAAGGATAAACATGATACGGATTCTTACCAAAATAGGGTAAAGGAGTCCAGACACTGGTCTACACTGTGGACATTATACCAGCAGAATAAAAAAGCACGTTGATGTCACTGAATGTCAGGACTACATGCTCTGAAAAATTACAATCAAGAGCAATACATTTCTCAAATTATTTTCTAATATATAAACTTCATTTCATTGTAATATTATTTCCCTACTAATGCTATAAGCTGACCAGTACTTGTGCTTGAATTGAAAACAATCCCTGCAGGTTCCTTTCTTCTAAAATCTACCTTTTGCACGCCACAAGTTTCCAGGAAATTCTTTAGAATCACCTAAATAGTACCCAAGCTGGAATATATATAATAATTCAAATTATAATATACCTCCAAGCAAAATAGTCTCCACACACATGGACCTCAGCTAATGAAAACAAACTAAAAAACCACAGTGCTTTTATAATGGCTGACTTTGCGCTGATATCATATCTCTACAGAGAGGCTAATTCCTAAAGGATGTTATCATTCCCAAATTTACAGATTCAAATTTCTGCTAAACTTATATAGCCAAAGCATTTAGGCAACTCCTGTTCGGAGGGGAGGGGGAAGGAGGGAGGGAGACGAACAGGATAAAGCTCACATTTTTGGCTTCCATCGAAAACAGTCAGTCAGTTTCGGCTGAAACCGAAATCACGAGTATAGTCTTTTGGCTGAAACTGAAACCAGGCAGAAAAAGGATTGTGGGCCAGTTTCAGCACTGTAACTAAAATCAAAATTCGGTCGGCCTCTAGCCTCAACACTGCTGGTCAGTGTATGTCAATGATACCCAGCCACCAGCGTATGCATCCTCATGGAGGTGGGCATTTCCAAATACATTCATGTGGTATTTACTCCCATCCACTTCCTCCTTCCTGTCGTGAGCTTGGGTAAAGAGGCAGAGAGCAGCAGAAAAAAAAATCCAGAATGATGATGAGGGCCACTCTAGAGGTCTCCAGGGGCTGCCACTGGCCCCTGGGTCTTACATTAAGAAACATAGCCATACTGGGTCAGCCATCTAGCCCAGTATCCTGCTTCCAACAGTGGCCAATTCAGGTCGCAAGTACCTGACAGAATCCCAAATAGTAGCAAGATTCATGCTACTGATCCCAGGGACAAGCAGTGCCTTTCCCCATGTCTATCTCAATAGAAGACTATGGACTTTTTCTCCAGGAACTTGTCCAAACCTTTTTTTAAACCCAGTTACACTAACCGCTGATATCACATCCTCTGGGAACAAGTTCCAGAGCTGAATTATTCGTTGAGTGAAAAAATATGTCCTCATGTTCGTTTTAAAAGTAGTACCATTCCCACAGCAGCTCCTTGTGACTCTGGGCAAGTCACTTAACCCTCCATTGCCCCTGGTACAAAATAAGTACCTGAATATATGTAAACCGCTTTGAATGTAGTTGCAAAAACCTCAGAAAGGCAGTAGATCAAGTCCCATTTCCCTTTCCCCCTTTCCCTTATGACATCACAATATCAGAAGTGAGCCAAGTATCAACCAATCAAGCCATTGTGACATCACTGATGAGGTTGGCTCTTACTGGTAGAATGAGTGGAGGAGTAGCCTAATGGTTAGTGCAGTGGACTTTGATCCTGGGGAACTGAGTTCAATTCCCACTGCAGCTCCTTGTGACTCTGGGCAAGTCACTTAACCCTCCATTGCCCCTGGTACAAAATAAGTACCTGAATATATGTAAACCGCTTTGAATGTAGTTGTAAAAATCTCAGAAAGGCGGTATATCAAGTCCCATTTCCCCCTTTCCCTTATGACATCACAATATCAGAAGTGAGCCAAGTATCGGGCAATCAAGCCATTGTGACATCACTGATGAGGTTGGCTCTTATTGGTGGAATCAGTGGAGGAGTAGCCTAGTGGTTAGTGTAACGGATTCTGATCCTGGTGGAACTGGGATCAATTCCCACTGCAGCTCCTGGTGACCCTGGATTTAACCCTCCATTGCCCCAGGTACAAATAAGTACCTGTATATACTATGTAAACTGCTTTGATTATAACCACAGAAAGGCAGTATATCAAGTCCCATCCCCTTTCACTCTCAGCGTCCCCTGGGGCTTGATGCACAAAAGACCCCAGAAAGAACCGCCTACTATTTCTCAAAGGAAATTGCATGCAAATCAGCTGCTCGCAAAAAAAACTCAAGTAGCTCAAGCTAGCGCATGGGTACAGCAGCCACCCGCTAAGCATGGATGCTCTGAACAGCAGGGAGAATCCAGTCTCTCGGACTGGTATTTTTATTTTTTAAATAAAGCCATTTCCAAGGTACCCGAATTTTCCTCTCCATCTCCTCAGAGTGCAGGATCTCTCCTTTCCCCTTCAAGTCAACTCCATATGTTTCCCTTCTCATTGACCCCCCCCCCCCCCCATCACCACCACAGTCCCTGAACCTTTTCTAGAGTGAGTGACGGAAATAAGAGGAAAAATAATGATCAGATTTTTTTTCTCCCAGCTTAAGTGGCTTCCCAGAATATTTTTGTCACCTTCCTGGGGACTGGGGGCAACATGTTGGTATTAAAGCTGCACAGACACAGCAAAAGCTAAACAATTCCCCTTTCACGTCCAAATTTGTGTGTGTGTATGAAAGCCGTGTGTAGCTTCTTTTTTTCCACACATGACTTTCATACACACACGGAGCTGAGGCGAGAGAGCCGCGATGGAGGGAGAAAGGTGAAGCAGACAGGAGCGGCAGAGGACCCGGGAGCAGCTGGAGGTGACGGGCTGAACTGGAGTACCTGCAACAATGAAGAACTGCAAGGACCAGCAGCTCCTGAACTCCCATTAAAATTTCCGACATAAAAGGTAGGGGGCTGCCTTTTTGCATCGCTTGGAAGACAGCTGTGCATTGCACGGAATGCACGTTAACATACTAATCAGCTCATTAAAATATCTTTGCATACGAATCCCGTTGGCTGCTAATGTGACAGGAAAAGAGCCAACAGAACCTCTTGGTGCATGTCTCGCTGAATTCTGTGCTCGCTATACCAGCTAGAACCGGTCAAAAACGCACGTTGCTGGCCTGGTAAGTTTTGTGCATCATGCCCCTGGTCTTTGCACTTTTTGAAAGAGTAAAAAAATCGATTTGCGTTTACCTGTTCCACACCACTAAGTAGTACATAGGGCTTGGGGTCCAGTAGCACCTCCCACCAGCCCTAAGTGTGTTTTTTTTCCCCAGTAGAGACTCTTTCTTCACCTTCCCAGAAGCTTACTACTGGCCGATTCTCTACCACATCCTTTCTGTCTTCTACCCACACCAGGCATCTCTCAATGAGGTTAACCCACATATCGCCCAAACTTTCAGCACTATTCTCGCAGGACTGTGAAAAGAGCATGGCAGTTCGGCCACCCCACAGCCTCTTTTGATTGAGCCCTATGTGGAGACATTAGCAGCCGGACTGGAGCTGTGTGATAAGTGTGGATGTGCCCAGCTGTTTGTCTTGTGGCTGCAGTGGACCATCCTTTGTGGGTTTGGTGGATTATGACTGTGATTCAAATATTAGCACAATCGCCTGATGGACTTTGCCCGTCCTTGTCTAGGACAACTACAGGAGGCTTCCATGTGGACTAGGAATGCCAAACAAACACAGACTTGACACTAAAGTGGAGGAGTGGCCTAGTGGTTAGGGTGGTGGACTCTGGTCCTGGGGAACTGAGGAACTGAGTTCTATTCCCACTTCAGGCACAGGCAGCTCCTTGTGACTCTGGGCAAGTCACTTAACCCTCCATTGCCCCATGTAAGCCGCATTGAGCCTGCCGTGAGTGGGAAAGCACAGGGTACAAATGTAACAAAAATAAATAAATAGATAAAAGTAACTAGCAGTGGCATAGACGGTCGGTGTCCCAACTGTTTGGGGAGGCTAAAGGGGGTGGGGTTAGGGGTGGGGCCAGGGGGTGGAGCTTAAATCCATAATTGTCTGATAACACGCAGAAAAAAATAAAAGTCACAATTAATACCTTTTATTAAATTTAGATATTAAATATGTATCATATGTCAAAGAATAAAGTGGTTGCTCAAAGCATATTCTAAGCACAATCGCTCAACTGCAAAACACTATGCACAACTTTGTGCAAAAACACACTCAGAACCTTACTGTACCATAAATATTACACTGGGCAGAACCTAATAAACCAATATACTATCCATACGGAAAATGCAGACCGTCAACAATATGAAACAAGGGATCATGTAGAGCCACAAAACACCCTAATTCATGTTTAATGTGGGATAAAATGTCATAAATAAGTAAATAAACTTTGAATGTTGAACACCTAATTCTCAAAGTGGACATATTCCAAACACTATAATGAAAATAAAATGATTTTTTCTACCTTTGTTGTCTGGTGACTTTGTTTTTCTGATCATGCTGGCCCAGTATCCATTCTGCTGCTATCTGTCCTCAGTGCAGGTCAGGACGTCATCCTCATTAAATATCTCCCTGGCAACCCAGGACAGCTCCAGCCAACCCCCCCTGCTTTCTCAGCAGTAAGGTAAACAAACCATAAACCAATTTCTACAACTGCTAGAGGGCTTTCACTGCAGCTCCTGCTGTGAGGATGGAGGTAAATCAACAATTTAATCCCCTCAGAGCAGCTGGCCTCCACAGCTGATCCATTCTGCTGCAGCAGGGGGGAGGCTTAGCCTCTCCAAGCCTCTTATACCGGGCGCCTATGAGCAGTGGACAGGAACCTGAACCGGTACTTGCCATGAGAGGAAATTCAAGCTAGGGTGAACTCACTTCCATAGGCAGGGGGGCTGCTGTTAGACATGCTGGAGGCCAGGGCAGAAATTTGGAAGAGGCCCCAAAGCCTGACAGCAGGTGTGCCTTCTTAGGACAGGCATGACGTTCCCTGTAACCCTGTTTGCACCCCTCCTAATGCCAGCCCTGCCTACAATCTCTCTGTGCTTCACTTATCTGCGTTTGTGTAATACCAAGTTCTGTAACTCTTGCCTCACATGCCTGGGACACTAGTAGATGAACCCCCAGCCCACCTCACATCACTTAAAAGTGGCAGTTTCCAGAGACCCTAGTCCTCCTCTTTGGAGGATACCTACACTCAGGTTAGAAATCCAGTTTTTAGCAGATGCCGATTGAGGGTCTGGTCTTTGGTGGAAGTCCTGCTTTTTTGTTGTTGTGAGGTTTGGATCAGGGCATTTTGTGGTCCTGATGTTGGAAAGAGGAGTTAGTCTGAAAGGAAACCCATATTCAATCCTCATATAAAACTTCTAGAGATCTTCTAGACAAAGATGGAAGGAGGTGGGGAACGTGCTTGAAGTTTTTTTTTTTTTTTTTTACCTATTCATTATTTGCTTTATTATTCAAATGTATCACTTGCATTATACTCAAGGGTAGTTACAAGAAAATAAACACTACAAGAGTTTAAAACATAATATTCAGTATGTATTTTATTTATTTATTTATTGCATTTGTATCCCACATTTTCCCACCTCTTTGCAGGCTCAATGTGGCTTATAATACATCATGAATAATGAGAGTACATGAGAAAGTATACATTTAGTAATAGCAGAAGGATTTGGGGTAACATGATAATGATAAAACATGGTAGTATTTTAACAAGGAAACATTGTAAGAGATATTTAAGAAATATATAAGTGTTATAAAGAAAATGTACATTTAGTAATGGTAGAAGATCTTGGGTAATATGATAATGAAAAAACATGATAGTAGTTTGGCAAGCGAATATTGTAGGGGCAATTCTGGATGTGTGTACAGGAATTCATATTTGTTGATCATTGTTGTATGCCTTGTTGAAGAGATGGGTCTTCAGTAGACTTCGGAAGTTGGCTTGCTCATAGGTCGTTTTTAGGTTTCGCGGTAGCGCATTCCAGAATTGTGTGCTCAGGTAGGAAAAGGTAGACGCATGCCTTAGTTTGTATTTGAGACCTTTACATTTTGGGAAGTGAAGATTAAGGAATGTACGGGATGATTTTTTAGCATTCCTGGGTGGTAAGTCTTTCATATCTGACATGTAGGCTGGTGCATCTCCGTGAATAATTTTGTGAACTAGGGTGCAAATTTTGAACGTGATACGTTCTTTGAGTGGGAGCCAGTGTAGCTTTTCTGTAGGGGTTTAGCGCTTTCATATTTTGTTTTACCGAATATGAGTCTAGCTGCAGTGTTCTGAGCTGTCTGAAGTTTCTTGATTATTTGCTCTTTGCAGCCAGCGTATGTATGAGCAATAAGCAATATATTGCTAACAATCAAAAATCCTAGAATTGTAGCCTGTATTTATTTATCAATTGGGATTTAATAGAGAGCATTTGCAGTGTGTAAACTAAAGGTAGGTGTGATGAGCCATACTTATTGCATCTCAGTGTAAAGTGGATGGATGGACGTTGCTGTAGGTCTTCTGGTACCGGTACTAAATGCAGCCTGGCAGAATCTCCTTGAAAGCCGCAGGAAATGTCCATCTTTCTGCACTTTTGCAGAAGTCGCGATTATTTTTCCGGTCGCGATAAAGTCCGAAATGCAAAAGAGGACGGACGCGGCTCTGACCTGGAGTAACCCGGAGCCGGCGCGACAGGGGTTAAGGTAGGATGCCCTGTAGTAACCTCACCTTGTTTCAGAAGTCTGGCAGCGCGAGGTGTTGGAGTGGGGGCGCCTAACGCTGATTGGCTGCGAGGGATCACCTCATGCAAGAGTCTGATTCACAATTCTTCCTTCGCGGCTCACCCCGGGGAGGGAGGGAGGGAGGGAGGGGCGATCTCGCCCCGCCCACCACACACACCCACAGCCACACCCCCACCCCAGGGCTGTCCCAAGTGCAAGTTCAGCTAGTGCAGAGGGCGCAGAGCGGCCATGGACTGCACGTTCGAAGGTACATTGGAGCGGTGCTGCCTTTGCGCCTATCGGGCTTGTGCAAAAGGTTCAGGTGTCAGTGGCGAGGGAGCTGGACTGTCCGGCGATCGGATCCAGCCCCGGTTCCGGAGATTCCGTGTAAACTGAACTTGGACTTCAGGACTCGGCACCGAACCCTTCTGCTGGACTGGGTTCCTTTGCTTTTGTGCCGATGGCCCAAGTGCTATTTTGGGCATTATTTCTGTGCTTTGATGTGTAACGATGCCCCCACTTTTCGCACGTTTCTGGGGCAGCCCCTCACCGAAGATGCCTTGTCGTTCTAATGGGGGAAGAGGAGGGGCCAGTCCGATTTTCAGAACAGTATAAGATAGACGTGCAACGAGGAAAGGCGGAATGCCAAGTCTGATAAACCAGGAGGGAACAGAAAAGGGGTGGGGAAGATAGGCTCTATCCAAACAATGGGGGAGACGTATAATTCAATTAAACCCCCTTTCTGTTCCCTCCTATTTGTCTGGTGGGGATTAAGTGCACCTCCACACTTTGTGTGGTTTTTCTCTGGCTCAAGTCTGATAAACCAGAAATATACCATATGTAGTTGCATTATACATCTCCTGACAGTGGGGTTTGGGATGCCCAAGTGCAGTGGTGCATACATATGAGCCGGCTTTGTGGGTGCTTGAGAATTCCTTGTATGTGTCCAGAGAGGGGTTATTTCCATTGGGCGTAACACCCCCGATAATTCTGAAAAGTTGGCTCCTATGGGTGCATATATCCTGCCTGGCAAGCCATACATGAACTGGGAATTTTTTTTATTGGACATAACTTAATACATTTCTTGATTAGCTTTCAAAGGTTGCCCTTCTTCTCAGATCGGAAATAAGCAAATGTGGTAGCAGATAGTATATATAAGAGAAACATCAAAGCATTACTTTGACAGTCTGACAGGGTGGGAGGATGGGGTTATGCGTGGGGACATCAAAGCATTTCATTGATATTCTAACAGGATGGGTGTTGGTAGGTGAGAGGAGGGTAATAAACAGAGAAATACAGCTTTATGTATTAAGTTATGTCCAATAAAAAAAGGTATCATCTTATTTTCTTTTCCATGTTTTATTTTGTTTGATTTCTATTGATAACCTTTAAGAGTGGACTAACACGGCTACCACACCTCTCTACTTATGAACTGGGAATGAAATTCACTTGTTCGGTCTGAGGGCAGCACCTAAGTCTTTAAAAGTTGCTGTGTTTGTATCCTTAACACTGTGGCAGGTGCACTGCACAGCTTTCACGTGACTACCATTAAAGTTCTTTTACAAATAAGATTAGATTTTTAATAAACCCTATGGAGACTTGTATTGCAATGTGACTGTTGTAACGGGTAGTTTTAAAGAAGCACCTTTTTTGACAAGCATTTGGTACTGCTTAAGATCCTATAGGCTGGGGCCACTCATTGAGGTCCTCAATTGATGATTCTCAATGTTTGAAGAAAAAAAGGGGGGGGGGAAGAGATGTGACCTGTGTTACCCTTTACTTAATTGTTTAAATGTGGTCTGGTAACTATTTGCTATTGCTTGTGGATTTGTGTAAACATTTGTGTACATGTAATTGTTCCTTTCCGTGAACTATGGTGCATTCTAAATATATTTATTATATTTATATTTATTGCATTTGTATCCCACATTTTCCCACCTATTTGCGGGCTCAGTGTGGCTTACAATATATTATGAAAAATGGAAATACAATTTGTTACAATTCAGGTTATGGATTACATTATGAGGGTAAGCAAGATAAGGTCAAAATCGTAAGGACTAAATTAATTGAAAAGAAGAATGAGACATTGGAAGGAGAGAACGGGATATTGAGGGGTGCTGTGTGAAGCCTATGGTATGCATTTTTCTGAGAGTAAATGTATGAGTGTGGTGAGATTAGGGGTTTGAATTCATAAGTGGATGTATTGATGTATTGCTGAGCAGTACATGTGAGCTTTATGTGTTTTGGTTCTTTCCATAAATTTTTTCAAAAAGATGTGTCTTCAATGACTTAGACAAATAGACAAAGAAATATTGAATATTTTGAAATTTGAGATTGAAATTGTTTTAAATGGAATATTAGATCTTGTGTGATTGATTACTGTCCTGTTAAGCTACTCATTCTTTTCTTTGTGTGCGTGTAAATATATTCACATTCCTAAATCTTCACTTCCCAAACTGTAAGGGTCTAAAATACATTTGTACCCCACGCTTTCCCACTCATGGCAGGCTCAATGCGGCTTCCATGGGGCAATGGAGGGTTAAGTGACTTGCCCAGAGTCACAAGGCGCTGCCTGTGCCTGAAGTGGGAATCAAACTCAGTTCCTCAGGACCAAAGTCCACCACCCTAACCACTAGGCCACTCCTCCACTGTTGCTACTCTTTGAGATTCTACATGGAATGTTGCTATTCCACTAGCAACATTCCATGTAGAAGTCGGCCCTTGCAGATCAGCAATGTGGCCGCGCAGGCTTCTGCTTCTGTGAGTCTGACGTCCTGCACATACGTGCAGGACGTCAGACTCGCAGAAACAGAAGCCTGCCCAGCCTTCTACATGGAATGTTGCTAGTGGAATAGCAACATTCCATGTAGAATGTCCAATAGTAGCAACATTCCATGTAGAATCTCCAATAGTATCTATTTTATTTTTGTTACATTTGTACCCTGCGCTTTCCCACTCATGGCAGGCTCAATGCGGCTTACATGGGGCAATGGAGGGTTAAGTGACTTGCCCAGAGTCACAAGGAGCTGCCTGTGCCTGAAGTGGGAATCGAACTCAGTTCCTCAGTTCCCCAGGACCAAAGTCCACCACCCTAACCACTAGGCCACTCCTCCACTCCAACTTTTCCTACATGAGCGCGCAGCTGTGGAATGCATTGCCACCACTTTACCTGAAAACTATTTTCGACTGAATCAACTTTCGAAAATCACTAAAAGACTTATCTTTCCAACAAGGCATAATACCATAATGATTAATAATAGGAATTCTATCGCATCACTACTTACCTGATATTTTTGGACTGTTTCCTTATATACCAAAGTGCTTAAATCTGTTACGTTATACTTGCTCTTTATGTAATACCTATTGCTTCTTTACTCTTGAATGGCGAAGGCCAAGATGGAACTTTGTAAGCCACATTGAGTCTGCAAATGGATGGGAAAATGTGGGATACAAATGCAACAAATAAACACATAAATAAATAAATATAGATAGAGAAATGTGCTGAAAGTGGGATCCTCTGATTTGGGACTGGAGTTAAATGTTTTTTTTGGTTTTTTTTAACATA
The DNA here is from genome assembly GCF_901765095.1 of Microcaecilia unicolor. Lineage (NCBI taxonomy): Eukaryota > Metazoa > Chordata > Amphibia > Gymnophiona > Siphonopidae > Microcaecilia > Microcaecilia unicolor. The sequence continues at coordinate 8,930,413 of NC_044038.1, forward strand.
TTGTTGGAGGGTAGAAGGATACAGTTATTTTTAGAAAGTTTGATGATCCAACTTTGACGCAAAATTGTCTTTGTATTCAGATATGCTACAGCTAATCAACACCCAGGACAGCGATTTTCCTGGCCTCTTCGATGCCCCCTTCGGCAGCCTCAGCTCTTCTATACAAGATGCCAATCCTGCCGCAATGCTTTCAGCATCCACTGGACTCAGCCCCTCCTTGGACAGCTTTCTGGGGTGCACCAAGGTGGTGCCTGCAGCCTCTATAAACATGTACCAGCCCACCCTGCAGAGCTACCAGCAGGTGGCACCGCAGGCAGCACCTGAGGCTCAGCTGGCACCACTGCTGTTGGGCGGACAATCCCCAGTGCAGTCTCCCCAGCCTGTCAAAGAGGAGCCAGTGACGGCGAATATTGTACAGCAACAGAAGCCAACTTCGCCTCTACCGCCAGCTGCCCAGCCTAACCAGCCACAGCATGGCGTGATGAAGGCCCAAAGCTTCCCAGCAGCAGCAGCTCAGCCCCAGTTTAGCTCACAGCCGGTGCTGAGCTACCAGAACCAGAGCGGGTTCACAGGTAAGACCCAGGGCAAAGAGGGAAGGGGTGAAGAATGTGACATCTTACAAGGTTTAAGGCTGCCAACTGGATCCAGATTTGCAGGACAGGGTTGGTCCAGTCCTGGGTTTATCCCGTTCCATTCAGGGATGTGTAGTTCTGATTTTCCCGTAGCATTCGCTAAGAAAAGCAAGACAAGTCCCAGCATGCACTGGGGCAAGCCCAGGCCTAGATCAACCTGGTCCTTCAAATTGGGATCCGGTTGGCAGCCTGATATAAGGTGCGACTGATCACTTTATAACGGGGGTTCTGAACCCAGGTCTTGGGACACACTTAGCCAGTCAGGTTTTCAGGATACCCACAATGAATATGCGTGAAATAAATTTGCAGACTCTGCCTCCATTTTATTCGGATTTATCTCATGCATATTCATTGAGGGTATCCTGAAAACCTATTTGGCCAACCTGCTTATAATCGAATGAGAAAAACGCCCAAGTTCCGACCTAAATCGGGAGATGGACGTTTATCTCACAAAAACGAATAAAGCGGTATAATCGAAAGCCGATTTTTGGACGTTTTCAACTGCAATCCGTCGCGGATGCGGACAAAGTTGATGGGGGCGTGTCAGAGGTGTGGCGAAGGCGGAACTGGGGCGTGGTTATCTGACGAACAGAGATGGGCGCATTTCACCGATAATGGGAAAAAAGTATGCGTTTTTAGCTAGAATTTAGGACACTTTTCCTGGACCCTGTTTTTTCACGAATAAGGCCCCAAAAAGTGCCCTAAATGACCAGATGACCACTGGAGGGAATCGGGGATGACCTCCCCTGACTCCCCCAGTGGTCACTAACCCCCTCCCACCACAAAAAATGATGTTTCACAACTTTTTATTTTCACCCTCAAATGTCATACCCACCTCCCTGGCAGCAGTATGCAGGTCCCTGGAGCAGTTGTTAGGGGGTGCAGTGGACTTCAGGCAGGTGGACCCAGGCCCATCCCCCCTACCTGTTACAATTGTGCTGCTTAATGCTTATTAGTCGTCCAACCCCCCCAAACCCACTGTACCCACATGTAGGTGCCCCCCTTCACCCCTTAGGGCTATAGTAATGGTGTAGACTTGTGGGCAGTGGGTTTTGAGGGGGATTTGGGGGGCTCAACACACAAGGGAAGGTTGCTATGCACCTGGGAGCTCTTTTACCTTTTTGTTTGTTTTTGTAAAAGTGCCCCCTAGGGTGCCCGGTTGGTGTCCTGGCATGTGAGGGGGACCAGTGCACTATGAATCCTGGCCCCTCCCACGAACAAATGCCTTGGATTTATTCGTTTTTGAGCTGGGCGCTTTCATTTTCCATTATCGCTGAAAAACAAAAACGCCCAGCTCACACATCGTTGAATAAAACATGGGCGTCTATTTTTTCCCAAAATACGGTTCGGTCCGCCCCTTCACGGACCCGTTCTTGGAGATTAACGCCCATGGAGATAGGCGTTTTCGTTCAATTATGCCCCTCTAGGCGTGTCCCGAGGACTGATTCAAAACCCCTGCTTTGTGATAGGTTAAGCCAAGCAAATACTTCTCAAAATATTGTTGTAATTAAAGAAAATTCCGTTTAGTTAATCTTGAACCCAGAATTGTGGACTCGAGTAAAGATGGTAGTAAAGTTTCTTCCTTTGTTTTTCTTTCTTTTATTCTCTGAATTAAGAGAATTGCGCTTAAGCTATGTTGTACCAGTACTTTACTTTTCTGTACAAGTGTTATACTTGAATGTTTAATGAAAATCTTCTAAATAAAAATTTAAAAAAAAAACCCTGCTTTATTAAAAAAAAAAATCAGAGCTGTTATATAATAGTTTCGCACCCAGTCGATGAATATTCCTGCGCTGGTGCCGCCTTAGGTCTGCTGGCTCCAGGAACATGCTCTCAGTTTTGTCACTGCGGGATTTGAGTGTAAAAAAAAAACATTGTGCTTGAACCAGGGATGCGGGAGACTTTAAGATTTGCGACATTGCTTTGGGCATGTAAAGGATCCTTTGAGCTGCATGACAGAGCACAGCACTGAAAGTATGGGAGACCCACCCCCCACCCCCACAGGCATCATGAGGAGAGCTGGAAGAGGGTAGGGAGGGCAGAGGGGATTCCCATTGCAGCTTCTGCATTTCATTTGGTGTTAAAGGGTTGAGATATTGCTCCATTACCTAGGATTATATATTACTAGTAAAACAGGCCCGTTTCTGACACAAATGAAACGGGCGCTAGCAAGGTTTTCCTCGGAGTGTGTATGTTTCAGAGAGACAGAGAGTGTGTGTATGAGAAAGAAAGTGTGTGTGAGAGATAGAGAGTGTGTGTGAGAGAGAGAAAGTGTGTGTGAGAGATAGAGAGTGTGTGTGAGAGAGAGTGTATGTGAGAGACAGAGAGTGAGTGTGTGTGTGTGAGAAAGTGAAGCCTTCAAGCCTTGAAACATTCATGCGCTCTGTAAGGCTCCATCTCCTCAATTGACGACACGTAGTTCCGGAACGTTTCAGGAATGCTTCAAGGCTTCACTTTCTCGGCTTCAGAATGTTGGAGGTGCGTTTTATTATATAGGATTTTGTTCAAGTGAGATTAATCTACATGGCCACCAGGCTCCCAGTAGCATTTGCTGACCGCCGCAGTGTCTCGAGTTGGGTGGAGTGGAGGGGTCTTTGTTTTGCTTTTGTGCTGTAATTTGCCGTACTTTTTAAATTCTTTCTTCTCTTTTTACAAACTTATGCATGCGCTGAGCAGTGCAGCAGGGTCCCCTGAGCCAACAGCTGCCAACTCTGCCCACCGCACAGCAGATACAACCAGTCGCCATCCAGACCAAAGTACAAAACCTCCCGACACAGCAATTTCTGGCAGCCTCCACGCCAAGTGCCACCCAGTTGCTGCCTCCCCAGATTCATCAAGTACCAGTAAGTGTGGAACTCGCTCTGAATTGAGTTATGTAAAGCATTTGGCCCATTTTCCGAGATCAGTTACATGCAGGGTTTGGACCTGAAGCGATGGACAGTTAAGTGACTTGACCAGGGTCCATGGGCGTAGTTTGACTGTTTCATTTTGGGGGCAAAGGATGGGGCGGAGCATATTAGCATATTCATTTGCATATATATGCAAATGAATATGCTAATATGTTTCTATCCATCCCCTTCTCCATTCTATCCAGCGTCTCCCCCCCTCCCCCTTCCCAGCAGCTGTCTCCCATAAAGAACACGTGGATGCAGCAGCTCACAGGTTTGAGTGAAAGGCGACGGCTGCGCGGGGGAGTGGAAGCAGAGATTTACCAAATGGCTTCCTACCTTCCAGTGGACTAGGCAGGAGCGAGGAGCCAGCATTTCCCAGCGGCGAACAGGCGGGTCGGCGAGCGAGCGAGCGGAGGTTGTAAAAGCAGCAAGCAGGCACGCTCGTCTCCATCCGCTTCCCTGCCCTCTCTGAGTCTGTGTCCCGCCTTCCTCTGAGGTCATTTCCTTTTGGGCGGGACGCTGAGAGGGCAGGGAAGCAGACAGAGACGAGCGTGCCTGCTTGTTGCTTTTACTCAGTGGTGCCCCGCCCGCCAGTTCGCTGAAGCGACGTCGGGTAAGTCGCTCGTCGTTTGGGGGGGCACTGCCCCCCCTCGCCCCACCCAGTCTACGCCCATGCCAGGGTCACAAAGAATCACAGGGGGATTTCAGCCAGGTATGACCTTTATAAATCTCACCTCATCATAGCATGGGACCCCCCCACCCCATCAGTGGTAGCTACTTGGGGCCGGGGGCCCCCGTAGATTTGGCCCTGAACCCCCCTGCCGACGACCCTCTCGACCCCCCTCCCACCGTCGCCTGCCTTTGCTGGCAGGGGACCCCAACCCCCACCAGCCAAGGTCCTCTTCTTCTCGTGCAAGGCTTCCTTCTGTTTCTGACATCCTTCCGCCAGCAAAGGTAGGTGACGGCAGGCTGGCGGCAGGAGGGGGGGGGTCGAGAGGGGCGGGGGGCAAAGTTGGTGGTGGTGGCGGGGTGGGTGGTAGCAATGGTGGGGGGGGGGGGCTAAAATGTGCCCCTCACCTCGGGCTCTGGACCCCCCTCCCGCCGAAGTCTGGCTACACCCCTGCCCCCCACTCCATCAGAGAACACCTAGTCTTATGGAGTCTCTTATAACCCCCGACCCCAGAGACTGCATTACCATGAGGCACTGGGAAGTGATTTAACCAAACAGGCCAAATGTCGCCAAGCTTAGTTGACTGCACTGGATGAATCCATGATGTTCTTGTAGTCTAATGACTTGGGCACATCCTCCCTGTTCCAGGTCCTCCTGCAGCCCCATTTCATCAAGGCTGATTCCTTACTTCTGGCTGCCGTGAAGACAGATGTTGGCAGTGTCGTGTCAGCCGTGAAGACCCCGAACATCTCATCATTGTCAACTACGACTGCCATCCAGTCCGCTCCTCTTCAGCTGCCGGTAAATGACACTTTTGCATTCATCTGAACAATACATGATGGGGGATCAGGACAGGCACTGCCAAGAGGTACCAGTTTACCCAGTCCCAGGCCTGTATTTCTGTCCACCTCGTCCTGGTGCATTATGAGACCTGCAGCACTGATTTCAATGGGCAGAATCAGGCACTACAAATCCCACACTGCTTTGAGATGGAAGTTCCAAACCAGGACTGTCCAAAAATCTCTAGCCTGGAACTGGGTAACTTTGCATGTCTGCACAGTGCCCTGTACGTTGCTCCCATTTTGATACTGGAACCAGAGCCGCTGAGAGGGGGGGGCATGGGGGGGGGCAAAATTCCCCGGGCCCGGCGCCAGGGTCTCTCTCTCCTGCTCCTGACAGGACCTGAGTGATTGCATCCCGACAGGAGCAGGAGAGAGAAAACTCCGGAGCTGGCCCCCCCCCCCCCTTCAAGGCTGGGGAGGACCCGGAGCTTCCTCCAGAGCTGCTCTTCTGCCCATTGCTGAGCGACTGCTTTTCCTCTCAGGTGCGCATGCTCAGTTTTGAAACCGAGCGTGCCCTGAGAGGAAAAGCAACCTCAGGGGCAGGCAGCCAGTGCTGGAGGAAGATGTCTTCTGCTGATGGGGCCTCGGGATCCCCACCAGCCAAGGTATTTAGGCAGCAGCAGCAAATGGGGGGGGGGGGGGCAGCGGCAGCGATCGGGGGGGGGGGGGGAGGCGCAGCAGCGACCCTGCCCCAGGCCCGGTTCAGTCTCTCAGCAGCCCTGACTGGAACATCTTTTCTGAGTCTCCTGGGCAGTAGCAGTCTTATCCCTTCCTTGCTAAGGAGGGTGTGGAATTTGTTCCCTGCTCTAGGTTCTCAAGTATAGGCTCTTGGCAAGAGCCATAGAGTGCTTTAGTTTTTGGAATAGCCACAGAGAATGTGCATGCACGGGGTCTAAGAGCAAAGCTAATTTGTGTAGTGGCTAATTTTCATGGCAGCTAAATTGCATGTCCTGGGCACCCTGGAAACCTTAAGGACTGGAGTTGAGAATCCCTGATACTTATTGACTGAGGTTGGGGCCCTTAGCAGGGAACACTACTACTACTTAACATTTCTAGAGCGCTATTAGGGTTACGCAGCGCTGTACAAATTAACAAATAAGGACAGTCCCTGCTCAGAAGAGCTTACAATCTAAAGGACGAAATGTCAAGTTGGGGTAGTTTAGATTTCCTGAGAGGAGGTGTAGTGATTAGGTGCCGAAGGCAACATTGAAGAGGTGGGCTTTGAGCAATGATTTGAAGATGGGTAGGGAGGGGGCCCGGCGTATGGGCTCAGGGAGTTTGTTCCAAGCATGGGGTGAGGCGAGGCAGAAAGGGCGAAGCCTAGAGTTGGCGGTGGTGGAGAAGGGTACTGAAAGGAGGGATTTGTCAAGAGAGTGGAGGTTACGGATAGGGACGTAAGGGGAGATGAGGGTAGAGAGATAAGGAGGGGCTGCAGATCGAGTACATTTGTAGGTGAGTAAGAGAAGCTTGAACTGTATGCGGTATCTGATTGGGAGCCAGTGAAGTGACTTGAGGAGAGGGGTGATATGAGTATATCGGTCAAGGCGGAAGATAAGACATGCGTTCTGGATGGACTGAAGGGGGGATAGGTGGCTAAGTGGGTTCCGGTGAGGAGTAGGTTGCAGTAGTCAAGGCGAGAGGTAATGAGAGAGTGGACGAGAGTTCAAGTGGTGTGCTCGGAGAGGAAGGGGCGAATTTTGCTAATGTTATAGAGGAAGAAGCGACAGGTCTTCAGCCAACCCTGTACACCAGAGCAAAAATTAGGTCCAGAAAGGCACCATTGGCTGTTTCTTCATGAGCAGGTCACTAGGGGTCATTTAACATAGCCCAGGGCAGAATCCTGATGTGTGCTGCAGTTGGGCTTTGGGATGCCAGGGTCACTCCACCCTTCCTAACATTTTTGATTTAAAACTATGTGATTGTGTTCTCTCAGACGCTTGTGACTGGCAGCACCATTCTCACCACTGTTCCCATGGTCGTCGATGCTGATAAATTGCCCATCAATAGACTCACAGCCAATGGCAAGCCGGTGCTGATCCAGGGCAAAGGCGAGAAACGCACAGCACACAATGCCATCGAGAAACGCTACCGGTCCTCCATCAATGACAAAATCATAGAGTTGAAAGACCTGGTGGTCGGCACTGAGGCGAAGGTATGTAACTAGTGGGGGAGGGGATCAGAGGCCGAGGCACTTGGGTAATGGGGAAGGGGCTGGGGAAGGAGAGGTACTTGGCTAGTAGAGAATGGGCTGGGGGAGGTACTTGGGTAGTTGGAAAAAGGGGAGGGGGAGGTACTTTTGTGGGCGTAAGAGGCTGGGGAGGGGGAGGTATTTGGGTAGTGGAGGAAGAAGCTGAGGAGAGGCAAGTACTTGGGTAGGGGGGAAGGGGCTAGGGAGGGGGAGATATTTAGGTAGTGGAGGAAGAGGCTGAAGAGAAAGTATTTGGGTAGTGGGGGAAGGGGCTGGGAAGGGGGAGGTACTTGAGATGGGGAGCTATTTAGTACAGGAAGGGGCTGGGGAGGGGGAATTACTTGGGTAGGGCAGAAGGGGATGGTATTTGGGTAGTGGAGAAAGGGGAGGGGGAAGTAATTGGGGGAAGGGGCTGGGGAGAGGGAGGTACGGGTGGGGGTAAGGGGCTGGGGAGGGGGAGCTATTAGTGCAGGAAGGGGCTGGGGAGGGGGCAGTAATTGGGGAGGAGGTAAGAGGCAGAAATTGGATAGTGAAGGGGAGGGGGAAGTACTTGGTTAGAGGAGGAAGGAGCTGGGGAGGGGGAGGTATTTGGGTAGTGGAGGAAGAGGCTGGGGAGGGGGGAGTACTTGGTTAGTGGAGGAAGGGGCTGGGGAGGGGCAGGTACTTGGGTAGTGGAGAAAGGGGCTGAGGAGGGGCAGGTATTTGGGTAGTGGAGGAAGGGGCTGGGGAGGGGCAGGTACTTGGGTAGTGGAGGAAGGGGAGGGGGAGGTATTTTGGTAGTGGAGGGAGGGGGAGGTATTTGTGTAGTAGGGGAAGGGACTGGGAGATGGGAGGAACCATGTCTATGGCAGCTGTAAATACTTGTGCCTTATTCTGGCATCTTGTGTATGTAACTGATTGTATTCTTTAAAGTGTGAGCTGGATACTTGGAATGCCCATGGCACAAACCCATTCCCCTCCCATGACACTCCCATGCCCCCATGGCACACCCACACCCCTCCCATGGCACACCCGCACACCTCCCGTGACACACCTGTGTCCCTCCATGACACACCCACGCCCATCCCATGGCACACCCACCCCCCTCCCATGGCACACCCTCACACCTCCCGTGACACACCTATGTCGCTCCATGACACACCCATGTCCCTCCCATGGCACACCCACACCCCTCCCATGGCACACCCGCACACCTCCCGTGACACACCTATGTCGCTCCATGACACACCCATGTCCCTCCCATGGCACACCCACACCCCTCCCATGGCACACCCGCACACCTCCCGTGACACACCTATGTTGCTCCATGACACACCCATGTCCCTCCCATGGCACACCCACACCCCTCCCATGGCACACCCGCACACCTCCCGTGACACACCTATGTCGCTCCATGACACACCCATGTCCCTCCCATGGCACACCCACACCCCTCCCATGGCACACCCGCACACCTCCCGTGACACACCTATGTTGCTCCATGACACACCCATGTCCCTCCCATGGCACACCCACACCCCTCCCATGGCACACCCGCACACCTCCCGTGACACACCTGTGTCCCTCCATGACACACCCACGCCCATCCCATGGCACACCCACCCCCCTCCCATGGCACACCCGCACACCTCCCGTGACACACCTATGTCGCTCCATGACACACCCATGTCCCTCCCATGGCACACCCACACCCCTCCCATGGCACACCCGCACACCTCCCGTGACACACCTATGTCGCTCCATGACACACCCATGTCCCTCCCATGGCACACCCACACCCCTCCCATGGCACACCCGCACACCTCCCGTGACACACCTGTGTCCCTCCATGACACACCCACGCCCATCCCATGGCACACCCACCCCCCTCCCATGGCACACCCGCACACCTCCCGTGACACACCTATGTCGCTCCATGACACACCCATGTCCCTCCCATGGCACACCCACACCCCTCCCATGCCCCTCCCATGACACATCCACGTCTCTCCCATGACACACCCATGCCCCCATGACACATCCATGTTCCTCTCATAACACACCCATGCCCCTCCCATGTGAGTGCTCCCCTTTGCAGTTACACACTAGACAATTTACACACACACTTTACAGAACAGGATCATAATTCATTCACATACGTAACTACAAATTAGTTCCAATTAGTGATAATTATCACAAATCAAGCACCAGTCAAGGGCCAATTAAGTAATTGAGTTGTGTAGAAGTGGTAATATTTTATATCTGTGCATGCCATTTATAGGATTAGATGGAGGATGTCTTATGCCCAGGTCCGCTGTGTCCATCTGTCTCTCTGTGACCCTTTTTGCATGTCCACAGTCTGTTGCATACACTGAATAGGTTAGCGGGGGTGGGGTTATACTCTTGTATTCAGAGAGCAGGTCGTGGCTGAAGGGAAGCGGCACACAGGGGCAGGTACATGTGAAGCCTGCTAACTGATCACTAGGGCAGAGGGGGAATTGGGGGCGCTGGAGTACAGGGATGGCTGTAGACATGCAGGGATAGGGGAGACGATGCCTCTCTGCGCAGTCCCTCTGGCGCTGGAACCTGTCCGATTTGTAATATTAAATGTCATTAAAGCTTGCAAAGGAGCGTTTTCCAGCCTAGAGCTCTGCACAGCCAGGTGTGAATACACAGACACAGCTTTGAGGATCTGGAGTGGGCAACCGGCTGCTTGGGAAGGTGAGCAGAGGTTTTCGGAGGGTGGCTCTAAGCAGTGTTGCTGTGCTCCCGACAGCTGAATAAGTCTGCGGTGCTAAAGAAGGCCATCGACTACATCCGCTTCCTGCAACAGAGCAATCAGAAGCTGAAGAAGGAGAACCTGGTGCTTAAGATGGCAACTCAGAAAAACCGTGAGTACACGTGGGAGGAAGGGTGGGGGAGACAGTGGCACTGCCAACCCTTTCCATATTATTACCACCACCACTGTCCCCCCCCCCACACCACTCTCTGTGCCTGAACACAGCAATTGCCCCCACATCACACTCACAATTGCCCCCACATCACACTCACAATTGCTCTCTGCATCACATTCATCGCCTGATTACAGCGACTGCCCCACACCTCACTCATCACCTGATCACAGCAATTGCCCCCACATCACACTCACAATTGTCCTCCACATCACACTCACAATTGCCCTCCATATCACACTCACAATTGCCCCCACATCACACTCACAATTGCCTCCACATCACACTCACAATTGCTCTCTGCATCACATTCATTGCCTGATTGCAGCGACTGCCCCCACACCTCACTCATTACCTGATCACAGCAATTGCCCCCACATCACACTCACAATTGTCCTCCACATCACACTCACAATTGCCCTCCATATCACACTCACAATTGCCCCCACATCACACTCACAATTGCCCCCACATCACACTCACAATTGCTCTCTGCATCACATTCATCGCCTGATTACAGCGACTGCCCCCACACCTCACTCATCACCTGATCACAGCAATTGCCCCCACATCACACAATTGCCCTCCACATCACACTCACAATTGCCCTCCACATCACACTCACAATTGCGCCCACATCACACTCACAATTGCCCCCCACATCACACTCACAATTGCCCCCACATCACACTCACAATTGCCCTCCACATCACACTCACAATTGCCCCCACATCACACTCACAATTGCTCTCTGCATCACATTCATCGCCTGATTACAGCGACTGCCCCCACACCTCACTCATCACCTGATCACAGCAATTGCCCCCACATCACACTCACAATTGCCCCCACATCACACTCACAATTGCTCTCTGCATCACATTCATCGCCTGATTGCAGCGACTGCCCCCACACCTCACTCATCACCTGATCACAGCAATTGCCCCCAGACCACACTCAGTTTCTGATCACAGCAATTGCCCCCACATCACACTCACAATTGCCCTCCACATCACACTCACAGTTGCCCCCACATCACACTCACAATTGCCCCACATCACACTCACAATTGCCCTCCACATCACACTCACAGTTGCCCCCACATCACACTCACAATTGCCCTCCACATCACATTCATCACCTGATTGCAGCAACTGCCCCCACACCTCACTCATTGCCTGATCACAGCAATTGCCCCCACATCACACTCACAATTGCCCTCCACATCACATTCACAATTGCTCTCTGCATCACATTCATCGCCTGATTGCAGCGACTGCCCCCACACCTCACTCATCACCTGATCACAGCAATTGCCCCCAGACCACACTCAGTTCCTGATCACAGCAATTGCCCCCACATCACACTCACAATTGCCCTCCACATCACACTCACAGTTGCCCCCACATCACACTCACAATTGCCCCCACATCACACTCACAGTTGCCCCCACATCACACTCACAATTGCCCTCCACATCACACTCACAGTTGCCCCCACATCACACTCACAATTGCCCTCCACATCACATTCATTGCCTGATTGCAGCAACTGCCCCCACACCTCACTCATTGCCTGATCACAGCAATTGCCCCCACATCACACTCACAATTGCCCTCCACATCACATTCATCGCCTGATTGCAGCAACTGCCCCCACATCACACTCATAATTGCCCCCACATCACACTCACAATTGCCCTCCACATCACACTCACAATTGCTCTCTGCATCACATTCATCGCCTGATTACAGCGACTGCCCCCACACCTCACTCATTGCCTGATCACAGCAATTGCCCCCACATCACACTCATAATTGCCCTCCACATCACATTCATCACCTGATTGCAGCAACTGCCCCCACACCTCACTCATTGCCTGATCACAGCAATTGCCCCCACATCACACTCATAATTGCCCCCACATCACACTCACAATTGCCCTCCACATCACACTCACAATTGCTCTCTGCATCACATTCATCGCCTGATTACAGCGACTGCCCCCACACCTCACTCATTGCCTGATCACAGCAATTGCCCCCACATCACACTCATAATTGCCCTCCACATCACATTCATCACCTGATTGCAGCAACTGCCCCCACACCTCACTCATTGCCTGATCACAGCAATTGCCTCCACATCACACTCATAATTGCCCCCACATCACACTCACAATTGCCCTCCACATCACACTCACAATTGCTCTCTGCATCACATTCATCGCCTGATTACAGCGACTGCCCCCCACACCTCACTCATTACCTGATCGCAGCAACTGCCCCCCCACACCGTACTCAGCACTGAATTATGACCACACCCTCTATCCTACTACTGCACCAGCTCAGTCATGGATCCTCTACTTGACAATGTGCTGCATCTACCACTGAGCCACAAGGCCCTGCCCAACTAATACTGATATTGCATTTTATTGAAACTTCAAAGATATCAAATTGACAAATTCAGCTATATGAAGGGAAGTCAATAAATCAGGTGTATTTAAGAATAACAATTTGACAACTTCTCCTAGTCGAAGCCACAAATGTGAAAGTAACCAGCGAGCGAAGAGTCTTTAGGTATAATTAAGTAATCAATGAACCTTTCTTGTAGCCTGTAGACTGGGATTTCTGCAGCACAGTGTAGAGTATTCTACAGCACAATTTGGAATGATACGGTGTAGGGTGGTGTAATATTGTCAAGTCCTGCCCTAGGGGTGGGAGGTGGCAGTGCCATGTGTATGGACCACTGGGGATCACGATGCATCGTCTCTGCACTCACACAGAGTCCCTGAAAGACCTCATAGCTTCTGGTGCTGGGAATGCGGACGTGGCCATGGATGGTCTGAAACCGGACATGATGGAGGTGCTGACCCCTCCGCCTTCAGATGCAGGCTCTCCGTCCCACAGCAGCTCTCATTGTAGCAGCAGCGACTCGGAACCGGACAGCCCCTTCTTCGATGATGCCAAGGTTAGTGCTGTCAGGGGGTCCTTCTCTGAGGAGAGTGATCGTCTGGTGCCCCAACACGGATACAAGAGCAGGACAGAATTTAATGATCCGAACTGTATGTATTTTGACAGGGTCTGTTTCACAATGGAGTTTGCTTTGCACAGAAAAATAATGTAATGGGGTCTCCATAGCCATCTCCCTGCCTGCCAGTTCCATCCCTCTAGGCTTCCTCCTTTGCCTGCCACTCCCTTTCCATTCTTTTCAACATTCACTGCCCCGTCTTGCACCCTCTCGCCATGCTTCAGCCTGGTGGGTTCACCCCTCTTCCTTTTGCCGTACTTCCCAACCTCCCCTGCTCTGCTCTCGCACCCCGTTCTTTCCTCTCCAGTGTATAGAGCTGTTTGGTTTTTCAGATCAGACTGCTTTGAATGTAACATTCCCTTATTTATGATCTAGTAGGGCAATTAGCTAGCTTGTGTCTTGGTTTTCTCCCAGACCATAGACAGGCTTGCTTAGCCCTAGTAATGGGCCATAAACTTTAACAAATGTCTGTTTATTTGTTTCAGACAGGTTCTGAACATAACACAGGGACATTTTCAGTGAAGGACCACAATGAGTGATAGGGTAAAGAGGTTACAAAGGGCAAATGATGAATATTTGAGAAAAATACCAAAGAAACAGAATTATGTGAAGGTGACCTTAGAGGCAGTGCTTTTTTTGTGCCGGTACGCACCGGTATGGCGTACCGGCACTTTTTTTCCACCCAGCGAGTCCTGCACCCTTCCTCTCACTCCCCTACTTACTACTACGTCGGACTCAGCAGCGCGAACGGTGCAGGCAGCGATTGAGAGAGGCTGACAGCGTCAAAGCTTCCCTCTGCGAGTCCCGCCTACGTTGTTTCAACTTCCTGTTTCCGCATAGGTGGGACTCGCAGAGGGAAGCTCCGACACTGCCAGCCTCTCTCAATCGCTGCACCGTTTGCGCTGCTGAGTCCAACGCTGGCAGCCTTTCTATCGCTTCACTGGCAGACAGTGGAGAAGGAGGATGGGCTGGGGAAGAAGAATCGCTGGACATTGGAGAGGGGAGGGCAGGAGAGAGAGGAGAATCGCTGGTTATCGATGGGAGGGGAGGGCAGGGAAGAGAGAATTGCTGGGCATTGATGGGATGGAAGGGGAGGACAGGGAAGAGAGAATTGCTGGACATTGATGGGAGGGGAGGGCAGGGAAGAGAGTCCATCCGAGGAGAGGGGAGAGAGAATTATTGCTTTATATGGATACAGGGGAGGAAAGAGAGGAGAAATGCTAGACATGGATGGAGGGGAGGAGAGAGGAGAAGTGCTGGACATGGATGGAGATGAGGGAAAGGGAAGAGAGGAGAAAAGCTGCACATGGATGGAGAAAATAGGCAAAAGCTGGATCCACGTTATACCTCCTCCAGTCAATTCCATGGAGGAGGACCCAGCTTTTACTTATGGATGGAGGGCAAGAAATGAAGAAGAAAGGAGGAAAGTAAAGAAATAAATGGAAAGGAAGCCCTAGAAACGGAGTTAAGAGAACAGATAGAGAGCAGCAGAATCAGAGACTGGGACCAACATGGATAGAAAAACAAAGTCACCAGACAACAAAGGTAGAAAAAATCATTCTATTTTCATTTTAGTGTTTGGAATATGTCCAAATTGAGAATTTACATCTCCTGTCTTATTTTGCACTGGGTATACTGGAGCTGTAACAGCTTACAGAAGTTATTTATAATGAAAAAAACCCCTTTTTTTTTTCTCCTATACTACGACTACTTATCATTTCTATAGTGCTACAAGGTATATGCAGCGCTGTACACCATACACAAAAAAGACAGTCCCTAATATTTTCAATTACGTCTGTTTATATGCGCCATGGCTGGTATAAGGGGTGTGGCTAATGTGGGTGTGGCCATCATAGAGGCGGGGCCATGTGTGGTGACCCCGCCCATAATGAGTACCGGCACCTTTTTTTCTACAAAAAAAGGCACTGCTTAGAGGTCAGACATGAAGAATACCAGATAAGTAAGAGAGAAAATATAAGGCATTAAGTGATTGGACAAAATTAAGCTTCGGTATCCTGACAGCTTCCAAAGGACTGGAGAGGGGGAGGTATTTGGATATTAGGGGTAGGGGCGGGGGAGGAAAACAGAGAGAGAGAGAGATTTTATTTTAAACTAGGAAAGAAGGCCCGTTTCTCAGAGCAACAGTGGCGATTTTCCTGGGCCGCCCTGTGGCTCGTCGCCGTTGTAGCTGGTTCGTGCGCCGCCGCTGTTGTTAGCGTTGTCGTAGCTCTGTGTGGGTGGCGATTTTCCTGGGCCGCCCTCGACGTCATCGCGTTTTGACGCGAGGGCGGAGCACAGGTACAGTAATAAAACTCACCCTCAACGTTTGCGCCGCCCTCGATGTCATGACGTTTGAACCTGAAGGAACTGAAGTCAGTGGCTTGGCTTCACTGACGTCAGTGTCCTCAGAACGTTGAGGGTGAGTTTTATTATAGTAGATTTGGACTGATATAAATAGTAATTCAATTTTCTGTAATACTGGGATAAAATAATTTTTATTGTAACCATTATTTTACTCTAATTACTAATACTACTACTACTTAACATTTCTAGAGCGCTACTAGGGCTACGCAGCGCTGTACAATTTAACAAAGAGAGACAGTCCCTGCTCAAAGAGCTTACAATCTAATAGATAAGAGTGAGACAAATATAGGACAATCAAGCCATTGTGACATCACTGATGAGGTTGGCTCTTAGGCATTGGTGGAATGAGGCATTATGACATCACAATCTCAGCTCTGGATACCAGAGACTGAAACTCTTCACACTAAGGGGGGAAGTGGGCCAAGTATAGGACAGTCGAGCCATTGTGACATCACTGATGAGGTTGGCTCTTAGGCATTGGTGGAATGAGGCATTATGACATCACAATCTCAGCTCTGGTTAAATCACTGCTATATGTAATACTACTACTACTGCTTAACATTTCTAGAGCGCTACTAGGGTTACGCAGCGCTGTACAAGTTAACAAAGAAGGACGGTCCCTGCTCAAAGGAGCTTACAATCTAAATTTTAGCATTATTATAAAAGTGAACAACTGAACTCTAAAGTGTTTTTCCTTTGCCAGAAGGGCTTGCTTTTTTCCGTCTCTGCTGTTCAGCTCCTCCCCTTTTAGAGGCAAAAAGGGAGTGCCCTATATACATCAGGTCTCCTGCCCCGTTCCCTGTATCTTGGCCCCCTCCCACCTCCCTTTGCTGGCATTAACCAACAAATCTACCTCCCTGTTGTAGATCCAAGTGAAACAGGAGCTTCCGTCTCCTGCCACCCTGGGAATGTTGGACCGCTCACGGATGGCGCTGTGTGCCTTCGTATTCTTGTGCCTCTCCTTCAACCCCCTGGCGTTCCTGATGGGCAGAATCAGCAGCTGGGAAGCCACAGAGAGTACAGACTACCATGGCTCCAGCAGAAGCATGCTGGGCATGGATACCGCAGGTAAGATGGCACAGAAAGGGGCATCCAGCAGTTAGGAGTTGACAAGAAACCCCTGGATTCTATATTGGTCGCCCAAAGTTTGGCGCAGATCTCAGATCTGCACGCAAGCTAATTAGTTAATGCGCCGTTAACAATCAGTAATGGCTGTTACTTGACAAACATTTGAGTTAAGAACGTAAGAGTAGCCATACTTGTGACTTGGATTGGCCACTGTTGGAAACAGGATACTGGGCTAGATGGACACTGGTCTGACCCAGTATGGCTATTCTTCTGTTCTCTGATGTGCTATACTGGGTCAGACCAAAGGTCCACTGAGCCCAGCATCCTATCTCCGATGGGGGCCAATCTAGGCTGCAAGGGTTTTTTTTTCTTTCTTTTGTATTATTTGACCTAGAAGTTTCCTCCTGCGGCTTTGGACCTTCGGCTCAGTCAGAACCAGTGCTGGGATCTGGTGCCAGGAGTCCTCACCCACAGGTGCCAAGGTGTAGTTAACTCTGTTTTATATCCCCCTCCGCAAACCTGTTGCGTAGCCCTGTATCATTCGCTCTGATTCTAACTACTAGGTGTTGCCTTTAACCAACCATCAGGATTTCTGGGATGGGGTGGCTCTGTAAACTCTGCTCCCCCAGAACCCAGCCAACCCGGAGAGTGGAAGAGGGATCAAAGTGGGGACCTTTCACGTGCCAGTACACAGCACTGAGGCCCGAGATCACATTTTGAAATCTCTGCCTGTATTTTTCAATGCATTTCCATCTGTTTCTTGCTGAATCGCATTTACACTATCGGTGAGTTACAACATCCTAAAAACAGAACATACATCGGTCGATAATCAGCCTGCGGGAGGCAAGCCAGCTAAGTCCTACAATCAGTGCTGAGTGCAGATTTTCAATGCCAGGTTGTTTCCAATGACCGGCTTTGAATATCCAGGTTTTTTTTTTTTTTTTGGCCGGTTTAAAACGAACTGGTTAAGTTAGTGCTCGGTGCCGGCCAGATAACTTTGTAGCAGCCAAATATAGGACTGTTATTTAGGCGGCGATGTGCTGAATATTCGCAGCTAGCCAGTTATATAGCTAAATGGTAATATTCAGCAGACATAACCGGCTATTTCACACTGAATATTGGTACTTAGCAAGTGCTATTTAACAGGGCCGGTCAAACCCAGTAAGCAGGGTAAGCACCGCAGGGGGGCGCCTGCCTTCAAGGACGCCGCTGCGGTGCTGTGCCGCCATACCACGCCGCCCTTGGGGGTTTAAATCTTTTATTTACCTCCGTCCCAGCGTCTGTGTCATTTCAAAGCCCTGCCCGTCTCTAGCCTTCCCTCCCTTCGTGAGTTTGTTCCCGCAGAGTCCCGCCTTTTGACATCATTTCCTCGAGGGCGGGACTCTGTGGGAACGAACTCACGAAGGGAGGGAAGGCTAGAGACGGGCAGGGCTTTGAAATGACGCGGCCGCTGGGACGGAGGTAAATTTTAAAAAAGACTTAAACCACGCAGGGTGGCAAGAAGAAAAAGAGGGATGTTGGGGGGAGAAGAGGGCGGGCAGGTGGGCATAAATGGGAGGAGGGTGGAGGCAAAGGAGAATCGCTGGACAGGGGCAGGGTGGGAGAAGAGAGAAAGGATATGGGAGGGGGCGCCAACTGATAGTCTGCAGGGGGGCGCCAGAGACCCTAGGACCGGCCCTGCTATTTAACCAGCCAGGAGCCATTCCTGGCTGCGTAAATAGCTTTGAGTATTGGCCGGACAGTACTTTGTGTGCACGTGAAAGGCAATTTTCTGAGTGGGCACAGAATAAGTACACAGAAAAGGGTCATTTACGTGCGTACATAAGTATTTTTCATACTGGGAGAGACCGAAGGTTCATCAAGCCCAGCATCCTTTTTCCAAAAAGTGGCCAGTCCAGGTCACAAGTATCTGGCAAGATCCCAAAACACTACAATACATTTTATGCTGCTTATCCTAAGCAGTGGATTTTCCCCAAGTCCATTTTAAGAATGGTCTATGGACTTTTTCTTTAGGAAGCCAGCCAAACCTTTTGTTAAACCCCGCTAACCTAACAGCTTTTACTACATTCTCAATTACACGTTGAAATTGTTAGGAAAAAGAAACGTATACCTAACTCGCAAATATGCATTATTCTGACGTATTGCACAGCCTGATTTTCAAAAGAGTTTCGCACGTCCTCAGGAGTATAAATCACGGTACAACAGCCTAAAATATTCATGTGGTCTGCACACGCATGTGGATTTCTGATCGTGTGAGAAACGTTGCTCTGGTCTGTGTTCCGGAGACCCGGCAAGTGCCCTGTGCTCAGTAAGAAACCTGCTTCCATTTCTCTTGCAGCGGAGGCTCCAGGCTGGTTACAGTGGCTACTTCCGACCCTGCTTCTCTGGCTGCTGAATAGTCTTCTGGTTCTGGCTGTTTCCATCCGTCTCTTTATCTACGGAGAGCCGGTGACCCGGCTGCACTCGGAATCCTCGGTTCTGTTCTGGCGGCACCGCAAGCAGGCTGACCTGGACCTGGCAAGGGTGAGCAGAAGGTTGCTGTGCGGTGCCATGGCTGCCGAGAGGGGGGGCAGGGGGGACAGCAGCAAACTCTGCGGGACTCCTACACTCCCCCCCTCACTGGCAGCACAATGCAGTTGGAGGACTCCTGCTCAGCTTAGAGGGAACAGTGCTTCAAATAGCTGATTTTAGCTCTAAACCTCCTACTGACCCTCAATATGAATACCCCAAATATTCCTACAACTTGATCAGAACGACAAATTAACTCATTTATTAATGAGATTCAGTAGGATTTGAGACTGTAGGCAGGGGAGGCCTGACCATTAGGCCACCTGAGGCGGGGGCCTCAGGCGGCATTCTTCAGGACCGGCATCTCGGAGGGGCAGCATCTCCCCCCTTCGTGGCGTTTTACCCCACGACGAAGTTCCAAACCCGGCAGCAGCAGCAATTCCCGTACGCTGCCCTGCCGTCGGCAGCACCCGCCTCTTCCCTTTACTGCGGCCCGCCTCTCTGATGCAATTTCCTGTTTCGTCAGAGGCTCAGGGCAGCCAGAGTAAAGGGAAGAGGCAGCGTATGGGAATTACTACTACTACTACTACTACTTGACATTTCTAAAGCGCTACTAGGGTTACGCAGCGCTGTACAATTTAACTTAGAAGGACAGTCCCTGCTCAAAGGAGCTTACAATCTAAAGGACAAATGTACAGTCAGTCAAATAGGGGCAGTCTAGATTTCCTGATTTCCTGATGTTGCCGTTGCTGCCGTTGCTGGGTTTGGAACATGACAAGGTAAATGCCGCCCTGGGGGGGCATGTTAGTTCCACCTCAGGCGACATCTAGCCTTGGGCCGGCCCTGACTGTGGGTACTGGTCCACAGCAACAGGGTAAGAATAGGTGTTGACTTCTTGAAGTGTAATGAGCTGACCTGGTCCCATTCCTCAGTGCAGAGGATGGATTTAGAAGGGATAAAACTGAAATCCAGCCATCCCTGAACCGATTCTGAATGACAAAATGATAACGACTGAGTTTTTGGTCTTACATTCTGCTTGTGCGTTTCTTGAAGGGGGATTTCGCTCAAGCATCCCAAAACCTGTGGGCTGCCCTGAAGGCCTTAAGGCGCCCCCTCCCCATCTCACACTTGGACCTGAGCTGCAGCCTGATGTGGAACTTCATTCGGCTCGTGCTGCAGCGGCTCTGGGTGGGTCGCTGGCTGGCGGCACGAGCAGGAGGCTTCCGCAGGGACCAGGATCTGAAGGGTGATGCACAGAAGAGCAGCCGGGACGCAGCTCTGGTCTACCACACACTGCATCAGTTGCATATGACAGGTGAGGAAAGTGTCCCTTCCCTTCCTTTTCCCCCAAATATAAACCTTTCCACCACTGGACAGATAAGTGAATGGAAGAGATATCTCAGAACTGTTAAGAAAGGGCTGACAGTGATGAACTGGAGGTGTAGTAAACACTCACCCTTTTTCCCGTTCCCCGCAGGGAAGCACGTCGGAAGCCACCTTTCCGCAATCAACATGGCTTTGAGCGCAGTGAATCTGGCAGAGTGTGCTGGGGACACCATCTCCATGGCAATGCTGGCTGAGATCTACGTGGGAGCTGCACTGCGCATCAAGGCCAGCCTTCACCGCTGCTTTCACTTCCTGGCGGTGAGTCCGTCATGCCGAAGGGGGTGGGGGTGGGGGAGGTCTTGCAGCTGTGGGCTGTCTCCTTTGCAGTGGGGGGAAGAGGGTAATGTTGGCAGCGGTGACGACACTTCCTCTAATCTTACCAGTGCTGTACTGGGGTACAGAGGATATGAGTTCACTCTGAATGGTGCTTTGGTGTGTCACTTTCGCTGTGCTGAGGTTCAGACTTCTGATGGATGTTCAGTGCATCCGCTGCCGTTTGTCACTGTGTCATAGTCATGGTTCCTTGGCACAGATTCTGTGGGGTGGATTTATGGGGCTGTTGTGCTGTTTGTCATGGCGGTATGTATTTCTGGGGAGCTATGTGGTACAGCTGCTGTCCATGTTGTAAACCTCATTCCTTCTTTCTCTAGCGATTCTTTTTGTGCAGTGCCAGGCAGGTCTGTCTCTCCCAGAGTGGCACAATCCCACCCACTATGCAGTGGCTCTGTCATCCCCTGGGACATCGTTTCTTCGTGGATGGAGATTGGTCCATTAAAAGCACCTCAAGGGACAGCATCTACAGCTCCGTTGGCAGTGCAGGTTAGCTACGGGAATCCCACCTCTCTCTTCACGCACCATTTGCATACGGGCTCAGTTCAAGGGGTGGTGGGATTACAGCTCTCTGATGTGCATGTCAGAGATGTAGTGGAGCTGATTATAATTCTTTTTTTTTCCTCTGGGAACAGTTGATCCTCTTGCTCAAGTCACGCAGGCGTTCCGGGAGCACCTCTTGGAGAAAGCCCTGTACTGTGTAGCCAAACCAGAGGAGGTCAAACCTGCATGTGAGGCAGATGGGTAAGTAAGCGGCAGATTGTGCTGCTGTAATATACAGTGTTGAAAATACTGAATGCTGCTTTCATGGACTAAAGTGCACGTGACTGCTGATGTAATGTGCTTTTCCAACACAGAACTGTACATCGGTGACACGGGAATGTCCACGTCTAACAGAGACACATACACCATCGATACGAACATGCACATCACCAAATGGGAATATACACAGCTGCTGATGTCATATTCATGTCCTACACACACCTGTACACCAGTGACATGGGAATATGCAGTCCTGCTGACGTGATATACATGTCCACTGGTGACATGGAAATATACACAGCTGCTGACGTCATATTCGTGTCCTACTCGGACATATATGCCATCAATACAAACATGCACCAGTGATACAGGGATATACGCAACCTGCGACATCATACGCAAGTCCAACACAGACGTACACTGTCGATACGAACATGTACATCACCGAATGGGAATATACACAGCTGCTGATGTCATATTCATGTGCCACACAGATATATATGCCATCGATACGAACAGGTACACTAGTGATTCGGGTATATACACCACTGCTCACATCATATACACATCCAACACAGTCATGTACACCTGTGACACGGGAATATGCGCTGCTGCTGATTTCATATATACGTCCAACACAGACACTTACACCGGTGACACAGGGAATATACTTCTGTTGATGTCATATTCGTGTCCTACTCGGACATATATGCCATCAATACAAACATGCACCAGTGATACAGGGATATACGCAACCTGCGACATCATACGCACGTCCAACACAGACGTACACTGTCGATACGAACATATACATCACCGAATGGGAATATACACAGTTGCTGATGTCATATTCGTGTGCCACACAGATATATATGCCATCGATACGAACAGGTGCACTGGTGATTCGGGTATATACACCACTGCTCACATCATATACACGTCCAACACAGGCCTGTACACCAGTGACACGGGAATATGCGTTGCTGCTGACGTCATATACACATCCAACACAGAACTGTACACTGGTGACACGGGAATATACACTGCTGCTGATGTCATATTCATGTCCTACACAGACATGCACACCAGTGACATGGGAATATGCAGACGTACATTGTCGATACGAACGTGCACATCACCGAATGGGAATATACATCACTCTTCATGCAGCATGTATTGTTGCTGAAAAATACACGGCATTCTTGAAGGCTCCCTGGTATTGTCTTTCCCTTTTCTTCCCTCTCTCTTTCAGTCCTTCTCTCGCTCCATTCTGCTTTCTCAGTGCTTTCTTCAGCGAGGAACATAAGGTTGGATGAACGTTTGGACATTTCCCTGGAAGTGGGAGTCATGGCCCTACCACAGATCAGAGTGTGGCTTTGTGATGCCAGCAGTGGCGTAGGAAGGGGGGGGGGCAGGGGGGCGGTCCGCCCCGGGTGCACTGCCCTCTCTGCCCCGGAACAGGTTACTTCCGGTTCCGGGACAGAGAGAGCAGTGAATCAGCGCGGAGCCGACACACCCCAGCAACGTACAGTCGGGGCGGATCAGCCCTCCCGCCCATCCCTCGCCGCAGGTATGCGCTCCGGGGGGGGGGGGGGGGGGTGCGCCGTGCTGCACCTGGGGGGGGGTGCGCAGCGGCGACCCGCCCCAGGTGTCATCTCCCCTCGCTACGGCTCTGGATGCCAGCCCTGCCCTGAGGAAGGGTTGTGTTGTTATTTATTTATTTATTTATTGCATTTGTATCCCACATTATCCCACCTCTTTGCAGGCTCAATGTGGCTTACAATATATCATGGATAGTGGAAATGAGAGGAGAATTGACATTTGGTGTTACAGAAGTAGTTTGTGTAGCATGGTAATGGAAAACAAGATAATAACATGACATAAGGCATTCTTACATTGCTAGATATGTGTGGGGATTTCACAAGGAATGCCTTACATCTTGGTCTGTCTCTAAGCCATTTAAAAAAAAAAAATGTTCCCTCTGTCCTAGCAGGGAGTTCTCGGACGCTCTGGAGTACCTGCAGCTGCTGAATGGCTGTTCAGATGCAGCCGCCACACCCAACCAGTCCTTCTCCATCAGCTCCAGCATGATGTGTTTCACAGGTGAGAGCGCTGCTCTTAGCCTTGGTACTTGGCAGTGGGGTTCACTCTTTTCATCCTTGCTTAGCTCAATTTGTGACTTGCCTATCTAGCACTCTGAAGAGTTCAGGGAATGCCATGTGCAGGCCAGGATAAAGGGACTTGTACTGTTGCAGGAATGGATGCATGAATTTGTGATACTTCAGGAGTCAGACAGCACACCAGAATGAGAGAGAAATCTTCTTTATTTGCCAGCAAACAAAGTAGAACATCAGCATTAAGTCTCTTCTTCTCTTTCTCAGCTCTCTTTGTCTCTCTCTCAGCTCTCTGTGTCTTTGTGGCTTCTGTCTCAGCTGCTTCTCTTCTTATGCTGTCTTCTCCTTCTTCTGTCTGTTCCTTCTGTCCTTCTCTTTCTTCTGAGCTCCTTCTGACGTAACCTGCTTCTTCTCCCACTTAAATACAGTTCTATCTAGCCTAGCCTAGCCCCCTTACTCTCCAATTGGTTAAGGAATAGATTGATTACCTTGCCTCAACCAATCAGTTCTATACAAATATCAGTTACATAGGTTCCAGACATCCTAAACTGACCTGTGACCTGGGGCCCCTTACACCAGACATTTGGTCTCCAGAACTCCTGCATGTTATTATGATTGATTTCTCATCTATAGCTTAACCTGGGTTCCCTTAGAGGATAATGGATATTCTTACATTTATTATTCTCATATTCCTAGTACTAACTGCTAACTAAACTCTGGCATTCATTAAAGGGGTCAAGGGCCAATCTTACTTAATGGCATACATATCAGGTTATTACTTTCAAGACCATTTCTACATTTTACCTATAATTAATCAAGGAGAAGAGAGCTGACTAGTCCTGACCTTTTTCACCTATCAGCTTCCTTCACAGAACTAGCTAAGACCACAGAAAACTCAAAACACATGTTGGCCTCTTCACTGCAGACAAAGAGTAATACAGAATTTAACAGACATTCTACACAGACACAAAACTTATTAATTTACACAGAATACAGCATATTCTAAAGTAAGCATCCTTATAAGACATATTCTACATACTTATAATGGTCTCTATCTATATCTAAGCTATCTCCTTATAACAAAATCTACATATCAAGAACTTCTGAAATTATTTCAGCTTTAAACTACAGTATATCATATGTCTGGCTCATTCCTTTATTCATTCATAATAATTTACAGCTGTGCCAGCATTTAGCAATCCATCACTCACAAGGGTGAAAGAAATTCCTGTCTCTGACCTTTTTAACCTTTTGCTCGGCAAGCTAGACATTGAAATAATATGAACCATCTGGCATTTCTTCACTTTAGTTGCAAGGTAAAAAGTTAGAATTCAAACTTCAAGCTTTTAATATCATTTCTTATGTATATAATTTCTCAGAGTTAACACTTTCTTTGCCCATGGCTGCCTCATTCCCCCCTTTGAGACTAAAATCAGCTTATGCAGAGATAAGTCTCACAACTCAAACTCTGGAGATTATAGTGGTCCTAACTAGGAATAGACTTATGAACCACCATTACCCTACTTGTTAAGGTCCGACGGCATACTGCCGAAGCACATGAGGCCAGGAAACAAAACAACAACCCTGCTAAAACTAAGACTATTAGGGAAATGAACAAGGGACGTATCCAGGAGGTCAATGACCACCACCAGGAGGTAAGGTCTAATCCTCCTCGGTAATCCTCCACATTAAGGCTGGCCAACTGTAGGACTTTATCCATAGCATGCCTAACTACATGCGTCCTATTTATGACAATAATACAGCACTCTGAAGAATTTAGCACTGTGCAGAGACCACCCTGGGCTGCAAAGAGATAGTCAAGACCCATACGGTTATACCGAGAAACTATACTTAATTCATTAATTTGATCCTGCAATGCATTGACTACCACATTCAGCTCATGAACTAGAACATGAAATAGGGATTGAAGTCTCCGGGTGGCCATACCTAGTTCAGTAATACCCGCTACCGGGCCCCCAATTGGAATCCAGGCCGTGGCAGAAAGGGCTACAAGTCTCTTTTTAGTCAGAGGATAAGTAGAGTTAATATACTGGAGGGCTAATTCAATCGCCTCATCCTCTGTGGCAACGGAGGAGGGTAAGGACAAGGCCTCTCGCTTAGAGCGGTGCGGGGATGGTGGCTTGAGAAGAGGAATAACTTTAGGAAAATAATTCAAGGTTACCAATACACAAAAATCATATGTGGGGGGAAGAATCATGTGGAGGACATTATCACAGAGCCAGTAATGACCAAGGAGAGGGCGACGAAAGTTCCCAATAAATGTAGGCACAGGATGGAGATTAGGATGCCCATAATGCGAGCCCCTATCCCAGGGGGAACGAAGAAGAAATGGAGACTTTGTACACCATAGGTGCCAATCCCCAATTGTAACAGACCGCTCATATGATGCAACCCCTTCATACCCCGGGGACTTATGAAAGTAGAAAATAGGATGGGACACTATAGTCTTCTCAGTAGTATAGTTAGGAGCCAGATAATCACCTTGGTCATAATCTGCAGGTATGGTAGTAGGGCACATAGGAGTACCTGGAGAAACTACCCACACAGGTTCCTCCTTCTCTGGGAGAACATTAGTATAGTTACAGGGAATGGGAAGAACAGTTAAGATGTCTCTTGTTAAACAAAACACTCCAGAAGCTGGATAGGGAGACGTAAAAACTGGCCTTAGAGAAGAGTCAGAGGGGGAAGTAGCATTATAAAAGGACCACCAAGTATAATCCTGGCTCCAAGGGCCTGAACTCGAAAAGTAGGGAGGTATAAGAGCTGGGAGCTGCACAGGGACAGGAACAGCTGGGACATCTGTGGTATAAGGAGAAAATCGGGAACACACAATACAAGGGGAAGTAATCTTTGCCTGGCTAATTAGTTCCTGGACAGAGTGTAACCAAAGGTTGGAACGAGTTGGTGTTTTAGGAACAAGGAGGCAAGGAGTAGAAAACAACAAAAGCATCCAAACTACTAACATTTTCTTTCTTCCTAATCTAAAACAAATACAGCAAACTAATTAAGCAATAATATTTCAACAGTCTGTGCTAATCACAGATTACTCTCATATAATGTTCTCAGTCTTTGAGTTCTTATACCAGTTGGGATAGACCCTCAACTGACAAGGATCAAGCTCTCAAATTCCAAGAAAGCCAGAATCTGGACAGAAAGAGTCTCAGTGTGAAGCCGAAGTTCAGCCGCTCCTGCAGTATACAGTTGACCCTTCTTTTCAGCTAGTAGATTCTTTGGTTCGGGTCAAGCGCAACTTCAATGGCTCCGCTGGATCACTTTCTGCTCTCCACTGTCTAGGCTCCGTCTGATCCGTGCTGGGCTCAGTCTGATCAGCAGACTTAATTCGAGACCAATGGACCCATGGAGTAATCCCTGCGACCTTCACAGCTGCAGGGGTAGAAAGCAAAACAGTAAAAGGTCCTTTCCATCGGGGCCCCAAAGGCTGGAGCCTCCAGTCTTTCACCCAAACTCTATCCCCTGGCAGGAAGGAATGTACCTGAGCCTGGAAGGGGACAGGGTTTATTTCTCTCACATAAGACTGAAGCTCAGAAATTATCTTGCCCAAGAGGGCTACCTGCTCCTGTACCTGGGCAGACCCTAAAATCCCTATGTCTCCCTTAATTCCCTGCAAAATGGCTGGGGGCTTCCCATACACAATTTCAAAGGGAGAGAGGGCTGTTCCTTTAGTTGGAGTGCATCGGAGGCGGAAGAGGGCTAGTGGCAGTGCCTGTGGCCATTTCAGTTGGGTTTCCTGACAAATCTTTGCTAGGCTATTTTTCAAGGTTCTGTTTGCCCGCTCAACCTGCCCTGAACTCTGGGGACGATAAGCACAATGCAATTTCCAGGTAATGCGCAATGCGCGGGACAGGGCCTGAAGTGTAGCTTCAACAAAGGCGGGCCCATTATCTGAACCTATGGCAAGGGGCAGTCCATACCTGGGGATGACATCCCTAAGGAGGGCTCGAGCTACTTCTGTGGCTTTCTCAGTGACTGTAGGATATGCTTCCACCCACCCAGAAAAGGTACAGACCATGACCAAGAGGTATCGGAGCCTACCGCTCCTGGGCATTTCTGTGAAGTCTATAACTAGGGACTCAAAGGGTGTTAGTCCCCTAGACTGAACTCCTGGTGGAATACGGGGTCCCTGACGAGCATTATTCTGGGCACAGAGAGTACATCGGGCAGAGGCAGTGGCAACCAGACTATCCAATCCTTCCAGCACCACTACTCGACTGAGTAGGCGGGCTAGTGCTGTTTTCCCTAAGTGCGATAGGTCATGAGCTTGAGACACTACAGGCCAAGCTAGGTGGCGTGGCACCAGAACTCTGGTATCAGGGAGATGTAACCAGCCATCAGGTCTCCTTACTGCACCTTCTTCTTGAGCCCATTTCTCTTCCATTTGGGTATACATAGGCGTCCATTCTTGCAGTCGAATTTGGAACAGGGGAGTCACAGTACTTGCTGGGGGTCCTCGAGCAGCTTCCTTGGCCACCCGATCAGCATGGCGGTTCCCTCGGGCCACTGGAGTATCTATCCTTTGGTGTCCCCTACAGTGAATAACAGCTACCTTCTTAGGGGCCCACACAGCCTCTAGCAGCTGAAGTATTTCAGGTCCATACTTAACAGGTTGGCCTGCAGCATTTATGAGTCCCTTTTCCTTATACAAAGCTCCATGAGCATGTAGAGTTGTGAAGGCATACTTGGAATCAGTATAAATGTTGGTCACTAGTCCTGCTGCTAACTCCAGAGCTCGTATGAGGGCCACAAGTTCTGCTTTCTGGGCTGAAGTTCCTTGGGGCAGGGCTCTTGCTTCTATCACCTTGTCTTCTGTCACCACAGCATAGCCTGCCAATCGCTTGGAGTTCTCCACGTAACTGCTTCCATCTGTGAAATAAATTACATCTGGGTCCCTCCACGGAACATCTTTAAGATCTGGTCGACTGGAGTACACTTCATCCATGGTTTGGATACAGTCATGATCCGGAGGTCCCTCAGATGCTGGCAAAAGAGTGGCGGGATTGAATGTAGCCACTGTTTCCAGGTGTATCCGTGGATTCTCACACAAGCTAGCTTGGTACTTAACCATGCGGTTATTTGTAAACCAGTGGTTGCCCTTATACTCCATGAGGGTAAGAACTGCGTGGGGGACTTTAACAACCAGTTCTTGCCCCAAGGTCAGCTTGTCAGCTTCCTGGACCAGTAAGGCTGTTGCTGCAATGGCCCTCATGCAGGCTGGCCATCCTTTAGCCACTCCATCCAGCTGTTTAGACAGGTATGCAACAGGCCTCTGCCAGGATCCCATCATCTGGGTCAGCACACCCAGAGCAACCCCCTGTCGCTCATGGACATACAGTGAGAAAGGTTTCTCCACATCAGGAAGGCCTAACGCAGGGGCTTGGAGTAGGGCTTTCTTTATGGCAATGAAGGATTGTTGAGCAGTAGGTCCCCATTCAAATGGTTCCTTTTCACCCCCCTTTGTGGCCTGGTAAAGGGGTTTCGCCATCAATGCAAAATTTGGAATCCAAATTCTGCAGAATCCGGCTGCTCCCAGAAATTCCCTAACTTCCCTTCTGGACTTGGGTTGGGGAATTGCAGCAACTGCTTGCTTCCTACTGACATCCAGTCTCCGACTTCCCTGGGAAATACAAAAGCCCAGATACTTCACTTCTGACTGACAAAGTTGGGCCTTTGAGCGTGAGACCTTATAGCCTGCATCCAAGAGTAACTCCAACAATTCTCTGGTAGCCTCAAAACACTCTTCCTGAGTCTCTGCTGCAATCAGGAGGTCATCTACATACTGGAGTAAAACTCGCCTGGAAGGCTCAGATTTAAAAGTCTTAAGGTCTTGTCCAAGGGCAGTCCCAAAAATGGTGGGGGAGTTCTTGAACCCCTGTGGCAGGCGGGTCCATGTATACTGAAGCTTCCTTCCTGTTACTGGGTTTTCCCATTGAAAGGCAAAAAGCAGTTGACTGGCGGGGGCCACCCGAATACAAAGAAGGCATCTTTTAGGTCTAGTGTCGTGAAATGGGTAGCTCCAGAAGGTATCAATCCTAGTAGGACATATGGATTAGGCACTACAGGGTGTAATGAAATAGTGGATTTGTTAACCACCCGTAAATCTTGGACTGGCCGGTAGTCCTCAGTCCCTGGCTTCTGAACTGGCAACAGTGGCGTATTCCATGGAGACTGACAAGGTCGAATAATTCCATGGGATAACAGACGATTCAGGTGTGCTTGGATCCCTTCCAGAGCCTTTCTGGGAATTGGGTATTGGCGAAGATGGATTGGCCGGGCATTTGGAAGTAAGTCTACATGGACAGGAGGAATATTTCGGGCCAACCCTGGGGGATTATCTTCTGCCCATACCCCACTGACCTGAAAGCTGTCCGCCAGGGGTAGGTCAACTTGGCCATGTGACTGATGCAGCCGCCATTCTTCTTCAAGAGGGCAGCAGAAACTCAATATACCCTTAGGGCTGGATGTCGGGGGCCGAAAGGAGACCGAAGTCTGGCCATCAGAGTCAAAGGTAATTTGGGCCCTAAGCTTGGACAGCAGGTCTCGACCTAACAAAGGGATTGGACAGTCTGGCATATACAGGAATTCATGAGTGACTGTGTGTGAGCCTAACTGGCATCTACGGGTCGTCAGGAAGGGCCTCCGGTTCTGCACCCCCGTGGCTCCCACCACTCGGACAGTTTTTCCAGACACAGGCGTTAATCGCTCCGTCACAACAGAATGTTCAGCTCCTGTATCAATCATGAATGGAATTGAGCGGCTCCCTATAGTTAACTTGACCATAGGTTCCTGGGAGCCCAGTTTGTAGGAACCCGGTCTGTCCTATTCGTCCCATTCTGCCATCTCGGCTATCCCGATGATGTCAGATTCAGGAGGCTCATATCTTCCCTCTCGAACTCGGCCTCGGCTTCCTCGATCTCCTGGTCCCCTTCTCAGTCCCTGGCGCCTCTGGGGGCATTCATCTTTCCAGTGCCCTCTTTCCTTACAGTAGGCACACTGATCCCTCTCCAATCTTGGTCTGGGATTCTCCCCCCTTGGCCGGGATTGATTGAAGGAATCTCGGGGCCTGGCTGGTGGTCCGGGGTCCCACTTTGGCTTCCCATTAGCTAGAGGTCGACCTCGATTAAGGGTGGAATTAGTAATGGCTGCCGCTAAAAGGTCGGCCTTCTTCTGCATCTTCCGGTCAGCCTCTCGACGCACCTCCTGATCTCTATTAATGAAAACCTTGGTTGCGATCTCAATTAGCTGGGTGGTATTCATCCCTGCGAATCCCTCTTGACGCTGCAACTTCTTCCGGATATCTGGCATACTCTGGGCCACCAATGCACTATTCACCATTCTCTGGTTTTCTAGGGCTTCAGGGTCAAATGGGGTGTATGTTCTGTAGGCTTCAATTAGTCGCTCTAAAAAGGCCCCAGGGGATTCAGTTGCCCCTTGGAGAATTTCAGAGACCTTTGCCAGATTAATGGGCCTCTTTATGCCTTTCCTCATACCTTCCAGCAAGTCCCGGCAATAGCCAGACAACAGTTCATAGTGCTGCTCATTATTTGGATCCCAAACTGGAGCTGCGCGAGGAAACCGAGCTCTAACCCATTCCTCTAGGTTCTGTGTCCCCTCGGGGGCACGCGCTCGCGTTATGGCCTCAGCATTTTGCAAAATCTTCCGCCTCTCCTCAGTTGTGAAGAGGGTCAGGAGAAGTTGTTGACAATCAGTCCAGGTTGGGTTATGGGTGGCCATAATGCTAGCCACTAGGTCCACCACTGCCTGAGGCTTTTCAGTATAAGAGGGGTAATGCGTCTTCCAATTCAGGAGATCGGTGGTTGTGAAGGGTACATACTGATAGGCCTGTGCCTGTATAACCTGACCCTGATTATTAGGATCCGGTCGAGTGGTAGTTACCTGACGGAGTGGCAGAACTCTCGAGGAGGTGGGAATGGAATCTGAGGTAGAGCTAGGAGCTACCCTCCTATCATGCTCAAAGGTGATTGCAGCAGGTCTAACCCATTCAGGGGAGGTAGGTTGAAACCCTGAGGGATGGGGAGGGGTACTCATAGACTGAGAGGTGGTCACAGGTGAGTCAGTCCATTGAAAGGGATGCCGGGCCCCTGATGAGTGGGTAGGGGTACTAGAAGGAGAGGCTGGGCTGTCAGGAGTTGAGGAGTCAGGGAGTGGAGCCCAAAGCGGGTCTTCGGAGGTTAACAGGGAAGGATGTGGCAGAGGAGGGTAGAGACTGGCTGAAAAGTCCAACCTAGGATGTGGTGGGGTTCGCACAGTGGGGGAGGAACTATCCGGAGAAGCCTGTACTGGAGAAGCTTGGGCTGGGCGGCGTGGATCTCTAGGGGCGGCACGGAACCCCAACAATGGGCCATAAGGTGGTGGCTCAAGATCTGAGGGGTCATCAGAGAGTATGGGTTTCTCAGGCAGGGTAGGGGCGGAAGCCACCGATTGGGTGGTAGGCTTCCTGGGGCTCTTTCCCTCTTCTAGTTTAGATTTTCTAATCTTTCTTTGAGCACGGCCTAACATGAATTTTACTGGGGATCCCATATAAGTTTTCAACCAAGAGGGAGGGTCAGTCACAAGGCTATCCCAGGAATCTATATAAGGGAGTTGTTCAGAATATTCTGGTTCTCCTACAACTATGCTGTAGACCTTCCGGATTACTTCAATATCTAAGCTGCCACTAGGGGGCCACCCCACTCCCATAGATGGCCACTCAACTTCACACAAGGTTCTTAGAGTACTTGAGCTTAAAGTCTGTCCATAGTCATTAATTAAAAATCCTTTTTTAAAATTCTTAAGCATACAATCTAGGGGGGTAGCAATTTGTCTAGATGATGTCCCACCCATAATGCTTACAGTTACAACACACAAAGGGGGAGGGAATTTTTGAAAGTGCAGTAAGGGGTCCGCACTCTCGAGACACTAGGTAGACAGACAGCAATCGCTTCCTTCCGTCGCTGGCCAATTGAACTCGCGTTAATTGGAAACGCAGCTATAAGAAGTCCGCACTCAGTTAATCATTCACGCATCACACATTCCATACAGAAAATCCCACCCAACAATTTCAAATTTCTCAGATACAGATAAGCTTAAGCGGTTTCGCTTCTAATCTCCACTAGACTAGAAGGTACTAGGGCCTTCGCTGAGAGTTGATCAGGCTCTCCTTCCCTCAATTTTTGAGGGGCTGGTTTACAACTTTCTAGCTAGAATTATAATACAGAATACAGAATACATACCCGGCGAATGTTCTCCAGTCAGTTGGGTGCTGGGATTAATGCAGGATTCAGAATCCCACCGCTGCCACCAAGAATTGTTGCAGGAATGGATGCATGAATTTGTGATACTTCAGGAGTCAGACAGCACACCAGAATGAGAGAGAAATCTTCTTTATTTGCCAGCAAACAAAGTAGAACATCAGCATTAAGTCTCTTCTTCTCTTTCTCAGCTCTCTTTGTCTCTCTCTCAGCTCTCTGTGTCTTTGTGGCTTCTGTCTCAGCTGCTTCTCTTCTTATGCTGTCTTCTCCTTCTTCTGTCTGTTCCTTCTGTCCTTCTCTTTCTTCTGAGCTCCTTCTGACGTAACCTGCTTCTTCTCCCACTTAAATACAGTTCTATCTAGCCTAGCCTAGCCCCCTTACTCTCCAATTGGTTAAGGAATAGATTGATTACCTTGCCTCAACCAATCAGTTCTATACAAATATCAGTTACATAGGTTCCAGACATCCTAAACTGACCTGTGACCTGGGGCCCCTTACACCAGACATTTGGTCTCCAGAACTCCTGCATGTTATTATGATTGATTTCTCATCTATAGCTTAACCTGGGTTCCCTTAGAGGATAATGGATATTCTTACATTTATTATTCTCATATTCCTAGTACTAACTGCTAACTAAACTCTGGCATTCATTAAAGGGGTCAAGGGCCAATCTTACTTAATGGCATACATATCAGGTTATTACTTTCAAGACCATTTCTACATTTTACCTATAATTAATCAAGGAGAAGAGAGCTGACTAGTCCTGACCTTTTTCACCTATCAGCTTCCTTCACAGAACTAGCTAAGACCACAGAAAACTCAAAACACATGTTGGCCTCTTCACTGCAGACAAAGAGTAATACAGAATTTAACAGACATTCTACACAGACACAAAACTTATTAATTTACACAGAATACAGCATATTCTAAAGTAAGCATCCTTATAAGACATATTCTACATACTTATAATGGTCTCTATCTATATCTAAGCTATCTCCTTATAACAAAATCTACATATCAAGAACTTCTGAAATTATTTCAGCTTTAAACTACAGTATATCATATGTCTGGCTCATTCCTTTATTCATTCATAATAATTTACAGCTGTGCCAGCATTTAGCAATCCATCACTCACAAGGGTGAAAGAAATTCCTGTCTCTGACCTTTTTAACCTTTTGCTCGGCAAGCTAGACATTGAAATAATATGAACCATCTGGCATTTCTTCACTTTAGTTGCAAGGTAAAAAGTTAGAATTCAAACTTCAAGCTTTTAATATCATTTCTTATGTATATAATTTCTCAGAGTTAACACTTTCTTTGCCCATGGCTGCCTCAGTACGACCTTCTTTTGAACTTTCGCTGTTTCGGGGATTGGAAAATCTCAAAGTTGCAGTCTTTAGCTGTGCTGTACTTCTGCAGTGCCGTGTGAATTGAATACAAACAGCACAGTAGCATCACTGATTAACCTCTTCACGGTTACAAATCTGAGTACATGAGAAGACCGTTTGGAAACTTTAAACAGTATCCTTCCCCCCGTTTGTTTGGGGTTTTTTTCTGTCTGCTGGCCAAATTATACTTTCTTCTGCTAGTTTTGAGATCGTCTGTGTGACTTGAGCGTTTATCTGGTAACTTCCATTTGTGCTGTAGGGGTGGCCTGAGAGCCACAAACCGCTATTTTAATTTCCTGATTAACTTTGACCCAGTTCATCAGTTTTCCTGGTTGTTAGGGGAGGGGGAAGGGGGAGGTAAGCTGTCTGTCCGGGCGTAGTCTCTCCTGCTAGGGTAGTGAGATCAGTGATGGACTGAAGGGTGGTGATGGGACGGGTGTAACTGGGCCGGTGAACTGCAAGGGGTGACGGCCAGGGCCCAAACAGAGGAGGATGAATTCACTTAAGGGTAAAAGGGTGGTGTGAGTGGATGGAGCGATACCACCCAAGGCCAAAAGCACCCTTAATCTGTCCCTCAGATAGTGGGCCAGGAGGGCAGAGGGTTAAAGGTTGCCCATTTCAACAAGCACCTCACCATGATTTGTAAAAGAGCCCCCCACCCCCGCCCCACCTTTCCCAGGATGTGCTGGTGTTTGAGGGTGTTAGTTTTCCACTACATGGTTACCCCTTAATCAGCTGCAGACCAGCTCTGTAGACTTCATCGTTGGTTGGGGGGGGGGGGCAGTGTTTTTCCTTCTGAGCTTCTCTCCGCAGCGAGGTCTTCCAGGGAAGGGGATGAGTTTTGCACACACGTCCCCTTCTACCGTTGTCTGCCCCGGTTGTCCTCATGCAGTGCCTTGTTCTCCTTTGCAGGGACCGACCCTGTCGCTAAATGGTGGGCTTCCATCATCATCGTAGCTATCAACTGGCTGCAGGGGGACGATGAGGCCGCAGAGAGACTGTACCCGCTGGCGGAACACATGCCGAAGAGTCTGCATGCATCCGAGTGAGTGCTCAGTAAACAGGATTCCGCTTTTGCTCCTTCAATGCCCCGTTTTCTGAAGCAGGGCAAAACCTCTTCTCCACATACCAGAGAATAAAATAGACCAGCACCAGCAAACCCAAATTAACATGCTGGGAACTGAGCCATGCCCAAAGCCTGTGGGTGACCCCGGCGCCGTGGGGTGAGGGAGAGAGTGTTATGGGTAGCTGTCTGCTTTAGCAACGATCTCCTGTTCTTCAAATTGCTGTAAGAACAAAGATTGTGGGGTTCAGTCTTGGAGATTTAATCTCTGGCATCTGAGAAGCATGTGGTCCTGGGGTTATCCGTGAGTACGGAGAAAAAAGCAGGGAAAAAGGCCAGAGGATTTCAGCGGCCACTGGGCAAACTGGGTTGGGCACATGAAGTCTCTACACCCTTCTCCTCCTCGGCATCAACAAAAAAACATTAAATACCTGAGCTGGTGGGATCCCCAAGCCTAGGGCTACCATATGTCCGGATCTTTTTGAGGACATGTCCGGGCAACCGGGCAGGTTTTGCCAATCTGCCCGTTTGTCCAGAAATCCGGACAAACGGGCAAATCGCTAGCCTCCTATCCCCTTACTTACTACTGCCCTGGTGGTCTAGTGACCTCTTCCGCCTTCGGGGCAGAGGGAGCATGGAACGAACGAAGGACAGGCACGCAAGGCACCCCCCCCCCCCCAGCGGCGTGCACCCAGGGCGGACCGCACCCACCACCCCCCCCTAGGAACATCACTGATTCTCTTACCTACAAGTGTGTGAAGAACATTTAATAAATTCGGACACTTCCTTTGTTTTTGATTGGGAGATTTTTTTTTTGTTTCCTGTGCATTTATGCCATGTAGGTATTTAAACATCTCTATCATATCCCCCGCTCCGATCTTTTGTCCAAAGTTCACCAGCAGACCCCTTTCTTCCCTCGCTTCATATGCTGGGGTCCGGGGGTGAATGAAGCTTGCTTTGCACTCACTTTGCCTGTTCTCTGTTGTGGGCTGCAGGAAACCACTGCCAAGGGCGGCACTGGCTCTGTTCAAGGCTGTACGCGCCATGCTGGGAAAACAAGACAATAACCAGGCCAGCCTGGCCCAGTGCGAGAAAGCCAGCAGCTACCTGAGAGACAGCCTCAACGTCACCTCTCCTGCCAACGGCAATATTGATAAGGTAAGGTGTATGTAAACCTGCAGGTGAGAACCGCCAGCCAGCTCAGTGCTATGATCCGTGTCCACTCACAGAGGGTCCAGCTTAGTAATAATAATTACGGGGGCAATATTCAAAGTGATTTAATTGGGCAGGAGAGGCGCCTGGCTCGTTAAGTCACCTGTGTGAGGGCTATCAGCTGATAGCGGGGCGGGGCGGTGGGGGCGTTCCGCCCCAGATGCAGGCAACAAAGGGGTGCACGGAGCAGGTGTGGTAAAGGTGGTTAGCTTAGCGGGGTTTTATGTTTAAATCTTTTTATTGACATATAAACAACATCACTTCAACAATGAGTTAAACCGAATGAGATACATGAAGTCATCTTCTCAAAGGTACCATCATACATTTTACTTTCACCCCACCCCCCAAAACTCGTACCCCCATGGGTTCTACTGACACCTCTCTTGTGCTGTAATAATAGCTGCATAGCATTAAAACTTTGCTGAGATGTGAAAGTGTCCACAAAGTCTTTGATGAGGCATCCTGGATGATATGCATTATTAGCTAATACCTGAGGTTGCATGTCAATTAATGCCTGGAGCTGCCGCGGGCTTAGCGGGGTTTTAAAAAAGTCTGGATGGCTTCCTAAAGGAAAAGTCCATAGACCATTATTAAATTGATTTGGGGAAAATCCACTGCTATTTCTGGGATAAGCAGCATAAAATGTTTTGTACTTTTTCAGGATCTTGCCAGGTATTTGTGACCTGGATTGGCCACTGTTGGAAACAGGATGCTGGGCTCGATGGACCTTTGGTCTGTCCCAGTATGGTAACACTTATGTACTTGGATTCTGAATGGAATGTTGCTGCTCTTTGGGGTTCTATATGGAATGTCGCTGCTCTTTGGGGTTCTATATGGAATGTTGCTACTCTTTGGGATTCTGAATGGAATCTTGCTACTCTTTGGGGTTCTATATGGAACGTTGCTACTCATTGGGATTCTGAATGGAATCTTGCTACTCTTTGAGGTTCTACATGGAATGTTGCTACTATATGGGTTTCTGCCAGATACTTGTGACCTGGATTGGCCACTGTTGGAAACAGGTTGCTGGGCTTGATGGACCTTTGGTCTGTCCCAGTGCGGCAATACTTATGTACTTATGTACTTTAGTTGCCATACGAGGGTGGAGCACCCCCTCCTCTGAGCAAGGGGGTGCGCGGAGCAGGCTTTCAGCTGTTGGCTCTGCTGGTCCCCTGCCCCCTCTGATGTCAACTTTCTGTTTCGGGGCAGGGGACCGGCAGAGCCGACAGCCGCGCGCATGGTTCACGCACCCCCTTGCTCAGAGGAAGGGAGTGCTCCGCCCTGGGTGGCACTAAACTGGCTATTTTGTGGGCAGTCCAGGGACAGAGTCAGCACTGATATGGTTAAATGCCAATATTCAACACTTAACTACATAAGTTAACCGGACAAACTGGACCACTTAAAACACAGTCCTATCTTTGTCCAGTATTAAATATTGTACTTAACCGGATAATGGATAACCAGCCGCAAAAACCCAGATATTCGATGCAGGTGTCTGGACATGGCCTGGAATCGAATAGCAAATCTAATCTAATACAGAACTTATCTATCGTACAGATCCCAACTTGAAGTTCAAGTCGGTTTACAATCTTAAGAAACTCAAGCGAACAAATGAGGAATTACATCAATAAATTAAAATTAAATTAAATTAAAAATGTAAGTACAATAAGTACCTTAAAACTTATCAAACATTCATTAATAGATCAGTGTTTTCTTAAATATGGGAATAGGGCAGGGACTTGTTTGGCATGATTGGTTCGTTCTTATTCCAGAATCCCAAAGAATAATAAGATTCCAGAATCCCAAAAAGTAGCAAGACTTCGGAATATCAAAGAGTAACAGGATTCCAGAATCCCAAAAAGTAACTACATAGTAACATAGTAGATGACGGCAGAAAAAGACCTGCATGGTCCATCCAGTCTGCCCAACAAGATAAACTCATATGTGTATACCTTACCTTGATTTGTACCTGTCTTTTTCAGGGCACAGACCCTATAAGTCTGCCCAGCAGGATTCCCCGCCTCCCAACC
Source organism: Microcaecilia unicolor (assembly GCF_901765095.1). Taxonomy (NCBI): domain Eukaryota; kingdom Metazoa; phylum Chordata; class Amphibia; order Gymnophiona; family Siphonopidae; genus Microcaecilia; species Microcaecilia unicolor. The sequence goes on from NC_044038.1 coordinate 8,969,108, forward strand.
ACCAGTCCCGCCTCCCATCACCGGCTCTGGCACAGACCGTATAAGTCTGCCCTCCACTATCCTCGCCTCCCAACCACCACCCCCTCTTCCCCCCAACTGCTCCGCAACCCAATTTCAGCTAAGCTTCTGAGGATCCATTCCTTCTGCACAGGATTCGCTTATGTATATCCCATGCATGTTTGAATTCCGTTACCATTTTCATCTCTACCACCTCCCGCGGGAGGGCATTCCAAGCATCCACCACCCTCTCTGTGAAAAAATACTTCCTGACATCTTTCCTGAGTCTGCCCCCCTTCAATCTCATTTCATGTCCTCTCGTTCTATCGCCTTCCCTGCAGAATCCTAAAGAGTAGCAAGGCTCATGCTACTAATTCCAGGGACAAGCAGTGGCTTCCCCATGTCTATCTCAGTAAAAGACTATGGACTTTTCCTCCAGGAACTTGTAAAAACCTTTTTTAAACCCAGATACACTAACTGCTAATCCTCTGGAAATAGGTGGTCAGTAGGTTTTGGGTTTAGGGGTCTGGGAGGTGGAATTTCAGTTTTTTGGGGAGGAGTGTGGTAGCCGTGTTAGTCCACTCTTAAAGGTTCTCAATAGAAATCAAACAAAATAAAACATGGAAAAGAAAATAAGATGATACCTTTTTTATTGGACATAACTTAATACATTTCTTGATTAGCTTTCGAAGGTTGCCCTTCTTCGTCAGATCGGAAATAAGCAAATGTGCTAGCTGACAGTGTATATAAGTGAAAACATTCAAGCATTACTATGACAGTAAAATAGATACCATTGGAGATTCTACATGGAATGTTGCTACTATTGGAGATTCTACATGGAATGTTGCTATTCCACTAGCAACATTCCATGTAGAAGGCTGCGCAGGCTTCTGTTTCTGTGAGTCTGACGTCCTGCACGTACGTGCAGGACGTCAGACTCACAGAAGCAGAAGCCTGCGCGGCCACATTGGTGATCTACAAGGGCCGACTTCTACATGGAATGTTGCTAGTGGAATAGCAACATTCCATGTAGAATCTATAGAAATCAAACAAAATAAAACATGGAAAAGAAAATAAGATGATACCTTTTTTATTGGACATAACTTAATACATTTCTTGATTAGCTTTCGAAGGTTGCCCTTCTTCCTCAGATCGGAAATAAGCAAATGTGCTAGCTGACAGTGTATATAAGTGAAAACATTCAAGCATTACTATGACAGTCTGACAGGGTGGGAGGATGGGGTTGGGTCGGAGGTAGTTTTTTTTGGGGAAAGGGGTTTGTTACAAAATGTCAGCTAGATTGGAATTCTGCTATTCTTTTGATATGCTGTATGATGTTTTCTGATTTCTTATGTTTTATGGCTCTAATGACAATAAAGATATTTCAACATAAAATCTATCAAACAAAAAAAGTTTCCAATGTCCTTCACAGCCACATATAATTAAATTCCAATCTTATATTTCAAGGGAGTTCATTCCAAATAGTGACAGCCTGGAAAGAAAACAGAGAGTCAAGTTGACGTCTATAGCTTAAACCTTTTAGTACTGGAAAAGTTAGCAGAAGTGTATCTCAAACCCGTGGAAAAGTAAAAACAATGTGAAAAATAATTCTACTATAATAAAAGGCACCTTCAACATTGTGAAGCTGACTCCGTGGCTTCAAGTGAAGGGTTCGTAAGGATCGTTAGGTTCGTCGCTCTGTCACCATCTCGCTCGGCCCAGCCCTCACGCCTCTGATAGGTCCGCCGCCCTCGACGTCATCACGTTTTGACGTCGAAGGTGGCGGACCTATCAGAGGCGCGAGGGCAGGGCCGACAGAGATGGTTAAAGAGCGACGAACCTGACGAAAATTACGAACCCTTCACTTCAATGATGCCACGGAGTCAGCTTCACAACGTTGCAGGTGGGTGGCTGGAGAGGAGGGAAAGAGAGGCGGCAACTACCCTGGAACTGGGAGGGAGGGGGGGGGCAACGATCCTGGAACTGGGTGGGAGGGTGGGCGGCCGGACCCTGGAACTTGGAGGGGGGCCAGGCGCACCCAGAAACTGGGATGGATGGAGGGAGGGGGAAGACCCTGGAACTGGGTGGGAGGGCGGGAGGGAGGGAGAGCGGATCCTGGAACTTGCAGGGGGTCCGGACCCTGAAACTGGGAGGGAGGGGGCGCAGGCGGACCCTGAAACTGGGTGGGAGGGGGCGCAGGCGGACCCTGAAACTGGGTGGGAGGGAGGGGGGGCAACGATCCTGGAACTGGGTGGGAGGGTGGGCGGCCGGACCCTGGAACTTGGAGGGGGGCCAGGCGCACCCAGAAACTGGGATGGATGGAGGGAGGGGGGGGGTGGCCCTGAAACTGGGAGGGAGGGGGAGAGACCCAGAAACTGGGTGGGAGGGAGGGAGGGAGAGCGGATCCTGGAATTTGCAGGGGGTCTGGACCCTGAAACTGGGAGGGAGGGGGCGCAGGTGGACCCTGAAACTGGGAGGGAGGGGGCCCCTGGCACACACTTTCATTCTCACACATACTCTCGCACACAGTCTCACTCTCTCTGTCACACACACTCACACATTCACTCTCCCTCTGTCACACACACACATTCACTCTTTCTGTATCACACACACACTCTGAGGACAACCTTGCTAGCGCCCGTTTCATTTGTGTCAGAAACGGGCCTTTTTTCCTAGTTGAATTAATAACGCCGAAGAATTACCACACAATATATGATTGGAATTGTGAGGGAGCTGAAAAACGGAATTGTAGGAGGGGGGGGGGGGTTCTCCTGGAATAGCAGGAGATGCTGCCAGTCAGACTGAGTTGCTGTGGCAGAGTCTCAGAAGTGGACTTGCAGAGGATTCCGCATTACTGGATCATGTTGGCTCAGCTTATCTACCTGTGTATCGCACTAAGGAAAACTTTCAGATTTGAAACCTGCATAAATCTGGGGTGGGGGGGTGGGGGCACATTTCAATGTATCCTAGTACGGTTGCTGATTTTCTGAATGAGCTTCTAAGCTGCATTTCCTGGTTCTTGATAGTACAGTGCCCCAGCGGGCTTCCCAAATGTCCTGCAGGAACAGCCCTGGTGTTGTGCTTCCACGTAGCTGCAGCTGTAGTGCATTGTGGTTGCATTGCATGGGTGACCCGAAGGGTGCAATGCGCCTTCAGTGCAATACAGAGGCAGACTCACCCTCACCGACAGCAGCCCAGGCACGACAACACCTCTATCCTATCATTCTCTAAAGAATTGTCTCATCATAAGTGTAACCTGTATTCTGAGGACAGTAACATACAGGTGCATTTCAATTACGTTCATCTCATTGTGAAGGTAATAGTACTTGTAAATGATAGATTACCAGGGTGGGCAGTAATTTGTTTAATAAGGACATGTCCTTAATATAGAGTGTGGGTTAGAAAAGAATCGGGGTCTAGTTGTGGAAAGAGAAGTGTATCTCGAACCCGTGGAAAAGTAAAAACAATGTGAAAAATATTGAATTAATAACTGTTTATGCTTTCCAAAAATACTAGGACTAGGGGGAATCCAATGAAGCTACAATGTAGTACATTTAAAATGAATCGGAGAAAATGTTTCTTCACTCAACGTGTAATTAAACTCTGGAATTTGTTGCCAGAGAATATGGTAAAGGTGGTTAGCTTAGCAGAGTTTAAAAAAGGTTTGGCCGGCTTCCTAAAGGAAAAGTCCATAGACCATTATTAAATTGGACTTGGGGAAAATCCACTGCTTATTTCTAGGATAAGCGGCATAAAATGTATTGTACTGTTTTGGGATCTTGCCAGGTACTTGTGACCTGGACTGGCCACTGTTAGAAACAGGATGCTGGGCTTGCTGGACCTTCGGTTTGTCCTAGTGTGGCAACACTTATGTACTTGGATTCTGAATGGAATCTTGCTACACTTTGAAATTCTGCATGGAATCTTGTTATTCTTTAGAATTCTAGAATCTTGCTACTCTTTGGGGTTCTACATGGAATGTTGCTACTATATGGGTTTCTGCCAGGTACTTGTGACCTGGACTGGCCACTGTTAGAAACAGGATGCTGGGCTTGCTGGACCTTCGGTTTGTCCTAGTGTGGCAATACTTATGAGATTCAGAGTTGGATAATGCTGTGTGGAAGGTAACCAGGTTGTGGATTTGTGCTCATCAGTTCTTTGTTGTGCTTTTTCCAGGCTGCTCAGCTTCTTATCTCTGACCTCCTCTTGGTGACCAGGACCAACATTTGGCAGCAGCAGATGGGCTGTGTTGGACAGCAGCTGGGTAATGGGTGTCAGGCTTCGCCACTGGAGCTTCGGGGTTTCCAGAATGATCTGAGCAGCCTTCGCAGGCTGGCACAGTCCTTCCGGCCTGCCATGCGCCGGGTGAGAGGCTCCTGAACTTTAATTCCGTACATACAGTGCAACCCACCATGAGCTCTTGAGAAAGCAGTTGTGTCTGTATGCTGCAGCCAAGATGGCATATGTCTTCCTTTAGAGGTTATATTTAGGGTCCCTGGCCAGGGGAGACAGAGGATGGGGAGCAGTTCCTGCATAGACTGTGACCAGCAGTGATGCAACACACGTAGCAGCTCCCTGACTCTCTCTGTCTCTGACTATTCCAGGTTTTTCTGCATGAAGCCACAGCCCGACTGATGGCAGGAGCTAGCCCGACCCGAACCCATCAGTTACTGGATCGTACCTTGAGACACAGGGGCCCACAGAGCAGCAAAGCAGGTGAGAAGCAGAGTAGGGTTGGGGTGGGGTGGGGTGGGGGGAGGGGCAGGAAATCCAAGCTGCTGCTTTCAAGCCCTGTGTTGGTTTTGGTGAACATGCCCAGCTGTTGGGCTGTTGCCTTGTGCTTGGGGCTTCTGCATTTTCCAGTGAGCTCTTCCTCACCAGTTCACCAGGAGTCGGCACCATAGGCGTAGTTTGACTGTTTCATTTGGGGGGGCAAAGAATGGGTGGAGCATATTCGCATATCATTTGCATATATACATATGCAAATGAATATGCTAATATGGAGGAAGGAATTGAAATTTACAGGCAAAATATCACAGATGCACATTTCAAAAAGCTGACACATTTCAATTAATAAATTATGAATAAAATACTTTTATCTACCTTTGTTGTCTGATCATTTAGTTTTTCTATTCGCTTTGGTCCCAGTGTCTTCTGTTTTATGCAGTGTCTTCTTTCCAGTAGGCTTCCCTCTGCTCCCCACCCTCCCAGTCCCATCCATCTCTTGTTCCTTCCCTCTGCTGTGCCTGACCTCTCCCAATCCCATCCATCTCCTGGTCCATCCCTCTGCTCCCCACCCCTCGCAGTCCCATCCATCTCTTGCTCCTTCCCTCTGCTCCCCACCCCTCGCAGTCCCATCCATCTCTTGCTCCTTCCTTCTGCTCCCCACCCCTCGCAGTCCCATCCATCTCTTGCTCCTTCCCTCTGCTCCCCACCCCTCCCAGTCCCATCCATCTTCTTTTCCTTCCCTCTGCTCCCCACCCCTCCCAGTCCCAACCATCTCTTGCTGCTTCCTTCTGCTCCCCACCCCTCCCAGTCCCATCCATCTCTTGCTCCTTCCCTCTGCTCCCCACCCCTCCATCCCATTCATCGCCTGCTCCTTCCCTCTGCTCCCCACCCCTCCCAGTTCCATCCATCTTCCTTCTACTGCCCCGCAAGGTCCAAGATCGTGACTCCGTTTACCCCCTCTCTTCCTCCCTCCCTCCGGCGCAGGCAACAGTCTTCAGCTTTTTCAGCGTTCCTGGCAGCGGTAGCGATGTACACGCTGCCTTCGGTCTGCCCCGGAAGCCTTCTCTTCAAGTTCCTGTTCCCACCTATGCGGGAACAGGAACTTGAAGAGAAGGCTTTGGGGCAGAGCCGAAGGCAGCGTGTACATCGCTACCGCTGCCAGGAACGCTGAAAAAGACTGCTGCCTGCGCCGGAGGGAGGGAGGAAGAGAGAGGGGTAGACGGACACGCTCCTCTCCATCCGCTTGGCTTCCCTGCCCTCTCTGTCTGCGTCCCGCCTTCCTCTGACGTCAGAGGAAGGCGGGACGCAGACAGAGAGGGCAGGGAAGCCAAGCGGATGGAGAGGAGCGCGTGCCTGCATGTGTTTTTTTTTTTTAAACTAATGGCGCGGCGGCGCCTCATCGTCGTTTGGGGGGGCATTGCCCCCCCTCGCCCCCCCAGTCTACGCCTATGGTCGGCACCTCACTATCCCTGCAGGTAACAGAGTCCAAAACTGCCTCTCGGGCCTTTGATGTTCTGCCAGGGTCCCTTGTACGGCAAGCCCGCAGTAAGACCACCCTCTCCATCAGAACAGAGCACGGCAACCTCTGCGGTAAAGGCTTTTAAGCTTAGGAGGAAATTGAGGTCTAAAAAAACAAAGACGGTAAGAAACCTCTACGTCGGGAAGACCAAGCAAGGAGAAGTAGAGGCTGACCAAAAAGACGAAGCCAACGCTGGAGATATTGTGAAGAAATGCTTTATGGTTGCTGATACAGGGGGACCCGACACGGTCCGTGTTTCGGTACCACAAAACACCTACATCAGGGGTCATACAATGGTTCCTCGGAAAAACTTTATATTCAAAACAGTCAGGAGAAACCAACTCAAGGGACTTTGGTGCAACCAAACTGGCCACAAGGCATATGCAGATCAACGAACAAACACTGACAATCCTAGTGGGGTCCGCGCATAGGCGGGTCCCCCTGTATCAGCAACCATAAAGCATTTCTTCACAATATCTCCAGCGTTGGATTTGTCTTTTTGGTACTTGCTTGGAAATTGAGGTCTGGCATTTTAACGAGGCAGCTCCACAGTTGGCCTCAGTTGTTCCCTCCGAAAGATTTCTGGGGAACATCTGTGCATACAGAGAGCTAGTATTGAAGGCCCCCCTCCCCTTTTAATCCACAGAGCAGACAAACATGGTGGTTGTTTAGCTGCAGTGTCAGCTCCTCACAGTGTCCTGTAGGCAGGGGCGTAACCAGACTTGGGCGGGAGGGGGGTCCAGAGCCCGAGGTGAGGGGGCACATTTTAGCCCCCCCCCCCGGCGCCGCCAACCCCCCGCCACCACCACCACCTTGACCCCCCCGCCAACGACCCTCTCGACCCCCCTCCCGCTGCCAACCCTCCCCCGCCAGCCGAGATCCTCTTCTTCCTTTGTTCTGTTTCTGAGTCTGACGTCCTGCCAGCAAACGTAGGTGACGGCAGGTTGGTGGCGGGAGGGGGAGGTCGAGAGGGTCGTCGGCAGGGGGGTCCAGGGCCAAATCCACGGGGGCCCAGGCCCCCGTGGCCCCACATAGCTATGCCCCTGCCTGTAGGTGAACCCCTGCTGTAACTCAGATACACTCAGTCCCCTGCAGGTACTTCAGCCCTTCCTCCTGCTCTGGTCTTTCTGGCTCAGACGTTCCTCACAGTGATCCTGGGATGGGGGTTATTATGCCAATTCAGTCTGGTCTAATTTGTTCCCTCACGAGATGCCGTATCGAAATTAAAGTCTTTGCACTGTAGAGTAGAAATATATTTAAAAGCATTTCAAACATTAAAGTCTGTGTTTTTGACATGAGAGGTATTGCACAGGTGGGAATCATGGGTTACAGAAAATCTGAAATATTGTATGAAGTGGGGAGGTTTTGCTAACATCATTCACAGACCTCAGATCTGAATTGCTGCGTTGGCGTATTTTTTGCTACAGTTGGCGCACATCAGTCAGCTGCTTTTATGCACTGAGGTCTGATTGGAGGGCGGTTTTCAGTAAGCTCAGAGATTGCAGAAAAAGACTGTACGGCCTCTTCCCACGGGTAGACATGAATCGTTTGTTTACACTTTCCAAAAATACTAGGTGAAGCTACAAAGTAGTAAATTTAATATGAATCGGAGAAAATATTTCTTCACTCAATGTGTAATTAAACTCTGGAATTTGTTGCCAGAGTGTGGTAACGGCGGTTAGCTTAGCGGGGTTTAAAAAAGGTCTGGCCGGCTTCCTAAAGGAAAAGTCCATAGACCGTTATTAAATTGACTTGGGGAAAATCCACTGCTTATAAGCAGCATAAATGTACTGAACGTTTTTGGAAACAGGATGCTGGGCTTGATGGACCTTCAGTCTATCCCAGTATGGCAGTACTTGTGTACTTCCCATCCACACCGACTGCTGATCTCTAAACCCTTGCCTTTCTCTTAGAGATCCTCTGTGCTTGTCCCATGCTTTCTTGAATTGAAATATAGTCTTTGTCTCCACCAGGCTCACCGGGAGGCCATTCCACAAATTCACCACCCTTTTCATAAAGAAGTATTTCCTTATACTACTCCTGAGTCTGTCCCCCTTTCACCCTCATTTCAGGGCTTCCTTTTTCATTGAAAGAGACCTGCCTCCTGTACGTTTATACCTTGGAGATATTTAAGACTTCTTTCATGATCTCCCTCTATTCCACCTTTCTTCCAAAGTAAACATATCGAGGTCTTTAGGTCTGACTCCATATGACAAAGACCACTGACCATTTTAGTAGCCGCCCTCTGGGCCAACTCTATCCAGTATATCTTTTTGAAGGTCTCCAGAATTGTATAAAATATTCTAAATGAGGTCTCACCAGAGTCTTATACAGGGGCATCGTCACCTCCTTTTTCCTACTGTCCATTCCTCTCCCTATGCTCTTCAGCAATATCGCTTACAAAAATGTTAAAAAGAACCGACCCACGAGCCGAAACTTACAACACAACCACTTGTAACGTCCCTTTCCTCAGAGTGAGTTCCATTTATCACTACCCTCTGTTGCCTTCCACTCAACCAGTTCCTAACCCAATCAGTCACTTTAGGGTCCATACCGAGGGCACTCAGTGTATTTATTAGTTGTCTGTGTTAGATCCGTGTCAAAGGTTTGGCTACGATCTAATTACACTACATCTAGCGGTCTCCCTTGATCCAACTCTCTGGTCAACCTGTGAAAGAAGTTGAACAGTTTTGACTAACAAAATCTGACTTTAGTGAAACCAATGCTGCCCTGATCCTCTGAGCCAGAGAATTTCAACTTTTTTCATCTCATGGCACCAGGGGCGTAGCCAGACTTCGGCGGGAGGGGGGTCCAGAGCCTGAGGTGAGGGGGCACATTTTAGCCCCCATCGGCGCTGCCGACCCCCCCCCCTCACCATTTTTGACCTGCCACTGCCACCACCTTTGACCCTGCCTGGCGCCAACCCTTTTGACCCCCCCCTTCCCGCTACCGCCAACCCTCCCCCGCCGCCGCTGTCGGGTACCTTTGCTGGCAGGGGTCCCCAACCCCCGCCAGCCAGTCCTCTACTCCGGCACGGCCGCATTGCTGATCTGCAAGGCTTCTGTTTCTTTGAGTCTGACGTCCTGCACGTATGTCAGACTCACAGGATGTCAGACTCACAGAAACAGAAGCATTGCAGATCAGCAACGTGGCCGCGCCGGAGAAGAAGACTTTGGCTTGCGGGGGTTGGGGACCCCCGCCAGCAAAGGTAGCCGATGGTGATGACGGTGGGGGAGGGGGAGGGTTGGCGGCGGGAGGGGGTGTCGAAGGGGTTGGTGGCGGGGGGGCAGGGCCAAATCTATGGGGGCCCATGCCCCCGTGGCCCCACGTAACTACGCCCCTGCATGGCACACTTATATGGCACTAAAATTGTCAAGGCATACCCCCTCACAAAGAGTCCAGCATTCCTTCCCTCCCCCCCATCAGAAAAATAGTCCAGCATCTCTCCCTCCTGTCCCCTTCTCCAGCCAGCAACCAGGCATCTCCCTTTGTCTCTCTTGACCCCTCCCCCCAGTGAACCTTTTACAAGTTTTCTTGTCTGTAGCGGTCAAGCCTTTCCTCTGATGTAACTTCCTGCCTCCACATAGGCGAGAAGCATCAGATAGAAGGCTCCAGGGTTGGTGTGAGCAGGCTGTATGAATCACTGCTCCCTGCCACCGACTGCTAGAGACAAGAAAACATACTCCATTCTGGCACAAATTAAGCTGACCCCCAACTCCTGCAGCAACCCTGGGGATCAGTTGTGGCACACTGGTTGAAAAATGCTGCTCTACTCCACTGAAGAAGTGTGCAGGTTTAGTCCTGTGCTTGATTTGGAGGGGGAGAGGATTTTTAAACCCTGCTTTGGCAGTGCACATAAAGCTGACTCATGGAGAGAGACTGAGAGGTCAGCTATTTCTGTATACAACAGGGGTGTATCTGGACTCTGGCGGTAGGGGGGGCCAGAGCCAGAGGGAGGGGGCACATTTTAGCCCCCCCCGGTGCCACCGACCCCCCCCCCCCCGCCATTTCCGGACCCCCCCGCCACTGCTAGACCTCCCCCCTCGCCACCAATGACACTCTCCACCCCCTCCCGCCGCCGCCAACCCTCCCCCGCTGCTGTCACTTACCTTTGCTGGCGGGGGACCCCAACCCCCCCCAGCCGAGGTCCTCTCTTCCATGCAGGCTGCACCGCTGCAAGTTGCAATGCTTCCTGTTCTTCTGAGTCTGACGTCCTGCACGTACAACGCGCAGGACGTCAGACTGAATTCCAAATTCTGAGTCTGACGTTCTGCACGTTGTACGTGCAGGACGTCAGACTCAGAAGAACAGGAAGCGTTGCAACTTGCATCCTGCACGGAAGAGAGGACTTCGGCTGGCGGGGGCTTGGGGTCCCCCGCCAGCAAAGATCGGCGACGGGTTGGTGGCGGGCGGGAGGGAGGGGGAGGTGGAGAGGGTCTGTGGTAGGGGGGTCCAGGGCGAAATCTGGAGGGGCCCAGGCCCCTGTGGCCCCACGCAGATACGCCCCTGGTATATAATCATCCAGTGTAGCAAGACACCATTACTTCACCGTTATCAACAGGGATTACATAAGGGACTGGTTGCAAAAGTCATAAGAGACATCCCACAGTATGAGAGAACACGGGGTTAGAGTCCAAGGGAGAGACAACAGAGCCCTAAAGACAGATACCTTTAATGCAAATGCAGCGAGCAGAGATATTAGGAGATGTATTATGGGGTGGAGCAGTAGCCTAATGGTTAGTGCAGTGGGCTGAGAGCCTGGGGAATCGGGGCTCAATTCTCACTGCAGCTCCCTGTGACTCTGGGTAAGTCACTTAACCTTCCATTGCCCCAGGTAATAAAACTTAAGACTGTGAGCCTGCATAGAACAAACGTAAACCACTCTGCTTATACCACAGAAAGACAGTATATCAGACCCATGATACTTTACCATTTGTTGCCGATTCTGCTGATAGGGTGGGGTACTTGTGTGCCCCCCCCCCCAGTGGCGTAGCCACAGGAGGGCCGGGGCCCACCCACTTAGGGCTCAGGCCCATCCAACAGTAGCACATGGTAATGAAAATGCTGCTCTCCACAAGACTGGCACCTTCGCATGCTCAGTTTTCAGCACATGCCTGCTGCAGACTACCAAGGTGGAGACTGGACAGAAGCATTTTCCCACCAGCTGAGATAGTTAGAGAACATTTGGTGCCCACCCACTTCTTGCCTAGGCCCACCCAGCATCTGCTGTCTGGCTACGCCCCTGCCTGGGATATCTTAGGAATGCTAGCTATTTGCATTGCCGAAGTGGGGGCACAGATTCCCTGCTGTCACATAATGTTGGGGTACTAAACTTTTGATTCTTTGCTTCCCAGCAGCTGAAGTGGAGACACACCCCACTCATCGGGAGCACGCGGAGGCACTTCTGCTGGCTTGCCGCTACCTACCCCCAGCCTTTCTTTCGGCGCCAGGCCAGCGGGTGGGGATGCTGGCCGAAGCAGCTCGCACCCTAGAGAAGTTGGGAGACAAGCGTACGTTGCACGACTGTCAGCAGATGATTGTGAAACTGAGCAGTGGAACCACGGTCACTTCCAGTTAGGAGAGCCGGGCTCCGCCTCCTCTTGTGACATTTTTGTCTGCGGGATCCGCGACGGCCAATCCACCGGAGACCCTGGCTGAGGACCTGTAGCGGGCAAGGACTGATGACTTCCTATTTCTGTAACGTACAGCTGCAAATCCAGATTGGGGGGGGGGGGAGGAGGAGGAGAACGCTGCCAAAATCTCACCCCAGAATCGACTGGCTGACAAGGAAATTGTGGTCTGCTGCCCTGTAGGAACTATCACTTTGTAGTCTGAAGCTGATTTCCGATAGGAGCCGCCATGTTGGCTAAAATGTCCCAAGTTACATTATTGCCATGGTGTTAGCGGCACAATCAGGCTTGAGTGTGTGTATGTGGGATGTTTCTTGGGCCACGTTGTGTCCTTGCTTTCTGAAAGGGGCACCGAGACACGTCAGGGCTGCTCGGAAGCGGGACGCTGAGACGTGACACGAGAGCCAGTAAATGAAGCTTTCTTCTAAGTGCCCCCTCTCGCCACCTTGGCTGTGTTTTATTTTTCTCATACTTGCCCCTGGAAATTGTAGAGCGTGTTGGCCGATAAATGCTGAAGTTGGTTGATATTTTTTGAAAATACTTGCATTTAGATAATTACAGTATTTTAGTAGTTAGGAGGGGCAGGCAGGGGCAGTCTTTACTTGCAAATGATAGAGCTGAAACAAGCATTTTTGGTTAACTGAACTGCAGTGGCGTACCAAGGGGGGGGGCGGTGGGGGCGGTCCGCTCCGGGTGCACGCTGCTGGGGGGGGGGGGGGGGGGTGCCACTCGCCGGTCAGCGTCGTTGGTTTCCATGCTCCCTCTGCCCCGGAACAGGTTCCTGTTCTGGGGCAGAGGGAGCATGGAAACCAACGACGCTGACCGGCGCGCGGCCCCCCCCCCCAAGCGGTGTGCAACCGGGGAGGGGGTTCTTTTGCCGGGGTTGGGGTGTCCCTTTGCCGGGGGGGGGCGCCGCACCCAGGGGGGGGCAGGGCACATCAGCGATCTGCCCCGGGTGTCAGCGCCCCTCGGAACGCCACTGCCGAACTGGGAATCCGGCTCAAAGCAGGCCTAGAAATCCAATAGTTCCCAGTAATTATCCAGCAGCTCAGCGTAAGGCAGCAGTATTCATGCCATGTGGCAGTAGTGTCCTCTAGTGGACATTTTGTAGCACTGCAAGCAATGGGTGATTACAGATTCACTCTCCTTTCCTAATCCCTGTGGCAAGTTTTAGAAGGGGAGGTGGCAGGAGGAAGAGGAGTCTCTTTACAGCCACCACCTGTTTCTAGTAGCCCCCAACCTTCTGCAGCCTGTCATCTTACCAAGTGTTTTTCAAAAAAATACTGGTTACAAAACCTGTAAACTCAGAGATGGGTAATGTCTTTAACCCTTTTTTTTTTTACAATTAATTAAATAGAATATAAGCAGTTGATGTAGCCTAGCAGACTGAGGGCAGAATGGGATACACAAGAGCAGACCACTGAAGCTGTGTGCGTGTCTCATTTCTAACCTCTTACATGTTGCTGTAGCTTTGGGTCGTAGGCGACCTGACAGCTGACAACAGTTGTTCCTGCTCCGATAGGGAAGGGGTCAGGTCTTTGGAGCCGATATCATAGCACAGCTCATCTAATGCTGTTGTCTCTACAGAGGCGTAGCCAGACATGATATATTGGGTGGGCCTGAGCCTGAAGTGGGTGGGTACACAAATCCCCCCCCCCCCCCCTTCCCGTGCTTTCTGCCTCCACTCTTTCTTCTGCATCAGCAGCCTGAGCTAGTGGGGATGCCCCAAGCCCCGCCAGCTGGAAAAGGTCCTCCGGCAGCCAGAACAGTTCATTCTCCGACTTCCTGCAGCCGGCAGCACTGTCCACGTGCTGCTGCTACACCGGCCCCCTCCCCTCCCACACATACTCACATATACGTATACCCACCCATATGTACCTTGGTTCACAAAATAATACATGGCCTACCTCCGAGCTACATGACTGAACTAATCGACTTACCAATTTAGAAACACACTTGAATCAGCCAGAACGTACCTAACCCTTCACTTCCCGAGTTGTAAGGGCCTGAAGTATAAATCAACGTACGTGTCCAGTTTTTCCTACATATGTACACAGCTCTGGAATACACTACCAAAAGGCCTGAAAACCACAAATAATTATCTAAAATTCCGAAAAAAAAAACAACCCTAAAGACTCACCTTTTGAGAAAGGCATTACCCCACAGAACTGACATAAATACCGAATAATGAAATATTTATGTATTTATTTATTGCATTTGTATCCCACATTTTCCCACCTCTTTGCAGGCTCAATGTGGCTTACAACACATCATGGATACTGGAGATAAGAAGAGGATATACATTTGATTTATGACAATTTAACCAGGAAATGGACAGTACTCAAACCCTGACACATGATCCCACCTTAGCAATTTGCTTGGGATGAACCAGGAGCATAGCTACGTGGGGCCACGGGGGCATGGGCCCCCACAGATTACGCCCTGGCCCCCTCTACATTTGACCCCCCCCTGCCCCCGCCCCATCATCAGGTACCTTGTTTGCTGGCGGGGGTCCCCAATCCCTGCCAGCCAAAAAGTCTTCTTCAGCGCCTTCGTTGTGTGATCATCTGTTTCTGACGCCTTACGTCCTGCACCATGCATGTAGCCCTGTGCAGGACGTAAGGTGCCAGAAACAGATGATCACACAACGAAGGTGCCGGAGTCGACCGGCGCTGAAGAAGACTCTTTCGCTGGCGGGGATTGGGGACCCCCGCCAGCAAACAAGGTACCTGATGCGGTGGCAGGGCAGGTGGCGGCGGGGGTTCTGGTTGCGGCGGGGGGGGGGGGGGGGTTGCGGTGGTTGTGGCGGCGGGGAGGTCCAGTGGCGGGAGGGGGGTTGGCGGCGGGGGGAGGTGGCTAAACAGTGCCCCCCCCACCTCGGGCTCTGGCCCCCCCTCCCGCTGAGGTCTGGCTACGCCCTTGGGATGAACCACACCGAATCTAATTAACTGCACTCCTACACTGTATTTGTTCACACCGGAGTCTATAACCTTCTCTCTGGAACTATGTAAGACACTTTGAGCCTACTAATAGGTGGGAAAAGGTGGGATACAAATGTAACAAAATAAAAATAATACTCAAATTTCTCGCATTCGCGGGTAGGGGGTGGCACAGTGGCAGGAGAATGAGCTGTTCAAGCTGTTGGAGGACCTGTTCCAGCTGGCAGGGCTTGGGATTCCCGCCAGCTCTAACGAAGACGCCAGGCCCTCCCATGGCTATATGCCATTGACTTATGTACCTTGTTAACTTCTTTTCACAGGTCTTGTGATCTACTCGAAATGTTGGCACTATTTTCTTTTCAAACTTTATTTTTATAGTTTGAAAGACTTTTTGTACAGGTAATTAAAGAAGAGAAAAACATATTTATAATTTTTTAAGGATAAAAACACTTTTTTTTTTGCTACGAAGAGAAATATAAATGTTTTGTAGATATGAGACACATCCCTTTCCCATCTGCTCCTGTGTCACTCTCACATGCTCAAAGCTTTTGTCAGAATTTAATGATAATTTTAAAAAATATATATGTATACATATCATATTACATCATGTGAATGGATAGAAAAAGCTACTGAGCAGTTCATTACGAAGAAATTAGAGAAAGGTTTGCAGAAAATGGTTTTGAAAGAATAAATGCCAGTATTCTCTCTGCCTCTTGTGGACTGTGTCTGGCTTGGTTGGAGTTGCTTGGGTTGAGGGGGGCTTCGATAGGAACATAGAAAACAGCCATATTGTCCACCCAGTCTACCCATCCAAATCAACAGCCTCCCTCTCCTTCTGGGATAAAAGTGACTGGGGGGGGTGGAGGATTTAACAGCCTCTAATTTCACAAACTGCTCTGCCAGATCTCAACTACTCAAAAAAATATTTTCCGGAGATGGGAAGGCGGTAGAACGAGAGGACATGAAATGAGATTGAAGGGGGGCAGACTCGAAAAAGATGTCAGGAAGTATTTTTTCACGGAGAGGGTGGTGGATGCTTGGAATGCCCTCCCGCGGGAGGTGGTGGAGATGAAAACGGTAACGGAATTCAAACATGCGTGGGATGTGCATAAAGGAATCCTGTGCAGTAGGAATGGATCCTCAGAAGCTTAGCCAAAATTGGGTGGCGGAGCAGGTGGGGGAAGAGAGGTTGGTGGTTGGGAGGCGAGGATAGTGGAGGGCAGACTTATACGGTCTGTGCCAGAGCCAGTGGTGGGAGGCGGGACTGGTGGTTGAGAGGCAGGAAATACTGCTGGGCAGACTTGTACGGTCTGTGCCCTGAAAAAGGCAGGTACAAATCAAGGTAAGGTATACACATATGAGTTTATCTTGTTGGGCAGACTGGATGGACCGTGCAGGTCTTTTTCTGCCGTCATCTACTATGTTACTATGTTTGAGTTCTTTCAGTGCCCTGGGGTGTATACCATCTAGTTCAGATGATTTATCACTCTTTAACTTGTCAATTTGGCTCAGTACATCTTCCAAGTTCACCGAGATTTCTTTCAGTTCCTCTGCATCATCACCCTTGAAAACCATTTCTGGTACAGGTAGATTTTTTTGTTTTTACATCTTTTTCCTTAATGACCGAAGCAAAGAATTCATTCCATCTCTTCACTATGGCCTTGTCCTCAGAAGCTTAGCCGAAATTGGGTGGCGGAGCAGGTGGGGGAAGAGAGGTTGGTGGTTGGGAGGCGAGGATAGTGGAGGGCAGACTTATACGGTCTGTGCCAGAGCCGGTGATGGGAGACGGGACTGGTGGTTGGGAGGCGGGAAATACTGCTGGGCAGACTTGTATGGTCTGTGCCCTAAAAAAGGCAGGTACAAATCAAGGTAAGGTATACACATATGAGTTTATCTTGTTGGGCAGACTGGATGGACCATGCAGGTCTTTTTCTGCCGTCATCTACTATGTTACTATATGTTACTCTGAGAACTCAGGAAGAGAAACATCTTGTGGTCATCACACAGAGTCATCCTTAGGGGCAAAGAAATGACAAAAGCTGTAGCCCCCTGAGGCAGCAACCTATGTGTGGAGATGGGAGCTCTGGAGGACAAGACTCCACTTCATTACGTAAGATGGCTAGAGAAAAAAAATGCAGAATATCGACAACAGAGTTGTCAATATTGTCCCTGGAGTTCTCATCACTTATTCTCCGTGGAACTCATTCCCTCATTTCACCCCAAAATGATCTTTTAAAGCAGAGGCATTTGAAAAGAAAAACAAAAAGATTTTAGGCAGTTCATGGGAGCAGTTAAATATATTCAGTTTTCCCTGTGATTTTTAGAAACTCCGCTTGGAAAGAGAGCCCCGCCATTAGGAGTTTGAGAGAAATCGCGCTGCTCTGGTGCTGATCGCTTTCCCACGGATACACACAGGAGACAGCGAGCGAGGTACCTGAGCACTTACCCAGCGGGACCAGGGAGAGGGTGAGCACTGGGCTTTCACTTTTAAGGTCATCCCGCACCTCTCCACATGCACTGTATAATGTCAAAATTTGTACAGATCCCCTGCAGTTCTGGTCAGCCCAACAATATGGATTTTTTCTTTGAAAAATTCACTTTATACCTGTGAGTCAGTGGGCAGCAGTTTTCCCCATAAACAAATGCAGCCTGCAAAGTTGAACTTCTTCATTAGAGGTGGGTTCACAGGACAGCCACAATGAATATGCATGACAGATTTGCATGTACTGCCTCTTTGGTATGCAGATCTGTCTCATGCAGGTTCATTGTTGATACTCTGAAAACCCAGCTGGCTGTGTGTGTCCTGAGGACTGGGTTGAGAACAGTGGCATAGCCATGGGTGGGCACAGGCCCACTCACTTTGAACTCAGGCCCACCCATCAGCGGCATAGCTGTGATATGGCTGGCGGGTATCCCCAAGCCCCGCCAGCTGAAGACTCCCGCCATCTCTCCCTCCCCGGTGATCTGGGGGTCTCTTAATTTCACTTTCCCAGCTGCCTGGCCCTAAGCTTTCCCTCTGATGCAACTTCCTGTTCACAGGACCAGGAAGTTGCATCAGAGGGAAGGTTCGGGTCTGGCACAAGCAGTGGATAAGAGTCACTGATCACTGCCAGCAAAGAACTTTAAAAAGGTACCGTGTATGTGTGTGGGGGGAAGGTGTTTCGGTAGTGGAGTTAAAAGACCCCTCCATCACCTGAGGGGAGAGGGGAAGTAAAGATGCCAAGTTGGGGGTGGGGTTCTTGTGTCCATCCACTTTGGGCTCACGCTCACCCAAAATTGGGTGTCTGGCTACGCCCCTGGTTGAGAAACATTTATATAGTGGTTGTGTCAGCTTTTTTTCACTTAAAGCAGCGTTTCTCAACCCTCTCCTGGAGGTACTTCCAGTCACAATGAATATGCATGAGAAAGATTTGCATACAGTGGGTCTTCAATGCATGCAAATCTATCTTGTATGTTGTAATCCTGAAAACCCGACTGGTTAGGTGTGCCGCCAGGAGAGGGTTGAGAAATGCTGTCCTGAAAAAACATATGAACATAAGTGTTGCCATACTAGGGCAGAACGAAGGTCCATCAAGCCCTGTATCCTGTTCTCAACAGTGGCCAATCCAGTACCTGGCAAGATCCCAGAACAGTAAAACAAGATTTTATACTGCTTATCCTAGAAATAAGCAGTGGATTTTCCCCAAGTCCATCTAAATAATGGCTTATGGACTTTTCTTTTAGGAAATTAGCCAAACCTTTTTTTTAAACCCTGCTACACTAACTGCTTTTACCACATTCTCTGGCAAAGAATTCCAGAGTTTAATTACATGTTGAATGAAGAAATATTATCTCCAGTTTGTTTTCAATTCAATACTTAGTAGCTTCATTATGTGCCCCCTAGTGCTTGTATTTTTGGAAAGAGTAAACAAGCAATTCACATTTACCCGTTCCACTCCACTCAGGATTTTATGTTCATGAAATCTATTTGTATACAGTGGGGATAGTGTATGCAAATTTAGTTCATGCATCAGAGGCGTATCTGGACTTCGGCGGGAGGGGGGCCAGAGCCAGAATAAGGGCACATTTTAGTCCCCCCCGGCGGCGCTGACCCCCCCGCCATTACCAGACCCCCCCCTGCCGCCAACTTTGACCCCCCCCCGCCAACTTTGACCCCCTCCCGCCGCCAACCCTCCCCCGCTGCCGTCGCCTACCTTTGCTGGCGGGGGACCCCAACCCCCGCCAGCCGAGGTCCTCTCTTCCGTTGCAGCAAAGCTTCCTTCAGTTTCAAATTCAGAACAGGAAGCTTTGCTGCAACGGAAGAGAGGACCTCGACTGGCGGGGGTTGGGGTCCCCCGCCAGCAAAGATAGGCGACGGCGGGTTGGTGGCAGGGGGGGGTGCGGAGAGGGTCATCGGCAGGGGGGGTCCAGGGCCAAATCTACGGGGGCCCAGGCCCCCGTGGCCCCACGCAGATACGTCCCTGTCATGCATATTCATTTGAGATATCCTGAAATTGCTGCCTTCCAGGATTGCAGTTTTGACATCTGTGGGTTGGTCACCATGAGACTGTCTGTAGCGGCTGAGTCCTAACAAGTCACTAAGGGGTTCTTTTACTAAGTTGCGGTAAAAGGGGGCTGTGCACTAGTAGTGGTGAATGTTTTTGCCATGTGCCAGGGCCCCTTTTACGCAGCAGGTCAAAAGGCCAAAAAAATTAAATGGCTGTGTGATAAATTTGCACTTGCTGCATGGCCATTTTTTAGGGGGGGGAGGGGGAGCATTTACCGCCACCCATTGAGGTGGCGGTAAGGGCTCCTGTGTTACCCTGGCGGTAAGTGGGCAGCATTGAGATTGCAAAGCTCTGCCTACCTCTTGGGTCCTGCGGTGTAGAATGCAGATCATCTAGGATTTCAGCCTTCTACTTAAGAGCCTAAATTTGACTTCCAGAACCTCTGTTCCTCATTTCCCTATGTCAATTGGTACCCACATGTACCAAGACAGCAGGCTCCTGCCCAGCACTATCTAAAATCTTATCTAGGTGACACGTGAAGTCCTCCACATTTGCATCAGGCAGGCAAGTCACCAGGCGATCCTCACGTCCACCAGCCATCTACACGCCTAATGATCGAATCACCAACTACAACAGCTGTCCTAACCCTTCCCTCCTGGGCAGCACTTGGAGACATATCCTCGGTGCGAGAGAATAGTACATCCCCTAGTGGGCAAGTCCTGGGTGCAGGAGTACTTCCTACTTCACCAAAGTGATGCTGTCCTTCTAGGAGACCTCCCTCCTCCAAGGCAGCACAGGGGCTGCCAGACTGCAAGTGGGGAGTTCTCTACAAAGTCCCTGTAGGCCTCCTCTATGTGCCTCAGCTTCTCCAAGTGTGCTACTCTAGCCTCAAGAATGGATTCACTCTCTGAGAAGTAGGAGCTCTTTGCATCGAGCATACACAAATAACCTCTCGCCAACTGGGAGATAATCATACACGTGACACTCAATGCAAAGACTGGATCGCACCCCTCTCACTGCTGGGCTGCTGTCTGTTGTTTAACCTTCTTAAGGTATTAGGGATATTAGATTAATATAAAGAACCTTAAGGTTAGATGGTATGTTGTGTAATTTATTTAGTGTTTGCTTCTCAGAAAGTAATTAAATGTAATTAAAACTCTAATGAAAATCCTGTCATTATCCTAATTAGAATAATTGACTATAAGTTAAGACTATAAATGAAGAGATGTGCAAGGGGTGGGTGGGAGTGAAGACTGAACTAGGCCCTGCTGTGCCTTCTAAAGGCTATCTGTTATTGCTGTATACTGGGGTTCAAGTTTTAGAAACTATGGGGAAAAGGCTAGGGAGACTAGTTAAAACCCAACCTTTAAATCACCAGAGTCTAAAAAATGTTCACTTACCCAGAGAAATGGCCTCTTCTCTCAGGTTCTCTCACATTCTCCGAGCCTCTTCTCTCACTCATTAAGCGTACGTCTTACTCATTTAAAGGTTGTTGTCACACTCCGAGTCCCTTCTCTCTCATTAGGAGTGTGTCCCACTGAGTTGAAGGCTCTCTCACCCTCACACTCTCTGAGTTCCTGCTCTCATTAGGAGTGTGTCAAACTCATTTGAAGGCTCTCTCTCTCTGACCCCTCCCCTTCTCTTACTCATTAGAGCTTTGATGTCAGTACATTGATCCCAATCACTGCTTCCATGAGACACAAACCTGAGAAGAGCCAAGTGGTCCAACCAGCAAGAAGAAACATGGACACCCCTTCCTACTACTGCCCCCCTCCCCTTTTCCCTGCTCCTATATGAAACCTTTGCAGGGGGGTTTTCAGGCTGGATAATTTTACCTGGGTAACTGCTTAGTTACCTGAGCACATTCCTCTGAAAATGGTCTCATATATTGCTTCCACTCTGTCTACTGTATAATATCCAAAGATCATGTTATGTTGCTTTTGTGGAACACTTAAATTGTTCTAGATTTATCCCCAGCCACACTGTCTGAAGAATCTCACTGTTTGGGATGGTAAATCTCACTCTTTGAGATTGTCTGCTCTTGCGTCTTTGTATCTACAAATAGGTTTTAGGTGTTTAAATAATAAATCAATCAATCAATCAATCTTCTTGGGACGTTACTAGCTTACAGGGCCTTGTTTGTGGCACTGGCAATCACAGCCAGGGTTGGCTGAAAGAAATGTGGCACCTCGAGTTAACTTTTACATTGACGTCCCCCCCCCCCCATTCTAGTATCTTCTTTTCTCTCTCAAACACTCCCCCCCTCACACTCTAGAGAGCTCCAGCAGCAGCAACACAACGCATTGCCTGCAGCCATCGTGAAGCCTTGCTTCTGCTGCAGGCTCCGCGTTGTGTCAGAGGAGGCAGAGGGAAAATTCTGGGCTGGATTCAGGCAGCCTATGTGGATCATTCCTGCTGCTTGAGTGTGAAGGTAGACCGGGTGGGGGGGGGGGGGAGTTGAGGGGTTTCAGAGAGAAGAGGAGATACTGGATCCTGGGCAGGCAGTGGAGGGACAAATGCTGGACTAGAAATTTGGTACCCTTAATCAGCAGGTGCCATGAACCAATGCTCATCTGGTCTGTAGGTTGAACAGGCCCTGAACACAACCCACCAAGTGACTGCGATTCTTCTTAGCAGGGTACCACAGAAAGGCGGTACATCAAATCCTTGACCCTTCAAATTACTCTACAGATTTCCAGTTGCCTTCTGCGGCCCAGAACACCCAATCGTCCCAGGCAGTTTCCCATACAGTCCCACTCTTGCTTCCAAGGTGCCGTAGGGCTCAGGCTCACTCAGGAATGTAGAACACACACTGTCACCAGTAACATGATCTCAACAGAGGCACAAGTTGACCCTTCAAACCATGGCGGAGATTCAAGAAAATCCCCAGAGCATCTCCTAGGGGGAAATACATCTCTCGAGTGGGAACCCCTGAGGACACAAAGCCAGAGGCCTCTCTAGTCCCTGGGGCAGGTGACACAAAACACAGGCACCATCACCCCCACCAGCTTCCTCCAAAAACAATCGGATCTTTATTGACGTTTTGAATGCAATGACCTGGGTTTTACTCTTAAGGAAAATAAACATCTTTTAGAAACAGCTGGTCACACACAGTCTTCAGTGTGAAGCATTATACTAAGAACACTAGTTTGAAACATTTACAGTCTTCATATATATTATATATATATGTATAAGTATACATATATATATATACACTATATAATGAGGCATTATATAATACACACAGTTTAACATTTTACAGTTGTATATACAGTATATGCAGCCAGGCCTAGGCTTGGAGAGACGACAGAAACCGGTCTCGTTTCTGTCCAGTGAACCTTTCCGCCAAGGTCTGCTGTGATTTTCCAGACACAGGAAGATGTAGGCCCTCCACGCATCTCTCCTTCCATCGTCGGGGCTGGCTCTAGGCGTGGGGAGGGCCGGGAAAGCCTGGGTGAGATCTGAGCTCTTGCTGTGTTTTCAAAGGCTGTTGAGCCTCGTTGAGTTGTGGTTGGTTGGTTGAGTGGGAGCCCTTATGTTCAGGGGGGATTTGCGATAGATACAGGTCAACCTACATTCAGACAGATGTGGATACATATGCTCGGATGCCTGATGTCTTAGTGACTAATGAATGGTCTGCTTTCCAACATCGTTGTCTTTGAAGGGAAAAAGTGAAACAAGAGTAAAACATCTCGGGCAGATTGATAATGTAAAACAGATCAGCAACTGGAATTTAAGAAAATTAAAAAAAAAAATCACTGTCGAACTTCTGAGCAACATTCTGCCGACGTCCGATCTAAAAAGGATGAGAAGTTAGCTAGAACACTAGTAACTCCTGTCACTTTCAGAGTATGGAGCCCTACACTCGACACATTCTGAACTAAATATTAGATTTTTGTAAGCAAATTAGGGGCTCGTTTCTGAGCACCAGGCCCCCAGCTGGTATCAGGAAAAAATGGAGAAACACACAACTTCCAGCTGGGCGCCGGGAAAGGGGTAAAGATTCTTTTAACCTTCGCCAGGACCCAAATCACAGAAAGAGAACTTGTAATTTTTTTTTGCTTTTTTTTTTTTTTTTTTAAGGGTGGTACAAGGTTCAAGGTTTGCACTGTATCTTCCAGAGGTCACCTTTCATTCTCATCAAACTTTCCGAACGCCATTTGAAACATGAGACAGGCTGGAACATTTCAGTTTACAAATGCATTATGCATTTGCAAACTGAGGTGATGAATAAATCAGGATTACACAGCCTACAGAAGACATGACCTGCCAACAAGCTAGTAGGAGGTTCCAGTGGGAAATGCCAGCCTTCCACTGGGAGACCCTGGTGTCTTAATGGTAGGCAGTGTTGCACTGGTAAATGCCAGCCCTCCGCTGGGAGCTCCCATTGTTCCAGTTTTTAAACCTAAGAAGGGACTTTCCTTATCACACGCAGTCATGGTTTGATGATTAAATGATGGTCAGCGTTGCATGAGAGTAGCACTATGAAGCTAGGCGGTTGCCTTGTGCATTCATCTAGCATCGTGTTCCTGTGTTTTGCTGTCTGATCCAAGGGGTACTCACTGATTTACGAGTAACATAAACCCCACCTACAGGTTCAAAGTCTAAAGGTTTGTCAGCTTCGAGTCATCCTTCAGAATAAGATGCCTCCTTTCTTCCAATACCACTCCCCCCTCCCTCCCCCCCACTTCGTCCAAGCATTGATGCAAGAGACCATAGTCTTGCATAATGTGGGTAAAGCCTACCTCTCTGTCATGCAGGGTTTCGGATGAACCTGCCACGTAGCATCTTATTCCGTGGGATCCCTTTGTGGTTTATATTCTAAACCACGGCCTTCTGGGATTTGTGGTCAAACTCCAAAATGCTTTGGGATGGGAAAGGAAAATGCAGCAGTGCTGTAGCGTTGCTCATCCATACAGATACAACTATATTTTCCAAACGGAGTAACACATGCATGCCATACAGAGGGGAGTAAAGACACAGGGTGTGTGAGATGGAAGCTGGTGGGAAGGAATGGGGTAGAAACACATTCTTGAGTCTAGGGAGGCTTGAGACACTCCTAATCTGTGTGTAAGTCTCTCCTCCTGCTAGGACACTGGCCAAGGACTTCAGCCTGTTTTTTTTAGCATCCCCTCCAAGATACCCCTCCCTACTCAGCACCCTAACACAGTCCTTTCCTTTCTTATCTTCACATCCAACACCACCAAAAGCAGGCGGACAGCCATCAGCACCTTAGGCCCAAGATGTCCTGGTCGGACCCTGCGGACTAGAGAGCTGCCTGTAGGCTGCACTTGCGACAAGGACCAGAGGCCTCGGCAGTGTACTAACACAGGAAATCTCTTCCTTAGTGCAACAATTCTCAACCTTTCTTCTGTGTGACACACTGAATGCCACAGTTTGCAGCTGAACAAAGAAAAAACCCCAACCCTATATAGCATTTCCTTGATGCCAATAATGATGCAAGGAAGTGGAGGGGGGGGGGGGACCTGCTACATTTCAGAAGTAGGGACCACTCAAGGAGATTTCCTGGTTCTCACCTCTCCCCAAGGTTTGCAACACAAGGTTATTAAGGAAAACACAAGCTTGCTGTCAAAGCTTTGGTGACACACCAGTGTGTCCTGATACACGAACCACTCACTGCCTTAGCGTCATGAGATCATCTTCCATTTTCTTTGCATGTCTTCCAGCATTTGGCCTCGGAAAACTGACAATAGACTGGCACTCAAATGGCATTCCACCTGGCACTATTCATGTTGGTATTGCCACAAGGAGCAAAGTGTCCGTTGTGTTGCCTCAGTCTGAAGGGGGGGGGGAGGGGATATCAGAGAGTAGGCTCCATTAGGAAATTTTTGAGGGTCAGACAACAGAGCCCAGTGGTAAGTGGCCATCTTTGTGAGCAATTTTGGCAGAGGGATTAGGAAGACAAGTTTGTGTGTGTTTCGTCAATGATGTAAAAATCTGAAATAGACGTCTCATGCCTGAGAGAGTGAAAGCTTTGAGGCAGGGTCGGCTTAAGCATGAGCCAGGTGAGGTGCCGGTTTGGGGTGCCAAAACCCAAGGCTACCCACAACCACCTGCCTCACTGGCTCAGCCTTCACAGCGGTGAGAACGTGCAGCCCTGCTGTCCCCACTGTGCTTTCCTCCCTGAGCTGCTGCTGGTTCAATTTTCAGGCTTAAAAATGACATACTTCCTGTTGTTGTGAGAAACAGGAAGTACCTGCTTTTTTGTGTTTAAACCTGCGGTGGTGCCTGTGTCAACGCGGGGAAGATAACACAGTGATGAGAGCAAAGGAACATGCTTTTAAAGGATATGGTAGGGGCTGATGCCTGGGGGTGGGGGAGCTGATGAGAGCACCAAAGTGAAATTTGTCTCAGGGCACCACAGTCCCTTGAACCACCCCCTGGTTCACCAGCTGGAAGAGTAAATTCCAGTACTAAAAAAAATCTATGCATTTGGGAGGCAGCTCTCTAAAGGACACTAAAAGTTAGGTACCCAACATTTAGGCTCTAAGTTATTATTGTATACAGGGGCGGCAGGGATGAAATGATGCCCCGGCCCTCCAGCATCGCACCCCCCCCCTGCCAACTCCTTCCTGCCCCCCCCCCCCCCCAACCACTGGCTAGCAATGCTTCCCTCCCCACCCGAGCCTACCTTCTTTTTTGTTTTTCTTGTGTCCAAGTCCATTATTAAATGGACTTGGGGAAAATTCACTATTTCTGGGATAAGCAGTATAGAGTGTTTTGTACTTTTGGGGGATCTTGTCAGGTATTTATGACCTGGATTGGCCACTGTTGGAAACAGGATGCTGGGCTCGATGGACCTTTGGTCTGTCCCAGTATGGCAATACTTATGTACTTGGATTCTGAATGGAATGTTGCTGCTCTTTGGGGTTCTAAATGGAATGTTGCTACACTTTGAAATTCTGCATGGAATCTTGTTATTCTTTAGAATTCTAGAATCTTGCTACTCTTTGAGGTTCTACATGGAATGTTGCTACTCTTTGGGGTTCTGAATAGAATCTTGCTACTCTTTGAGGTTCTACATGGAATGTTGCTACTGTTTTGGTTTCTGCCAGGTATTTGTGACCTGGATTGGCCACTGTTGGAAACAGGATGCTGGGCTCGATGGACCTTTGGTCTTTCCCAGTATGGCAATACTTATGTAAAAGTCGTCGGTGGTGCCAGCAATCTCCATACGCTGCCTTGCTGCTGGCACCGGTGTCTCCACTTTACTGCGTCCCGCTTCTGAGGAAACAGGAAGTTACGTCAGAGAAGCGGGCCGCAGTACAGAAGAGATACCGGCGCCGACGGCAGGGCCGTGTATGGAGATCGCTGCCGCCGCCAACCTTTGAAAAACAAACAAAAAAAGAAGGTAGGCTGTGGAGGGAGTTGAGGAAGGAAGGGGGAGAGATGCCGCTCCATAATGAGTGTTGCCTGAGGCCACCGCCTCAGTTGGCCTAATGGTAGGGCTGCCACTGACTGTGTAACAGCAAATACGTGCGCCTAAAGCGATGACAGGCACTGCCACGAACCCTTGATCAACGGCAGGTGTAAAGCACGAGTGTCTATAAATGCGGCAGTTAAGCGCCTGACAGGATTCACGTCCCCCCTTTGCAGTCAAGTTCTAGGACACAGGCGCCACGTTAGCTCTTAAGTGCACATAAGCGTCTAACTTGCTGTTTGAGCATCTAACGTTAGACATCTAATTTTCAGCACATTGGGGTGAATTCTATAACTCGCTTAAGTGCTACTCTCTAAGCCGTGACTGAAAGTTAGACATGGTTTAGAGAACAGCGCTTAAGTGCAGGGGTTGCACTTAAATTCAGGCGTGGTACAAGTGCCCCCGCCTAAATTTATACGCGGAACACCATTATCCTATAATTGTGCGCGTAACTGGAATCCACCCCAAAATGCCCTTGACCCTCCCACTTCAGCGCCCCCCCCCCCCCTTTTGGGACACATGTAAAACCACGCAGATCACGTGCCAAAATTTACACACGTACACATTAGTTGATTTCAATTAGTGACAGTAACTGCTTGTTAAAAAGCCAATTAGCACTAATTAGCTCGTTATTCAATTAAACTGCACACACAAATTGGGCGCACGCAATTTTTAGCGAATGTGATAGAATCAGGGGATTATGTAGAATGGGGGGGGGGGGCAGGTGCAGCAGCGCTGGTATTAGGGGGTGGGCAAACATAGCAGCTGCTCTGGGCCCCACAGCGTTCCAGTCATCTCTTCCCTTTCTCCCCACCACAGTCCGTCTCCTCCTTCCTTACCGATCTCTAAAAATTTATTTCCCTTCTTAGAGGGGTCCTGGAGTGGGAGCCACTCTCACAAGCTGCCTGTGGCTGCCCAGAAACTCCCCCCCCCCCCCCCGACTCAATTTCCTGTTTCCTCCTGGTCGTACCGCGGCACAAAGCGAAAGCTTCGGGGCAACTGCAGGTAGCTTGTGAGGATGGATGGCTGCCGTGCCAGGGCCCCTCTGAGAAGGGAAATCAAAATTTTAAAGATCGCAAGGGGAAGAGATGCTCAGATCACGTAGCAGCAAAGCAGGTGGGGAGACCGGGAGGGGGGGGGGGTAGATCAGGGGCCCCCTCCTTCATTTCTGCCCTGGGCCCCACCATGTCTGAAACTGGCCCTGAGGTGCAGAAATCCCAGGGAGTCGTATATAATAGAGATAATTTCATGGAGGCTTTTCTGCGTTTAAAGCCAGTCTCACGGGTAGAAAAGGGCTTTAATACACACATATAAGTAAGTGCAGCACGAAGACATGCGTAAAATGGTGCTCAAGACTGAATCCCCAAACTTGTACGTACAATTTAATTGAATAACAAGCCAATTAGTGACCATAATTGGTCTCTATCGATCAATTATCGGTGCTAATTGGCCACAATTTGAATTTATGTTTGCATCTTGCTAGTCGCCATTCCATAGAAATGCGTGCTGCGAAACTGAAAAGGGGGAATGACCATGGGCAAGGATGGCTCAAGGGACTGTGGCACCCTGAGCCAACTTTTGGTTTCCCCCCCCCCCCCCACGGCACGCTCCCCCCCTCAGGCCATCCTCCCTCCCCCGGCTTACCTTTAAAGGCAGTTTCCTCCTCCTGAATACCCACAGCGTTTCACCTAACTCTATCCGCATCGGCCCCTACGTCTTCCCTCTTCTGCACCCCTGTGGAAACAGGAACTTATGTCAAAGGAGGGGCCGGGGCGCAACAGAAGGAAGATGCCAGGGAGCATTAGGTGAAACGCTGTGTTTGGGAGAAGAAAACTGCCTTTAAAGGTAGACAGGGCCAGGGCCACCGAGGGGCGTGGAAAATTCCCCGAGCCTAGGCCTCCAAGGGGGGCCTGGCGCCAGGATCTCTCTCTCTCTCTGTCCTCACGGGACCTGAGTGATCGCGTCCCGACAGGAGAAGGAGAGAGAAAACTCTGGTGCTGGGCCCCCCTTTGGAGGCTGGGGAGGACCTGGAGTTTCCTCCAACGCTGCTTTTCTGCCCATTGCTGAGCGACTGTTTTTCCTCTCAGGCGCACATGCTCGGTTTTGAAACCGAGCATACCCAGAGAGGAAAAGCAGCCGCAGGGGCAGGGCAGGCAGTCAACGCTGGAGGAAGAAGACGTCTTCAGGTAGGGCCTGGAATCCCCTGCCAACCGAGGTATTTCAGCATCGACAGCGACCGGGGGGGGGGCGGCAGTGATGGGGCGTGGTGTGGCAGTGGCCCTGTCCCGGTTCAGTCTCTCGGTGGCCCTGGACGGGGTGGCCTGAGACAGAAAGAGGAAGGGGGGGGGGTGGCTCTTCTTTTTTCCTTAACCTATAGGACCAGTGACATCACAGGCTCAGGCGTTTGGCGTCCTGGGCCAGAGCCTCATCTGGTTCATCGGTTACGCTGGCCCTGCGTGGGTGGGTCAGGGACATTCACTAAAGGTGAGAGGAGTATTACAGAATTCGGGGGAATCTGCACCTAAGTTTGGTGCAAGGACTCAGCAGGTTTCATGCGGATCCCCAGTGCTCAGCGCTATCCTACGAACGGCGCTCAGCTCAGAGCATAGTGCTTAGCGCTCATGTTTTCCAGCGCCCAAATCTGGGTGTCATTTACTGAATCTAGTCTTATGTGCAGGCGTTGCCAGGGGTATTTTTTTATGTACGCACTACGCATTTACTTTATACAACAAACAGGTACATATAAATTTGCGTGTGAGAATTTGTGGATAGTTTTGGATAGGAGAGAGGAATATAGTAGGAACGACCTGACAGAAGGAGGGAACCAAGACGACCTGGTTCTCAATAAAAGTTTTTATTCTATATCCAAAGAACAATTCTAGAACTGATGGTCCCTACTGTATTCATCTCTGCTTCAGTCCTAAGTAGGGTTACCATGCGTCCGGTTTTACCCGGACATGTCCTCTTTTTGAGGACACGGCCAGGCAACCGGGCGGGTTTTGCCAGCCTGCCTGTTGATCCGGATTTCTGGACAAACAGGCAGGCTGGCGGGGACGAGGGGTGTCCTATCCTCTCCGCCCCTTGCCTTACTGTACTGCCCTGGTGGTCTAGTGACCTCTTTGAGGCAGGAAAGAGGGGCTCTTTCCTGCCCGGAGCGGCTGCAAACTGCCTCTTGCTGCCTCGGGTCCCAGCGCCAATTCAAAATGGCCACCAAGAGTTCAAGCAGCGGCCTTGCGAGACTCCTGCAGAAGTCTTGCAAGGTCACTCTCGGCAGCCATTTTGCATCGGCGCCGGTACGGGAGGCAGCAAGACACTGCAGCCACACCGGGCAGGAAAGAGGGGGCTCTTTCCTGCCCCGAACAGGACACTAGACCACCAGGGCAGTACAGTAAGGTAAGGGGAGGATAGGACACCCTTAGGGGGTGTGACACATGTGGGGCAGGGGTGTGGTAGGGGGGGTGGGACATGTGTCCTTTTTTGGGGGGGGGGAGCAAATATGAGTGGCCTACTGGTTAGGGTGGTGGATTTTGGTCCTGGGGAACTGAGGAACTGAGTTTGATTCCCGGCACAGGCAGCTCCTTGTGACTCTGGGCAAGTCACTTAACCCTCCCCATTGCCCCATGTAAGCCGCATTGAGCCTGCCATGAATGGGAAAGTGCGGGGTACAAATGTAACAACAAAAAAAAAAAACCTTAGTCCTGTGGGAACCGGTTTTTCCTGAGGGTTTCACTAAGTTCTGGAAAGGAGCACATCCTGGCTTCATAAAACAGGCACCTTCTCGGACACTCTTATAAAACGACCCTCCCCCCGGCACAGGGAGGGCAGGTACTGATATTCACAAAGCACGAAAGAGATGCCCGGGCAATTCTACTGCATGAATTCAGGATAATGAAACAATTTGACAAGGTGGTGGCCAGAGCTGGCGTGACACTAGCCCTGCCCAAGGAAAGGCAGAGGTTGTACAGTTGCCTAACGAGACCTCAGGTGGTGTTCTAGAAGCCGGACAGAAAACAAAGGCTAATTTCCAACCAAGTACAGCTCAAGGGCAAAGAGAAGCTGAAGAAGAAAGTCCGTAGCTGTATGATAAGAGTCACTTTACTGAGAGACGACAGCCTGACATGGTGGCCACATTTCGGCTAAAGCTTGTGTGAGGGGCAAATATTGATACCCAGATTTCTAATGATCACAGAAATAAAAGAAAAAATTGTGTCTCACACTCTTCAGCTTAAGCAGCTCGTCTTAAAAACACAACTAGGTTCTCTCTCAACCCAGTCCTCAGGACACATCAAGCCAGTCAGGTTTTCAGGATATCCACAATGAATATGCATGAGGTAAATTTGCATACACTGCCTCTTTTGTATGCAAATCAATCTCATGCAAATTCATTGTGGGTATGCTGAAAACCTGACTGGCTTGATGTGTCCTGAGGACTGGATTGACAACCCCTGCCTAAAGAGGTGATACACATTCCAGAATTGATTGTGAGAAGTTCATTTCTTCTTGTTTTTTTGTGGCCATTAGAAATCTGGACGTCAACGTTTGCTCCGAAGAAGGTATTAGCCGAAGCAGGCTGCCTTTCAGTAAAGTGACGACTTCCATACTGCTACGGACTTCCTTCTTTTTCCCAGCTTGCCTTCACCCTTGACCAGTTCTAGAAGCCGTACTTCCCACAGGCCAGCCGCCCTCAACCCAGTCCTCGGGACACAGCTAGTCCGTTTTTTTCAGGATACCCACAATGAATGTTTGAGTTAGATTCGCATGCAATTGAGGCAGTGCGTGGAAATCTATCTCATGCACTGCTCCCAAGGGGACTAGGCAGGGCCGCCGAGGGGGGGGGGGCAGGGGGGGCTAAATTCCCCGGGCCTCCAAGGGGGGCCCGGCGCCAGGGTCAGGCCACAGGCGCTGCAGTCCCTGGTCTCACCTGCCTGCCTCCCTCCACGGCACCGGGCCCCCTTCATTCAAAGCGGCAGTCGCAGATCGCGTCTCTTCTGGCCTTCCCTCCCTGTGTCCCGCCCTCGCGGAAACCGGAAGTTACATCAGACGAGGGCGGGGCACGGGGAGGGAAGGCCAGAAGAGACACGATCTGCGGCTGCCGCTTTGAATGAAGGGGGCCCGGAGCCGTGGAGGCAGGCAGCTGAGACCGCGGACTGCAGCGGTGGGGGGAGCAAAGGGGAGTGGCAGTGGTGGGGGGGGGGGGGCGGGGCGGCCTTGCCCTGGACTCGGCCTAGTCTCTCGGCGGCCCTGGGACTAGGACCCCCTTTTTACCAAGCTGTGGCAAAAGGGGGCCTGCGTTGGCACATGTTTTACACAGGCGCCGAGGCTCCCTTTTACCGCAGCTGATAAAAGGGTCGGTCTTGCTTTCCTTCTGGAAATGGCCGGGCGGCAAGTAAAGCACTTGCCGTGCAGCCATTTCAGGGGGGAGCCCTTACCGCCACCCATTGAGGTGGAGGTAAGGGCTCCCGCGGTAACTGGGCAGCATGCGGCACTGCCTGATTACCGCTGGGTAGTATCAGGCGCTACAAATTTGTGTAGTGATGGAAGTGACGGTGCGGTGGGGGAGGGGGGGGCGGGAAGTACCACCGGGCTGCTGCGTTAGCCTGGAGGTACTTCCTAAATAGCCGCTTAGTAAAAGGAGCCTTAGCTGTGCCTCAGGGACTAGGTTAGGAATTGGCTACCAAAGGATATAAGAACCACAAGAAAAGCAAACACTGGGCCTTCAGGATTGAGAAAAATGTTATCCTTTTATTCAGAAAATGACCAAGGATAACATTTTTTCTCAATCCTGAAGGCCCAGTGTTTGCTTTTCTTGTGTTTCTGTTGATTTTTGTATGCTGTTACCCTCTCTTTTGTGACTTTTGTACGCCAAAGTATCCTTAACAACATAACATAAGAACATAAAGACAGTGAAACACTAACAAAACAGTGTGAAATCTCCCCAAACCCTAGGGGGATGAGACCTAGTGCGATAAATATGTATATCCCGAAGGAGAGACTTTCAAAAAGCTAAAGGTACTTACAATACAAAACAACGATAACCTTTTCCCAACAGAAAGGAAGTTTTACAACATGACGTCATGATATAGAAGCTCTGAGGGTTATACTAAAGTGCAATATGGGAAAATATGTTCCAGGGAGAGGGACGCATGGACCACCTTCTCAGAGCATTTCAAGAGTAACAAAATTCAACAAGGCTTGGTATACGTTTATTAAAATTTGCTATACCGCTCTCGTTGCAGTATAGCTGCAGGGGGAGCGAAGGGAGAGCTGACGCCCAGCCTAGAGGCAGGGCAGGTCAGGAGGGTCGATGGTTTGGTACCAACTGGTTTCGAACAGTAAGTGGATGGTGGCAGGGTACTTAGAAGGTTAGATGTTTGAGTAACATCCAAGCCAGCACTGGTAGGGTGGGGAGGGTGGGACTGTATGAATAAAGGGGTCTCGTGTTCTCATTTACTGGGAGAAAGATGGCCACGGATGGCTCCGAAAAGGAGTGATATGGCTGGCAGCTGGGATGTATCCTTAGCGGTGTGGACAGGAATAATTCAGCAGACTGGTTGGATCGGTTACTTGTCATTTTCTAACCACAGTAAGGTAAAGGGGGGGAGGGGGGGCTTCCCACGCTCGGGCCAGCTTTTCTTCAAGAAAATCCCTTTCCCCGCTCTGCACCCACAACATACTGGGCAAGTAAGAGTGAAAGTCGGCAAGTCAGTGTAAGAGATTTTTACTGAGCTAAAATCGCTCATGACATTCCCAGTCCAGAAAACAGACAGTCTGGGCTTGATACTAAAATGTAACCTTAGATTCTGGCAAACTGGCAATCAGCGTAGTACGATTTCCATACGTTACCCTGGCCTTATTATGACACCTTCGCTGAGTAAAAAGCAGTTTGTTTTTTTTAATAACATGCCTTAGGGCTCCCAGTGTAAGAGTAATCCAGGGCTGCGAACAACGAGACCTGCTTCCTCTCAAGAGTCTACACCAGTGTCCCTCCAGGGAACTCCACAGTTCGCACGAGCGCCCCCTGCAGGACACTCTTGCTGTTTGCACTTCTGCTCCCGCTGAGGTCTCCACAGTCTGACATGTCACATGGTGCTGTGGTGCAAAGCTGCTTGCACGCACTGGGAATGGAGTGGCATCCCTGCCAGAGAGGCAGGAGGACAGGCGGACGTGGGGTGTCCCTGTGTTCCCTTCTCCGTTTCCTCTCGATATCAGTTTCCTTTCTAGGTGTTGCTGCTGCAACGAGACAGTGGAATGGAAGTTGGCTCTTTCCTGCAGAAGGGAGAAGGTTTTCGGGCACATGGATTACAGAGCCTGCCGCTGGGGAAAAAAAAAAAACCAAAAAAAAGTAAGTTACGTTATGCTCAGAACAGGTGAGACAGACTCTGGCCTCATGAAAGAGATTTTTTTTTTTAACCAGGATTTTGTGTAGAAATAAATGGCCTTCGGTTTCTCATATACCATCTCTAATGTCTGTCTGGGTAAATTACGATGGTTAAATGAAAAGTAATGTCTCCACCTCCATAATTCATCAACAGGTGGCAGCACTGATGCACTACATGTGTTCACTTGTTCTTTGAAATCTCTTTCTTCAATTGCCAAGAAGTGTCTGTGTGAAGCAGGGGCGTATCTGCGTGGGGCAATGGGGGCCTCGGCCCCCGTAGATTTGGCCCTGGACCCCCCTGCCAACGACCCTCTCCACCCCCCCTCCCGCCGCCAACGCCAACCCACCGTCGCCTATCTTTTCTGGCGGGGGACCCCAACCCCCGCCAGCCGAGGTCCTCTCTTCCGTTGCAGCAAAGCTTCCTGTTCTGAGTCTAACGACGTCAGACTCAGAATTTGAAACTGAAGGAAGCTTTGCTGCAACGGAACAGAGGACCTCGGCTGGCGGGGGTTGGGGTCCCCCGCCAGCAAAGGTAGGCGACGGCGGCAGGGGAGGGTCCGGTAATGGCAGGGGGGGTCAGCAGCGCTGGGGGGGGGGCTAAAATGTGCCCCCTCACTCTGGCTCTGCCCCCCCCTCCCGCCGAAGTCCAGATATGCCTCTGGTGTGAAAAGGCTGTTTTTCTATTATTTGTGAAATGGAAACATGCAACAAGCACTGGGTGTGACTTAAGTAATCTGCTGTGATAGAATTTCTAACTGTTGAAGGAGTCCCTCCAACTGTTATTCGCTGCCACATGCGGGTTGTTTATGGTGATGACAGTATTGACAGTAGCGTACTTATTCAAGGTGCGTGTGTTGTGAACGCACCCCCCTGTCAGACCAGGCCCCCCTGCCCCCCCCTACACACACCCATGCCTTAACATCATCTCCACTCCAGTCTTCGCCTGGGCAGTGGCAGCAGATTTAAAGGCAGCCTGCACAGGGACTTTCTCTCAGAACTATCCCGCCTCTTCTGATGCAACTTCCTGTTTTGTGAAGGGCGGGACAGTTCAGAGAAAGTCCCAGTGCAGGCAGGCCTATGAGTGCCACTGCTGCTGTCCTGGCGAAAACTGGAGCAGAGGTGATTTTAAGGTACCGGGGGTGGGGTGAGGGACAGAAGGCAGAGGGGTGCAAGAGACAAGGGCTTGGGGAGACGCACCCCTCTTAAAAATTCTTGATTACACCACTGAGTGTTGATGTGAGAACTGTGTGTCACTGGGCCAAAAAGATTGTAGACCAGGAATGACTGATTTGTGTGATCAAAAGACAAAGTGGATGACCCGTGACAACTGTGGATGAGTCTTCACACGAGAAAGGTTAACAAACTCGGAAAGGACCCTTGGAGGATCACTCAAAGGGATCGAGAAGAGTTCAGAAGCACAACAAGGAAATGTTATTGCGACACGACAATGCTAGACCTCACACAGCATGAAACACTGAGGACATACTCCACATACCTTGGCTTAGGCGTGAGGTTCATTACTATCATGGTATGCGCAAAAAGAAGCCATTTGGGGACACTGTCCAAGAAAAACAACAACGATAATTGCGAAGATGGGCCTCTCAGTCAGTGGCGATCCTAGGTCGGATGACACCCGGGGCGGATCGCCGCTGAGCACCCCCCCCCCCGGGTGCAGAACGACACCCCCCCTTCCGGTGCATCAACACCCCCCCTGGCGAATCAACCCTCCCCCCCTCAGCGCATCAACACCCCCCCCCCTGGTGAATCAACCCTCCCCCTTCCGGCTCATGAACTCCCCCCCCTCAGTGCATCAGCACTCCCCCTGGTGAATCAACCCTCCCCCTTACTACTACTAAACATTTCTAGAGCACTACTAGGGTTACGCAGCGCTGTACAAATTAACAAGGAAGGACGGTCCCTGCTCAAAGAAGCTTACAACTTAAAGGACGAAATGTCAAGTTGGGGTAGTCTAGCTTTCCTGAATAGAGGTGGTTAGGTGCCGAAGGCGACATTGAAGAGGTGGGCTTTGAGCAATGATTTGAAGATGGGTAGGGAGGGGGCTTGGCGTATGGGCTCAGGGAGTTTATTCCAAGCATGGGGTGAGGCGAGGCAGAAAGGGCGGAGCCTGGAGTTGGCGGTGGTGGAGAAGGGTACTGAGAGGAGGGATTTGTCTTGAGAGCAGAGGTTACGGGTAGGAACGTAGGGGGAGATGAGGGTAGAGAGGTAGGGAGGGGCTGCAGATCGAGTGCATTTGTAGGTTAGTAGGAGAAGCTTGAACTGTATGCGGTACTTGATCGGAAGCCAGTGAAGTGACTTGAGGAGAGGGGTGATATGATTATATCGGTCCAGGCGGAAGATAAGACGTGCAGCAGAGTTCTGAACAGACTGAAGGGGGGATAGATGGCTAAGTGGGAGGCCGGTGAGGAGTAAGTTGCAGTAGTCCAGGCGAGAGGTAATGAGAGCGTGGACAAGAGTTCGGGTGGTGTGTTCAGAGAGGAAAGGGCAAATTTTGCTGATGTTAAAGAGGAAGAAGCGACAGGTCTTGGCTATCTGCTGGATATGCGCAGAGAAGGAGAGAGAGGAGTCAAAGATGACTCCGAGGTTGCGGGCAGATGAGACGGGGAGGTTGAGGGTGTTATCGACTGAGAAAGTGGAGGGAGAGGAGAAGTGGGTTTGGGTGGGAAAACAATAAGTTCAGTCTTGGCCATGTTCAGTTTCAGGTGGCGGTTGGACATCCAGGCAGCAATGTCGGATAAGCAGGCCAATACTTTGGCCTGGGTTTCCGCAGTGATGTCTGGTGTGGAGAGATAAAGCTGGGTGTCGTCAGCATAAAGATTTTTTATTTATTTATTTGTTGCATTTGTATCCCTTACATAGTACCGTGATGGCGATCGCCATTTCCGGTAGGAGAAACACAGAGTGGTTAAATGTTAATGTTCATAGATGATAAAGTATTTTAAGTCATCAGGAGAGACGGCGAGAGAGTTCGATTTTGTCCAGTTCTGGTAGGTGATTCGAGTGTCTTGTAGAGTTCAGGAGTTCAGGTTGGTTCTTTCTGGTACGCCTTTGTGAACAGGTAAGTTTTTAACGATTTCCGGAAGTTTGTTAGGTCGTGCATTCTTTTCGTAACGTTTGGAAGTGCATTCCACAATTGCATGCTTACGTAAGAGAAGCTGGATGCATAAGTTTTTTTTAATATTTTAGTCCTTTGCAAATAGTTCTTTGAAAATAATTTCAACATCAACAAGGATAACGAAGGAGAAAAGACGTTCCCATGGCCAACACTCACCTCTTAAGAGCCCAAAATTGCTTTCTAAGTTGCTGAGTGGCCCTGGTCGCATCAGGGAAAACCTGAATAGCTTGACCACAAAAAGAAACATCTTTTTTTTTAGAGAAACAAAGTTTCAATATTTTCATTTTTTTTCTTGCTCCTTTATTTCCTTTTGATGCATTTCCTTGAATTTCTCTACCTGCTCCTCTTGATGTGGATTGGTTAATGCCGATAATTGTATTGTTTTGCAATTATAAATATAAATCTTAAATTTAAAAAAAAAACAAAAACCCAAGTGTGCAGTGAGGCACAACCGGTTCAGCTGGTCTGGCATGAGGTGGTGACCCAGCACTGCATTGGCGTCATTGGAAAACCAGAATTTGACACTCATTTTGGAGCTTCTGCTTTGGCATCTGGAATTCTTCTTCCTTATATCAGCGGCAGCAAGTAATTCTTCAGTGCAAAGCAGTTTTAATTGGCAGCTGCAGTCAGAAGAGTAGGGTGAGGGTGAAACCGTGACTGCTGCCCTCAGCCATGACCTCCCATTCCCAAAGATACTACTACTACTTAACATTTCTAGAGCGCTACTAGGGTTACGCAGCGCTGTACAAATTAACGAATAAGGACGGTCCCTGCTCAGAAGAGCTTACAATGTAAAGGACGAAATGTCAAGTTAGGGTAGTTGAGATTTCTTGAGAAGAGGTATAGTGATTAGGTGCCAAAGGCGACATTGAAGAGGTGGGCTTTGAGCAATGATTTGAAGATGGGCAGGGAGGGGGCCTGGCGTATGGGCTCAGGGAGTTTGTTCCAAGCATGGGGTGAGGCGAGGCAGAAAGGGCGAAGCCTAGAGTTGGCGGTGGCGGAGAAGGGTACTGAAAGGAAGGATTTGTCTTGAGAGCAGAGGTTACGGGTAGGGACGTAAGGGGAGATGAGGGTAGAGAGGTAGGGAGGGGCTGCAGATCGAGTGCATTTGTAGGTTAGTAGGAGAAGCTTGAACTGTATGCGGTATCTGATCGGAAGCCAGTGAAGTGACTTGAGGAGAGGGGTGATATGAGTGTTTCGGTTAAGGCGGAAGATAAGATGTGCGGCAGAGTTCTGACTGGACTGAAGGGGGGATAGATGGCTAAGTGGGAGGCCGGTGAGGAGTAGGTTGCAGTAGT
Organism: Microcaecilia unicolor; assembly: GCF_901765095.1. Classification (NCBI taxonomy): domain Eukaryota; kingdom Metazoa; phylum Chordata; class Amphibia; order Gymnophiona; family Siphonopidae; genus Microcaecilia; species Microcaecilia unicolor. The sequence continues at coordinate 9,007,658 of NC_044038.1, forward strand.
CAAGGCGAGAGGTAATGAGATCTCCATCTAGTACCCGGAACGCAAAACTCGAACCCCTCCCTGAGTTCAAGTTCACGAGTTGTGGATTTCACAATGATATAGGATGACATGGCGACACGGTAATGCCAAGTTTGTGCTCGGCTCTCTGTGGGGCGGGACTTCCCAAATGTGTCCATAGTGATTCCACTATCGGATGGGTTGTGCAGGAAATCCACAACAAACATGCCAGAGATGAAATGTGCATACCTTAAAGGTCCAGTCTACGTGCATCAGTTCCTGCGTATTCAGGGGGTATATCCTGAGAACTTGACTGTGGGGGTCAGTAGAAGTAAGGGATGGAGATGTGCCAAGAAACAGCATAAGAAATGGCAAGTCAAATGCAAAGTGCTGATAAGGAAGGCAAAGAGGGACTTTGAAAAAAAAGATTGCGTAAAAATGTTTTTAGGTATATTAAAAGCAAGAAGCTGGCAAAAGAATCAGTTGGACCGCTAGATGACCGAGAGGGAAGACAAAGCCATTGCAGAGAGATTAAATGAATTCTTTGCTTCGGTCTTCACCGAGGAAGATTTGGGAGAGATACAAGTGCCAGAAATGGTATTCGAAGAAGACGAGTCAGAGAAACTGAATGAAATCTCTATAAACCTGGAGGACGTAATGGCGCAATTTGACAAACTGAAGAGTAGCAAATCGCCTGGACCGGATGGTATTCATCCTAGAGTACTGATAAAATTGAAAAATGAACTTGCAGAGTGGAGTGGAGGAGTAGCCTAGTGGTTAGTGCAATGGACGATGCTGTTGAACTGGGTTTGATTCCCACTGCAGCTCCTTGTGACTCTGGGCAAGTCATTTAACCCTTCATTGCCCCAGGTACAAATAAGTACCTGTATATACTATGTAAACCACTTTGAATGTATTTGCAAAAACCACAGAAAGGTGGTATATCAAGTCCCAATCCCTTTCCCCCTGTTGTAATTTATCTTTAAAATCAAGCATGGTACTGGAAGATTGGAGCGTGGCCAATGTAATGCCAATTTTTAAAAAAGGTTCCAGAGGTGACCCGGGAAATTATAGACTGGTGAGCCTAATATCGGTGCCAGGCAAAATGGTAAAGTCTATTATAAAGAACAAAATTACAGAGCATATTCAAAAGCATGGATTAATGAGACAAAGCCAACATGGATTTAGTGAAGGGAAATCTTGCCTCACCAATCTACTACCTTTCTTTGAAGGGGTGAACAAACATGTGGATAAAGGTGAGCTGGTTGATATTGTGTATCTGGATTTTCAGAAGTTGTTTGACAAAGTTCCTCATGAAAGACTCCAGAGGAAATTGGAGAGTCATGGGATAGGAGGTAGTGTTCTATTGTGGATTAAAAACTGGTTAAAAGATAGAAAACAGAGAGTAGGGTTAAATGGTCAGTTTTCTCAATGGAGAAGGGTAGTTAGTGGGGTTCCCCAGGGGTCTGTGCTGGGACCGCTGCTTTTAACATATTTATAAATGATCTAGAGTTATTAGAGTAACTAGTGAGGTAATTAAATTTGTTGATGACACGTTTTAGTCAAAGTTGTTAAATCGCAAGAGGACTGTGAAAAATTACAAGAGGACCTTAAGAGACTGGGAGACTGGGCGTCTAAATGGCAGATGATGTTTAATGTGAGCAAGTGCAAAGTGATGCATGTGAGAAAGAGGAACCCGAATTATAGCTACGTCATTCAAGGTTCCACATTAGGAGTCACCGACCAGGAAAGGGATTTAGGTGTCATCGTTGATGATATGTTGAAACCCTCTGCTCAGCGTGCGGCGGTGGCTAAGAAAGCAAATAGAATGTTAGGTATAATTAGGAAAGGAATGGAAAACAAAAATGAGGACGTTATAAGACCTTTGTATTGCTCCATGGTGCGACCGCACCTCGAATATTGTATGCAATTCTGCTCACCGCATCTCAAAAAAGATACAGTATTTAGAAAAGGTACAGAGAAGGGCGATGAAAATGATAAAGGGGATGGGACGACTTCCCTATGAGGAAAGGCTAAAGCGGCTAGGGCTCTTCAGCTTGGAGAAAAGATAGCTGAAGGGATATATGATAGAGGTGTATAAAATAATGAGTGGAGTGGGATGGGTAGATGTGAATTGCTTGTTTACTCTTTCCAAAAATACTAGGTCTAGGGGGCCTGCAATGAAGCTACAAAGTAGTAAATTTAAAACGAATCAGAGAAAATATTTCTTCACTCAACGTGTAATTAAACTCTGGAATTCATTGCCAGAGAATGTGGTAAAAGCAGTTAGCCTAGCGGGGTTTGAAAAAGGTTTGGATAGCTTGCTAAAAGAAAAGTCCATAAGCCATTATTAAAATGGACTTGGGGAAAATCCACTGCTTATTTAAGCAGCATAAAATGTATTGTACTGTTTTAGGATCTTTCCAGGTACTTGTAACCTGGAGTGGCCACTGTTGGAAACAGGATGCTAGGCTTGGTCTGTCCCAGTATGGCAATACTTATGCACTTATTTTTGCAGGCCATCTCCTGCAGTCCCAGGGGAGAACTTCTGCTGAGCAGCCTCCCCTTCCATGGGCAGCAGGAGATGCAGTAATAAGACACCATTTCCTGCTGCCCCAGGTCTTACAGCTCTTACCACAGGACAGGTCCCAGGACAGCAGGAGATGACAGTTTGTAAATGTGTCTCCTGCTGCTGGAGAGGAAAATAGCTTGTTGGTGCAAAGGCTGAGGTCTGTCAGGGGATGCAGCCAGGATGTGGCATGGGCGGGTCTGGGGGGCATGGCTGGGCAGAATTGGGTGTGGCTTAAAATCTCCTGGGGATTCCCACAGCCAGCCCTTAGGCGATAGCAACCAGGGCCCTCCTGCCTCCATGTGAAGGTGGCCTAGCCTAAAGGTAGGCTTTTGGGCCCCCTCCCCACTTTCTGCCCTGGGCTCCTACATAACAGCAGGCCTGGGGATGCCGTGCACTGTGGTACAGGGTAGTTGGATGTCTAATGGGAGGCTTACAGATGATGTGGCTCCTTCAAAGTTGACATTTTTGTAAAGCAGGTGTGTGATTTCTGTTTGCCACTAGAGGGCAGCCTTATAGGCTAAGGCTCTTTGGACATCTGTGCCTGGATTTGGTTTTGTTTAGTGGTGGGTGGGGGGGTTGTATTAAAGCCACAGTGCTCCAAAACCCTTGCTCATTATGCTAGGTTTTATTTATAGACCGCTTTCCCTGAACAAAGTTCAACCCTCCCCCCCCCCCCCCCAAATGGGTTACTTCTCCGGCCTCAGAGGAATTATAAAAATATGAACCCTGGTATGCAGGGGGGGGGGGGGGTGTTTGTGTGTGCGTGAACTGTGCATCTCCCTGGCTGTTCCAGATTTCGTGCAAGTGAATTAATGAAAGACAGAAATTGTCAGTCCTTGAGACACACTCAGCCTGACTGATTTTCAGGATACCCACAATAACTATGCAAAGAGAAATTTGCCTGCACTGCTTCCGATGTTATGTGAATCCATCCTCATTCTGGATATCCTGAAAACCTGACTGGCTGAGAGTGTCCTGAGGACTGGGCTGAGAACCCTAAGATAAAAATACACGTTTAAACTCCCAGAAATAGGAGCCTGCCCTGGTTCTGAGTGAACAGGCAAACCAGCAAAGGAGGAAGAAAGGCGATGCTCAGCGACTTCGGTCAGCTGTAGGACAAACCTCAGAGGGGCCCCTAGGTACCCGCCTAGTTTGTTTATGCCTTAATCCTGTCTTGGTTGTGCCCCATTGCCTGCAGGGAGATGTGGGCACGGTTGCCAGGTGGGCTATTTTGGGGGGTTTTCTGCTGTTTTCTGTGCGGTTTTTCGGGCCGCGGGGGCGGAGCTAATGACGTTTTGGATGGGGTTTGATGACGTTTTGGGCGGGGTTGATGATGTTTTGGGCGGGGCTCATGATGGAGGAGGCGGGGTTGATGACGGCGGGGGTGGGGGTGTGAACATTTTGGGCGGGTTTGGGGACCGGGTAACTGGCAACACTGGATGTGGGTCCTACTTGGACAAAATTGGATCAGCATGGGTGCAGTGGAGGTCCTAAGAGAGATATGGACAGATAAGAGAAAGATGTAAGAGAGATGACAGTATAAGAGAGACACAAAGAGAGTGAAATAAGAGACAGAACAAGAAAGAAACAAGAGTGAAAAGGGAGTTGGATCGAGAAACGGAGAGAGGAACAGAAGGAAGGGGATGGTGAGAGGATTAGGAATGGAGAGAGAGGGAGAGAGAGAGGCAGGGGGCAGAGAGGGAGGGAGGAGGAGAGACGGGCAGAGAGTCAGAGAGAGGCAGGGGGCAGAGAGAGAGAGAGAGAGAGAGAGGAGAGACGGGCAGAGAGTCAGAGAGAGGCAGGGGGCAGAGAGAGAGAGAGGAGAGACGGGCAGAGAGTCAGAGAGAGGCAGGGGGCAGAGAGAGAGAGAGGAGAGACGGGCAGAGAGTCAGAGAGAGGCAGGGGTAAGAGAGGGAGAGAGGAGGAGAGACAGGGGCAGAGAGTCAGAGAGAGGCAGGGGTAAGAGAGGGAGAGAGGAGGAGAGACAGGGGCAGAGAGTCAGAGAGAGGCAGGGGTAAGAGAGGGAGGAGAGACAGGGGCAGAGAGTCAGAGAGAGGCAGGGGTAAGAGAGGGAGAGAGGAGGAGAGACAGGGGCAGAGAGTCAGAGAGAGGCAGGGGGCAGAGAGGAGAGACGGGCAGAGAGAGAGAGAGAGAGAGAGGAAAGGCAGGGGGGCCGAGTGATGGAGAAAGACAGTGATTAAAGGAGGGAAGAGGGATGAAGAGAGGAGAAAGTGTACAGCAAAACAGAATAAACATCCAGTGTCAATTCTAAGGTCCAGTTTAAATCATTTTTCATCCTGTTCGGTGAAAATCTCCCATCACCCGAGGAGCAGAAATCATACATGACATCATACCTAATAACGGATGAATCAGATGCCATCAGTGAAGTCATTCACACACACATTACAGGAACCAAATAGCATGATGTGAGTTTGATGTCATTTGTACCGCTCTGAAACATGGCAGGGGAGCGGGTTTCAAAGTGCCACATTTATTTGTCGTGGGTACCGGATACACCTTACTGCTCCTGCATGAGTCTCTGATGCGCCGGGCGGTGTGTTGAGGGGCAGCCGCCCCCCCCCCCCCCCGTCTCCCCATTCCCCTCCCCCCTCGGCCTGGCCTGTTACACTGTGACTTGAGTCACGCCTTACCTTGTGTCTGAGACATTTCAGAGAAAAGTTCTCTTCGCTTAACAAGCAACCTACAAGACAGACAATAACAGTGTGTGATTTCCCATCATTTTGAAGAGGGTTCCAATAAACAGCCGTCTCCTCTGCTAGACCCCCCCCCCCCCCCATCTGCGTTCAGTATAAAATCTGATCTGACCCTCAATCCAGCAGGCCTGCTATCAGATCTCCATGAGGAGGACAAAATAATACAGAAAAATACTGCATGAGAGCTCATTTTCAAAGGGAATCTCCTTCATGGCGCTCACCTTTGACCATTTCGGGCCTACGGGCTTGGCATTTGCTTTAACACCCATGAGAAATTTAAAATGAAATCCTTGTGGGTGATTCATCTCCCTCGATCTACTGCCCCACATTTTTTTTTTTTTGCCGTAATTAAATGCGAATTCTTTCGCTGGAGGAAGGACAGCCTGGTGAATGTACCCAAATAACTACAAAATGTACCCAAGTAACTACATCTGTCTGTGAAAATCCCCTTCCAAAAATATATAGGCAAGTCTTGTAATAATCCTGCTCCTTTCTAGATGGGTGTGTGTGTGTGTGTGTGTGTCCACGAGCAGAAGGTCTCATCCATCACAATATACCGGGGCAGTGCTGTGTCACTGTCCACAATACCCAGACTTTCTCCCCTCCCCCCACCCAAATACTGAAGAAACACCATCAATCACAATAGGACTCCTCATGACCTTCTGGAACGCCCCTGCAGCATCCCTCCCCGCCCCCCCCCCCCCCCCCAGCTTATGCCTTACCTGTGTCATTGGCACATGGGTAGTGATAACTTTGGGTACACCCCTTATGGCAGCAGCCTACAGTCGCTCCTGCTCGTTGGCAAGTAGAACATACCTTTAAAAGTAGAAAGATAAACAGAACTAAGACAGAGCAGAACACTGGACCCGCTCTAAACGTGCCAAGGAACAGAATATAACACTTCAGACAATCTGCAAGGCCAGGGCCCACCTGCAGACAAGAGCGGCCAGGGGGTCCCTGAGGTACTGACAGTGCAGAGCGGAGGTCAGAGGTCAGACGCTGAGCACTGAGTGAGGGTCTGAGTAACACAGTAACTGGCGCACATAAGTCTCTTGGGCCCACCCAGTCTGATCGGCTGCCCCATGTCCTGGGTTACTGCAGACCCTATTCAATCTTCAGTTGTCTCCTCTTCTTCCACATATCTGTCCCAAGCAGGCTTGAATCTGACCTGCCTCCATCCTACACCCCTCAGTAAGGAAGCTATCACATATCTTTCTAAGCTCATATTCCCTGGGAAGCATGTGACCGGGTGAGGGGAGGCGAAGGGAGGGAAGGAAGATCTGGTATGGAGCAGGCCCTGTGGTTAGAGCCGCTTTTACTTATAGGCCCACTGTTAAGCTGGGCCCAGGGCAGTTGCCCCCTTTGTCCACTGGTAAAAGTGACCCTGCCTGTATTTGAATTGCTTCCATTCTCTTGATATAAAGATCTGACCCCAAGAACTGGACACAGTACTCAAGGAGGGGGTCTCCAACAGTCTCGCTCCCCAGCTTGGCTTGAGGGTCAACTTTTCCCTCTAGTTCCCACAGCAGGTTCAATCACCAGCTTTCTCTGCCCCCCCCCCCCCCCCCCCCTCTCCAGGGTGGACATCCCTCTGCTTTCTTTGCCTCTCTTCCTGTTCTCCAGCGAGAGACCTCCGGTTGTCTCACCGTCTCTCTCTTTCTCAAAGCCCCTTCCCCTGAACTCACAGATCCATAGCTCATTTTCTGAATCTCCCCACCCCCTGCGGCACTCATGCTAAGCTTGCTCTCTTCCCTTCTCCCTGCTTGTGCCGATGGGCACACGAGGAGGGGCCTGCAGGTCGAACCAGAACCGTTATCTTCCTCCTCTGCCGCCTTAGCTCTGACTGATGAATCTGAATCACACAGGCCGCTGTACAGCCTGATAGGCACCTGTTCTCTTCTTATGCTGATAAGCGCTGAGGAGGGAGAGGAGAAGGGGGGAAAGTAGGTAAGTTGGAGGGGGGGGGGGGGAGGGAAACCACGCAAACCATGGCTTCCTCTAGGTCCCGATGCAGAATTGCAAATGAGAACAATTCTGCATTGTGCAGTGGCACAAAATTCCTCCAGAAGTAACAGGGCCACTATGGCAAAAATGCCCTCATCAATGTGAGAGACAGCCATTAGGCAAGATTAGATGGTTGCCTAGGCCAGCAGCTTCTTGTGGCGCAGCAAGTGAGGAACGGTCACGATTGTTGAATTTAATTACTCGAGGAATGGGAAATGGGCTGAAGGTCAGAAATTTAATCAAAAGGGGGGCACACGGCTGGAGGTTCGCCTAGGGCACTTAACACTTTGGTCTAATGGTTGAGTCGGCCCTGCCCAGCAGCCAGTGACCTGGGTGAGAAGCCCTCCAATGAAAAGGCCAGCCAGCTACTCAGACCGACATGCTCTCTTTCCCTCAGCTCATATCCCATTCCCTTCCCCATCTTTCTCTCTGTCCCTCTCACACCCTGTTTCCCTCCTATTCACTTCCTGCAGCCTGTCTCCCCACCACTGTGCTCTCAACATTTTCTCACCTCAGCTCCCCTCTCCCTACTTCATCCTAGCCTGTCTGGACCCCGCAATCCCAGCAGACAACTTCCATCCTCTAGTCTGCAATCTCATGCCCTCCCAAGTTGGCTCTTTCCCCACTTTGCTAACCCCTCCCACCCTGTACAGATGCTTCCTGCCAGTAGTTCTCTTGTCTTTCCTCATGTAGCCTGACCTCCTGCTCAGTTCTTCCAGTCTCCCAAAGACAGAAACTCATCGGGCGTCTAGAAGTGCAGAACAGCTGGTTCAGAGGCTGCGCCAGAAGCAGCTTCTGAAGAAGGTGGGGGTGAGCGTGCACGGAGGGAAGCGAATAGGGGAGTCACACTTTGGGTTTAGTTTTTTCACTCAAGCTTTTCCTGTGAGTTAATTTGCAGCCTCTCTAAGCTCACTAGGTTGTCCAACATTGCTGATGGCAACGACTTGAATCCTACCCTTTTTTCCATTAATTTTGCTGTTTTTCCATTATATTATAGCTTGTTGTATTTTGCTTTTCCCTTCTGTCCCTTGACTACCCTCTGACCTGCATCCTAATGTATTGGTTTCTGCATTTGTACCCATATCACCCTCTTATTCTTTTCTTACGTAAATCGCTTCTTAGATGGCTATTTGTGATTTGTGGCCAATCAAATAAACATGAAACATAGGAGCCTTTTAATAATCACTCTTATACCTTCTGTACTGAGGTACAACTTCTTCTCATTCCTCCTGAAACAATGTTTGTGTCATCTGCAGACATTTTTTTGATATCAAACTCTTCAGCAATTCCAATGATAAAGATGCTGTAAAAACTAGACCCAGCCAGAAGCTCATGGCACCCTACTGTTTACGAGAAGGACACAGCGAAGGCGACAAGACAGATGATGCCAATCAAACTTCTACTGGACTCAAGAAAAGTTCACAGCAAGAGTTTATTAATAAAAAAAAATGATTAATAAACTCTTGCTGTGAACTTTTCTTGAGTCCAGTAGAAGTTTGATTGGCATCATCTGTCTTGTCGCCTTCGCTTAGCCCTTCTCTTGGATTTTCCATTGCGGAGGTCCGCTTTCTTCTGTGTTTGACACCCTACTGCTTACTCCACCTTCACCAGGCTGAAGTCTAATAACCAGCACTCCCTTGGTTCTGTTGCTTAAACACTGCTTTACAATTAAGATCTTCCAGGCCAGTACTCAAAGCAGCAGCTGCTGAATGTGTAAGTCCCTATAGATGGATTTTAAGAGGCATTATATAGACAGTGTTGCTGAAAATCTCTCTAAATGCCCCGGAAGTCTCTGTATAGTGCTGAGGCGGAGTTAGGGCAGAGCGAGAGCACTCCTGGACTTGAGGCCCTATTTAGAGTACTGTGTACAATTCTGGAGACCGCACCTTCAAAAAGATGTAGCCAGGATGGAGTCGGTCCAGAGGGCGGCTACTAAAATGGTCAGTGGTCTGCACCATAAAGCCTATGGGGACAGACTTAAAGATCTCAATATTTATACCTTGGAAGAAAGATAAGACAGAAAGGAGATATGATTGAGACATTTAAATGTCTTCACAGCATAAATACACAGGTCTCTTTTAACTGAAAGGAAGCTTTGGAAGACGAGGGCATAAGATGGTTTAAGAGGGATGGCGATGAACATTGGAAAGAATAATCCGAATCATAGTTACCTGATGCTAGGGTCCACCTTAGAAGTCAGCACTCAAGAAAAAGATCTAGGTGTCATTGTAGACAATACGCTGAAATGTTCTGCCCAGTGTGTGGCGGCGGCCAAAAAAGCAAACAGGATGCTAGGAAGTATTAGGAGAGGGATGCAAAATAAGACCAAGAATATTATAATGACTTTGTGTCGCTCCATAGTGTGACCTCACCTTGAGTATTGCGTTCAATTTTGGTTGCCGCATCTCAAAAAAGATATAGTGGAATTAGAAAAGGTTCAAAGAAGAGCGACCAAAATGATAAAGGGGATGGAACTCCTCCCATATGAGGAAAGGCTAAAGAGGTTAGGGCTCTTCAGCTTGGTAAAGACATGGCTGAGGGGGGATACGATTGAGGTCTACAAAATCCTGAGTGGTATAGAATAGGTAAAAGTGAATCGATTTTTTACTCTTTCAAAAAGTATAAAGACTCAGGGACACTCAATCAAATTACATGGAAATACATTTTAAAACAAATAGGAGGAAATATTTTTTCACTCAACAAATAGTTAAGCTCTGGAACTCGTTGCCAGAGGATGTGGTAACAACGGTTAGCGTATCTGGGTTTAAAAAAGGGTTGGATAATTTCCAGAGGAAAAGTCCATAGTGTGCTACTGAGACACATAGGGAAGCCACTGCTTGCCCTGGGATTGGTAGCATGGAAAGTTGCTACTATTTCGGTTTCTGCCAGGTACTTGTGACCTGGATTGGCCACTGTTGGAAGTAGGAGACTGGGCTAGATGGACCATTGGTCTGATCCAGTATGGCTATTCTTATGTTCTTTATGGAAAGGGTGGTGAATACGTGGAATGTCAGAACAAAGTAAAGTAGACGTTGACCCAATGACAAACCAACGTAGGAAGTGTTATTTAGGAAACTTTATTGAAGGCACCAGACACTTGACACAACACAAGGTTGAGTTTCTGATCTGCGTTCCATTGGCATCAATTGCTTTCATTCTGTTGCTGTGTTTACCCATCTTTTTTGTATCAGCCATACGAGCAATCTTGGCTTACAAAGAAATTGGTGACCCCTGAGGTAGGCGGTTTGTGCCCACCGAAACATGGCCCGTGTTGTATCAAGTGTCTGGTGCCTTCAATAAGGTTTCCTAAGTCAAGGCTGCTGAGAGAGTGAGCTGGGCCTGGTGGTGGTAGTGAGCTGCTGCCGCCAGGCCAGGGCCGCCACCCCCCCCAGGATCACCGCTGCCCCCCCCCGGATTGTCACCACCACTGCCCCCCCCCAGAATCATCATTGCCCCTGCCTGCCCACCCAAAGAACCTTGGCTGGCCCCACCAGCTGCAAGCAGCGTGGCTCCTTCCTTTGCCCAGCACTGCCTGCCCCTGCGGCTGCTTTCCTCAGGTTGCACATGCTCGGTCTCAAAGCTATCCATGCGCGGCCTGAGGACCCAGCAGCTGCTAGGCAAGCAATGCAAGGGGGGGCCCGGTGCTGGAGTTTTCTCTCTCCTGCTCCTGTCGGGAGGCGATCACATGGGTCCTGTCAGGAACAGAAGAGAGAGAGAGAGAGACAAACCCTGGCACCGGGCCTCCCCATTGGAAGCCCAGGCTTCGGGAATTTTGCCCCCCCCCTGCTCCCCCCCCCCCTTGGCGGTCCTGTCCTAAGCAACTCTTCCTACGTCGATTTGTCATTGGGTCAATCTCTACTTTTATTTTGTTCTGACTGACTTTTCAGTAGAGGTCTTTGCCCTTTTCGCTGCTGTGAATGCGTGGAATGATCATCTGGTGGAGGGGTGGAGACGAGGACAGTATCTGAATTCAAGGAAGTGTGGGACAGGCACGTGGGATCCCTTAGGGGGAAGAAGAGATAGCAGACGATATGGATGGGCAGACTGGATTGGCTATATGGCCTTTATCTGCTGTCATTTTCTAGGCTTCAACAATGACAATATTCAGCCACTCTCTATATAATTAATCAGTTTATTTCAGGCCTGCAAAAAAGCTGTTTTAAATTAAACTGTTTAGCTATACATAGGGGGGTTATCTTACAAAGTTTATGCATCAATTACGCATGTAAGCGATTAGGAAAACAGCATATCTACGTGCTTCGGCGCTGTTCTGTAAATATGCGCATACCTTACGGGTTTATACACAGGCGGAGCCTGGCAGGCCTCACACTCACATAACTTATAGAATATTGGCGTGTTTGCGCCAAACTGCAGATGTGCATATCTAAGCAGTCACTCTGGTTTTCTCTAAAGGAAAGTAGGCACCTAGTTTTGGCTTCTAAGAGGCACCCTATAGGCCCATATATATATATATATATAGGTGCACTGTATAGAAATACCAGTCATGTGGGTGAATATTGCCATTACACCTGGTGGTTACTGGCTTGCATGTTTATTCCGTGCTACTGACCATATGAAGCACTGTTGGATATATGTGTTTTTAAAATGCTGCAGCCGATGTTTAAAAATCCCGTTGACTGCACGAATTGAAAATTGACCAGTTTCTGCATAATTCCAGGCTGGTTAGTTAGCTTACGAGTACTTCCAAGTAGCCAAGATAGGTCACATCCCCTCCCCCTCCCCTGAAAGACCTTGATCAGATTGAATCTACTCTTTGTGCGGGCCATGGAGTTGGGGGCAAAACCATGAGCGTGTGTTTGTCGAGGCTTCCGCAAGCTGCTCTCTCCTTTTCCTTGGCACCGTCTCCAGAATTCTGCCCACTAGTCACAGCAGACATGTCCCACATGTCTCCTGGACAAATTTGTGTCCCCCAATCCCAAGAACCTCTCCAAAGACAAGTTATACAAAGCTAAGAGTGATGCCCTTAGCCCTGTGCCATGCCCTCTCACTATTCTGGGGCGTGATCCCCCCCCCCCCCCCCCCCCCCCCGTCACCCACGGGTCTGATCTAGTTTCATTTGCAGAAGAGGTTGAAATACTTTCTCCTCTGTAAACAAGTATTTAAGATCTGGAATTGGTTTAGGATTTCTTCTGGTCTTCGCTGATCCCCTTCCTCACTAAGCCCACTTTCTCCCTTGAATTTCACTCATTCCTCTTCAGAATTGTCTCTCTCCCTTAAATCTTTGAAGCGCATTTCTGTGGACCTTGAGGCATGGAGTTTGCCATCACTGCTCTAGTTGTACCAGGTCTCATCAGTTCTCTTCCTTTTGGTCTCTGCTATTTGGAATCTTCTCCAGTCTGTCTACATGTTTCTGTTCTGCACCTTCCAGCTCAGTCCTACTCACCTATCCAGAGAAGAGGGAAAATTTCCCATGGACCCAAGGTGAAAAGGCCTTTTTCAAATGTGCCTAGAAGCATGTGCAGCCTCCATAGTGTAAGCACTTAAGACATGTTATAAAAAGGCAAGCAAACTCATGGGCATTGAGGTCTGGAGAGCAAAACAGTGTATATATGTTCAATCTTCAAATATACTGTATGCACACAATGCATCCTCAACTCTGCTGCCTGAACAATCAGCAGATGTGAGGGCCTGAACAAGCAGCAGATCTGAAGGCCTGTACAAGCAGCAGATATGAGGGCTTGAACAAGCAGCAGGTGTAAGGGCCTGAACAATCAGCAGATGTGAAGGCCTTAACAATGAGCAGATGTGAGGGCCTGAACAATGAGCAGATGTGAGGGCCTGAACAAGCAGCAGTGGATGTGAAGGCCTGAACAAGCAGCAGATGTGAGGGCCTGAACAAGCAGTAGATGTGAAGGCCTGAACAAGCAGCAGATGTGAGGGTCTGAACAAGCAGCAGATGTGAGGGCCTGAACAAGCAGCAGATGTGAGGGCCTGAACAAGCAGCAGATGTGAGGGCCTGAACAAGCAGTAGATGTGAAGGCCTGAACAAGTAGTAGATGTGAAGGCTTGAACAATCAGCAGATGTGAAGGCTTGAACAAGCAGCAGATGTGAGGGCCTGAACAACTAGTGGATGTGAAGGCTTGAACAATCAGCAGATGTGAGGGCCTGAACAAGCAGCAGATGTGAAGGCCTTAACAATCAGAAGATGTGAGGGCCTGAACAAGCAGTGGATGTGAAGGCCTGAACAAGTAGTAGATGTGAAGGCTTGAACAATCAGCAGATGTGAGGGCCTGAACAAGTAGTAGATGTGAAGGCTTGAACAATCAGCAGATGTGAGGGCCTGAACAAGCAGCAGATGTGAAGGGCCTGAACAAGCAGCAGGTGTAAGGGCCTGAACAAGCAGTGCATGTGAAGGCCTGAACAAGTAGTAGATGTGAAGGCTTGAACAATCAGCAGATGTGAAGGCTTGAACAAGCAGCAGATGTGAGGGCCTGAACAAGCAGCAGATGTGAGGGCCTGAACAAGCAGCAGGTGTAAGGGCCTGAACAAGCAGCAGGTGTGAAGGGCTTAACAATCAGAAGATGTGAGGGCCTGAACAAGCAGTGGATGTGAAGGCCTGAACAAGTAGTAGATGTGAAGGCTTGAACAATCAGCAGATGTGAGGGCCTGAACAAGCAGCAGATGTGAGGGCCTGAACAAGCAGCAGATGTAAAGGCCTGAGCAAGCAGCAGATGTGAAGGGCCTGAACAAGCAGTGGATGTGAAGGCCTGAACAAGTAGTAGATGTGAAGGCCTGAACAAGTAGTAGATGTGAAGGCTTGAACAATCAGCAGATGTGAGGGCCTGAACAAGCAGCAGATGTGAAGGGCCTGAACAAGCAGCAGGTGTGAGGGCCTGAACAAGCAGCAGATGTGAAGGGCCTAAACAAGCAGCAGATGTGAAGGGCCTGAACAAGCAGCAGATGTAAAGGCCTGAGCAAGCAACAGATGCAAAGTACATGGAGGTTTTAAATGTGCATACCAAGGAGGTGCTAAGATTCAAGAGAAACAGTGTGCAAAGTTCCTCTTTGAATATTTTCCTAATATAGATGCCTCAATAGCTACTTGGGTTATTTGAAAATTTCCCCCTAAAGGAACAGTGCTGAAGTTGTTTTCTCATTTTGTGGTTATAGGAATAATCACAAAACATCCAAAGCACTTCTTTGTACAAACACAGGTGAAAACACAAGCACGAATCACAAGCTGTCCTGTAACAGATGTCACCAGGCACCACGTAGTAAGGCACTCACCCACCAAATGTGTATCCTCTCATGCACAGAACACCTTCTGCACTTTGACCTCTCTTTGCACTGTGCAGTAACTATGCAGAACTAGCTTAAGAGACAAGCTCATGAGGACATGGTGGCTCTGGGTGGCAAAGCTGAAAGGTACCTAAAGCCTGTCTCAGTAGTTCGCTTTTCATAGTGGCGGAATTATTTTCCTGCTCTCCCGTGGCTGTGCTATTACTGTTCCTCACATCCCGTATAGACCGCGGCAGAGGGAGCACAGTAACAGCACAGCCATGGGAACAGAAGAAGATGCTACCACTGCTGGGGCAGGTAGCTGGAACCGGATACTGGGGGATGGGGAGGGTTGTGAGTTGAGAGAAGGAGGCTGATCCTGGGAGGCTGGGAAAAGGAAGGGGGCTGGGAGAAGGGGGCTAAGTCGAGGGGCTGGGAGAAGTGATGTTCAAGCTGGAAGAAGGGAGTGGAGAACAGATACCATAGGGGGTGGAGGGAGAAGCAAGAACGTATGTAGAAGAAATGGCTAGGGACTGAGAAAAACAGGTATGGGGAAGAGGTAGGAGCAATGTATGTTTAGGAAAGTGGAGAAGGAAACAGGAGAGCAGATACTGGAGATACGAGGATGAAGGAGAGCAGTGAGACAAGTGGATACACAGACTGGTAGGACAACAGAAGACAGCAGACTAAAACTGAGTGTAAGTGCGGACTCGGGAATTGGGTGGGATTATGAGTAGGCACTCAGGAAAGAGTGGAGATTTGAGAATTAGCTGGAGGAACATTGGGGGTCTCAGCGACTGAGCAGGAATCGGGAGAACAACAGGGACTAGGTGACTGGGTGATGAGTACAACCAGGGCTCTGACAATGAGTGCAGGAAAATGGGGAGGGGAGATAGTCCGAGGTATCTGGAGGAGTTGGGAGGCAGTTGAAAGGGACAGAGAGATATGGGAAAAGTGAAACGCAAAGGAGGGGGCCAGTTTATCAACGGGAGACAGTAGATGAGGCTGGGGAGATAAAGCAGAGAGAGACCAGGACCAACCTCACTGAAAAAAAACAAAATGGCAGACAACAAAAGATACCGTCCAGTGTGGTCTCATTCTCACAGTATGACCCCCAACATCTGCACGGTTCATACCTCAAGTCTGGCCCCCGAGATGGGAGCACAAAAGCAAAAGTTGGCTCAGAGCACCCAAAATGTGGTGAGCTGGCCCTGTCCCTGCAGATGACGCACTGATTTACCCGTAGAAATGCTTTTGAAAGTAAAGAATTAACTGGTAAACTGGGGAGACGTGACCTTCTCAGATATTGGTCTAAGAGCAAATGTAAGGTCTGAGCCGTAAGCTAAGGACAACCTTTTCTTGGCTTTTTGGCCGGGACTGAAAACCTGTACAATATAAGGGGTTAACTCTGTTCGACTGGACCTTACTGGGGACATAAAAGTGTTTGGACTTTGGCCAAGCTAACAGGGGCAGCAGAACACCTGTTTGGTTAAGGAGGCCAAACAAACCCTCTACTTCTGCCCCTGGTTGCCTTGATGTGGGACAAAAAGTTGGCTGTGTGCTACCTATGCAAGCGAGGAGAATTAAGCAACACAACTGAGTTAAACAGTCCCAATATACAGACATTCTGAAGAACATGGTACAGCAATCCTCATGAGAACAAACTTACCACGTCAGCAGCCATCTCGATGGCCTCTTTGAGTCCATATAGCTTGCCAGCTATGAGAAAAACCCCACTGGCCCATACAGTACAGGCCTCGTGCACCCAGTGCTCCTGCGTCTCCACCAGGGGCTCTTGAAGTAGGGGCTCGGATGCTTTGCTGCACTGATGCCTCTTGGGCTTCTCGGCCTCCTCACCCTCAGCCTTCCTGCTGCAACAGTAACAGCTCTGCAGTTTTCTGAACATGCCCCTCGTACTGGATCGGAGGCTGCTCTGCTTGCTGGTGTCAGCACAGGTATTGTCCATCTTGGGCTGTTTCCCGTTGATGGTACAGTTACTATCTGCCACTTTGAATGTTCTGTCTGCGGACTGGGGCTGTGCCACTTCTCCTCCTTGGCTGTCTGCCCTCACCCTGTCCTTGGTCTTTGATTTCTTTTTTGGCAGACAGTCCTCAGGGTAATAAGGCCCACAGAGGTCTCCGAGGTCTCTGTAATTGGCAGGGTTCCGGCACAGGCAACACACAATACAGCTAGTATTTAAGGTCTTGGACACCAATGGCCCCAGCTGCATTACGGTGGAGGGGGGCAGGGTGATCTTAGTGGCTGGGGCACCAGCCAGTGCTGAGCCTTGCTCCAAGTGAAATCTGGACTCCTCCCCCAGGGAGTTGATGATGTCACAGCTCGTGGTGAACTCATTTTTCTTTTCAACCCGAATGTAGGGGACAAAGGGCTTGGCTCGGTTGTCCACCCGCAGAGGCTTGCATGACACGTATTTCAGCTTAATTTCCGGCTCGATGGGATTAACCAGTGGGGCCTGACGCCTCCTCCGGGACCTGCTGTTAGACTTCTTCCATGACAGGCTTTTCCTTTGCCTCTTGGAATAGCCATTGAAGCTGGCGTGATTGACTCGCTTCTGCGCCCGAGTTTGAGAACACCTCCCTTCTACTTTTTCAGACAGAAGCTGCTGGTCTCCGGTCTTTGGCTGTTTACCTTCTCCAGGCCTGTCTTTTAAATACCCAGCTAAGGTTTTTCCCGACACTACTCCTTCCTTAGGAATTGAGTGAGCAGAGGGAGATACACGTACAGGGGTATCCTGTATGGTTTTGGCATTGCTGAGAACAACGGGCTTCCCTTTCCTACTCCTCCTCTTGGGTCCAACACTGACGGTTTCAATGCTCTGCTGCACTGTCTCCGGAGGTGAGTAGGTTTCGGCCTTGTGACAGTCAGAGGGTAATTTCCTACCACTCACTGGCCTTCCTTTGAATGATCTCTTTGTTGAATTTCTGCATGACTGCTCTGGTCCTTTAGCCACAAAAGCTTTTTGTACTGGGTCCTGGTTCACTGGCCTGACGTCCTCCATCTTGATGGCTCGCTCTGTCTCTGATGTGGCATTCTTGAAGGTACTACTGTGGACTGCGGTACCGACAGCAGCTAAGGTGGCAGCAGTGGCACTAGCAGTGGTACAGGCAAACTTCTTTAGATTAGGCGATGCAATTTTTTGCACAATCGCTTCCAGTTTGAGGCCTCGGCCCTTCCGTGGTGGTAACACTTTAGTCTTCACGGGTCCCTGGAATGCAGCCCGAGAAGAGAATTTAATGCACCCATCAGGTGAGCCTTTGACCACTTGGCTTTTTAAAGTGACTTCACAGGATTTCCTCACAGGAAGCTTAGCTTTCTCCTTTTTTGACAATGGCATTTTTTTAAACAGACTGGGCGGGGCCTCCGATTTCTCCTCCTTTGTGCTTGCACTCCTCAAGATTAAACTTCTTTTCTTTGCAGGTATTGGAGAAACGAAAGCTGCTTTTCTTTTCAGGGAGTGCAGAGGGCGCTCCGCCATTTTCCCACCAATGCCGGCTCCAGATCTGGGCAGCTTCACCCTCTTGCTTCCTTTCCCTGCTTTTGGGGCGCTGGGAGCAGGAATCTTGAAAGCAGCAGATGAAACATGATTGTTGGGAATGGTTTTTTTGGCTGTTCTAAGGTGTTTCTGTCTGCTGTCCCCTGTCCGTTTCTCTCTCCTCTTACTCACATGAAAGAGCTCCTGAGTCCTGGTTCTGGATCTCAGAATCATAGACCTCTGGTCTTTCACAGTAAAATTTTTTGGATCCGTGTCTTTGGTGTCCTGTTCAGCGGGGTCACTGTTCTGCTGCACCACATTGGGGACTGGGAAATCATTCTGATCACTGGAAGTCTGGATTGCTTTTGGAGTCACTTTCCTGGTCCGTTTCCCTGCTATAAACCCAACTTTCTGCTTCCTAATGAATGTGCCTCTTTTGGCTAACTTGTCTTGATGGGACGCTTTTAGTCCACTCAGTGGGCCATGTGCTTTAGAGTCAGCCGAAGCTGAGATGGAGCGAGTGCACATCCTGGCTGGTAAGTCTTCAAAAGTTACTTTAGTAGTTTGCTCATGTGAGCTTTTACATAGAGTTGGTTCTGACTGGATCTCCGGGACTCTGCCTTTGTCATCTGGATCATCGGCTGCCTGTAGGTCTTCCACCGAGGTCTGCAATGGTTCTCTGCACTCATCTCCCTCTAACAACCTGCAGGGAATTCTCTTGGAGCGAAGAGATTTACCCTTTAAGAGTTCCTCTGCCATTATCTGTGAGGTGTTTTCAGGTGCTGTCTGACTCTTCAATGGCACAGGCAGGGTGGCATCCTGATCTTCTGCTTTCTCAACATCCGTCTCTTCATTCCCTCCTGTTTCTTCTTCAGGATTCATATGAGGCAGGGAAGATTCAAACCAGCTCTTCACCTTGGAGTCAGTGCCTACTGCTGGACCCAAGAGAATCACAGACTGGCCAGACAGATCAGGGGAAGGAATCGCGTTTTCTTTCTCCTCTGCATTCACGCTTTCTGATGCAGCTTCCTGGCCGTCCTTGGAAGACACTGCAGGCGTTTTCTCTGAAGACTTGGGAAGAGATGCTTCATAAATCACCGACTTCCTCTCCAAGCTGGTCAAGTCACACAAAGGTGAATAGTCTTCGGGTTCTAGATCAGACTCTTTCAGGTCTGGAGATGCTATCATCGAGATCTCTTGAAACTCATCACTGTCACAGCACTGTCTAGTGTCCTCAAGCCATAGTTCACTATCATCAGCTTTGCTGTCTTCCCTGTAAGATAAGTTCTCTCCCTCCTTCTCTTCCTTGTTGAAGTCTTCGCTTGGTTCAATGTCCATCGGTGGGTCATCACCCTGGAAGATTAAATGGCAGGCATTTTTTTTCTCTTTGTCAGACCCAACAAACTTGCTCTGAAACAAACCCTTTGGAAGGTCTGAGGAGTTCAGGCCCAGCTGCAGCTCTTTCCACCTCAAGCAGGACTCAATGCTCTTGTCTGGCCAGACAAAATGGTCTGTGGTCTTGGAACACATGGAGTTTGCTGTGGTGTTTGAATAGCCACTGAAGCCAGCAGAAGAGGAAGGAGCGCTTGCCACCATCTGGACACTCTTGGTCTCAGCCGCTGGGAACTGTACTTGAGCGTTCTCGTAAGGCCCCTCACTAAAATCCTTACAGTTGCTTTTTATTGGGGGTTTGTCTAGTTTTAAAGCCTCAGTAACTGCAGCAGTATCCCCTTGGTTGGACCAGGAACTCTGTGCTGAGGGGTCCAGACATGATCTATGATTCTCTAAGTGCAAAGGGGATTTTATGGAGTCATTTTTTTCTAAGTCAGATGAGCTACTCCACACTTTTCCTGCCTTGTCATTGTCAATTGCCTCTTGAAGGGCAATCATTTCCGAGGACAGATCCTCCTGAGACAGAGAACCCACTATTAACTGGGGACATTCCCTCTCATTGCTCACATACTTGGCCAACGTTTCCAAAGGTAGCGTGGCATTGATGCTCTGGAAGGAATCATCTGACTTGGTGGACATGTCATCTGGTGAAGTCAAGGAACAGGTAGATACAGACTCGGGCTTGGTCTTGCAGTTGCTGGCCCTTGCTGGACTCCTACTTGAACTGCAATAAAGGTAGCTCCTTTCCAGTTGGTCTTCAGAGCCACTGAGGTAATCAGCATCAAGGGCTTCGGTGTGAACTGACTGGGGTGTCCCTATTTGTTCGGCAGAGTATGTACTGCTCTCTGGACTGCAGTGCTGGCCTTTTAGCTGCTCTGGTGTTCTGGCAGGATTTTTAATGTTCTTCTTTTGAGGCATCCCAGCTTTGGAAAGAAGTTGGACAGCGTTGGAGATGTTGTCCACTTGAGAAGTTAACGCGGTTAGGCTTTGCAGATTGAGATCAGACAGCAGCTTCTCTGCAATCTTGTCCTTCCGTAAGTTTTTACAATTCCCGGACTGAGGGTCTGGACTGGATGTATCTGTGGGGGAAGGATTCAACAGTGGCATAAAGTGACTATGCTCTGCAATGCCTGCCGGGAACGCTCCGCTATTGAGAGGCTGTTGGTTGTACTGGAAGTTCTCGAGGTTTGGCATCAGTGGAGAAGGTGTGGAGCTATATGATGGGGATCTACCTACTGACCGGGCTGGTGAATGGCTTGAGCCAGGACTAAATGTCTGGTAGTATTGCTCTGGGGTCCGCACAGGAGCTTCTGACTGGCAATAGGTTTGGCCTGGCTGGTTATAATGTTGATATTTTGTAAGATTTTGATAATGAATCGTTTCTTGCCCATGATGTCTGCTTGGCAAGGGCTGCTGCTGCTGTGGTTGGGGCTGGTCATATCCGATCCTGTTTGGCTGATAGCCATGGAGGCTCTGCACTCTTTGGCCTGGGGCCATGGTAGCATTTGGAAGCACCTGTTCATGGTGCTGGTTGGATGGGGCTGTGCAGCTTTTATAGGAGTGGACGCTCTGCGTAGCCCCTGGAGCAGAGGAATACGTCAGGGAGGCCGGAAATGTCTGGGAGTGCTGTGTGAAGTGAGTACTTTGGGAAAAGGGCATGGGAGGGGCTGAGACATCGTTTTGGATCTTCTGCCGCTGAAGCTTGGGGTATGGCACAGTGGACTGCTGAGGGAGGTGAAGGGAATGGGCTCTGAATGACAGCTGGGCAGCTTGCTCCTGATACTGCTGACTGCTAGAGGGACCAGCAGCGGCCTTTTTCATCAGCTCTGCTTCGTACTTTGCCAAGTCCCCAACCAAAGTCTGTTGCTGAGAGGCCCCCCAGTTCTGTAGACTCTCCTCCCCAGAGTACTGTGCTGCCGAATAGCTTTTGTTCTCCTGGATGCCATAGTTCGAGAACGCGGGCCGGCCTTGTAGCTGCTGGCCAGGTAATTGCTTGTTGCCCCTGTGATACTTCTCGGCGGCTCTGTTTTCATACCCTTGGTAGGACTGCTGATTGTAGTACTCCTTGGCCACCAGCCTCTGGCGCTCACAGTTCAGCCCCGGCTGACTTTGATGCCTGTAATTCTCCAGGCGTGATGAATCTTGTGAAACCTGCTGGTAGTTCGGCTGGTTGCCATGGAAACCACACCTTTCTCGAAAAGACTGCATGGCTGGGGCTTGTTATCTGTGAAAAGAAGATGGGAAGAATTCAAAGGCTTGCATTCTCTAGGCCTCTCCAGTTTTGCTTTTGTTAAGTCTGATTTTCCCCTATGAATGTGACAATCCACCCCACTCTGTCTAACAGATGAACTAGCCTCCCCCCCCCCCCCCCAACCCCGAGCTTCCAGGCCAGGCTGCAGGCCTGTGGCAGTTCCCAGCTCCTCCCAAGGACGGCAGTCGGCCTGGCAGAAGCTGCTGCTCTGGCTGACCAGCTGCTTAAGCTTCTCCCGTTCGGGAACTGCTTGGCAGGATCCTTTCCCCCTCTCTTTTCATGGCCCTTTGCCCACTACCAGGCCACCCTGTGTGAAGCAGGGTTTGACCTAGAAATGCTGCAGCCAGGAGACTGCAGACCTCTAACAGGCTCACCTCCCTGACCCCCACGGAATGGTTTTGCACACAAAGGCGGGCTATATCTAGGTAACCTTCTCCCAGAATTTTGTTTTCAGAACTTATTTCCCTGCACAACAGGCCTGCGGGTAAACAGAGAGAGGGAGATAGAAATCAGAGGTGCCAGAGGAGCTGTAGCACAGGGCACAGAGATAAACAGTAAAAACAAAATCTCCCACTAATCATACTCCGTCCCTTGTGTCCTATCACAATTGGCTCCACCTGCTCCCCTCAATCTTGGCACAATATCACATGGAAGTACTCATGAAAAAAATTTAAACTTAAAAGTCTTCTGTAGGGAAACAGAACTCAGAGACGCCAAGTTTACCTAGTTATCTTTTCATCTTGCTACACTGGAACTTTTTCAATAAAGATGATTTGAAGGTTAAAAAAAAAAAAAAAAAAGTTACCCAGTTCCAGTGTTCCTCCCCTTACCCTAAGTTTTGTTGTTGGTATCCTCTCCTCTCCCCATCAAATCAGATTGTAAGCCACTCAGACATTTACTTGATGAACGGGATAGAAAGTGCTGAATAAACTTGAAAACCTCCAGGCTGGAGACTTTATGACCCAGTCCTGGTTTTTGAACTTACATTACAAAGCAGTGTGGGATTTTGAAATCAGGGCTTCAAGTCCCATAATGCACCAGGATGAGGTTCTCAGAAATCCAGCACTTTCCCAAAATCTCCAGCCTGAAACTGGGAAATTGGCATCTCTGAGAACGACAGAGAACATCGTTACAGTCACACTTAAAATGGGACAGGAGAAAGTCAGATCCGCTCAGTCCCCCCCTCCTGAACCTATCACATGGTCACTGAAGAGCAACGAGGTCTCCTGAAGTGAAAATCAGGGAGCACCCTTGCTGGGAGAGAAGGATGAAAACACAGCAATCACATTGTCCCCCTGGGCTCTGCCACAGTCCCACAATTCAGTAGCAGTCACATCTGTAAACATTAATTAACTTCCCATCAACCAAGGAGGTTTGATAACAGGAGATGACATGAGACTATCTGACCCATTATGTGCGCTGAAGCCAATAGGCGGAGCTGGTTGCCCTATCAATTTTGGGTGTACCAAGATGGCAGCTGCTGCACTGAGAAGAATTAAAACCTCCTTGGGTGGAGACCGGCTTCGTCTTTGTGACATCATGCTGTCTCCTCTTATCAAACCATCTTGATCCCCCCCCTCACCCCACACACATCAGTGGGTCACATGTCCACAAAAGTCAACAACAATTGCTCACATAGAACTTATCCTCTAAGGCTGCGATTTTGAGCCCTCTTCTAGAAGCATACCTAGCCAGTCAGGTTTTCAGGATTACCATTAATGAATATGCATAAGAGCAGTGGTTCCCAAAGCAGGTCCTGGAGGCACCCCAGCCAGTCAAGTTTTCAGGATATCCACAATGAATATTCATGAGAGAGATTTGCATACTAAGGAGGCAATACATGCAGTCTCTCTCATAAATATTTATTGTGGATATCCTGAAAACCTGACTGGATGGGGTGCCTTCAGGACCGGGTTTGGGAACCATTGCTTAAAAGAGATTTGGATACAAAATGCCTCTATCACATGCAAATTTATCTCATGCAGCATATCCATTGTGGATATCCTGAAAACCTGACTGGCTGGTGTTCTCTCTGGACAGGGTTCAGAACCACTGCTCTAAAGATATGTTTATTTTGGAGATTTTGAATTTTGAGAGAAATATTGTAGGAATGCCATAAACGTTTCACCACTGACAAAAATGGGGAGAAAGTTCAAGCGAATTTTGAAGAGCTTTCAACTTACCCAGTTCCAGGAGGGAGATTCTAAGCCAGTCCTGGATTCTTGCCAAACTAATCCTGATGCATTACAATTTCAATGGATAGGAATCAGGGACTACAAATCCCACACAGTGTTTTGAGATGTGAGATCAAAAAACAGGACTGGCCAAAAAGTCTCCCTCCTGGAACTGGGTAACTTGGCCATCCCTACAACAGTCTGCAGTATCTAGAGCTGCCAAGTTACCCAGTTCCAGCAGTGAAACGTTTTGGCCAATCCTGGTTTTGAACTCACATTCCAAAGCATTGTAGGATTTATAGTTCTTGTTTCTACCAACTGAAATCCATGATGCAGGTCCCTTAACACATCAACACAGGCTTTTCAGAAAGCCTGGACTGACGAAAAAGCTCCATCTTGGAACTGGGTAACTTTGAGCGTCTAACACAACAAGGTTTAATTGACAGGAGACGGCGGGGAGTACTTGGCCCATTATCTGACTTGAAGCCAATAGGTAGAGCTTGCTGCCATACAAAGTAATATATTTTGAGTGTATCAATATGGCGGCAGTTGCATACCAAAGCAATTAAACCTCCTTAGGTGTAGACTGCTTCAGTCTTGTCATGTGACGCTGGTTCCTGTCAATGAAACCTCCTTGGTCTAATAGGCTGCAACACTGCGCAGGGTGGTACAGAAGACCTGAAGCTGAATCTTTCACTCATGACTGCCCCCAGCTGGTCAATGAAGAACATGGAGAATGCTCCTTGGAGGAGGCTGCCATTCCAGAACTTGAGTGAGGGTGACCCAGAACTGTCTGGAGAGAAGGGAAGAGGGGTAGGATTCAAAGACAGGGGGTAACAAACCCGCCCCCTCACCAGATGTTCAGGTGACTTCGAAGTACATTTTTTCATCTAAATTGGGCTAGATTGGAAAGGGTTAAATCCACTCTTGCCTTAGAAAACTTCACTAAGGAATGCTCTCCTTCTTAACCTCTGCACAAGTTCATTACGATTATAAAATCTTCCTCCTCAGTGCTTGAGTGCGTTGGAAAAATTTATTATCTCCCAAATGTCAGCCCGAGTTCCTGGCTTGTCTTCTTCACCAGTCATACTCTTGGGTCTCTTATTTTTTGCTCTGAACTCTTATTATCTTCAATTACTTTGGAAGAAACAAACATGTACCCCTTTTAAAGCAGTCCCCTCCTGCCCTGTTTGTGAAAACCTCCTCCGGGCCACAAGAATCCTAATTTACACAAGGGAGTCTCTCTGGCATATTTCCAATTACAAACAGCATTGCAGCACCCTCATGCACTACAGTTCACAATACCAGCCGCGGTCACTTAGGCAAACCTTTTAAAAACATTTTTCTACCTCAGGGATCGAGCAGAAATCTTTACTGTTTTTGTTGAGACTGGTTCCTGAATTATTTTAAGAAAAAGGCAGGTTAAGGCCAGAAGAAAAAATAATAAAGCAAAATAATAAGTCATAAACTTTTCCTTTTTTTTCCCTTTTCTCGCACAGACCAGGACTAGTGATCCGTGTTCTGTACTGCCAGATGCAGCACTTGATGTGAATCCTTCATCTATTCACAGATGCAGCTAAGTGGCAGACGGGTGGGAAAGGAGAGGGTTTGTGCTTCTATCACTTGCAGCTCTCTAGCACTGCTCTGTGTGTGTGCGCGTGGCCTGGTGACTGTGGCACCGTGTGTGTCAGTTGCTCTGTGTGTGTGTGAGTGCACGCGTGTGGCCTGGTGACTATGGGACTGTGTGTGTCAGTCACTCTGTGTGTGCATGAGCGTGTGCACACGTGTGGCCTGGTGACTGTAGCACCGTGTGTGTCAGTTGCTCTGTGTGTGTGTGAGTGCACGCGTGTGGCCTGGTGACTATGGGACTGTGTGTGTCAGTCACTCTGTGTGTGCATGAGCGTGTGCACACGTGTGGCCTGGTGACTGTAGCACCGTGTGTGTCAGTCGCTCTGTGTGTGCATGAGTGCACACACGTGGCCTGGTGACTATGGTACCATGTGTGTCAGTCGCTCTGTGTGTGCGTGAGTGCACGCGTGTGGCCTGGTGACTATGGTACCGTGTGTGTCAGTCGGTGTGTGTGTGTGTGTGTGTGTGTGTGTGTGTGTGTGTGTGTGTGTGTGTGTGAGTGAGTGCACGCGCGTGGCCTGGTGACTGTAGCACCGTGTGTGTCAGTCGCTCTGTGTGTGCATGAGTGCACACACGTGGCCTGGTGACTATGGTACCATGTGTGTCAGTCGCTCTGTGTGTGCATGAGCGTGTGCACACGTGTGGCCTGGTGACTGTGGCACCGTGTGTGTCAGTTGTTCTGTGTGTGCGTGAGTGCATGCGTGTGGCCTGGTGACTGTAGCACCGTGTGTGTCAGTCGCTCTGTGTGTGCGTGAGTGAGTGCACGTATGTGGCCTGGTGACTGTAGCACCGTGTGTGTCAGTTGTTCTGTGTGTGCGTGAGTGCATGCGTGTGGCCTGGTGACTGTAGCACCGTGTGTGTCAGTCGCTCTGTGTGTGCATGAGTGAGTGCACGTATGTGGCCTGGTGACTGTAGCACCGTGTGTGTCAGTTGCTCTGTGTGTGCGTGAGTGAGTGCACGTATGTGGCCTGGTGACTGTAGTACCGTGTGTGTCAGTTGCTCTGTGTGTGCGTGAGTGCACGCGTGTGGCCTGGTGACTATGGTACTGTGTGTGTCAGTCGCTCTGTGTGCGCGTGGCCTGGTGACTGTGTGTCGGTTGCTCTGTGTGTACGTGCGTGGCCTGATGACTGTGGCATCATGTGTGTAAGTTGCTCTGTGTGTGCATGAGTGCATGTGCGTGGCCTGGTGACTGTGGCACCGTGTGTGCCAGTCGCTCTGTGTGTGCGTGAGTGCAACGCGTGGCCTGCTGTCTGTGGCACTGTGTGTGGCAGTCGCTCCGTGTGTGGGTGCATGTCTGTGTATGTGTGCATCTCATCTGATGCATAAACCTGTCTGTCACCCCCCCCACACACACACACATCCTTTCTACACATAAGCAGTCACTGCAAGCTGGGCCCCAGCCTTCCTCTCTGTATCCCACTGAAATACCTGCCCTGCTCTCTTTGCACTCTGTCACCCAACAAACAGCGCATCGGACCTCTCCGCAGGTTTTGCAAGCTCCTGCCCCACCGTCAGCTCCAGTGCTGTTAACTCTTTCCTCTGCCAAATCCATCACCAGGTTACAGAGGGACACGAAACTGAACTGGTCCCTCGCTTTTCAGTGGTACCCCCAGGAGGTTGGTAGGGGAGAGGCAAATGGACAGAAGCACAAGCTGAAGAGGTGATGGAGATAAAGAGAAGGCTAGAAGATTCACTGTAAGCAGTCGCAGAAACCTAATCTATTACTTACCAAAAAAGCTATGGGCCTCATATTTAAAAGCACCTGCTCCCCGGATAAACATCGGTGAGACATTCAGCAGCACTATCCAGATGCGTAAAAAAATTAAAACAAATAGTGCCGTTGAATACCTTTACAGAGCACCTTGGCACTGCAAATGCAATAAATAAATAAAATTACTGGAGCGTGCTGGGGCGGACACGCAATTTAAGCGGAGTGGGACCATTTTTTATGCTACTATCCGGATAACGAACTACAGAAAAGAAGCTCTTTCACTGCTCTATCCGAAGAAGCTGAGCGAGGAAGGAACCCCAGGCCCAGGATTTCCTCCCGATTCCTGACACAAAAACACATGACAGAGTTTAGTGGTCCCCACTTCTGACATAAGAAAAACACGGAGCTAGTAACTCTCAACCTCTCCCCCCCCCCCCCCCCCCCACCAAACCCAAGGATGGGGAGACTTCTGCCCTGATTCCCATCCATGTCTCCTTCCCTCCCCCAGATGGTCCCCCTATATCCCGCCTTTTCACATGAAGACTGGGACAGAACAGGACAGCACTCCTTCCTCTCCCAGATATGACAGCTAGAATGGAGGGCGGCCACTCAAAACTCGAAGTCCTAGATTTCAAACATAATTGACTTTAACAAAATGGAGGCTGATAGGATGGGAAGCCACAGAAGTGGAAAGACGGCCTTGTCCGGCTCTCGGCGGCCCTGCTTTAAAAGAAAAACTTTGCTAGGTCTTATTTTCGAGGGTATGTCCTATTTTCGGGGAAACACGGTAGTGAAAGAAGGAAGGCTAGAAATGGAATTATGAGACTGAAAGATGCTGGAGAGGGACCGCAATCGTCTGGTAAAGGTACAGGTAAGAAAGCGTTTATGAACAACTTGAAAAACTGAAGGTGGACAAAGCCACGGGACCGGATGGGATTCACCCCAGGGCATCGAGGGAGCTTAGAGAGATTCCGGCGGGTCCTCTTAAAGATTTGTTTAATAAATCCTTGGAGACGGGAGGGGTTCCGCAGGACTGGAGAAGAGCGGATGCGGTCCCTCTTCACAAAAGTGGCGTCAGAGAAGACGTGGGAAACTACAGGCCGGTAAAGCCACGTTTCGGTTATTGGAAAAGTAATGGAAGCGATGCAGAAGGAAAGGATAGTGAATGTCCTGGAATCCAATGAATTACAAGATCCAAAGCAACATGGTTTTACCAAAGGTAAAATCGTGTCAAACGAATTTGATTGAATTCTTTGACACAGTCCCTCATAGAAGGCTCTTGAATAAACTCGAAAGGCTGGAGTTAGGACCAAAAGTGGTGAACTGGATTAAAAACCGGTTGACAGACAAATGCCAGAGGGTGGTGGTCAACGCAATTCACTCGGAGGAAGGAAAGGTGAGTAGCGGAGTGCCTCAAGGATCGGTGCTGGGGCTGATTCTGTTCAATATATTTGTGAGTCACGTTGCCGAAGGATTAAAAGGTAAAGTTTGCCTTTTGCGGATGATACCAAGATTTGTAAACAGAGTGGACAACCCCGGAGGGAATGGAAAACATGAAAAGAGATCTGCAAAAGTTAGAATGGTCTAATACTTGGCAATTAAAATTCAATGCAAAAAAAGTGCAAAATGATGCATTTGAGGAGCAGAAACCCAAGGGAGCTGTATGTTCTAGGAGGTGAGAGGCTGATATGCACAGACAAGGAGACAGACCTTGGGGTGATGATGTCTGAGGACCTTAAAGCAAAAAAAAAAAAAAAAACAGTGTGACAAAGTAGTGGCTGTAGCCAGAAGGATGCTAGGCTGTATCAAGACAGGAGTAACCAGCAGAGGAAAGGAGGTGTTGATGCCCCTGTACAAGTGGCTGGCGAGGCCTCACCTGGAGTATTGTGTTCAGTTTTGGAGGCCGCATCTTGCTAAGGATGTAAAAAGACTAGAAGCGGTCCAGAGGGAGGAGACACTCTCTTCCTTTTCTATCTGCCCTGCTCATTCTCTCGCCCATCTCTCTTGTCCCCCTCTGCCCAGAAGTCTCTTCCCTTCCCTGCGTCACCTGGTACCTCTCTATCTCTTACCCCATCCCACCTCACCCCACCCGCCATATGCCCTGCTTTCTTTATCCCCTCTTCCTAGCATCTCCCCGCCCAATATTTCCCCTATTTCCACCCAGTGTCATCCCCTAAATGGTGTAGTGGAAAATTTAGCTCTGGTGATCAGGCTGTAAATTCCTGGAAAGCTCAGTACTGGTTATCACAGGCAAATCTCCTAACCACCTGGCTCTATCCAGTCAGCCCCATTCTCTACACTGGGGCACCCAGGAAAGGGGGACACTGAGGGTCACTAATGTGATTTCAGCTGCCAGGCCTGTTTCTTCTTCTCCTCTACAGACCAAAATCTATTAACTACCCTGTGAAGTTAACTCGCCCCAGCCTGCAACACTGCATCATGATATGCACAGGGTGTGCAGCACTGCTTAGAGTTACCTGCCCTGATCACCAGTGATACATATGCACAAGGTGTGCAGCATTCCTCAGTGCTACCTGCCTTGATCACTAATGATATATATGTACATGATGTTCAGCATTGTTTGGTGCTACCTGCTCTGATCACTATTGACAGTGTGCACAGGGTGTTCAGCATTGCTCCATGTTACCTCCCCTGATCACTAGTGACAGTGTGCACAGGGTGTTCAGCATTGCTCCATGTTACCTCCCCTGATCACTAGTGACAGTGTGCACAGGGTGTTCAGCATTGCTCTGTGTTACCACCCCTGATCACTAGTGACAATGTGCACAGGGTGTTCAGCATTGCTCTGTGTTACCTGCCCTGATCACTAGTAATAGTGTGCACAGGGTGTTCGCCATTGCTCCGTGTTACCTCCCCTGATCACTAGTGACAGTGTGCACAGGGTGTTCAGCATTGCTCCGTGTTACCTGCCCTGATCACTAGTAACAGTGTGCACAGGGTGTTCGCCATTGCTCCGTGTTACCTCCCCTGATCACTAGTGACAGTGTGCACAGGGTGTTCAGCATTGCTCTGTGTTACCACCCCTGATCACTAGTGACAATGTGCACAGGGTGTTCAGCATTGCTCCGTGTTACCTGCCCTGATCACTAGTAACAGTGTGCACAGGGTGTTCGCCATTGCTCCGTGTTACCTCCTCTGATCACTAGTGACAGTGTGCACAGGGTGTTCAGCATTGCTCCGTGTTACCTGCCCTGATCACTAGTGACAGTGTGCACAGGGGGTTCAGAATTGCTCCGTGTTACCTCCCCTGATCACTGGTGACAGTGTGCACAGGGTGTTCAGAATTGCTCCGTGTTATCTCTCCTGATCACTAGTGACAGTGTGCACAGGGTGTTCGCCATTGCTCCGTGTTACCTCCCCTGATCACTAGTGACAGTGTGCACAGGGGGTTCAGAATTGCTCCGTTACCTCCCCTGATCACTAGTGACAGTGTGCACAGGGTATTCATCATTGCTCCGTTACCTCCCCTGATCACCATTGATAAATGTGCACAGAGTGTGCCACATTGCTCAGTGCTACCTGTCCTGATAACCAGTTATATGTGTGTATAAGATGTTCAGCTTTCCTTGTGCTATCTCTCCTGATCACCAGTGATACATGTGCACAAGGTTTGCAGCGTTGCTCTGTGCTTCCTGGACTGGCTACCAGTGACATGTGGACACAAAAGATGTACTGCATTGCTGTGGTAGCTGACCTGATCACCAGTGACACATGTGCATATCATTCAGTGCTCCCTGGAGGCTGTTGTGACAGGTGTGCTCAGGATGCACTGCTGGGATGTTGTCTGTTCTTTATAGCTGCTGGGAAAAGTGCAGCTGTGTTAGGCTGGACTCATCTCAGCTCTCTCTTCTTGTTCGCCAGGTTTCAAAAAACAAAAAAACAAAAAACAAACAGATCTAGTGATGGTAGCAATGGCTTCAGTCTCAGTTAAACAACAAGGAAACTAGGATTTTTTTCCCCCTCTGTCTTACTGCAAGGGGAAGTGTGGTAAAGCTCCCTCCCAGCCTCACCCTTTTCCATTATCAAAGGATAGCGAGCTCTCAACATGGCCTAAAGCCTGACATGTCCTGTCTCGCCTGGTGCAAGGTTGTGCTGCCCTCATTCTGTGTGCATCGGGTGTCTTTATGTAACCCCAACCTGTTTGAAATGCGACGACTGTCACCTCTTGCCTGGGCCTTGCAGATCTGCACATAGAATGTTTCAGCTTGTATTAATACCAGATTGTTCTCATTTCCTGCTGAGTGTCCTGTGGATATCATTAACATTTCTGGGAGGGGGAGTGAGGAGAGGTATCTACAATCCTGGAAATGCATTAGTAGAAGTGTTATTAAAGTGAAGGAGCTGGTACTGATAAGCAGCCGCTGTTGGCCACCTCTCTGCTTTTTTTTTTTTTTTTTTTTTACATATTTTTTTCCTTTTCCTCTGTCTCTCTCTCTCACTACCCCTTTGTTCCCCTCCTTAATCCCTGAAGTCATCTTCAAATTTTGTTCTCTAGGATGGCCATACCGCAGTCCACAGAAATTGGTGCCTAGAGACTATATCTCAGTGGAGAGGCAATTCAATTAAAAGGTGGTGAGCGGGAGCATTTTGCTCCCCAGAGAACCTCACACCTCGTGTGCAGCCTATAGTGGACCGACCCCTGCCAGGAAAAGAGACTAGGCACAGGTCTTCGATGTCCTGGGTTGGCAAAGACTGGAGTGCGGCAGTGGCTGCAGTGTTCACAGCCCCAGGAAGGGAGAACACTGTAGTCATTACACTGGGGCGACACCCAGTGGTCACATTTAGGAAGGAAGGGCACTGCTGTGCTGGCTGGGTTAGATGAAAAGGGGGTCGGCACAGGACGATGAGGGAGTGAAAAAACTCTCAGTTAATTCCAAATAAAGACTCAGGATGCCAGAGACTCCGTAGGGACATGTTTTTACAGAGCAGCAGAAACCATGATAACAAAACTGAACTACGTTCTCCTTCGATTTTTGCTCTCCCGTTCGTAGACAGCATTGTCTAGGTACGTCTTTGGGAACCTCACTGGCCCCAGGAAGAGAGGGGACGCCTCCTTTGAGTGTACCCTACTACATCTAGTTGACCAGCTGGGGAAGCCACTGTGCAGCACCCACTTTCCCTGCTCTCACAGGTCTAAGTACTCCAGTGTTGTGACGTGTCCCAGCCTCTGATGGATGAGGGGACCTAGAGCTGAATCCCTTGCACTGTAATGGACAGCGCTACAGCCTGATCAGAGGTGCTGGCCTCGCAGCAGGACCTGGGGTCCATTCACATTTTCCAGTGCAGACCTATGTCAGGGGATCATATCCCCTTTAGTGATGTTTCAGAACTGCTAATGCACATGTTAGTCCTTTGGACCTCCAGTCTTCATCGGCACCACAGCATTACAAGTCCCAGAACATCTTAGTATGAGAAGGGCTATCATATTTTTATATTCTATTTTATTTTTTTAACAAAACAGGAACAGTGCTGCATCATTGGAGTTTAGAAACAGCAAACTGCTTTACTGAGAAGATATGGAGGGGCATAATCGAAAGGGACGCCCAAGTTTTGCTGAGGATGTCCTCACAAAACGTCCCGGTGGAGGGGCGGGGAAACCTGTATTATTGAAACAAGGTGGACGTCTATCTTTCGCTTTGATAATACGGTCGGGGACGCCCAAATCTTGAAATTTTGGTTGTCCTTAGAGATGGTCGTCCCTAGACATGGTTGTTTCTGATTTTCGGTGATAATGGAAACCAAGGATGCCCATCTCAGAAACGACCAAATGCAAGCCCTTTGGTCATGGGAGGAGCCAGCATTTGTAGTGCACTGGTCCCTCTGACATGCCAGGACACCCACCGGGCACCCTAGGGGGCACTGCAGTGGACTTCAGAAATTGCTCCCAGGTACATAGCTCCCTTACCTTGTGTGCTGAGCCCCCCAAATCCACTACCCACAACTGTACACCACTACCATAGCCCTAGATGTGGGTACAGTGGGTTTCTGGTGGGTTTTGGAGGACTCACATTTATCACCACAAGTGTAACAGGTAGGGGGGGATGGGCCTGGGTCCGCCTGCCTGAAGTGCACTGCACCCACTAAAACTGCTCCAGGGACCTGCATACTGCTGTCATGGAGCTGGGTATGACATTTGAGGCTGGCATACAGGCTGTCACAAAATATTTTGAAAGATTTTTTTTTAGGGTGGGAGGGGGTTAGTGACCAGTAGGGGAGTAAGGGGAGGTTATCCCCGATTCTCTCCAGTGGTCATCTGGTCAGTTCGGGCACCTTTTTGTGCCTTGGTCGTAAGAAAAACAGGACCAGGTAAAGTCATCCAAGTGCTCGTCAGGGATGCCCTTTTTTTTTTCATTATGGGTCGAGGACACCCATGTGTTAGGCACGCCCAAGTCCTGCCTTCGCTATGCCTCCGACATGCCCCCATGAACTTTGGTCGTCCCCGTGACGGAAAGCAGTTGGGGACGCCCAAAATCGGCTTTCACATACCGATTTGGGCGACCCTTTGAGAAGGACGCCCATCTTCCGATTTGTGTCGAAAGATGGGCGTCTTTCTCTTTCGAAAATGAGCCTGATGGGGAACAGACTGCCCTCTTGTCCTGGGGAACCTCAGTTCATTAACAAATGCCCTGCAGCATGGGAAGGAGGAGAACAGAGAAATCAGCTTAGAACTGAGCGGAGTGGCTGCAAAAGTGGCCAGACACATGAAACATCCTGCAGAAAAGGACTGGTCCAAATGGGGTTACCATATGGCTCCAGAAAAAGGAGGACACATTGATCCAGTCCAGGTTTTGCCTCCACTGAAAGCAATGGAAGTAAAACCCAGACTGGCTCAATCTGTCCTCCTTTTTCTGGAGCCATATACATAAGTACATAAGTATTGCCATACTGGGAAAGACCAAAGGTCCATCGAGCCCAGTATCCTGTTTCTAACAGTGGCCAATCCAGGTCACAAATACCCGGCAAGATCCCAAAAATGTACAAAACATTTTATACTGCTTATCCCAGAAATAGTGGATTTTCCCCAAGTCCATTTAATAACGGTCTATGGACTTTTCATTTAGGAAGCTGTCCAAATCTTTTTTTAAACTCCGCTAAGCTAACCGCCTTTACCACATTGTCTGGCAACAAATTCCAGAGTTTAATTACACGTTGAGTGAAGACAAATTTTCTCCGATTTGTTTTAAATTTACTACATTGTAGCTTCATCGCATGCCCCCTACTACTACTATTTATCATTTCTATAGCGCTACTAGACGTACGCAGCGCTGTACACTTCAACATGAAGAGACAGTCCCTGCTTGATAGAGCTTACAATCTAATTAGGACAAACAGGACAAACAAGAGATAAGGGAATATTAAGGATAAACAAACAGGACAAACAAGAGATAAGGGAATATTAAGGTGAGGATGATAAAATAAGGGTTCTGAACAAGTGAACAAGGGTTAGGAGTTAAAAGCAGCATCAAAAAGGTGGGCTTTTAGCTTAGATTTGAAGACGGCCAGAGATGGAGCTTGACGTACCGGCTCAGGAAGTCTATTCCAGGCATATGGTGCAGCAAGATAAAAGGAACCGAGTCTGGAGTTAGCGGTGGAGGAGAAGGGTGCAGATAAGAGAGATTTACCCAGTGAACGGAGTTCCCGGGGAGGAATGTAGTCCTAGTATTTTTGGAAAGCGTGAACAGACGCTTCTACCCGTCCCACTCCACTCATTATTTTATAGACCTTTATCATATCTCCCCTCAGCCATCTCTTCTCCAAGCTGAAGTGCCCTAGATGCTTCAGCTTTCTTCATAGGGAAGTCATCTCATCCCCTTTATCATTTTTGTCGCCCTTCTCTGTACCTTGGATGGCTGAGGATGTGCTTGCAGAGGCTTCCAGCTCAGCAGCCTGTCTCTAGCAGAAGGCTTAATCTCCATTGACCCTCGCACCCCAGGCCTGAACTAGTGTCCCATCTCCTTGCTTCTCTGCTACCATAGCACAGTCCACTGATAAAGCAGTTTCTTCTCTTCTCTACCTTAGGTTTAAAGGTTTTATGGCTGCATGTAGTTATATGGTGAAAAAGCAAAATTGTTTATCCTGGAGTAGGATGCCGGGCTGTGGGGTGCCCCAGGGGTCAGCATTATCTCCTACCTTGTTTAACGTGATGCTTCAATCTTTAGGGCGGGAACTCGAACAGTTGAAAATCCCATTTTATAGATATGAAGGTGATATAACTTTGTTATCACCGATTGTTGGCGATTGGTCCACTACACTGAACAGGTTGAAGGAATGTGTTAGATTTATTGATCGTTGGATCACCAATAATCATTTGAAACCAAACCGGGAAAAAAACTACATATCTATGGTTGGGACCTGGGTGTCTAAGTTGTCCTCAACATTTTCAGATAGGGGTGGACCTCTTTGGTTTTTGAGAAACCTTCTTGTATCCTACCAGTTGAAGTTGATAGTTTATTGACTTTCTCTGATCATGTCAAACAAATAGTTACATAGTAACATATTATAGTAACATAGTAGATGACGGCAAAAAAAGACCTGCACGGTCCATCCAGTCTGCCCAACAAGACAACTCATATGTGCTACTTTCTGTGTATACCCAACCTTGATTTGTACCTGTGCTCTTAAGGGCACAGACTGTATAAGTCTGCCCAGCACTATCCCCGCCTCCCAACCACCAGCCCCGCCTCCCACCACCGGCTCTGGCACAGACCGTATAAGTCTGCCCAGCAGTATCCCCGCCTCCCAACCACCAGCTCTGGCACAGACCGTATAAGTCTGCCCAGCACTATCCCTGCCTCCCACCACCGGCTCTGGCACAGACCATATAAATCTGGCCAGCACTATCCCCACCTCCCAACCACCAGCACCGCCTCCCAATCACCGGCTCTGGCACAGACCGTATAAGTCTGCCCAGCACTATCCCTGCCTCCCAACCACCAGCCCCGCCTCCCGATCTCGACTAAGCTCCTGAGGATCCATTCCTTCTGCATAGGATTCCTTTATGCTTATCCCACGCATGTTTGAATTCCGTTACCGTTTTCATTTCCACCACCTCCCGTGGGAGGGCATTCCAAGCATCCACTACTCTCTCCGTGAAAAAATACTTCCTGACATTTTTCTTGAGCCTGCCCCCCTTCAACCTCATTTCAAGTTCAAACATCTTTTTATACTACGCGAATGCTAAGAGCAAAACGCAAATTTTTAGGTTTTGTGGAATTTAGGTTGCTAGTTCAGGCTTTAGTTCTGAGTAGACTGGATTATTGCAACATTCTATATGTGGGTTGTTTAAGAACGTTATTAAACAGGTTACAATTATTGCAAAATACTGCAGCAGGCATGATATTTTCAGCTTCTAGATTTGATTCGGCTACTCCACTTTTGGAGAAGCTACATTGGCTTCCAGTTGAGGAAAGGGCTCAGTTTAAGCTCTATTCTTTTGTCTACAAGATACTTAATGGGCTAGAGTCTTTTTTTTATCTTCTTAATTGGGTTAAATTACTCTGTTTGAACTCTTCTTATGAATTACACAATTGAATGTTGTTGAAATTCCCTTCTATCAGTCAGCTTAGATATAAATCTATATTTAATTCCTCATTATATTATCAGGCTGCAGCAATATGGAACATGTTACCTTCGGAAATTAGAATTATTTTGGATTATTTGGTTTTATCGTAAAACTCTAAAAACCTGGTTATTTGAGAAATTTTATGGAGTTCAACCAGCCCGTTTTATTTTGAAATGTAAAATGTACTTCTTGGAAGTTATGATTCAGTTTCTCTTTATTTGCAACCAGAATTAGTGTTGGCATAAACGTAATGGAATCCTGGGCATTCATCGTTTAAGCTGAAACTGAACACGGGAAAAACACACTGCCTGGCACTCCTATCATCACGCAACACTGAATGCTTCACAAACATCGACGCCAACATTCCTCTCAATAGCTGACAACCTAAAAATTCCTAGGAGTCACCTTAGACCATTCGACAACCAAATCTCAACCACAACAAAGAAAATGCTCCAAAACCATGTGGAAACTGAAGCGCATAAAAAAAACCCTACTTCCTCAGAGATGTATTCCACACTTTAGTCCAATCCATAGTCCTCACTCATGTAGACTATTGCAACGGCATTTATGCAGGATGCAGGGAACAACTACTAACGAAACGGCAAACTTCACAAAATACAGCGGCTAGACTAATACTTGGAACAAATCGATTCGAAAGCTCAAAACCACTTCAAAAATTACACTGGCTACCCTTCAAAGCACGTATATCCTTTTAAGATTTGCATCCTGGCCTACAGAATACTCTTATGTCTTGCACCCAGTGGCGTTCCTAGGGGGGCTGACACCCAGGGCGGATCACTGATGTGCCCTCCCCCCCGAGTGCACTCCGCTGGAGGGGGGGTGCCGCGTGCCTGTCCGTTTTGTTCGTTTCCATGCTCCCTCTGCCCCGGAACAGGAAGTAACCTGTTCCGGGGCAGAGGGAGCACAGAGCGAACGTAGCGGACAGGCGCCTGGCACCCCCCCAGCGGCCTGCACCCGGGGCGGACCGCACCCACCGCCCCCCCCCCCCAGGAACGCCACTGCTTGCACCCGAATACATGACTAACCAAATAGAATTGCCTACACTCAATGCAATAAAAGGTGTAAGAACCTATCTTACCTTACCCTACACTACCAAAAATCTGAAGGCATTAAATACAAGCCTAATTCCGCTATATCTTTTTTTGAGATACGGCAACCAGAATTGAACACAATACTCAAGGTGAGCATTTGAGAGCAGCCTGTGTGTCAGACCTCAGCTGCTCACTGCTTCGGAGTCTTATTCTCTGTGTTGCACTGCTCTAACCAGACAGGGAAAACATTGGACTGTTCCTGCTGGATTTACGTTAAGCCCCTGACACAGCCCTTGAGCGGGTGAAACATGGCCATGGTCGGCGATCGGAGAAAAGTTTATGCTGATTTTTTGTATCTGCACTGAATAATTTTTTTTTAATTTTTTCAGCATGTGGGTCTGCGTCTCTTTTCTGCTGTTCCGGGTCTTCCCTGGTTCTCAGCCTGCTGCTCTAAACCTGAGGTGCTTCTCCAGTCCGTATTTGAAAGGAAGGCACAGTTCATCAGAGAGGGTCATGAGTCAGTGGAAAAATCTGGCAGCGGGCCTGGCAGAAATTGTAATGGGATCAAAATAACGTATTAACTCTTCGTTGCATCAGCATAATCCAGATCCTGCAGGCATGAAAGGGTTTATGGCAAACCAGGCAAGACTGGGTGCATCGTACTTTTCAGCGACATAAGAGCTGTGTCAGACCTCAGATCTCTAGAGGTTTCCACGCCAGCTCGCATCACTGCCTGTAAAAATCCTGCTGAGAGGAGTCTGGCTCAGTCTGGAAAGGGAGAGGAGGCAGGTACAGTGAGATGCTCTCCTCCATTCTCTACAGAACCACAAAAATGGGTTCAGTGTTCCATTAGATCACAGAGAACGCTTGTCTTTACTGGAAAAGCAAAGCTGGCAACGTGACTTTCTCAGAAGTTACATTTGCTTTGGGAAATGGAACAGTGTGTGAGCGAGGTGTTGTCTGTGCTGGGGTGGTGTGTGTGTGTGTGTGTTCTCTGGATGTACAGGTGTGTCCCTTGGTTGCTCAGGATCTGTCAGTTTGGTGCCTCCTGTGAGAGCCACAGAGTTTAGCCTTGTCTCGCTGTCACATGCCTAAAGCAAACAGCCCATCCCTTCATTTCCAGGAGCTTACCACTTCTAAGCCCTGCTGCCAAGAGACTCCCAGTATGATGGAGACAGCCTGGCTCTGCTTTTCCTCAGACGTTCCTTCACCTCTTCCCCTCCTGGCTCTTCTTCTCTGCCTGCAGCCCTCAGAGCTGATGCAATACTTCTGCCTGGCTCTGCTTGTTTCCGTATCATTTTAGGCAAGTCAGGTTTTGTATTAAACTAAGGTTAAAACTTGTCTCTCTCTTGCACACTGGGTAAGCGGCTGATTTTCTCAGCAACCTATCGCAGTCTTTTTAAAGCACAAATGAGGTCAGACTCAGGAACACTGCGTTATACAATGTTCAGAGACTGCCTGGAGTCAGGTCTGGACCACCTTCTCCCCACCCCCCACCCCCCCACAAGAGGCACCAGAAACGTACACTCTATCCCTCTCAGATGCAGCAAGACTCCCAAAACCCATGATGCCAGCCGCGGAAGCCTAAGAGAACGTATCTACATATATGGTTTTCAGGTTATTAAACTCTTCCACACCAGGATTTTCACCAGCAAAATGACAGTCCTGAGGCCTGCATCAGAATGTTAAAATACAATTTCCTGGGATCTCCGCTCATGCTTACTCTCCTGCACAGGTGTTTCTATACTATTTAGCAAAACATTTCCTTTTTTTTTTTTTTAAATCTCAAAAAGCGTCAATCGATGGTATAGCGTTAGCTGTAATAGGCTATATTAATGTTAAATACCTATTTTTCAATGCTTATGCTCAGGGCTTTTTTTGAGGGGGTACTCGGGGGTACTGAGTACTGGCACCTTTTCCATTGTCTGCTAAAATTGACCCAAGGACCCCAAGTTTTAATGAAAGAGTTCAGGCTCTACACACCAATTCTGCCTTGTCATAGATTCTGAGACTGGTTGCAGGGGGCCTGGCTATTGTGGGGTGGGTCCCTCAGTGATCACCCCACCCCAGAAGGGTGGCCTGGCATTTGAGTACCAGCACCTTTTCCATTGTCTGCTAGAATTGACCCACGGTCCCCAAGTTTTAATGAAAGAGCTCAGGCTCTACACACCAATTCTGCCTTGTCATAGATTCTGTGACTGGTTGCAGGGGGCCTGGCTATTGTGGGGTGGGTCCCTCAGTGATAAACCCACCCCTGAAGGGTGGCTTGGCATTGAGTACCAGCACCTTTTCCATTGACTCATGGACCCCAAGTTTTAATGAAAGAGCTCAGGCTCTACACACCAATTCTGCCTTGTCATAGATTCTGTGACTGGTTGCAGGGGACCTGGCTATTGTAGGGTGGGTCCCTCAGTGATTACCCCACCCCTGAAGGGTGACCTTGCATTTGAGTACTGGCACCTTTTTTGCTCGAAAAAAAAATGCACTGTTTATGCTCCTAATAAACACAATCCTGGTTTTTCTCAGAGAAGTGTAACAACTTTTGCTTGAAAATAATGACTGTTGTTTTATTGTAGCCAGTAATTTCTGTCTCCCTTTAGATTTAAATTTAGAAAGACAGTCTTCTTCAAAATGTGGAAAAACTCGTTCATGGACAGAGCTACATAACCTCTTTTCCAATCTAAATCTCGCTGATCCCACTGGTAGTAGCATAGCTAGGTGGGGCCACGGGGGCCTAGCCCCCTCCCCCCAAATTTCCTCTGGGCCTGGTTGGTGGGGGTCCCCAACCTCCACCAGCTGAAGACTTCGTCCAGCGCTGGTCTGCGGCGGCCATGCCGCATTGCCTGCCCTGCTCTCTCTTCCCCTCACGTCGGGCACGCTCCCTTTAGTGAAATTGAGCATGCTCAGTTTCACTAAAAGGAACGTGCCTTGACGTGAGGGGAAGCCAGAGCAGGGCAGACAATGCGGCAGCGTCAGATACCGGCGCTGGACGAAGTCTTCAGCTGGCAGGGGTTGGAGACCTCCGCTAGCCAAGGTATTTGCGGCAGCAGTGGGCGGCAGAGGTGGGGCAGTAAGGCAGCGGAGGGGGTGGCAGAGGCGGAGGGTGGGCGACGGCGGGGTGGCAACCAAAATGTGCCTCCCCACCTTGGGCTCTGGCCCCCTCCCACCTCGAGGTCCAGAAATCCAGACAAACAGGCAGATTGGCAAAACCCGCCCGGTTGCCCAGACGTCCGGGTAAATCCAGATTAATGGTAACCCAAAGGAGGAGGATCCAGGAGAATCTGCAAATGGGCTTCCCTGCACCACAGGGTTGCTTGGGTGGAATTTGTCAGTGGCTCTCAAACCTGTCCTGGGGAACCGCCAGCTAATCAGATTTTCAGGCTCTCTCTAATGAATATGCATGAAAGAGATTTGCATATACCGGAGGTGACAAGCATGCCAATCTCATTTTTGGAGACAGGCTCACGTTCCAGCGCTACTGTTCTTGTTTTCTGGTGACACTAGTAAAAAAGGCCCGTTTCTGACACACATGAAACGGGCGCTAGCAAGGTTTTCCTCATTTAGCAGTTGCCTGTGAGGTGCGATGCCCCCCCTCTCGGCACCATCCCACCCACGGCGATGCATCCGGCCGCAGCCATCCGACCCACCATGCCCATCGCACCCACCTTCGCGTTGGTTTGGCAGTGGGGGACCCGGAACCCCGCCACCACAAGTCCTGTGTGCTGACTACGGCGTCATCGTCGGCGTTGGTAGCTGTGCAGGGCGGAGTTCTGTGCGTCTGACGTCATGCACGTGCAGGACGTCAGACGCACAGAAGCCCTGCCTCCACAGGCTAGGAACGCCGAAGATGACGCCGTAGTGAGCAGACAGGGCTTGTGCTGGCGGGGTTTCGGGTCCCCCGCCGGCAAAGCAACGCAAAGGTGGGTGTCTTAGGAGGGGGTTGTTGCGGGGGGTGCTGGAGGTCCTTGTGTTCAGCTGCAGCTTTGGGGGAGGGGGTTCAATGAATCTGTGGGCGGGGCTTGTATTTTTTGAGGTTTGGTGCGCGGGGGGGGGGGGGGTATTGGATGTGGGAACAGTGGTCTCCGGGAGTCATTTGCACTCCGGAGCTTTGGAGGTGCGTCCCCTTTCCGCGGGTGGGTTGGCAGGGGGAGGAGTAGGGAAACACGCCTACTCCTCCTCCCCCTGCATGGGTGCGAACCGTTTGTTTAGTTGATTTTTTTTTTCCTGCCCTCGATGTCATGACGTTTGACGCGAGGGCGGGACACGGGTCTGTGGGGTGGCTTCACCACTATGAATCCATGAACCGTTCTGGGAGACTGACTGACTTCAGTGACGTCAGTGTCCTCAGAACGTTGAGGTTGCGTTTTATTATAGTAGATTTCATGTCGTGGCACCCTACTGCATATGACATTTTGGGGATTTTTATACTTTTGAAAGTTGACTCGACCGATCAATATACAGATTATGGAGTATGTTCCGGATATATAACTACTGCACTGGGATAGCATGGTGCGGAGCATCGTGGATTTCCTATTTGAACAAACCATTGGAGGATTGTTGAGATAAATACATTATTTTTTTGTGAAGATTTGCATCAATCCCGTTGAGCAGCAGGGTTGCGGGTAGTACTTGGTATAATTTACATATATAAGTACATAGTACATAAGTAATGCCACATTGGGAAAAGACCAAGGGTCCATCGAGCCCAGCATCCTGTCCACGACAGCGGCCAATCCAGGCCAAGGGCACCTGGCAAGCTTCCCAAACGTACAAACATTCTATACATGTTATTCCTGGAATTGTGGATTTTTCCCAAGTCCATTTAGTAGTGGTTTATGGACTTGTCCTTTAGGAAACCGTCTAACCCCTTTTTAAACTCTGCCAAGCTAACCGCCTTCACCACGTTCTCCGGCAACGAATTCCAGAGTTTAATTACGCGTTGGGTGAAGAAAGATTTTCTCCGATTTGTTTTAAATTTACTACACTGTAGTTTCATCGCATGCCCCCTAGTCCTAGTATTTTTGCCATACTGGGACAGACCGGAGGAAGGTCCTTCAAGCCCAGTATCCTGTTTCCAACAGTGGCCAATCCAGGCCACAAGTACCTGGCAAGATCCCAAAACAGCACTTTAAGACTGTGATTTTATATTTTCACAGTATTTTAATATAAATTTTAAAGTATGTAATAAAGATTTTTTGAGTTATTGATAGTTCTAGTAGTATATTATATACATATTTATTGAGTATATCCTGAAAACCTGAATGGCAGGTGGTCCCCTCAGGATTTACATAACAATTTAAGTAATTATTTTCACTTACTGAGTGGCTATGAGCATGTTGGGGGCTCCTTGAACGGTTTAAATCTAAATGAAACACAGAGGAGAGGAGCAGAGAGGTGTGAAGGGG
Organism: Microcaecilia unicolor; assembly: GCF_901765095.1. NCBI lineage: Eukaryota > Metazoa > Chordata > Amphibia > Gymnophiona > Siphonopidae > Microcaecilia > Microcaecilia unicolor. The sequence continues at coordinate 9,050,875 of NC_044038.1, forward strand.
AGGGAGAGAGAAATGGAGGTGAGGAACCTGTATGTTTGGGAGAGAAACAGAGCTGACAGGAGGTGGTTTGAGTATCGTCCATGCTTTTCTTTCAGTTGGATTAAGCTCAGGCCTTATACAGAAATACAGACACATTGAACAATGATGGCGGATCAAAAGCAGACAGCTATTACGTCTGTCCAGCTCTTCAGAGGCACAAGGTTCAAGCCCTGCTGTTCTGACCACTTTTCTGCCCTAATATTAAATTCTTCAGACAGATAATCAATAGAAATCAAACAAAATAAAACATGGAAAAGCAAATAAGATGATACTTTTTTTTATTGGACATAACTTAATACATTTCTTGATTAGCTTTCGAAGGTTGCCCTTCTTCCTCAGATCAGAAATAAGCAAATGTGGTAGCAGATAGTATATATAAGAGAAACATCAAAGCATTACACAGAGTGGGAGGGTGGGGGTATTCATGGGGACATCAAAGCATTTCATTGATATTCTAACAGGATGGGTGTTGGTAGGTGAGAGGAGGGTGGTTATTTGCTTATTTCCGATCTGAGGAAGAAGGGCAACCTTCGAAAGCTAAGCAAGAAATGTATTAAGTTATGTCCAATAAAAAAGGTATAATCTTATTTGCTTTTCCATGTTTTATTTTGTTTGATTTCTATTGATTACCTTTAAAAGTGGACTAACACGGCTACCACACCACTCTACTTCAGACAGATAGAACGTGGCCCAGCCACAGCAAAGGAAAAGGCTGAGAAAGAAAGTGCCCCAGATGGTGTCCATACACAGAACTGGGAAGCAGAGGAAAGATGTTAGAAAGACAATTCAAGCCTCAGTGGTGATCAGGGTCAGAATCCTATTACAGAGGGCTCAGGCCTTTCCTGATAGCTTTATGCTTTCCTTGCTGTATGGGTCAGAGCTCTACAACACACCATGGACTGAGCCTGAATTCCTGGGGTGGTGGATAACCCCCTCCTGCTTGGAAGGGGAAAGGGGATGGGACTTGACATACCACACTTTGCATATTATATACAGGTACTTTTTTTTTTTTGTACTTGCACAATGGAGGGTTAAGTGACTTGCCCAGAGTCACCAGGTGTTGCAGTGGGAATTGAACTCAGTTCCCCAGGATCAAAGTCCACTGCACTAACCACTAGGCTACTCCTCCACTCATTCCACCAATAAGAGCCAACCTCATCAGTGATGTCACAATGGCTTGATTGCCCGATACTTGGCTCACTTCTGATATTGTGATGTCATGGGGGAAAGGGAAATGGGACTTGATCTACCGCCTTTCTGAGGTTTTTGCAACTACATTCAAAGCGGTTTACATAGTAAATACAGGTACTTATTTGTACCTGGGGCAATGGAGGGTTAAGTGACTTGCCCAGAGTCACAAGGAGCTGCAGTGGGAATCAGAGTCCGCTGCACTAACCACTAGGCTACTCCTACACTCATTCCACCAATAAGAGCCAACCTCATCAGTGATGTCACAATGGCTTGATTGCTCGCTACTTGGCTCACTTCTGGTATTGTGATGTCATAAGGGAAAGCAGTCTGGAAGATGAATAGGAGGGAACACACTGCCCCTGTCACCACAGCTGCGTCTGTCTCTAGGGAAAGGGGAAATGGGACTTGATATACCGCCTTTCTGAGGTTTTTGCAACTACATTCAAAGCGGTTTACATATATTCAGGTACTTATTTTGTACCAGGGGCAATGGAGGGTTAAGTGACTTGCCCAAGGTCACAAGGAGCTACAGTGGGAATTGAATCCAATCTCCAGGATCAAAGTCCGCTGCACTAAGCACTAGGCTACTCCTCCATTAGCAACATTCCATGTAGAATTTCAAATAGGGAAAGGGAAATGGGACTTGATATACCACCTTTCTGAGGTTTTTGCAACTCCATTCAAAGCGGTTTACATATTTCAGGTACTTATTTTGTACCAGGGGCAGTGGAGGGTTAAGTGACTTGCCCAGAGTCACAAGGAGCTGCAGTGGGAATTGAACCCAGTTTACCAGGCACCAGCATCAAATCCAGCTGCCCTAACCACTAGGCTACTCCTCCAGCTGTGTTGTCACCCTTGCTGATATACTAAGGCACAGAACCCCATCCAATCACTAGGCTGGAGGGAAACATGCCTGCATTTTAAAAATATATATTTTAACTCCCCCCCGCCGGCTCTTACAATTACAAAATCTAATTTGAAAATAGCAGACATGCAGCACGGAAGCAAAGCATAAAAATAAACTGTGACACCATCAATTGGATCACAGTTTATTCCATTATGACAAGACACCAGCTCTTCCTAGCTCAATTTTTTTTCCCGATTCCTCCTTAAGAAGCACCTTACTTGCAGCCAGACAGGTAATTACTTTATTTATACAGCAAGCAATCAAGAGCTCTCTCCTCTAGGGGAGAGAGAAGGTGACTGCTGAGGTAAGTGAGGCAGCCAAGACTCAAGTCCAGGACGTCCTGACCCAGGTGCAGGGTACTGGCTGGAAAAATGCCATGGTGTCCCCTTTACCTCTGGGCTTGTACCCCCTTCTCCATTTCCAGATTGGCACCCAGGGCAGCACTGAAATTCTTGTCCATCCCTTCTGATGGCTCCACTTGGGCCCCACCCCTTCAGCACTCCTATATGGTCCATGTATTTCAGTCATCTCCTGGGGCTGCTCAGTTTCTTCCTCATAAAACACCACGTCTTGAGGTCAAAAGTACATAAGTAGATTAAGTATTGCCACACTGGGACAGACCAAAGGTCCATCAAGCCCATCATCCTGTTTCCAACAGTGGCCAATCCAGGTCACAAATACCTGGCAAGATCCCCCAAAAGTTCTGTACATTTTATGCTGCTTATCCCAGAAATAAGCAGTGGATTTTTCAAAGTCAATTTAATAATGGTCTATGGATTTTTCCTTTAGAAAGCGGTCCAGACCCTTTTTAAACCCCGCTAAGCTAACCGCCTTTACCACATTCTCTGGCAACGAATTCCACAGCTGAATTACACGTTGAGTGAAGAAACATTTTCTCCGATTTGTATTAAATTTACTACTTTGTAGCTTCATCGCCTGCCCCCTAGTCCTAGTATTTTTGGAAAGAGTAAACAAACGATTCACGTCTACCCGTTCCACTCCACTCATTATTTTATAGACCTCTATCACATTTCCCCTCAGCTGCCTTTTCTCCAAGCTGAAGAGCCCTAGCCGCCTCAGCCTTTCCTCATAAGGAAGTCGTCTCATCCTCTTTATCATTTTTGTCGCCCTTCTCTGCACCTTTTCTAATTCCATTATATCTTTTTTGAGATGCGGCGACCAGAATTGAACACAATATTCAAGGTGCGGTCGCACCATGGAGTGATACAAAGGCATTATAATATCCTCACTTTTGTTTTCGTAATAATACCTAAGTACATAAGTACATGCCACACTGGGAAAAGAAGACCAGGAGGCTCATTTTCAAAGCACTTAGCCTCCCAAAGTTCCATAGAAACCTATGGAACTTAGCCTCCCAAACTGCTTTGAAAATATGCCTCCAAGGGTCCATCGAGCCCAGCATCCTGTCCACGACAGCGGCCAATCCAGGCCAAGGGCACCTGGCGAGCTTCTCAAACGTACAAACATTCTATACATGTTATTCCTGGAATTGTGGATTTTTCCCAAGTCCATTTAGTAGTGGTTTATGGACTTGTCCTTTAGGAAACCATCTAACCCCTTTTTAAACTCTGCCAAGCTAACCGCCTTCACCACGTTCTATTCTATTTGCTTTCTTAGTCACCGCAGCACACTGAGCAGAGCATTTCAATGTATCATCAACAATTTAACCCTGATTTTTGGGACCAGGTGCGCCAAGATCCAGGGATTTCCAATTTTGTTTTGCCTCACCAGACCTCCAGCACAGCAAGGTCGCCTCATGTTTGTTAGCAGAAATGCTACGTTGCGCAATTCGATGCAGGGCTGGAAATGAAGACCCTTTTGCCTTGTATACTGCACAGGTTCCCCAGGGGCACATCTCTCTTCTACTACAAATTCAGGTGGGCATCTGGAATGCCCTCCAGTGGGAAGTGGTGGAGATGAAAACGGTAACAGATCCAAAAATGCGTGGGATAAACGCACAGGAATCCTGTTTGGAAGGAATGGATCCAAAGAAGCTTAGCGCTAATTGGGAAGCAAAGCCAGTGCTGGGCAAGACTTCTACGGTCTATGCCCTGATCGTAACGGAATAGATTTGGATGGGCTGCAGTGGAACTTTTCGGGGGCTTGACAACTTCAGAAATTTAGACAGTGCCGGACAGACTTACTACTACTACTTAACATTTCTAAAGCGCTACTAAGGTTACGCAGCGCTGTACAATTTAACATGGAAGGACAGTCCCTGCTCAAGGAGCTTACAATCTAAAAGACAGGTGTACAATCTAAAGACAAGTGTGGAGTCCGTCTGATAGGGCATACTATATTTCACGAAAGGTTAGGTGCCGAACGCAGCATTGAAGAGGTGAGTTTTAAGCAGAGATTTGAAAATGGGTAGGGAGGGGGCTTGGCGTAGGGGTTGAGGAAGATTGTTCCAGGCATAGGGTGAGGCAAGGCAGAATGAGCGGAGCCTGGAGTTGGCAGTGGTGGAGAAGGGAACTGAAAGGAGGGATTTGTCCTGTGAGCGGAGGTTACGGGCGGGAACATAGGGGGAGATGAGGGTAGAGAGGTAGTGAGGAGCCCAGAAAATGGCAAGAGCAAATCAAAATCAGGTATCCATATGAAGTATCGCATCATAAACTCATTACGTATGGTATCTGCCGACATCTACTATATATCAAACGTCACACTGGCACTGTGCTGTGACCATTGTGTTTTACACACGATCACAAAATAGGGTCTGCACAGCAATCCTTCTCCTACACTCAACACAGAGGACGTGTACGTGTAAGAAGAGGGAACTTTAAGGGAAATATCTTTTTTTGTATTTTGGGACAGAGCAGGAACCATGGGATAGACTGTCTTCTGGGTCTGTAGTCTCTCAACACAAACTTGTTTCCAGAGCTCAGGCCTGGGTCATATATCAGTTAGATGGAGAGTGTAAAATAAAACATTTCCTCCTGCTTCCTGATTAAGCCTCTTCCCAAGTCGCCAGTCAAAAGAGAGGCCTGGATTTTTACAACCACTTCAGGACTCATGGAGAATAAATCAAGATGGCTGTCTTGTCTGCTCTTCAGGCTTGCAGACTTCCATCTAGCAGGACCAGTGCTTAGGTGACCCACTGACGCTTCCCCAGAATACATGACATCCCCTCAGCAAAAGTCACACTAAAGGTTACCAGGGAAGTAGCCAGACTTTGGTGGGAGGGGGGTCCAGAGCCTAAGGTGGGGGGGCACATTTTAGCCCCCCCCCCCCGGCGCTGCCAACCCCCCCTCCCCATTTTTGACCGCCGCCACCTTTGCCCCCCGGCGGGGGGGGGGGGAGGGGGGTCAAAGGGTTGGCGGTGGGGGGCCACAGCCAAAGTCTACAGATGCCCATGCCCCCACGTAGCTACGCCCCTGAAGGTTACCATCAAGGGCCACTTTTACCTAGGGAAAAAAGTGCAGCTGCCCTGGGCCCTGTGTGGAAGGATCCATTCATGGGCACACAGTACTCAGCCCTAATGTTATTTCAGGCAGTAGAGAAAAGAATGGGTGGGGGGAGAGAGACTGAAGTGGACAGAAAGCAGTGCAGATCAGAGAAGCAGGACCGCCAAGAGACAGAGCTGAGCCTGGGTCAGGACTAGAGAATGACACGGGGACGGGGAACCGCAGTAACCACGGGGATGGGGACAGATCCCACAGGGACGGGGACGGGGGACAAACTTTGTCCCCGTGTCATTTCTACTTTGAAACCTGTTAATGAACTGGACTGTTATTTATGTTTGAGTGATGCCTACAAAGATATTTTGATTTTTTTGGAAAAACAAGCAAACATGCTGGCCACAACTAGCAAAATTTGCATGGGGGGGGGGGGGGGGGGATCCTGTAATCCTGCTACCAGCACGTCATCTAAGAAGACACTTTCTATTGCAGGAAGGACTGTGGAAGACAGGAAAGCTGCAGATGAGGATAGAGCTCGTGGGGACGGGGACAGAGACAAACTTTGTCCCCGTGTCATTCTCTAGTCAGGACCCGCCGCCGTCACCCGCCCCCCCTCCCACTCTAGGACGCTTGCAGTTGCCACCCTTCCCTCACTCGCTTAGGCTGCCCCTCCATGTGCGTAGCCAGACTTGAAAGATCGGGGTGCGGAGCTGAAAGTGTGTGTGTGTGTGCGTGTGTGTGTGTGTGTGTGTGTGGGGGGGGGGTGACAAACTCCACATACCTTAGCTGGTGGGGGTCCCCAAGCCCCGCCAACAGCAGGCTTACTGCAGTACTGTTCTCCGCCGCATTGCCTGCCCTGCTCAGTGTTTCCCTTCACGTCCCATTTGACATGAGGAGAAGCACTGAGCAGGACAGGTAATGCGGCAGAGAACAGTACTGGAAGAAGGAGCCCCAAATCCAATTTGGAATCCTGTCTGCTCCTCCCCAGCCTCTAAGGAGGGCTCGGCACCTGTCTTTCTCCTGCTTCTAGACGGAAATGATAAAAGCAGATCAGTACTAGATAAACACAGACTTTTATTCGTGCAAATAGCAATCTCCTTACATCGCCCCAACACTGGCCGTGTTTCGCACAAAAAGGGTTGCCTCAGGGGCTATACTGTGGATTTTACTGGCAAACAAGTATATAAAAGTCTATGTTTATCTGCTTTTATCATTTCTGTCTTGGCGCTTACGGATCGATTCCCTTCCTGTTTTTCTCCTGCTCCTGTCCGTACCCGGGTGACTGAGTTAACGCGATCACCCGGGTCCCGTCTGCAGCAGGAGAGAGACAGACTCCAGCGCTGGGCCCCACTAGGAGACCAGGGGAATCTTGCCCCCCTGCCCTCCCCGTCTCGGCAGCCCTGCAAAGAAGAACCAGTTTGTGTGGGAATCCGTCTGTTCTTTTCTCCCCCACAGGGAACAAGAGGGGAAAGGTAAGGCTGGGGTGGACAGAAAAGCACAGAAGAATTTAGTTCTTTGTTTTTGCATATTACTATTCCTAATTTGAGTTCTGTGTAGGGATCTGTATTCTAGTTTCCAGTAGTAGGGGTTTTGGTGTTCAAGGGCTCCTGTAAGATTTCCATTGCTGCCTTTTCATACAGAGTGTTTCAATTCTGCATGTTAGTGATCTTTTGTTGTGCCAAATTTGGTATATAGGTCCAGAGTGACTTCATTGCGGGTTCTGCATTCTTTCACAAATGGAGAGAGTCTGTGTCACTGTTACTGATGTGAGGAAATATATGGCGTTTGCCGCGACCTGTGCGTTCAACCTCTCATGCAGCGACAGCATCTCAGTCTGCCACAGCCGAGAGCTTCTTCCTGGAAGCCGACCCCAGAGAAATGTGGCCCCTAGTGCGCCGCGCGCATGTGCCTAGCTCCTGCCTTAAAGGCCAGTACCTGGGACTTCCTGGGCACCAGCCGAATGCGACACACAAGATTTAAGGCTGAGCTCTGCCTTCAGCAGATGCTCGGCAACAGGTTCCAGTCTGTGGCCTTACTGTGACTTGCCTGAATCCTGATTGCCCGAATACCGCATCACGCCTGTCTGCCGCCTGACCTGACCTCGCCTGGATACTGGATCATCTGTCTGCCACCTGAACCTGACCCTGTCTATCTGTCTCCCGCTGACTGTCACTGCTCTGACCCCTTTGCGGTTCTCCGGACCTGACATCCCTGCGACCTGGCCGGCTCTCCCCTGAGATCCTACAAGTCCTGCTGGCTGCCTGAACCCAAAGGCTCAACCCACGGGGAACGGTGGTTGATTCAGGTGAACACTTCAGGGGCTTCTGTCGGTCACCAGTCACCAGCCTCTGGTGTCGGCACAAGGGATCACCCTCCACTACGCTATGGACATGCTACAGGAGAAAATTAGAATTTTTGTTTCTTTGGTGAGTAGTAAGAGGGAACAGCCCGGTTCAGGCCAGTCAGCCATTTCAAGGATTACTTTCAAGTGGGCTGCATTTCTGAAGTAGGTTGTGAAAACCGTAAGGCTGTTTATAATTATTCTGCAGGGCTGTTTTAGATTCTTTCATTTGTAATTTGTCAGTCTATATTTTGTATTTCTTATCTTTTCATTACTTTTTATTCTTTATTTAGGGCTGAATTTGATTTAAATTTATAATCAATCATGATTAATTGCACAATTAAAGGTTAAATACGTACCTTTAATCGTGTAATTAATTGCTATAAAAGCTTAAGCGAAATGCAGTCCTGTATCAACCAATGCCACATGTACCAAACAATATAATTTCTGTATGTAATTTAACATTTAAAGGTATTGGGGGTGGGGTAGAGATTCAGCAGGAAGGCTAACGTGTAAAAGTTATGCATTTAACTTTATACATATATTCAGTCACCCTATGTATTTAATGCAGGTGGCCTGAATATTGAAGTATAACTTTAAATGGATAACTTACCCTCATAAGGTCGCCAGCTACATAACGTTATTAATGTTAGTGAATTAACTGAATTTTAGCTCCACTCCAGCCAGCTCAACTGCCATCTCACTTTAAATGACCACATTTGGACCATATGTGACCCATCTCTGGAAAATGTGACTACAGTAACCAGAACAAAAAAATAAAATGAGGTTTTAATGATTCTGTTAAAGGCAAACAATTTGTAATACAATAATTCAAAACCCATCCTTTGATGTGAAAAAAAATAAAATAAAAAAAGTATCGAACGTTTACAGACTGCTTTGGACCCCCACGACATGAGAAATCAGCCATTCTCAACATTTCGGATCTACAATTTTAGTCACCTTTTCCCCAGAGACGGTCACATATAGCAATCTAAATGGCAGATTTTGGACATATATCTGGATGGTTTTTTTGAAAGTCCATCTGGTTTAGTGCCACCGCTGACCAGAAAAGAGTTTCTGAATGTCCAACCTCACTGAAACCCAATTATACATGTTCAGGGCTGGTGCTAGGCATGATGGGACCCAGGGCAGATGCTAGGGAAAGGAGTCCCCAAAGCTCACTTGCAGACTGTCCCTCTTTCACTTCAGGCAGGTTTGGGCAGTGGTGTACCAAGGGGGGGCGGTCCGCCCCGGGTGCACGCCGCTGGGGGGGGGGGGTGCCGCGCGCCTGTTGGCCGAGTCCGCTTGTTCCCTCCCTGCTCTCCCTCTGCGCGGAACAGGTTACTTCCTGTTCTAGGGCAGAGGGAGCAGCAGGGAACGAGTGGACTTGGAGCCGGCAGGCGCGCAGCACCCTCCCCCCCCCCAGCAGGTAAAAATGCACCCGGGGGGGGGGTATAATTTCGCCGGGGGGGGGGGGTGTCACGCTGCACCCAGGGGGGGGGGGGGCACATCGGCGATCCACCCCGGGTGTCAGCCAGCCTAGGAACGCCACTGGGTTTGGGGGTCCAGGGTAATTGCCCAGATTAACCAACCCTAACACCAGCCCTGTACATGCTGCATGATTAAAAAACAGTTTGAATTGAAGGAGAGGAAAAACCTGGGGCAGAGAGAAAGAAAAATCCAAGAGCAGGGTGGGGGAGGGGGTGACGATGACCCTAAGAGGGGAGGAGACCAATCTGTGCCAGGTGAAAAGGAAGAAGAATTAATTCAGGAGGGAAGGGGAATATGGAGCATAGGAGCCAACTTTTCAAAACGATTGGGGGAGCTAAACCCAATGGAAATTATTCTTCCCTAGACACATGTCAAGAAGTTGGTTCAATATTGGAGGAGCTCAAGCACCTACAGAGGGGGAAACACCAAAAAAATCCAAGAGGACAGAGAAGCAGGACAAGGGAGGGTGCAGAAAGGGGTCTTTCCATTCAGTCATATGTTTTAAACGTGTACAGAAACAGGAGAGCTGTCTGTCTCATTCTCAATTAAACAGGACCTAGGACAATTTGTGAAAATACAAACAAACAGGATATTCCTGTATAAATCAAGACACCTGACCCCCATTACCTACTGTTAATCACTTCAAAAGGCTTAATTGCAGGAGGCAGAGAAAGAGGAAAACAGAAAGAGAGGCAAGAAATGAAGCAGAAGAGGAGGAGGGAGGGAGTGAAAGATGAGGAGGAGAGGGTGAATGGGGGAGAGAAAGTAGGTTTCTGGTGGAGGGGGCGGGGGGGGGAGTTAGGTACTTTATCTTTCAGCAGGATCTCAGATATTTAAGATTTTGGAGCATATAAGCAAGACTTGGGGGAGGGAGGTGTTTATTTATTAAAAGTATCTCTTCCTTCACCGTCACAGGGACACAGCCTACACTCTGCAACACAGCTCGTAACGGACACTGTATAACCTCTCCTCTCTTCGATCCCCATTGTGCCTGAACCTTAATCGGCCACAACATCGCCATGTATTTGTTTCTCTACCGGACTTGGCGAACGCCTTTACGGTAAGCCACATCGAGCCTGCAAATTTTTTTGTTGTTGTTTTTGTTACATTTGTACCCCGTGCTTTCCCACTCATAGCAGGTTCAATGCGGCTTACATATTATATACAGGTACTTATTTGTACCTGGGGCAATGGAGGGTTAAGTGACTTGCCCAGAGTCACAAGGAGCTGCAGTGGGAATCGAACTCAGTTCCCCAGGATCAAAGTCCAAAGCACTAACCATTAGGCTACTCCTCCACTCATTCCACCAATAAGAGCCAACCTCATCAGTGATGTCACAATGGCTTGATTGCCCGATACTTGGCTCACTTCTGATATTGTGATGTCATAAGGGAAAGGGAAATGGGACTTGATATACCGCCTTTCTGAGGTTTTTGCAACTACATTCAAAGCGGTTTACATATATTCAGGTACTTATTTTGTACCAGGGGCAATGGAGGGTTAAGTGACTTGCCCAGAGTCACAAGGAGCTGCCTGTGCCTGCAGTGGGAATTGAACCCAGTTCCCCAGGACCAAAGTCCACCAATGTGGGATACAAATGTAACAAATAAATAAATATAATAAATAAATAAAAAATTCATATATAACAAGAAAATGATAGACAGACAATATACACATCATTATAAAACAACATACAAAAATCATACGTGCTTAAACGCACTACCATTAAATGCTGCCTCAAATAACTAACTTTCAAGGACCTCTGAAGTGCTTTAAGATCCTTCACAACACAAAGCTCACTAGGCCACACACCCGACAGGGAGGAACATAAACAGAAAATGCTCAAATTTGTGTCCTTATCAGAGATCATTGGAGAGCCAGAATACTGTGTGTGAAATACTGGTCACCGCATCTCAAAAAAGATATAGAGGCGTATTTTCAAAGCACTTAACACTTACAAAGTTACGTGGAGGTACATTTTCAAAGCACTTAATTAAGTTCCATAGTAACCTATGGAGCTTTGTAAATCTAAGTGCTTAAAAAATGAGCCCTATAGTGGAATTAGAAAAGGTACAGAGAAGGGGTGACGAAAATGATGATGAGGATGGGACGACTTTCCTATGAGGAAAGGCTAAAGCGGCCAGGGCTCTTCAGCTGGAGAAAAGGACGGCTGAGGGGAGATATGATAGAGGTCTATAAAATAATGAGTGTTTACTCTTTCCAAACATACTAGGACTAGGGGGCACGTAAAGAAGCTACTAAGTAGTAAATTTAAAACAAATCAGAGAAAATATTTCTTCACTCAACTTGTAATTAAAATCTGGCATTCATTGCCAGAGAACGCGGTAAAAAGCAGTTAGCCTAGCGGGGTTTAAAAAAAGGTTTGGCTAACTTCCTAAAAGAAAAGTCTATAAGCCATTATTAAGAAGGACTTGGGGAAAATCCACTGCTTATTTCTAGGATAAGCAGCATCTGGATCTTGCCAGGTCTTTGTGACCTGGATTGGCCACTGTTTGAAACAGGATACTGGGCTTGATGGACCTTTGGTCTGTCCCTATATGTTAACACTTATATACTTTGCATTCTGAATGGAATCTTGCTACTGTTGGGGTTCTACATGGAATGTTGCTACTGTTTGGGGTTCTGCCAGGTACTTGTGACCTGGATTGGCCACTGTTGGAAACAGGATACTGGGCTTGATGGACCTTCGGTCTGTCCCAGTATGGCAACACTTATGTACTTGGGATTCTAAATGGAATGTTGCTACTCGTTGAGGTTCTACATGGAATGTTGCTACTATTTGGGTTTCTGCCAGGTACTTGTGACCTGGATTGGTCACTGTTGGAAACAGGATACTGGGCTTGATGGACCTTCGGTCTGTCCCAGTATAGCAACGCTTATGTGCAAAGCCCCTGCTGGTTCTACAGCGAGAGAAGCAACTCCCGATAGCAGCGGAAGGATAACATAGGGCTACAGCCAATTGGAATCCCCCCCCCCCAAAGAGCTGTATAGTTATATGGCTTCCCTGTCCTGTAATACCCAGCTAAGCTCTGACTGGGACACCTATGCACACAACCTACATTAGAGGGCAAACGCTACTCAGCTAAGACACCTGTGCCCTCCACACCTGCAACACAGCATTACTGACCATAAAATCTCAGTGGTTACTGGTGATTATTAATTAACTGTCAGCAGTGAGAAATGATTTTTGCAGACTAAATAGTCTGAGCACCGCCCCCTCCCCCCCGTTGTCTCCACTCCCTCATTCAACTCACAATTATTCTGAGCCTTTACCATTAAGTTCCAGATCCCTGTTCTAGCCAGCGTAGAGAGGGTCCCTTCCTCTCGATCTATTTCCCCTCCCCCCTGAGAACCCAGTGCTACCATTTGACATGAGCCCTGCAGGAACCCAAGCAGTCTGGAAGATGAATAGGAGGGAACACACTGCCCCTGTCACCACAGCTGCGTCTGTCTCTAGGGAAAGGGGAAATGGGACTTGATATACCGCCTTTCTGAGGTTTTTGCAACTACATTCAAAGCGGTTTACATATATTCAGGTACTTATTTTGTACCAGGGGCAATGGAGGGTTAAGTGACTTGCCCAGAGTCACAAGGAGCTGCAGTGGGAATTGAACTCAGTTCCCCAGGATCAAAGTCCACTGCACTAACCACTAGGCTACTCCTCCACTGATTCCACCAATAAGAGCCAACCTCATCAGTGATGTCACAATGGCTTGATTGCCCGATACTTGGCTCACGTCTGATACTGTGAGTGTCATAAGGGAAAGGGAAATGGGACTTGATATACCGCCTTTCTGAGGTTTTGCAACTACATTCAAAGCGTTACACATACCTCGCCTCACCCTATGCTTGGAACAACCTTCCTGAACCCTTACGCCAAGCCCCCTCCCTGCCCATCTTCAAGTCTTTGCTTAAAGCCCACCTCTTCAATGCTGCGTTCGGCACCTAACCCTTACCGTTCAGTGAATCCAGACTGCCCCAATTTGACTGCCCCGATCGGACCGACCGTTCAATTGTCTATTAGATTGTAAGCTCTTTGAGCAGGGACTGTCTCTCTTTGTTAAATTGTACAGCGCTGCGTAACCCTAGTAGCGCTCTAGAAATGTTAAGTAGTAGTAGTAGTAGTGACTTGCCCAGAGTCACAAGGCGCTGGAAATCACAGGTTGGAAAAACCAGAAAATTCTGAGGCTGGGACAGGCTGGCCCTCTCCCTTACCCTGAATAGGGCTGACACCCCTGCGACATAGTGTCAAACTAGGATCTGCTTAATGAGGAGATGCCCAGGATTCAAAGAAACCTTCTGGCAAGAAGCCAGCCAAAGGTCCAGTTGTTCCACAAACATAATTCAAACAAACAGCAAGAAACAAGGAGAGAAATAACCTAAGACTTGCTTATTCCACATCAGCTGATGGAGCTTCTGCTCAGTGTTGGGAAGGAGAAATTTTTCTCCATGGCTTCGGTTCCTTTGCACAGTCCCTCCCCACTCACAGAAGCAGAGACTGAGTCCCAATTCTGTCTCAGGACTCTCTCCTCTCCCATTTCCTCTCTCTGCCCATTTCCCCCCTCCCCTCTTTGCCTAATACCCTCCCCTCTCATCTCTTTGCCCTGTACAATCTCCCTTTTTTTTTTATTTTAACCAAGCAAGGAGTAAACATAACAGAACAACAGGCTGAGAACCAGGACGTCTGGTTCAAATCCCGCTGCGGCTCCTTGTGACCTTCGGCAAGTCACTTGGGGTCCGATGAACAAAGGCAGCTGAAAAATATGGCTACCTCTGTAAAATTTAGCGACTCACTAACAGCCATGCACAAAGGGGATCGAATGCAGGGATCTCCCTTCCTGCATCCCTTGCTGTTTGCCAGTCTGAGCTGTCAAACCTCTGAGCTAAGTCCAAATCTCTTCCCTCCACCACACTCTCCCCCTTTTATCTAGCCAGGATTCATGTCTCATATTCAACTCTAAGAAGAAGAATCTGATTATAGCTGAGAAAACTTTTGGCAACCATTATTTAAAACAGACCAACCAAAATTACCTTGAAAAATTACATTCTATGAAACCAGAGGGCCCGAAGAATGAAAGGATTGGCGAGATTATTTAGCCTGTAAAGAAAGAGTGTGTTACAGCAGGCCTCGCCGCTGTTCATAGTGACATAGTAGATGATGGCAGAGAAAGACCTGCACGGTCCATCCAGTCTGCCCAACAAGATAAACTCATATGTGCTACTTTATGTGTGTACCTGACTTTGATTTGTATCTAAACTCAAAGTAATACAGGGAGTGCAAACTTTATAAATCAAAAAATGCTAGATTGTTTGCACAATTAGTTTGCGGGCGCTTTCCTACTACTACTACTTAACATTTCTAGAGCGCTACTAGGGTTACGCAGCGCTGTACAAAATAAACAAAGAAGGACGGTCCCTGCTCAGAAGAGCTTACAATCTAAAGAACGAAATGTCAAGGGGGCAGTCTAGATTTCCTGAGCAGAGGTGTAGAGGTTAGGTGCCAAAGGCGACATTGGAGAGGTGGGCTTTAAGCAGAGATTTGAAGATGGGCAGGGAGGGGGCCTGGCGTATGGGCTCGGGGAGTTTGTTCCACGCGTGGGGTGAGGCGAGGCAAAAAGGGCGGAGTCTGGAGTTGGCGGTGGTGGAGAAGGGTACTGAAGGAGGGATTTGTCTTGAGAGTGGAGGTTACGGGTAGGAACGTAAGGGGAGATGAGGGTTGAGAGGTAAGGAGGGGCTGCAGATCGAGTACATTTGTAGGTTAGTAGCAGAAGCTTGAATTGAATGCGGTACCTGATCGGAAGCCAATGAAGTGACTTGAGGAGAGGGGTGGTATGAGTGTATCGGTTCAGGCGGAAGATAAGACGTGCAGAAGAGTATAGGTGGCTAAGTGGGAGACCAGTGAGGAGCAGGTTGCAGTAGTCAAGGCGAGAGGTAACGAGGGAGTTTTCCACCTTATAATGACAATTAAATGATTAAACAAATGGAACCTCAAATCCCCCCCGGTAGCGAAAATTTCAATACAGAACTAGCACTACCAACATAGGGGTCCATTTAATATCATAGGTTCCGTAAGGAACAGAAGAGGAGGAAAACCAATCGCTCACAAAACAACTCACTCTACGTGAGAAAAACGGGCGACTTAAAAAACCTCCTCCTGTTACTTACTAACACCTAATGTGGAATGCACCAATCACCAAACTAAATAAATATTCCTAAGACAATTGTATCAATTCTTCACCACCCTTGTGAACTAGAAACCCCCAGGAAAACAATATCCTTCTTCTGGATCTCTTAAACCCCCCCAAGTAAAGCATTTGGGTACTTAGCTCAGTCCAGATCACCAGGCGTCCTGGTTTTTTATAGTTAGCGTGGCTGACTCCCTCTGCGCCATCTTTGGATCATTAATGACCGGGACTTTGGTATTCAAGTCTGTTTGAGTCGGAGAGCTTATGATGTGCAGTGCTCTTCCTGACGCAGCTCTTTTGGAGGCGAAACAAGGCGCACTTGTTGTAGAGTTGGTGCATTCTGCTTGAATGTCGGGGTGAAAGACGGCAACCTCTTCCCTTGGATACTATGAGGAGCCCTCGTGGTGATCTGGACTGAGCTTTACTCATACTACCCCTCTCCTCAAGACCCTTCAATGGCTCATATGTGCTACTTTATATGTGTACCTGACCTTGATTTGTTTCTGCCATTTTCAGGGCACAGACCGTATAAGTCTGTCCAGCACTAGCCCTGCCTCCCAACCACCAGTCCCGCCTCCCACCACCGGCTCTGGCACAAACTGTATAAGTCTGCCCAACACTATCCCCTCCTCCCAACCACCAGTCCCTCCTCCCACCACCGGCTCTGGCACAAACTGTATAAGTCTGCCCAGCACTATCCCCGCCTCCAAACCACCAGTCCCGCCTCCCACCATCGGCTCTGGCACAGACCATATAAGTCTGCCCAGCACTATCCCCGCCTCCAAACCACCAGTCCCGCCTCCCACCATTGGCTCTGGCACAGACCGTATAAGTCTGCCCAGCACTATCCCCGCCTCCCAACCACCAGTCCCGCCTCCCACCACAGGCTCTGGCACAAACTGTATAAGTCTGCCCAGCACTATCCCCGCCTCCAAACCACCAGTCCCGCCTCCCACCATCGGCTCTGGCACAGACCATATAAGTCTGCCCAGCACTATCCCCGCCTCCAAACCACCAGTCCCGCCTCCCACCACAGGCTCTGGCACAAACTGTATAAGTCTGCCCAGCACTATCCCCGCCTCCAAACCACCAGTCCCGCCTCCCACCATCGGCTCTGGCACAGACCATATAAGTCTGCCCAGCACTATCCCCTCCTCCCAACCACCAGTCCCGCCTCCACCACCGGCTCTGGCACAAACTGTATAAGTCGCCCAGCACTATCCCCGCCTCCAACCACCAGTCCCGCCTCCCACCACCGGCTCTGGCACAAACTGTATAAGTCTGCCCAGCACTATCCCCGCCTCCAAACCACCAGTCCCGCCTCCCACCACCGGCTCTGGCACAAACTGTATAAGTCTGCCCAGCACTATCCCCGCCTCCAAACCACCAGTCCCGCCTCCCACCATCGGCTCTGGCACAGACCATATAAGTCTGCCCAGCACTATCCCCGCCTCCCAACCACCAGTCCCGCCTCCCACCACCGGCTCTGGCACAAACTGTATAAGTCTGCCCAGCACTATCCCCTCCTCCCAACCACCAGTCCCGCCTCCCACCACAGGCTCTGGCACAAACTGTATAAGTCTGCCCAGCACTATCCCCTCCTCCCAACCACCAGTCCCGCCTCCCACCACAGGCTCTGGCACAAACTGTATAAGTCTGCCCAGCACTATCCCGCCTCCAACCACCAGTCCCGCCTCCCACCACCGGCTCTGGCACAGACCATATAAGTCTGCCCAGCACTATCCCCGCCTCCCAACCACCAGTCCCGCCTCCCACCACCGGCTCTGGCACAAACTGTATAAGTCTGCCCAGCACTATCCCCTCCTCCCAACCACCAGTCCCCGCCTCCCACCACAGGCTCTGGCACAAACTGTATAAGTCTGCCCAGCACTATCCCTCCTCCCAACCACCAGTCCCGCCTCCCACCACAGGCTCTGGCACAAACTGTATAAGTCTGCCCAGCACTATCCCCTCTTTCTTTCTTTCTTTAACACATTTATATCCCACATTTTCCCACTTAGTTGCAGGCTCAATGTGGCTTACACAATACCGTAGAGGCAGGCTCCGGTTCGGTAAAATACAAATACACAATATAGTCATAGGCATTTAAGAAACATAAATAAAAGCAACAAATAATAAAGAGGGGGTAGTGACAGAAGTCCAATACGGTCCATAGTTTTGCTGTGTCGCAGGAAGTAGAAACTTAATTTGGGTCAGGGGGATAGTCCTTCTTAAACAAGTTGGTTTTCAGTAGTTTCCTGAAGTTAAGATGGTTGTGGATAGATTTCATGGTTCTGGGCAAAGCATTCCACAGTTGCGTACTTATGTAAGAAAAGCTGGATGCATACGTTGATTTGTATCTAAGTCCATTGCAGTCTGGATAATGCAAATTTAAATAAGTTCGGGATAGGCTGGTACTCTTTCTGGGTGGTAGTTTTATAAGGTTCAACATGTATCCAGGAACTTCACATATGCCGGAGGTGTGCACTGCAAATAAGATACAAAAATATCATTTCAGGAATGCCTCCTTCGGCATTCCAGGTCAACGGGCAAGGCCAAAACTGGCAGGCAGGGCAGCAACAGTCAGACTGCGATATGATTTATGTCTTGGGGACTTTATTTCAGTGCAGCAGTCCCCTTCCTGCTAGTTGGCCCAGTTTTTGAATTTACATTTTTTTCTAAGGTGAGATTGTTCGGGCTAAACCTCCCCTTCCTTGGTTCTTGTCACGTAAAGTCCTCATGTTGCGTCATAATTGTTGATGAAACTTTGTACACTACAATAATGTTGGTTGGTGAACGATGTAATCAATAAATAACAAGGAAGAGATTGTGCAGCTGATTTATCCCCCTGTCCATGACAAACCCCTGCTACAGGTAAGTAACCGCACATTCACCATGGAAAAGCAGGACAGAATCAGCCACACATAGGTGACTCCCAAGCTGAAGGTGCAAGAGCATGTGATGTGTATCTGGTTAATGGGTAGGTCTTGCACCCGCATGTTGTTCTGGCCACTGAGTGAGGAGGTAAGGAAAGGCACCTCGGTGATTTGTTAGTGAAGCGTTTCTTCGGTCTTGGGATTCCAGCTTAACGAAAGACCTACACAAGTAGGAGGAAAAGGAAACTCAGAATCAGAGAAAATTAAAAGAAAGGAGAAAAATTCTGGATTAGCCAGTGTTGGAAACCAGATACCGCGCTTGATGGACCTTCGGGAAGACCCAGTACGGAAACACTTATATTCTTATGATCGATACATCTGATAGGGTGGATAGAACAGACTGAGGAAGCGAAGTAACAATCACAAGGGTGGGAACAACTGTACATGCCCAGAAAGCCTTTCTAGCTTTTCTGGACTCTGGGACATCTACTCTGTTTGCGGCACCATTTAATGACATCACTTACGTGTGGCTAATTCTATCCTGCCTGTCTGTGGAGAAAAGTCGAAAAACAAACATGATGGCTGCTTCTCGCTCTGTTTAACTCAATGTTATTCTTACACCTGCCTCTCCAGGGAGAGAGACTGTTAATATCAAAGGCAGAACACCGGTAAAAGATGCAAGAAAAAGACCGTAGAGATATAATAAAAATGGATCTTTGTGAAAATAAAGGGGGAAAAAAAGGAGACCTTGGAACAGGCCTAAGGGAGAGAAGTAGGAGGGGCTAATGCAGCAGGTAGTGGGCAAAGAAGCCCAGGCCTGCAAGCAAAGGTCTCTAGTTGTTCTGCCTGGGAAAGATAAGCCCTTAATGACCAATATTACTAATGCTGCAAGATAAGATTTACCTTAAGAATCTGGAAATATTTTAGAGAAGGAAAAAGGAGACACAAAGCATTTCGAGCGGTGAAGTTATTGTGTACTGGGTATGGAGAGAAAGCAAATCACCAGCTGCCAAAAGATGTAATTGGAGATCATTCTTCACCGCTTGTGGTTACGCAATAATGGAAAACAGCTCCTGAACTGTACCAGGCGCAAGGTCCATGGTTCAATTGTTGGGTCAGCTGCAGAACCAGTGCTCACTGCCCTCCCATGTGTGTGTGTGTGGAGTGCTTTAGATCCATTTCAGGGTTTGTTTGTGTGTGTGTGTGTGTGTGTGCAATGTGCTTTACATCCATTTTAGTGTGTGTGTGTTTTATATCCATTTCAGTGTGTGTGTGTGTCTGTCTGTGTGTGTGCAATGTGCTTTACATCCATTTTAGTGTGTGTGTGTGTGTTTATATCCATTTCAGGGTGTGTGCGTATTTGTGTGTGGTCATGTGCTTGTGTGTGTCAGCTAGTGGCCGGATTCAGTACCCCTGATTGCAGAGTTCCAGAAGGAGCCCTGGTACGTGGGTCCCCCTGAACCAACACCGTCACTGCAATGACCAACTAAATCTCCTGACTGGGGATTGGGGGGGGTATAACCCAAGGCTGCCGGAAGTCTAAAGGAGCTAAAGGAAACTGCCAGACCAAAAACAGCAGGAACAGGTGGCAGAAAGATTCCCAAATTGTCTGTCATCTCCTCACTGCTACTACTGAAAAAGGTGTGAGCAAAATCCCAAACCCAAATCAATAAATACAATTACCTTCTCACTACGCTTACTACCACAGCCCAACACCCAGCGTCACACACGGGTCAGACCAGTTCTTAACTCGCTAGTTTTCAGAAAACTATGAAAAACCGGGCTCTCCGGAGCAGGGTCAGAACCAGTTGGTTTTCATATGTAGAAAAATATTACAATTCATTTTACGCAGTTGATATGGATGAAAACTACACTAGCCATCCTACATACTGACCTCCCCCCCCCCCCCCCCATCCTCTCCTCCTGCCCTGCTATCCTCAGTCTCCGTTTCAGACTTTCCACATCTTTTCTTTCACTCTTTCTCTCACCAAGACTCACACTGATCTCTTCTCCTAACCACTTGAAATTCTCCCGATTCCCCCCACCCCCTTCCCTTGCTTCTATACTTCTTGTGCCTTACCTCAGAAATTACCTCCAGATCTGCGATTCTGAAGAAAATGTGGGCTACAAATAAATAACCTTAGGATAACCCCTCCCCCCCCAAAACTGTAAAATACAGAGTCCATAAGGCAAAATGTACCACAAAGTTATGGCACGTCAATAAAGTCTCTTCTGTGAAGAGCGTCTGCTGTCAACAAGAATGGAAACGCTGCTGAACACAAAACCTGATTATCGCACCAGTTCTGCGGCCTACTTAAACGGCAGATGAGAGGCAGAAAACTGGAACCCTATAATCGTTTCACACCACAAGATCACTTAAACATCCAACAGTTACTGGAAAAGTACCTTTCCAATGAGTCCCGAAACACCCACGCAGGGTCACTTCAGCCTAACCAGTAACGTTTTGTAAAGGAAAGGAGCTCAGCTTCTCTCTGTGCTCTGATGCAGCTCTTTGCACAGCGTTTCAAGAAGGTGACATGGTGGCGGCAGGGCCGCTGAGAGACTGAGAAGGGCCTGGGGCAGGGCCGCCAGCCCCCAGAATCATCGTCGCTGCTGCCACCCCCTGCTACAAGTCCAAATACCTAGGCTGCCAGGGATCCCAAGGCCCCGCCAGCACAAAAAGTCTTCCTCCAGCGCTGCTGTTCACTCCACCGCGCTGCCTGCCCCTGCTTTTTTCTCTCACATCGCGCAGGCTTGGTTTCAAAACCGAGTGTGCGCAGCCCGAGGGGAAAAGCAGCCGCGGGGCAGGCAATGCGGTGGAGTGAAGAGCCGCACTGGAGGAAGACTTTTTGTGCTGGGGGGGCCTCGGGATCCCCGCCAGCCTAGGTATTTGGAGTTGCAGCAGGGGGGCGGCGGCGATTCTGGGGGGAGGAGCATAAGTGACGATGATCCTGGGGGGGCGGCAGCCCTGCCCTGAGCCCGTCTCAGTCTCTTGTCGGCCCTGCCAATCTAATCCCCAAGTGATTAGATGGCAACACCAGTAATTGGGAAGCAAAGTCAGTGCTGGGCAGACTTCTACGGTCTGCGCCCTGATCGTGGCTGGACAGTTTGAGCTTCAGTAGCTGGAAAACAAGGTTAGTGCTGGGTAGACGTCTATGGTCTATGCTCTGAAAATAACAAGGACAAATCATGATCAAGTATACATATTTTATGCGATGAGTTATCTTGTTGGGCAGACTGGATGGACTGTACAGGTCTTTATCTGCCATCATCTACTATGTTACTATCGTTAACTGGTCCAGAAGATTATCTATGGCGATGCCCCGAGTTATATGGCTGATCTCGTAGACCTACCAACCAGAAACACAATTAGAACATCACGAACATACCTAAATCTTCACCACCCTAGCTGCAAGGGACTCAAGTACAAATCAATTTACGGATCCAGCTTCTCCTATATGAGCACGCAACTATGGAACGCATTACCGAAAAGCCATAAAGACAACGCAGGGTCACCTCAATTTCCGGAAATCACTAAAGACCGATCTGTTCGAAAAGGCTTACCCTACTGATCCAACTTAAGTAACTGACCTCAGCAACACAACGAAGCCATAACCTGCAATGAACAATATATCAATCTTGATTCTGTAATGTTCTGTAACAACATCACTCTGTATTTGTTTCATCACCGGAGGTGGCTAACACCTCACGGTACTACCCTGTTTCCCCGAAAGTAAGACATCCCCCGAAAATAAGACCTAGTAGAGGTTTTCCTGAATTGGTAGATATAAGGCCTCCCCCGAAAGTAAGACCTAACAAATTTTTGTTTGAAAGCAGGGCTGCCGAGAGCCGGACAAGGCCACCCCCGGGCCGCCCCCCGAGGTTGCCGGGCCCACCCTCCGTCGCTCCCGGAACTAACCTTAAACGCCTCCTTTCACCTTCGCAGCAAGCAGCAGCAGGGCACACCTCTCCTTCTTTCCATGCCACGCCCTCGCGGATGTTACGTCAGGCGAGGGCGGGACACGGAAGGAAGGAGTGGCCTGCCCTGCTGCTCCTTGCTGCGAAGGTGAAAGGAGGCGTTTAAGGTTACTTCCGGGAGCGACGGAGGGCGGGCCAACCCCGATCCAACCCTGATGTTTCCCCGAAAAATAAGACAGCCCCTGAAAATAAGACCTAGTGCATTTTTGGGGGCAAAAATTAATATGACAGTGTCTTATTTTCGGGGAAACACGGTATTGTAAGCCACATTGAGCCTGCAAAGAGGTGGGAAAATGTGGGCTACAAATGCAATCAATCAATCAATCAATCAATAAATAATGCTCCTACATTTATTGCACAATCACTTATACCAGCCCTATAGCTGGTCCCTATCCCCAGATGTTAGCCAGAACACAATTAATTGTAGAATCCTATAATTAATGCATGACTTTGATTGAACTCTCTGCCTATATGATGCCCGAACTCCGCCCATGCACATGCTTACTAATGAATCCGCACATTGCAGTGTTCAGGCTTAATGGGAAATGCATTTGAATGCCATTCAGTACAAAAGAAGGCAGTAAAAATCAGGCAGATGAAAGAAGTTTTAGCTACCCATCCAGAAAAAGGGCTTCTGGTCAATATTCAGCTGCTGGCAGTCAGCAAAGGAAGCCCCTTATATGGACAGCTGACCTCTAGTGGCAGTACTGCGAAATTACCACTTCAGTTTGTGGCAGCCATTGTTTACTGGGAGCTGTTAGGGACAGGAGCCAGTGGGGTTCACTCCTGCCCCAAGCAACACCACTGGACCATGAGGGAGCTAGAGGTAGAATCTTGTGGGATGGGGGTGGGGGACCTATTGGTGGGTAGGTGAGTGGGTGAAAGGGACTGGGAGGGTCTGCTATTGGGGAGGGGGTGTGCTGTTGTTGGAAGGTACCAGGAAGGGGGGTATAGCATTAATGGAGGGTGCCAGGACAGGGGTCTGGTATCGGTGGGGGGTGCACTATTAGGAGAAGGTGCTGGGACAGGGTAGGACTTTCCTGGGGGGGGGGGGGGGGGGAACAAGACATAGGGGAGCTAAACTGCACCTGCATGGCTAAGTGACCAAAGTTAGAATTGCTATTTATGGGATCCTATTTGGTTGCTTAGCTATGTCAGTGATGGCACTATTTTGCCGATACCCACATAGCTCCCAGCTTCTCCCTAACTCCGCCCTTCTCCTGCCCACTTTTTAAATGGCCAATCAGAACTGATATCCAGTGGCACTGTTCAGTTAAATGCCACGGAATATTGGTGGTCGGCCCACTGAGCGTGATTCAAGTGGGCAAAAAGCCTCCCCTTCCCACTTAAATCCTTTGACTATCGACCAGCTTAGTCCTTACTGAATTGAAGAAGTGGCTTAGTGGTTAGCACAATGGACTGAGAGCCAGGGAAGCCAGCGTTCAAAACGTGGCACATACTTTTCCCCTAGTCAGTTACACACATTCCTGCCACCTAAAGCTAGACGTACTCCCTTAATGCATGAAGTAATTAACACACTTTCAGAAAAGGCTCCTTAGCTGTTCAGAAAATGCATCAACAGCCAAAAATGATTATGACGACATTTTGTATTGGACCAGAAAGCTATCAAAAATGGTAAAGATTCTGGCCTTTTCCTGCATCAACCAGGCTACTAAAACTGTGTAACAGAGTCTATTGAACCTAATGGCATGCGGTCTTCTTCCTCCTTCTCCTCCCTGTTCAGGCTAATGACCAGTTCAGCAGCCCACAGAAAAGCCAAAGGACATTCAAGCAAGGTCAACACAACAGGAAATAAATCAAATTAAGTGACACAAGTCCTGGGAAGGAACAGTAGGAATGGACACATAAAATATCAAAGATGGCGGTGGGGGAATAACAGATCCAAGCCAGCTGCTGGGATATGGCAGAAAAAGACCTGCACGGTCCATCCAGTCTGCCCAACAAGATAAACTCATATGTGCTACTTTTTGAGTATACCTGATCTTGATTTGTATCTGCCCTTTTCAGGGCACAGACCGTAGAAGTCTGCCCAGCACTAGCCCCGCCTCCCACCCACCAGCCCCGCCTCCCACCACCGGCTCTGCCACCCAATCTCCGCTAAGCTTCGGAGGATCCATTCCTTCTGAACAGGATTCCTTTATGTTTATCCCACGCATGTTTGAATTCTGTTACCATTTTCATTTCCACCACCTCCCACGGGAGGGCATTCCAAGTATGAAGGGTTAATGTATCAGTGTCATGAAGTTTCCATTCTGAGGGGGGGGAGGGGGGAGGTCGACGAGGACAGAAAACCCAAAGTGCCTCTTTGGGTCCTTTTTACCCTCTGAAAGAGATCGCTTCTTCAGGCTCTAGATAGAAGCAAAGTCTTCTGAGCCTCCGAGAGGGAGAAACAGAGAAAAGTCCATCAAGACTTAGCAAAATTTCCCTGTATAACTGTGACCTGTGCTTCTTCCCCCCCCACCCCCCCAACTCTTTCATCTCCTGGCGTGGTGAGAGATGCTGCTGCAACAGGAAGAGACACAGACACACACAAAACTGTGATCCTCTGGGGTGATGATGCAAGGTTACAGGGTGTGTGTGTGTCGTCTCTGATCTAGCCTCAGCCTTGCTCTGGGGTATTGATGTAAATTAGAGAATTTTTCTGTGTGTTTCTTTCTGACACAGGCATGGGTGACTGGGGTCATGGCTCTCTACCAATATTTTGCCTAACACAGCATCAGAATTTACAGAGCTTGGGAGCGGGGCTGGCGATTGCTTTGTTTGGTTCTTCCAACCAAGAAGGTGTTCCACTGCCCTATGATCCAGCCAGTCCTACTTTGGGGTGATGATCAGGGCCAGTCAGGCAGGGGCGATAGGGGCAGTCACACAGGACCCTGTTCTCCTAGGGGCCCCACATCTCTGGCACATCTGTCCTCCTATCTCGGAACACCTCCCTGCTCCGTACCTTAATGTGCATCCACATTTCAGTAGAGAGCATCAGGCAGCAATTTTCATTGCTGCTGCGTCCTGCCTCCTTTTGATGTCACTTCCTGCTTCTGCAAGGGCAGGATACAGCAACGAGGAGGCTCTGGGCTTGGCAACCGACGGGATATGAAAATCGCTGCCGCTGTCTGCCGCTCTCTACTAAACCGTGGTGGCAGCACATTAAGGTACGGAGCAGGGAGATGTTCTGAGACAGGAGGACAGACGTACCAGAGATGCGGGGTGAGGTGGGGTTCCGAGAGCTCTAAACCTCCTTTTAAACTGTTGATAAATTATGGCTTGTGCGGGGGGGGGGGGGGGGGGGGGGGGGGGGGGGGGGGTGCGGGTGCAGGCGGGGGACCCGCAATTGCTAAGCCAGGGACAGAGAACCCTTGGCTGTTCTTCTAACACCTCTCCCCCTCCCCACCTCAATCCCGTCATAGTCCTACTCCAGGGAGATGATGCAAGGCTAGCGAACTGATGGGCTGATGCTCAGAACTCTGGCACTGTAGGGAACAGAGCAGAAAACCGAAAAACTTCCCAATCCTCAGCACTAATAGCATGCAGATTACACGTGCACTGTTAGCATTGAGCATTGGGAAGTTAAGTGGGAGGAACGTACCTGGTGAAGGGATATTAAATATTTAAAAAGATGGGAGTTTTGGGGGCTTACTTCAGGACCAATATACAGAGGTGCAAAAAATCATGGAATGACAACAATAAAAATTCTATCTACTGTCACTTCCCACTTGCCCTGTACTATACCATCTTATTTTTAAACTTCAGCATCACTGTTACCCTTCCCCCGCTCACCATGAAGTGTGTACAGGATCGTGCACAAGAAATCTCTCTTCAGACACCCTAACGCCAGCTCGCTGTTTTTGAGCATTGGGAGAGAATAGCTAAGGACCTCATTTGCATAGCATTGGCTACATTTTAATGCTATCTGCCGCCATCTTTTGCACGCATGTTGTCCTCTGAACATTCTACGCACCCTAAGATATAGTAGATGACGGCAGAGAAAGACCTGTACGGTCCGTCCGTCCAGTCTGCCCAACAAGATAAACTCATATGTGCTGCTTTATGTGTATACCTGACTTTGATTTGTATCTGCCATTATCTACCATTTTCAGGGCACAGACCGTAGAAGTCTGCCCAGCACTAGCCCCGCCTCCCACCACCGGCTCTGCCGCTGGTGCTATTCTGGCGCCAATCGCCTCTAGCGCCGGTGTTAGGTTCGAGCATCATGTGTGGTCTCTCACCTCCCTTTGAGATCGTACTCTGCAGTGATAATGCAAGGTTAGAGAATCCTGGCTGCCTCTCCCCTGTTACAATCGATGACGCAAGGTTGGAAAATCCTTGTGTGTCTCTCTCTGTCTCCCTCCCCCCCCACCCCCACCCCTGTGATCCAGCCACAGCCCTGCTCTGGGGTGATGATGTAAGGTTGGAGAATCTCCTTGGCTGCCTCTTTCTCTCTCATACACAGACACCCCCCCCCCCCCCACCACCAAGTAGCTCCCTGCCCCCTCTCCCTTTAGCTTTGCTCAGTCTGTCAGCATCACTCAGTGCTAATTACCAGCTCTGTAATTCTTCAGCCCCAGTCTCTCAAGTACCAGCAGAAAAGGATCAACAAGCTGCTGAGGTGCGGGGGGGGGGGGGGGGGGGGGGGGGGGAGTACCACCCCACTACCCTGACCTAATGTCACCAGGTTGCTGGACAGGGCACTGAAGCTGTAGAGGCGGAGAGCAAAGACAAGAGAAATCTGAACAGATTAATATTCACATCCCTCCCCCCCCCCCATTTCATATCACAGTCATGCACCGTCTGGCTAGAAATATTTCTCACTAATGAATCCGCGCATGATTGCAGCATTCAGGCTTAATGGGAAATGCATTCAAATGCCATTCAGTGCAAAACAAGGCAGTAAAAACCCAGGCAGATGAAAGAAGTTTTGGGCGCTCTTCAACTCTGCTCTTACGGAAAATGACCTTCTCTTTGCTGAATTGGAGAAGCAGCTTAGCGGTTAGGGACGGGCTGTCGTTAACCTCAGCGAAATAGCCCACGTCACTGCATGCGGCTAAAACCAGAATATAAGCGGGAAAAGTCATGAAAATGTACGGGTTTTCTTTCACGATAATAGTATGCGGTCTTTTGAAAGAAGGCGCAGTGTTTGGAAAAAGGACGCACTCTCTGAAACTGTGCCTGCGCCATTGTGCCCATGCCCATGCTATCAGGGAAAGGGGACTTGATATACCGCCTTTCTGAGGTTTTGGCAACTACATTCAAAGCGGTTTACATATATTCAGGTACTTATTTTGTACCGGGGGCAATGGAGGGTTAAGTGACTTGCCCAGAGTCACAAGGAGCTGCAGTGGGAATCAAACCCAGTTCCCCAGGATCAAAGTCCACTGCACTAACCACTAGGCTACGCCTCCACTCATTCCACCAATAAGAGCCAACCTCATCAGTGATGTCACAATGGCAATACTTGGCTCACTTCTGATATTGTGATGTCATAAGGGAAAGGGAAATGGGACTTGATATACTGCCGTTCTGAGGTTTTTGCAACTACATTCAAAGCGGTTTACATATATTCAGGTACTTATTTTGTACCAGGGGCAATGGAGGATTAAGTGACTTGCCCAGAGTCACAAGGAGCTGCAGTGGGAATCGAACTCAGTTCCCCAGGATCAAAGTCCACTGCACTAATCACTAGGCTACTCCTCCAAACGATCAAAATGAACATTTCTGGAAACAACAGGAGAAACGACACGAAATTAAAATGTTCTGCTTACCAATACCTATTAGTGGTTAACACAATGAGCTGAGGACCAGGGAAGCCCGGGGTCAGCTCCCGCTTCTGTCACTAAATGTCCTCGAGGCCTTGGGGAAGGTACTCTGGGGGTCTTTTACTCAAGCTTACTCGGGTTATCTACAGCAGGGCCCATTTTATTCCTATGGGCCCTGCTGCAGATAACTCGAGCTAAGCTTTAGTGAAAGACCCCCCTCTATTTCCTATTGTCTCAGGCATCCATTGGGGGCGGAGAGATTTTATACACAGTGCCGGGTATATCTGGTAGCACTTTAAGAACGGTATCATCATTTCAATAGGGAAGGTGCTGGGTCCATGCTCGACCCCTCTCCCCCCTCCCCACAAGGTCTGAAACTCATTGATGAATTTGAACTCAAATGATTAAGTCTCTGGAGGGATGACAGATTGAACCAGCTCCGAATGGATAGAAAACTGGTCCTACTTTGCCTTTCCTCCCCCAAAACAAACATAAGGAAATATTTCTAACAACCATCGGCATAACCTGGTTCACGACATTTGTCTACATTTGTGCTTGACTTTGAGAACGTTATCCATCCATACTATCATTATCGACACCATGAGACTCCTGAGGCAGGCGCTTTGGCGCCAAAACACGGCAGCTGTGTCAAATTGTTTGGTGATTTTTTTAAATAAAGACATATATTATAAGCACGTCTCCCTTGCTGTTTTTTTGGAAGAGCCAGCCTAATTGGACTTTTTTTTTTTTTACAAAGTTGTTTAGAACGCTGGGCTTGACAATCCAAGGGTGCCTGGTTCAAATCCCACTTCTGCCCCTTGTGGTCTTGGGTAGGTCACAACCCTCCATTGCCTCAGGTACAAAATTTTAAGCCCTCCAAAGACAGGGAAATACCTAGTGCACCTGAATATAACTCACCTTGGGTTACTACTGAAAAAGGTGTGAGCAAAATCCAAATAAATAAATCTGAAAATTCAGGGTGATGGATGCCCCAGAAACCATGATCATCATATTTTTTTTTTGTTTTGTTACATTTGTACCCCGCGCTTTCCCACTCATGGCAGGCTCAATGCGGTTTACATGGGGCAATGGAGGGTTAAGTGACTTGCCCAGAGTCACAAGGAGCTGCCTGTGCCTGAAGTGGGAATCGAACTCAGTTCCTCAGTTCCCCAGGACCAAAGTCCACCATCCTAACCACTAGGCCACTCCTCCACAAGTGACGTTCTCTATCATCAACCCAGGACTGTGTGTGACACAGATTCAGATGAGCCCACAATGCATCAGTACAAGGTATGTTCATCTAGTAACCTGGCCTTATCTGTTCTCAAAAGGAAGTCCTTTCTCTTCTTAAGATCAGTTTGATGTAATGCACAAGCATCCAGCCTCTTCCATATACTCAGGGCCAGGGCAGCAGTTGTAATCATCTGTATTTCTGGAATAAGGTGTGATACGATGGCAGAGGAGGAAAGACTGTCTGGCTGCTGGTCCTGAGCTATGGATTCAGAGAGAGCATAAGATGGGCTATATGTGGTCAGACTAAAGGTCCATCAAAGCCCAGTATGCTCTCTGTGATGGTGGCCAATATACAGCAAAGACCAGTAACCTGTCCTCTAATGGTGGCCAATCCAGGTCACAAGTACTTAGCAGGATCTCAAAGAACGGATCTGTTCTTTAGTTAAGAGTAGAGAATCCCCATCCCATTCCCACCCCCTCACCGCCACAGTACAAAATCTCATTCATACAAAAAGCGAGCGATTGTCTTTTATCGAAAACGATGGAACTAGTGTGGTGGAGTTTGAGTTTGAAGAGACGGGGTGGGGATGGGGACAAATTTTATCCCAATGTCATTCTTTAACCACGAGAAACGCAATGAACTACTTCGCTAATAAGGGTTTATGGACTTTTTCTCCAGAAACTTATCTAGGTTTTTTTGAACCCAGCTATGTTAGCGTCCTTGATCACAATCTTCCGGCAACAAATTCTGCAGCTTAATCATACAAAGAATGAAAACAAAAATGCTTTCTCTGGTTTATTTAAATGGGCTACCTATTGGTCTCATGAAGCGTCCTCTGATCTTAGGACTATCTGAAAGGGTAAGCAGCCCCTGTTCCATCCCTCTCATGATTTCACTCTGCAGCTCCTCAGTACCTCTCCACTCTCATCTCGCCCTACATTTCTCCCTGGGAACTCCGTTCACTGGGTAAATCTCTCTTATCTGCACCCTTCTCCTCCACCGCTAACTCCAGACTCCGTTCCTTTTATCTTCCTGAGCCGGTACGTCAAGCTCCATCTCTGGCCGTCTTCAAATCTAAGCTAAAAGCCCACCTTTCTGATGCTGCTTTTAACTCCTAACCCTTATTTTATCATCCTCACTTTAATATTCCCTTATCTCTTGTTTGTCCTGTTTGTCTGTCCTAATTAGATTGTAAGCTCTGTTGAGCAGGGACTGTCTCTTCATGTTCAAGTGTACAGCGCTGCGTACATCTAGTAGCGCTTTAGAAATGATAAGTAGTAGTAGTAGTCTTTGGGATTCTGGAATCTTTGCTAGTGTTTGAGATTCTGTACGGAATCTTGCTATTCTTTGGGATTCTAGAATCTTGCAACTCTTTGGGATTCTGCACAGAACCTTGCTGTTCTTTGGGATTCTAGAATCTTGTTACTCTTTGTCCTTATCCCTTATTTATCCTGTTTGTCCTAATTAGATTGTACACTCTGTCGAGCAGGGACTGTCTCTTCATGTTCAAGTGTATAGCGCTGTGTACGTCTAGTAGCGCTTTAGAAATGATAAGTAGTAGTAGTCTGTAGGATTCCATAATCTTTGCTAGTGTTTGAGATTCTGTACGGAATCTTGCTATTCTTTGGGATTCTAGAATCTTGCAACTCTTTGGGATTCTGCACAGAATCTTGCTGTTCTTTGGGATTCTAGAATCTTGTTACTCTTTGCCCTTATCCCTTATTTATCCTGTTTGTCCTAATTAGATTGTAAGCTCTGTCGAGCAGGGACTGTCTCTTCATGTTCAAGTGTACAGCGCTGCGTACTTCTAGTAGTGCCATTGAAATGATAAGCAGTAATAGGAGTCTTTGGGATTCCGGAATGATGCTACTCTCTGGGATTCAGCACAGAATGTTGCTACTCTTTGGGATTCCGGAATCTTGCTACTCTTTGGGATTCCAGAATCTTGCTACTCTTTGTCCTTATCCCTTATTTGTCCTGTTTGTCTGTCCTAATTAGATTATAAGCTCTGTCGAGCAGGGACTGTCTCTTCATGCTCAAGTGTACAGCACTGCGTACGTCTAGTAGCGATTTAGAAATGATAAGTAGTAGTAGTAGTATCTCTATCATATCCCCTCCAGGATGAAGAGGGTCTATGACTGTGAATTTACTGACTTCAGCAAGCTGTAGTATATCCACTGTATTCCTTTAAAGAAGGTTCTTTATAATTGCAACTACATTTAGTTCTGATCCGTTTCCGTACCAGTTTCTACAATGATACTCTACTACCACTGCTGCAGTTTTTAGATATTGCCTTCTGTGGATAACGGGTTGCACTCAGGGTCGGAACTGGGGGTGGTCGACCATAAAGTGCGCTTCTGATGTTGGTATACAGAGCAGGAGGTACGCGAGGGTAGCGGTGGGCGTCCAGATAATTTGAGTTGTAGCTGGAAAGCATCTTTCTTGCTGTGTGTTCTGGGGTACCCTGCTTTGAACATCAGCCCTAACAATTAGCTATAAACCATCGGTATGAATCGTAGCTGCCCCACTGTTCACAGAAGACCTGGCTATTAAAATCCTACATGCCTAGACCAGAGCAGTAAAGGCCAGCCTGGATCCCGGCTGCTGATATCGGTGCTGGTACCGTGGGCAGTAAAGGAGGACTGACTGTGTTCATACTATCTCTGGGAACACTCTCTGTACCAGTTTCTACATCCATGGTGATAGCGTGTTGAAACGTGCAGACCAGCTGGTCTCCATGGCGACACTGTGCCAGAAGAGATTTCCTTTATACTTCGCAAACAAAGCTTTCAAATCTAAATTTCACAAAGCTGGCCCAGTTGAATGCAACCAAAAAGGTGCTCCCTTTAGGGTAAGCTAGGAGATTTTGTGAGCTGTGTGGATGGCCCAAGCTCCAAAATTCCTGCAACCTTTTTCCATGCGACTGCATGGTTTGCAGCCTTTCTGTCCTGTTGCATCTGGAAAGCTGACCCAATGATAAGAGCTGAAACCGAGAGAGCGGCAGCTGCGTCCAGTCAGTTCCGCCATTTTCCAGGCTGGCGGGGCTGAGGGCACTGCAGGACAGAGAGAGTCAAAGTCATGACGACGACGTCTACAAACAGTTCCAAATACTGCCATTCAACTAATTACAGGAGCAAAGAAATTTGACCATGTAACTCCCATTCTGAAAGCAGCTCCACTGGTTACCATTGTCCCGGCCTATCGTCTGCAAGATCTCGCTACTGGTCTATAAAAGTCACCTTTCTGACGCGCCCCTGTATCTCCCCTGCTTCTCCACCCGAAGAACATTAAGATCGTCATTCCAAAATCGACCAGCAGTACCTTAATTTTGAGAAATCTTTCATGAGCACACTAGGAAAGCAATCTTCTCAGTTCAAGGCCTGAAACACTGCAATAAACTACCTCGGTCCCTCCAGTCATCAGACATTCTCCAGAATTTTAAATCGGAACTTAAAACCTTCCTCTTTCTAGATGCTTATACTTAACCCCTTCAGTTACCTTTCCCCTCCCCCCCTAGTTATGGGAACGGAATGATGAGACCAGCATTCCCTTCCTTCTCCCCCTACATTTTAGATCATAAGCGACCTAGACACACCTAACTAGCCTGTCAGGCAGGAACCTTATTATTCCACAATATCACCTTGTATTTGTTCATACCGGTACTGGCGAACGCCGATACGGTACTACGTAAGCCACATTGAGCCTGCAAATAGGCGGGGATACAAGTGTAACAAATAAATAAATAAAATAAATAAATTTCATACGATGGGTGGGATAGTAAATCCCAAATAAACTTGAAAACTGATTACACAATGGGGACCCCCTGGGGGTAAATTCTCAAAAAGTCACTGAAATGTAGGTGCTGGGACGATGCGTGCTAAACGCGAATTATGCAAGAACCATTATACAATACTAGAATAAATCTGCACTTACGCACCTAAATTTAGGCGTGATCACTTACACCAGCTCAATGACTGCTGTAAATCTTCTGTCTAAACGTAAGTACATAAGTATTGCCATACTGGGACAGACCAAAGGTCCATCAAGCCCGGTATCCTCTTTCCAACAGTGGCCAATCCAGGTCACAAGTACCTGACAGAAACCCAAAGAGTAGCAACATTCCATGTAGAACCCCAAAGAGTAGCAAGATTCTAGAATTCTAAAGAATAACAAGATTCCATGCAGAATTTCAAAGTGTAGCAACATTCCATTCAGAATCCCAAGTACATAAGTGTTGCCATACTGGAACAGACCAAAGGTCCATCAAGCCCAGCATCCTGTTTCCAACAGTGGCCAATCCAGGTCACAAGTACCTGACAGAAACCCAAAGAGTAGCAACATTCCATGTAGAACCCCAAAGAGTAGCAAGATTCCATCCAGAATCCGAAGTACATAAGTGTTGCCATACTGGGACAGACCAAAGGTCCATCAAGCCCGGTATCCTCTTTCCAACAGTGGCCAATCCAGGTCACAAGTACCTGACAGAAACCCAAAGAGTAGCAACATTCCATGTAGAACCCCAAAGAGTAGCAAGATTCCATCCAGAATCCCAAGTACATAAGTGTTGCCATACTGGGACAGACCAAAGGTCCATCAAGCCCGGTATCCTCTTTCCAACAGTGGCCAATCCAGGTCACAAGAACCTGGCAAGATCCCAAAAAAGTACAATACGTTTTATGCTGCTTATAAGCAGTGGATTTTCCCCAAGTCCATTTTAATAATGGTCTATGGACTTTTCCTTTAGGAAGCCTGCTAAGCTAACTGAATTCCAGAGTTTAATTACACGTTGAGTGAAGAAACATTTTCTCTGATTCGTTTTAAATTTACTACTTTGTAGCTTCATTGCAGTTAGGAGCACAAATGCTGGTGTTTCTATAACCCGCGCAACTGCTTGACATACCCATGGTTCATCCATGCCCCTTCCAGCTCTACCCCCCCCCCCCCCAAGGTTCCGTGTTCTGGAATTTGAGCGTGCAACTTGAATAGTGACTACTGGCCATTATGTGGCCCCAAACAAGCCCATCTAGAATCAACTAGGCAGTGTGCTTTTGATGACCCTTTTTGTGGAATTCTTGGCCTTTATTTATCCAAGCACAACTCTCTTTGAAAAAACGTAAATCTGCTTTAAAAGCTTGGCTTTTTTATGCTGCTTTTGACTCAATTTAGTTTAATTGTCTCCAAGCTCAGGGGTGAGCTGTGAGCTTGAGGTATTCAGCCACGGGTAATGGTAGAGCTTGCAGGGCTCTCTGAGACTCAGCAGCTACACTAAAGAAATGCTTTTTCACGGAAAGGGTGGTGGACGCGTGGAACCACCTCCCAGTGGCAACGAGGACTGTGTCTGAATTTAAGAAAGCGTGGGACAGGCATGTGGGATCTCTTAGGGAAAGGAGGAGATAGTGGCTGCTGTGGATAGGCAGACTGGACGGGCCATTTGGATCTTATCTACTGTCAGAGACAGACATGGGAAGCAACTGCTTGCCCTGGGATTTGTACTATGGAATGTTGCAACTCTGAGATTCTTTATGGAATCTTGTCACTCTTTAGGGTTCCAGAATTTTGCTATTCTTTGGGGTTCTATATGGAATGTTGCTGCTCTTTGAGATTCTGCATGGAATCTTATCACTCTTTAGGATTCCAGAATCTTACCGCTCTTTGGGGTTCTACATGGAATGTTGCTACTCTTTGAGATTCTGCATAGAATCTTGTCACTCTTTAGGATTCAAGAAATTTTGCTATTCTTTGGGGTTCTATATGGAATGTCGCTGCTCTTTGAGATTCTGCATGGAATCTTATCACTCTTTAGGATTCCAGAATCTTACCACTCTTTGGGGTTCTACATGGAACGTTGCTACTCTTTGAGATTCTGCATAGAATCTTGTCACTCTTTAGGATTCCAGAATTTTGCTATTCTTTGGGGTTCTACATGGAATGTTGCTAATCTTTGGGATTTTGCATGGAATCTTGTCACTCTTTAGGATTCCAGAATCTTGGTTCTACATGGCATGTTGCTACTATTTGAGTTTCTGCATGGAATCTTGCCACTCTTTAGGATTCCAGAATTTTGCTATTCTTTGGGGTTCTACATGGAATGTTGCTAATCTTTGGGATTCTGCATGGAATCTTGTCACTCTTTAGGATTCCAGAATCTTGGTTCTACATGGCATGTTGCTACTATTTGAGTTTCTGCATGGAATCTTGTCACTCTTTAGGATTCCAGAATCTTACTGCTCTTTAGGGTTCTACATGGAATGTTGCCACGATTTGGTTTTCTGCCAGGTACTTGTGACCTGGCTTGGCCACTGTATGGAAGAGAGGATACTGGGCCAGATGGAACATTGGTCTGACCCAGTATGGCTACTCTTATGTTCTAATGTCATGTTTCTATGTCTACGATTTCGGTGAGTGGCAGTCAAATAGTCGCTGGATTTGTTCTTCCTTTTCCCCCTTCTCCTTTTTCCCCTACCTTTTCTTACTGGTTAGTCTATTTTTGGTTATGTTTGTATAGTTCTGGGCGTATGACTGTTCTTTCCTGTCCATATTTGTAGTTCCTTTTCTTTACTTCTAATTTTATGTTATTTTTTTTTATTGTAAACTGCTTTGATCTGCGAGTTAGCAAAGACGATCTAGCAAATGTTAATAATTAATGGAATTAAGTTACACGTGCAACTGACCTAATTACATAATGTGCATGCGTAAATTTGCACACGAGTCGTAAATTTTGAGTGCACACGTTTGTCGAAGCCTGGGGCTAGTACAGAATTCCAGAAGAAGCCAGGGTGCGTGACCCTTGGCTGAGAAGTGTTGCAGCCACGACTGGGCAACCTGGATGGACGGGTGTCTTTTTGTACTTTCAACGAATAGATATTTATGATTAGAATAAGTTGACGGGGCACATAGGATAGCAGAACCGTTCCCTGGGTACTTGGGAATGAAGACTTCAGGTGCTATATTCCTCAGTCTCGAGGAAGCTGGATGCCCAAAGGAGGAGGAACTTGGTAAAAAAAAAAAAAAAGTTAAAAGACACACACACAAAAAAAACATGGGAGTCAAATTCCAGGAATTACTGGCTCACCTGAATGAACCTACGACCCAGGGCAGACAGGGTCCTGTTTAAGAAGCCACGCTAGAGGCGAGATACTGTAGACGCCCATAATATTCTTACAGGCATCTACACGGTTAGCGTGCTCTAATTTTTAGCATGCGCTAAAACTGATAGCGCACCTTAGTAAACTGGGACCTTAGACAGAAAGGCACGAAGATGGAAAAAATGAACACATTCTTGCACCAAAATGATTTGGAAGACAGGATAGAAGAAGGAGATCCCCCTCCATCAGAGACTGCAGGCAGGAAGAGCTGGGGAGCTGAGGGGAGGGGGAGAGGGCTGCGTGAGTCTGATACCTACTCATCACTCATCTTTTCAGCTCACAAGACACTGCGCTCATCTGAAATCAGCGGAGTGCAGCCGGCGGTTCTTGCACACTTCACTTAACCACAGATGAAGATAGATGAAGATGGGGCTATTCAGAAGGAGGGGGGCAGGCTCATCTCCGATTACCCCCCACCAAGGAATCAGTCAGACTGGGACCTTCTCTCTCTTTCTCCCACAGCGTTTGAGCTCCTTTGTCATGTTTAGATATCTTGGGGGGGGGGGGGTTATTTTCTCTCCTTTTTCTTGGAGGGGTGGGGGAGAATGGGAGCTCAGTTATTGCAGCGGACTGGTCATTGACCTCCACAGCTGGCTTTCCCACTCTTGGATCCCTGATAGAGGTGGATTGCCAATATGTTCTGTATTTCTGCAGCCCAAGAGGCCTGGTGCTGCATCTCCGAGCCCAGAGGCCTTAAGGCATTGATCCACACTGAACAGAGTCAAATGCCCCCCCCCCCCTTCCTGGTTCCCTGCTGTGTCTGCCCATTAACCATGGTTAATAATGGATAGCTTTCCTGTCCATTTCATCCCTGGAAGCCCTGAGTGACTTCATAAGCAGGGTTGCTATCCTCATACTAAGAGAGTTTTGAGTGTGTGCAGGTTTTGTCTGGTGGAGTGGACGCTCGGCCCTTGGTTTAAGATCCTTTAATATTTAACAGTGAGGGGACTAGGGTCCTTGAAATGAGACTTCTCCAGAGTTAAAGAACATGCAACATCTGCATTGCACAGATTCAAAAGATTTGCCTTGTAATAAAGATTTCCCTAGGCTACAGCACAAGGCACCGCTGCTGAATTCAAAATCCATCCTGCTCAGATTTTCAGCAGCAAAAGTTTGTCTCTACATATCAAGCAAACAGCAGAGCAGGGAAGCCAGGTGGGCTCTGGATAAACCAGGGTTCCGAAGCTGCAATCTGTGGCCCGTCTGCGCATGAGGGGTGGTGGGGGGATATGGGGGGAAAACAAGCTGTATCAAACATCCTCAGAAATCTACCAGGTCTGCTTCATAGCTTTGTCATTGCTATTCCTGTCTAGAGCTGGAGTACATTTTTCTGTGAAGGGCATGGGAGGTGAGCGGGGGGAGGGGGGCACATGGAATAACAAACCCTAGGCTGCAGGTTCAAATCCAGCTTCCTCTGCAAAGGCCATTTCCATCCAAATGAATGCTGTTTCAGGAGTCCTAAGTGAAATGAGTTGACATGTGTCAGACTGGTTTCCTGTGAACCAGGAGCCACATTATTAGAAAAAAAATATACAAAAGAATTCCCCCCTCCCAGTTGCCACCTTCCTCTCACCTTCACTTCTTATCTCCTCACTTCAGGCCAGACAGCTGTACTAATGGGATTCTCCACATTGTCCCCCAGATTCTATAAATGGCGATTAAAGTTGCGTGCGCAAATCAGCAAGCGTAGCTGATTTGTGCGTACAGCTTAATTGTTTAACAAGCTCATCAGTGCCGATAATTGGCTACTAACAAGTAATTATTGGCACTAATTAGAATTTACGCGCGCAACTTTCTAAGTGTATTCTGTAAAGTGGAGTGCGTAAATTCTAACGGGTACATCACAAAAGGGGGTGTGGCCATGGGAAGGGCACGGCATGGGCATTCCTGAAAATTCCACGCACTGTTACAGAATGTTCCAGATCTGTGCCTAAAGAAGCCGTGGACATTTACGCCTAAATTTTAGTCGTGGGATGGCCACTTTGCGTATTCTATAAAACCATGCCTAGCTTTAGGCGAGGGTTTTAGAATAGCGCTAAGTGCGGGGTTTTTTGGCACCATATAGAGAACCTGGCCCTGTATGGGAAAGATGTTGGGACTGTGGCCCTTGGTGCAAAAGACAAACGGGACCCTGCATGTCCGAAACTAGGGTTACCATATGTCCAGATTTACCTGGACATGTCCTCTTTTTGAGGACATGTCCGGGCAACCGGGCGGGTTTGGCCAATCTGCCCGTTTGTCCGGATTTCTGGACAAATGGGCAGGCTGGTGGGCGGGCCGTCCTACAGCCCGCCTGCCAGCCCGTTTGTCCAGAAATCCGGACAAACGGGCAGATTACTAGCCTCCCCTCCCCTTACTTACTACTGCCCTGGTGGTCTAGTGACCTCTTCCGCCTTCAGGGCAGGAAAGAGCCCCCTCTTTCCTGACCGGAGCGCTGCCCTGCATGCATCCTTCCATTCTGTTGGTGATCTCGGCGCCGATTCAAAATGGCCGCCGAGAGTTGAAGTGACCTCGCGAGACTTCAACTCTCGGCGGCTATTTTGAATCGGCACGAAGATCACCAACAGGATGGAAGGATGCATGCAGGGCAGTGCTCCGGGAAGGAAAGAGGGGGCTCTTTCCTGCCCCGAAGAGGTCACTAGACCACCAGGACAGTAGTAAGGTAAGGGGAGGGGGGTGACGGGGAGGGGGGATGATGGGGTGTGTGACAGAGGGGAGGGGAAAATGTGACAAGGGGCGGAGCGAGGGTGTGAAAGGGGGCGGGGCAGGTGTGTGGTGGGGGTGGGGCATGTGTCCTTCTTTTGGGGGGGACAAAATATGGTAACCCTATCCGAAACTCACAATCATTACATAAGCATAAGCATCGCCATGCTGGGACAGACCAAGGGTCCATCGAGCCCAGCACCCTGTCACCGACAGCGGCCAAAAGAACAAGCAATTTGTCCTGCCCATCCTAGAAATACTGTATTCCCTCGTCCATTCAATAACATTCTATGGCTTTTTCCTCCAGGAAGCCGTCCAACCCTTTTTTGAAGTCCGCTAAGTTGACCGCCTTAAACACCTTTTCCGGCAGCGAATTCCAGAGTTTAACTACGTGTTGAGTGGCTCGCTCCAAATACAAGCCTTTTTGCAGCATGCATCATGGATCAATCCTTCACCCTCATTCACCCCTCCCACACACACACAGCTTCTATAATCAAAAGTTAAGAAAGATTCACAATTCCAGGCAGGTGAATCAAGTCTTATTTCACAAAACTTAGCAGCTCTCCTCATGGGTTAATTTGAGCCTCCTTCCAGACAGACTAATCATTAAGGCTCTGACAGCCGGTCCATCTCATTTCTGCTCAGACAGGAGATTAGACACCATTTCTCTCTAACCTTTTCCGAGCATCACTTATTAAATGTTTGCCCTAAGTGTTTCACGGGTCAGAGGGACAAAGATCACCATCTCCTGATCTGCCAAGTCAGGCCAGAAATTAAGTTTTGGGGGTGGATTTATTGATGCGGAGAGATGAGAAGGGCAGCATCCCGGCAGGAGATGGGGAAGGAGCCAGTCCAGGACAGCTGGGGTCACCGAGACCTACCTCAGCAAAGAATCCAACGCTGCAACCATTTCCCAGTGAGAACTACTTTGACATTCAGAGCACTAGGCAGAAATCACATCGCGTCAACACCCTCCGCGGGCCTTCGCGATGCCTTGTTTTAATTAAACAGTCGGATTCCCCCCCCGGTCCGCACCAGTTCTAAGTCAGCTGCTAGGCACCGGCCGAGGCAGGACGTCGGCCGGCCCGCCACCCTTCCCCCCCCCCGGGAGGGAGGAGGCGAGGGTGAGAAGCGCCCGCCGCAGCTGGGGCGATCCACGGGAAGGGCCCGGCTCGCGTCCAGAGTTGCTGCCGCCCTGCGGGGTACGCAGGGCAGCGCCTCATCCAGCCGCGGCACGCGCCCAGCCCTGCTTCGCGCCCCAGCCCGATCGACCCAGCCCTTAGAGCCAATCCTTACCCCGAAGTTACGGATCTGACTTGCCGACTTCCCTTACCTACATTGTTCTAACATAAAAAATGATTGAGAAACCAGCCCTTCCTTATCTGAGAGAGAGTTAATGTGGTGCTGCAGGAGGGTGAACTTGACTTTCAGTGTTACTTCGGTGACACCGCAACAGCTCCCCATAGGCAGCTGCCTTCCTGCAGACATCAAAGCCCTTTCTACACGCGGAGCTGTGTTCCTGCAGAGACAGTTCTGCTCTTTCTACGCATAGGGCTGCGTTCCCGCAGAGACATTCTTGTCTTTTCTACACAGGAGCTGCTTTCCTGCTGGCATCCAGGGCCTTTCCACATGCAGGCCTGCATTCTTGCACAGACATCCCTCCTCTTTCCTCACACACAGAGCTGCATTCCTGCAGAAACATCCATACCCTATCCTAAGGCAGAACTGCGTTCCTGCAGAGACTTCCCTGCCTTTTCCGGAAGGCAGAGCTGCATTCCTGCAGAGACATTAATGCCCTCTCCACATGCAAAGCTGTGTTCCTGCAGAGACATCCCTGCCCTTTCTACACAGCAGAGAGTTGTGTTCCTGTAGAGACAGCTGTCTTTTCTATGCATACAGCTGTGTTCCCGCAGAGACATCCCTGCCTTTTCTGCGCGCAGAGTTGGGTTCCTGCAGAGACATAAGTACATAAGTACATAAGTAGTGCCATACTGGGAAAGACCAAAGGTCCATCTAGCCCAGCATCCTGTCACCGACAGTGGCCAATCCAGGTCAAGGGCACCTGGCACGCTCCCCAAACGTAAAAACATTCCAGACAAGTTATACCTAAAAATGCGGAATTTTTCCAAGTCCATTTAATAGCGGTCTATGGACTTGTCCTTTAGGAATCTATCTAACCCCTTTTTAAACTCCGTCAAGCTAACCGCCCGTACCACGTTCTCCGGCAACGAATTCCAGAGTCTAATTACACGTTGGGTGAAGAAAAATTTTCTCCGATTCGTTTTAAATTTACCACACTGTAGCTTCAACTCATGCCCTCTAGTCCTAGTATTTTTGGATAGCGTGAACAGTCGCTTCACATCCACCCGATCCATTCCACTCATTATTTTATACACTTCTATCATATCTCCCCTCCACACGCAGAACCTACAGAGACCTCCCTGCAGTCCTGAAGAGACAAACCTTCCCCATCACACTTAAGCTGTGTTCCTGCAGAGACATCCCTGCCCTTTCTACACAGCAGAGAGTTGTGTTCCTGTAGAGACAGCTGTCTTTTCTATGCATACAGCTGTGTTCCCGCAGAGACATCCCTGCCTTTTCTGCGCGCAGAGTTGGGTTCCTGCAGAGACATCCCTGTCCTTTCCGCACGCAGAACCTACAGAGACCTCCCTGCAGTCCTGAAGAGACAAACCTTCCCCATCACACTTAAACTGTGTTCCTGCAGAGACACCTAACCCTTCCATATAGGGAGCAGTGTTCTTGGACATCCCAGCTCTTTCCACGTGCAGATCTGCGTCTCTGCAGAGACACCCCTGCTTTCTTCACCTGCAGAGCAGTCATTTCTGCAGAGACATCACAAGCCCCTCTATACAGGGGGCTGTGTTCCTGCGAAGACATCCCCTGCCCAATTTAAATGAAGAAATGCGTTTCTGCAGAGAGATCCATCCCTGCACTTTCAATACGTGCTGAGTTCCAAGAGACATCCTTCCCCCTTCACACGTGAAGCCGCGTTCTCGCAGAGACCCCCTAACCCTTCTATACAGCTGCGTTCCTGCAGAGACATTCCGGCTCTTTCCACACGCAGAGCTGAGTTCTTGCAGAGACATCCCAAGCCCGGCTTCTGTGTGTGATCTCTGCTGCAAGCCCAATGTTAAAAACAAAAAATACAAAACAAGGTGAAGTTATCTGGAAAGCAGACACAATTTCCTAAATCCCATGCTAGACTCTTGCAGGGATCACTTCACTATAAGTAAGTAACCAGAACAGGGCAGGCTGCCCCTCGCAAGCACCCCCCAAGCCAGCCTGTTTCAGCCCATCCAAAATATGTAAATTAACAGTGGCAAATCACCCTGCCCTGACAGTGACTGATCAGCCTATGTAGAAGCTCTTACTCCCAGCTGAAAAAGACATATAGCCCCGGGCTCTCCTCTCCCCCTGTCTGTCTCCTTCTGTGCCTCCCACCAACCATTCACAAAAGCCACCCTCTGTTCTAGTGACAATCCCTGCTAATGGAGAGCTTGCACAAGAGTTTGCAAGAGCTAAGGCTGGGCTATCCAGACTCAACATGTTTCATTCTAAATGCTGCCCTTTGTCTCCATTCAACCTCCCTCTCCGCTCCCCCATAACCTAGTAACAGGGTAATTCCCCACTGACAGGCACAAGTTCACTCCCTTCCCCTTCCCACCTCCCCCCAGGGCCCCACTGCACTGTTGCACACAAACAAAAGTATTTTTACACCCCATGCGGTCGACAACCCAAATGCAAATAATGAGCTTGCAAGA
Source organism: Microcaecilia unicolor (assembly GCF_901765095.1). Classification (NCBI taxonomy): domain Eukaryota; kingdom Metazoa; phylum Chordata; class Amphibia; order Gymnophiona; family Siphonopidae; genus Microcaecilia; species Microcaecilia unicolor. The sequence continues at coordinate 9,093,955 of NC_044038.1, forward strand.
GAAGAGACTGCATGCAAATCGCCCTGGAAACAGCCAGGTACACTGGTGAGTTGGCTGTAGGTTAGAATCAACATTTTACACACAGGTTGTACCGGGACCTGAAGAAGCGCATGCATTATGATCCGTAGTAGACAGGAACAAAATAACACAAAGAACAGTCCTCCCCACCTAAGCAGTGAAGCCTGGACAAAATCAAGGCGTAGCACAAACTTTCATTGGTTGGCCAATCACAACTCCACATGAAGGGCCAGTCTTAGGCAGGGGCGACAGGGGTGGTTGCACAAGGCCCCGTGCTCCTAGGGGTCCCGCATCTCTGGCACGTCTGTCCTCCTGTCTCGGAACCCCATCTCACCCCGTACCTTAATGCGCATCCACATTTCAGTAGAGAGAATCAGGCAGCGGCAGTGATTTTCATATCCTGTCAGCCGCCGAGCCCAGAGCCTCCTCACTGCTATGTCCCGCCCCCTTTTGATGTAACTTCCTGCTCACTGCTGCGTCCTGCCCCCTTTTGATGTAACTTCCTGATTCCGCAAGGAGTGAGGAGGCTCTGGGCTGGGCAGCTTATGGGATATGAAAATCGCTGCCGTGTCTACTGAAACGTGGTGGATGCTCATCAAGGTACGTGGTGAGGCGGGGTTTCGAGAGATCTAAATCTCCTTTTAAATTCTGATAAATTATGGCTTATGGTGGTGGGTGAGGGGCGTAGGCGGGGGGCTGTGGGGAGGCGAGGGCGGGGGGAGGGCAGGCGGGGGGCACCACTGAACTGGTCTGCACAGGGCTCCGCAATTGCTAAGACTGGCCCTGTCGACATGAGTCATGTTTCAGCCGCTAGGCCTTCATCAGGAGTCTGAAATTAACCACTGCACAGTTCAGTACAATTAAAATGTATTAGTGTTGGCTGAACTCCAATAGTGAAGTAAACAGCGTATAAACGATAGGATGTATCCAGAAGCTGTGCATACTCACCACTGACAAAGAGTCCACTATCATCTGACCTTTTTTTTTGGGGGGGGGGGGGGGGGGGGAGACACAGTAGATATGCATACCCTGGATTTCCAAATGTAATTCTGTGCATATTTTATTTTATTTATTTTTGTTACATTTGTACCCCGCGCTTTCCCACTCATGGCAGGCTCAATGCAGCAGGCAATGGAGGGTTAAGTGACTTGCCCAGAGTCACAAGGAGCTGCCTGTGCCGGGAATCGAACTCAGTTCCTCAGTTCCCCAGGACCAAAGTCCACCACCCTAACCACTAGGCCACTCCTCCACTGTTGCTACTATTTGAGATTCTACACGGAATGTTGCTATTCCACTAGCAACATTCCATGTAGAAGTCGGCCCTTGCAGATCACCAATGTGGCCGCGCAGGCTTCTGCTTCTGTGAGTCTGACGTCCTGCACATACGTGCAGGACGTCAGACTCACAGAAACAGAAGCCTGCGCAGCCTTCTACATGGAATGTTGCTAGTGGAATAGCAACATTCCATGTAGAATCTCCAATAGTAGCAACATTCCATGTAGAATCTCCAATAGTATCTATTTTATTTTTGTTACATTTGTACCCTGCGCTTTCCCACTCCACTATTGGTAAGATATGAGATACATTTCTGCAGTTGAGCAGATTGTCATAAGTACATAAGCATCGCCATGCTGGGACAGACCAAGGGTCCATCGAGCCCAACACCCTGTCACCGACAGCGGCCAAAAGAACAAGCAATTTGTCCCGCCCATCCTAGAAATACTGTCTTATTCCCTCGTCCGTTCAATAACATTCTATGGCTTTTTCCTCCAGGAAGCCGTCCAACCCTTTTTTGAAGTCCGCTAAGTTAACCGCCTTTACCACCTTTTCCGGCAGCGAATTCCAGAGTTTAACTACGCGTTGAGTGAAGAAATATTTCCTCCGATTCGTTTTAAATTGACCACACTGCAGCTTCATCGCGTGCCCCCCTTGTCCTAGTATTTTTGGGAAGCGTCTATCATTTCACAGCCAGTACACCCACCCGCCACCCCCTTAACCCCGTATTTGTCCATATAATCACCTCTGATCCTTAGATCCTACTGTTTTATGGAACCCAGAAAAAAAAACATGCTTACACTAAAGAGAAGAAACAGGCATAAATTTCGAAAGCAGACTGCAGCAGAATGAAATAACCTTTTCTGCCTCCTCAAATTTGCAGTTAAAAGCCTGGGGTTGTGCTCAGCCTTTTACTCTTCTGCGCATTTCTTTGCATTGCGCTGAATAGCTGATTCCCTCATCACCTTGGGATTAATGTGATGCTCAAAACTACCGCCAGTGTTATCATGCAGTTGATACCGGGGTTATTGTGCGCTGAATGCTCAAATGGTTTCAGCGCAGGTATTAACTCGCTCTGAAACCATTACCACAGACTAAATGCATGTGTATGTGGTCATTATCCACCCTGCAGCCATGATTTAAAAGAAAAAAAAAAACAGTTTTTCACACATGCTTAGCAGGGGAAACTTTTCACCAGGTCTGGAGCAGTCTAGAAAGGTTGGTTGAGTGGTGGCACCCCTTCTCTCCTTCCAACCCAGTCACCCTGAGCTACTCAAATGCCCCCTGTAAGCTTAAAAATTCGAATGCTAATTCCTGACCTGACCCCCCCCTTTCCCCCCAAATATTAAAAAATTGCCCATAAGAACAAAAGAATAGCCAAACTGGGTCAGACTAATGGTCCAACTAGCCCAGTAGTCTACTTCCAACCGTAGCAAATTCAGGTCACAAGTACCTGACAGAGAATCCCAAATAAAAGCAAGATTAATGCTACTGCTCTCAGGGACGAACAGCAGCAATCTCAATAGCAGACTGTGGACTTTTCCTCCAGGAACTTGACCAAACCTTTTTAAAACTCAGATACACTAACCACTGATATTACATCCTGTTGCAATGAGTTCCAGAGATTAACTATTTATTGAGTGAACAAATATTTCCTCTTGTTCGTTTTAAAAGTAGTACCATGTAATTTTCTCGAGTGTGCCCTAGGTCTTTGTACTTTTTAGAACATAAGCGCTGCTATACTGGGACAGACCAAAGGTCCATCAAGCCCAATATTCTGTTTCCAACAGAGGCCAATCCAGGTCAAAAGTACCTGGCAAGATCCCGAAAAAGTAAAACAGGTTTTCTGCTGTAAATCCTAGGAATAAGCAGTGACTTTTCCCAAGTCCATCTTGCTTATGGACTTTCATTTTAGGAACGTGACCAAACCTTTTTTTAAACCCTGCTAAGCTAACTGCTTTTACCACATTCTCTGGCAATGAATTCCAATTACATGTTGAGTGAAGAAATATTCTCCATTGTGCACTCCCCCAGTTCTTGTATTTTTTGGAAAGAATAAACAAGTGATTATCATTTTCATCGCCCTTCTCGGCACCTTTTCTAATTCCGCTATGTATTTTTTGAGATGCAGGCCTGGAGTTGCACATGGAACACAGAAAGCAATGATTTCGATATCAAAAGGTCCATCTGTAAAAAGGGTGTAACGATCTATGCCTTTCATAGCAAGCTGGCAAATGGCTTCATCTATTCAATGTCTCACACTGATGACTGAAATCTTGACCAAATACTGGGTCCATATGTCATGGCTAGCCTTGAAGAGTCCACGCAGGCAGATTCAACATGACAGTAGGGGTAAGCTGATGAATTTTGAGTATAAAAAAAGATTCACCAATTAGGACCACATAGGGCCCCTTTTACTAAGCCGCGTAGGCACCTCACGTGTGCCAAATTGGAATTAACGCCTGGTTACAGCATGGCTCTTGCGGTAATTTCAATTTTGGAGCGCATCTGCTATGCGTGACTGAAAACTACTTTTTATTTTCTGGCGTGCATAGCGGACGTGCGCAGGTCATTACCACCCAAATTCTTTACCGCCAGGTCTATGACTGGCGGTAAGGTCTCAGATGCAAAATGGACGCATGGTCATTTTGATTTTGCCGCATGTTCATTTTCGGGGGGGGAAAAAAGAGGCCTTTTTTACAGGTGCGCTGAAAAATGGATTGGTGCGCTCCCAAAACCCACGCCTACACTACCGCAAGCCATTTTTCAGCGAGTCTTTATAAAAGGACCCCACAGTCTCTTGAGCTTACAGGTAGTTACAAAGATAGCAGGTGGAGAAGCTTCAGGCACATATGGGTCCAGTTAGTAGAGCTGAAGGGTAACTATGGGATTTAGTATGAGTGGATGGTTTAAAGAAATTTTGGGGTATTCATAAACGTTAGGCCTGGGAAACCGGAAGATAGATTTACAGTAAAAAAAAGTGTTAGGTGCTTGTCATCCTCGACAAGCACCTAACACTGGAAAATCAAACATCATCAAAATGCTTCAAAACATTGTGGAAATTGAGAAGGATAAGAGACTACTTCCCTAGACAATCATTCCGGATATTGGTCCAATCAATGATATTATTGCAAACAGACTATTGTAACGTAGCATATGTAGGGTGCAAGGAAAACACACTAAAATCGCTGCAAACAGTCCAAAACACGGCAGCAAGACTGACCTTCAAGAAGTCGAAATACGAAAGAGTAACCCCACTGCTTGAAACACTACACTGGCTACCAATCAAAGCAAGACTAATTTTCAAAGCGAGCACCCTAATCTTTAAGATACTATTTGGAATGGCTCCCGAATATATGATGAACGTGATCGAACTATCCTCAAGAAATGCAAGCCCAGAAATCAGAAGCTACCTACTTCTACATCTACCCAACTGCAGAAACACTACCTACAAAGACATCTATCTACACAGTAGGGTTTAGTTATCTGAGTTCCAAATGGTGGAACTCAATACCAAAAGCCATAAGAAGCATCACAAATCTACTTCAGTTCAGGAAAGAAATGAAAACCTATCTGTTCAAAAAAATTATACGGCTAATCGCTAATGCTCTCGTCACCTTCGTCCTCAAATCCACCTCTTCTAAAACTAAAAGGACAAATATCTCCAAAATCTATCCCGTCAAAAAACTCTATAGCTAATCACAAAAGCTATGGTCACCCTCCTATTCAAATCTACCTCTTCACAACTATATGAATTAATCTCGAAAACTCCACAACCAACCACAAAGCTACCGTAGCCTTTCCTCTCCAAATCTATCTATTCAAAAACTCTAAGAATGAACACACGAACTTCAGATGCCCTATTGTAACTCCACCAAAATGTAAATTGTAAGCCACTTTGAACCGAAACTTGTTTTTGGATAATAGTCAGATACAAGAATGAACAAATAAATAAATAAATAAATAAATAAATGATTTAGGTTTACCTCTTCTTCACCAGTCAGTATTTTGTCGACTTCAATCATATCCCCCCCTCAGCCGTCTCTTTTCCAAGTTGAAGAGTCCTAACTCTTCCTTTCCTCGTACGAGAGGAGTTCCATCCCCTTAATCAAATTTGGTCTCCCTTCTTTGAACCTTTTCTAATTCTGCTATACCTTTTTCAAGATACGGCGACCAGAATTGTACACAATACTCAAAGTGTGGTCGCACCATGGAGCGATAAAGAAGCATTATAATATTCTTTGTCTTATTTTCCATCCCTTTCCTAACAATTCCTAGCACTGGGCAGAAGATTTCAGCATATTGCTCAGCATGACGCCTAGATCTTTTTCTTGGATGCTGACTCCTAGAATCAAATAACTTATGATTTAGATCATTCTTCCCAATGTTCATCACTTTGCATTTGTCCACATCAAGTCTCATCTTCCAACTTCCTAAGGTCTTCCTGCAATTTTTCACAATCTGCATACGTTTTAACAACTTTGAATAGTTTTGTGTCTTCTGCAAATTGAAGGCCTCGTTTACAAAACTGCACTAGCGATTCCTGGCACAGCAAATGAGAGGAAGCCTGTTCAGTTCCTATGGTCTTCCTCTCGTTTGCTGCAAGGGAATCGCTAGCGTGGGCTTAGTAAAAGAAGCCCTTAATCACCTCACTCATTGTTTCCATTTCTAGATCATTAATAAATATGTTAAATAGCGCAAGTCCCAGTACAGACCCCCCCCCCTGCGGCACTCCACTATTCACCCTTCTCCACTGAGAGGATTGGCCATTTAACCCTACTCTCTGTTCTCTATCCATCAACCAATTCCTAATCCACAACAGAATATTGCTTTCTATCCCATGGGTTTTTAATTTTCTCAGGAGTCTCTCATGAGAGACTTTGTCAAACGCTTCCTGAAAATCTATACACTACATCAACCCGGCTCATCTTTATCGACATGTTTATTCACGCATTCAAAGAACTAAAACAAACTAGTGAGGCAAGACTTCCCTTGGCTGAATCCATGCCGATTCTGTCCCACTAAACCATGTTTGTTTATGTGTTCAGTGGTTTTATTCTTTATAATAGTTTCCACTGTTTTGCCCAGCACTGACGTCAGGCTTACCGGTCTGTGATTTCCCGGATCACCCCTGGATCCCTTTTTAAAAATAGGTGTTACATCGGCCACCCTCCAATTTTCAGGTACTATGGATGATTTTAATGGCAGGTTACAGATCACTAACAGCAGATCTGCAATTTCATATTTGAGTTTTGAGTACCCTGGGGTGTAGACCATCTGATCCAGGTGATTTACTACTCTTTAATTTGTCAGTTTGGCTTAGTACATCTTCCAAGTTCACCAAGATTTCATTCAGTGGGCCTTTTACAAAAGTGCACACTAAAAATAAGCGTGTGTTGGAGAATCCCATATATTCCTATAGGTGTCTTAGCGCATGCTAATCATTAGCACGCACTACAAATGCCCCTTTGTAAAAGCCCCCCTCTATTGCTCTGCATTGTCACCCTTGAAAACTATCTCTGGTACTGGTAGATTTGGGAAATGGGAATGGGAAATGGGACTTGATATATCGCCTTTCTGAGGTTTTTTTGCAACTACATTCAAAGTGGTTTACATATATTCAGGTACTTATTTTGTACCAGGGGCAATGGAGGGTTAAGTGACTTGCCCAGAGTCACAAGGAGCTGCAGTGGGAATTGAACCTAGTTCCCCAGAATCAGAGTCCGCTGCACTAACCACTAGGCTACTCCTCCACTAGCAACATTCCATGTAGAAGCCTGCCCTTGCAGATCAGCAATGCGGCCGCGCAGGCTTCTGTTTCTGTGAGTCTGACATCCTGCACATACGTGCAGGACGTCAGACTTACAGAAACAGAAGCCTGCGCAGCTGATCTGCAAGGGCAGTCTTCTACATGGAATGTTGCTAGTGGAATAGTAACATTCCATGTAGAATCTCAAATAGTAGCAACAGAATCTCCAATAGTAGCAACATTCCATGTAGAATCTCAAATAGTAGCAACAGAATCTCAATAGTAGCAACATTCCATGTAGAATCTGAAATAGAGAAAGGGAAATGGGACTTGATATACCGCCTTTCTGAGGTTTTGTTTTTTTTTTTGCAACTACATTCAAAGCAGTTTTACATATATTCAGGTACTTATTTTGTACCTGGGGCAATGGAGGGTTAAGTGACTTGCCCAGAGTCACAAGGAGCTGCAGTGGGAATTGAACCCAGTTCCCCAGGATCAAGGTCCACTGCACTAACCATTAGGCTCCTCCTCCACTAGCAACATTCCATGTAGAATCTCAAATAGTAGCAACATTGCAGAATCTCAAATCTTCACTCCTTGGGATTCCGGAATCTTGCTATTCTTTGGGGTTCTACATGGAATGTTGCTACTCTTTGTGATTGTGCATGGAATTTTGTCAATGGGACTTGATATGCTGCCTTTCTGTGGTTTTTGCAACTACATTCAAAGCGGTTTACATATATTCAGGTACTTATTTTGTACCAGGGGTAATGGAGGGTTAAGTGACTTGCCCAGAGTCACAAGGAGCTGCAGTGGGAATCGAACTCGATTACCCAGGATCAAAGTCCACTGCACTAACCACTAGGCTACTCCTCCATATATCTTCCTCGGTAATGACTGAAGCAAAGAAGTCATTCAGCCTCTCTGCTATGGCCCTGTCCACCCTGAGTGCCCTTTTTAGTCCTTGATAATCTAATGGTCTAGTGGACCCCCAGCCCCCCTCCTGCTAATCCCCTTACCCTCGTGTTATAAAAAGCCCCCTGGTCCCCCTCTCTCACAGCCTCTCCTTCTCCACCCAAGTTCCAAAAAAATCTTTGGTTGTCTAGCGGGACCCCTCCCACCCCAAGCCTAGCCCTTCCTGGCCCCCGTACCTCGAAGGAGGCAGAAGGGATGCCCACTCACTCCTGCCTCTGGGTGCTGCGATCTGCAAAATGGCAGCACCCTGCCCAGCCCAGTGCATCCTGGGAAGCACCGGGTGAAGCCTGTCTACCATATAAGGGAGAAACCAGCCAGTGTCCACTAGAGCACTAGGACTTTTTAAAAAAATTAGTGAAAGGGGGATGTCAGGTCAGGAGGGGGGGCGGGGATTCACCAGACCATCCAGACTATTTTTTTAATGTTTGAGGAAAAGGAGGGGATTGGGTATATGGCGTCCTGTGGTAAGTGTCAAATATGCAAGTGCTAACCATATGCTAAAAAATATTTTTAATTTCTTTTGAGGGGCCATGTCTGGGGGCACCAAGTGAGTGTTTCTGACAGGGGCGTAGCCAGATACCCAATTTTGGGTGGACCTGAGCCCAAGATGGGTGGGCAGAAGAGCCATGCCCCATCCCACAGGTGATTTGGTCTCTCCTCTCGCCTGCAATGCCATATGGTCTCTCAAACATACCCCCTCTCCCCATACCATTTAAATAGCAGATTTTCAGTGGCAGCAAGCAGCAACTAATACACACTGCTCATGTTGGCCCCACAGCCTTCCCTCTGATGCAACTTCCTGTTTCCGCAAAGGCAGGAATACATCAGAGGAAAGGCTGTGGTGCTGGTGTGAGCAGTATGTATCAGTCGCTGCTCGTTGCGGGCGAAGATCTGCTATTTACAAGGTATGCAGGAGGGACAGTTGTTGGGAGTTTTCGGATGGTGGGACTTTGGGATCCCTGCCAGCCACATCATAGATGTGCCGCTACTGGGTGGGCCTGAACCTAAAGTGGGTGGGCCTGGGCCCACCCGGGCCCACCCTTGGCTACGCCACTGGTTTCTGAAGTAATAAGTGCAGTTCCAGTACTGCGCGCTAACTGGTTAGCGCAGAAATAGCGTGTGAGTCCGTAAGTATAGTCGGGCAAAGGTGTAGCACGATCAACAAAACTCATCCAAAAACACCGGAGAGACGAAAAGAAATCATGTACAGTTTATTCCAGAAATGAAAGGATGTTTAAAACAGGCGACTCGACACAGCACTGTGTTTCGGCTACTGTGCCTGCCTCAGGGGTCTGTGCATATGTGATAAAGCCAAAGTGTAGCAAAGAATGCTGCAAAAAAAGTTGCTAAAAATGGATACAGTTTTTAAAAAGACTAATGTGCTCATTTTCAAAAGAGAAGGGCGTCCATCTTCCGACGTAAATCGGAAGATGGACGTCCTTCTCCCAGGGACGTCCAAATCGGTATAATCGAAACCCGATTTTGGACGTCTCCAACTGCAGTCCGTCGCAAGATCAAGGGGGCGTGTTGGAGGTCGACTTCTATGGCGGCGAGTACACACACGCGCATGACCATTAATACAAATGATAGAAAAAGGCCATTCTTATGGCTGCGGTAAATATGGCCTTAGCGCACGGGAAACACCTGCGCAAGGGCATCTGAGGCCACTTTTTTTTATCACAGCTTAGTAAAAGGATCCCTTTGACCAATTTCTCGAGGAACCTGTATTTTGTGTTACTTTAACGACTCAAGAAATAAAAACTTAAAAACAAATATTTCCTCATCTCTCCTCCCTTCCCCCCTTCATATTCTGACCTCTTATCCTATGCTAGTGGAAAATGTCTCTCTCTCTACCGTCTCTTATCTAATCTACAGCTGTCAATGTCACTGTGTTGGGTCGTTCCCCTCCCCCCCCCAAGCTGGTAATTAAAACCTGTACAATCGTTTGCATCTTTGCATTGACTTTTACCTTCTAGTGCTCAAACCATCCTGCCTGCGTTGAAAGTCCCCAGCACTGAGCAAAAATGTGTCCTTCCAGGTTCACATATTTCCAGTTCTATTCACTGGAGGCAAGGGATATGTCGGCCAACAGCTTGGACTGTCAGTCGCCTTTAATAATCTGGATTTAGGGCGGAGGGGAAAGCTTTATTACCCAAATCCTAATGGCTAATTTCATCACTTGATTATTCAGGCGCTGTCACGGCAGCCCAGGAGTGCAGGTAAAGCCATTTACAATGCAGCTGCGGCTCTCCATCCCATGCACTGGTCCCTAGAGGTAGCAGAACAGATGCCAGAGCCCCCCTCCCCCCCTCGCCTGCCTCTGCCCCTTGCAATAGGATGAGCCAGGGAAAGCTCCTGAGGGGAGTCAGGGTTTGCCAAGCACCTGGGTACAGCCAGTTAACGGGTGCCAACTATAAAGTAAGCCCTCCCTCTGAGAGGGGCTGGCCACTCCTGCCAGGCTGTGCTAATCTCTTCCCTCCCAGTCTGATGCTGGTGTGTGGTGGTGGAAGGGGAGACTGCAATTTCACATTGGAGAGCTCTAATGCCCAGAAGAGGGTTTGTGTCTCTCAGACTCTGGCAATTATTGTCTTGCCATTCACACAGTCTCTCTCTCTCTCTACCCCCTCACCACCCCACTTTGTTTTCTGTCAGATGCCTACCAGATTCTGGAGCGACCGTGGAAAACACAGGCTACAATTTACTAGTTCCACGTTCTTGCACACCAGCTCGTTCTGTGAGCAGATTCAGGCCGACCTCTCCCCTCGTAATTTATTCACAATGCAAATTTAAATTTTTTTGGTATGTTTTGTTCCTAACACCAACGCTGCTCCTAATTGCTAAGGTTTCCTTTGCAACATGCTCTTGAAAACACCCTCCCTTGTACAAGTCTCAGGTTCTGCATTTGTCATTGCTGCAAACTGCTGGGTAGAAAAGCAGCCTCCAGTGGAAAAATGAGCTTTCACTGGCACAGAAGCTGGACCGTTTGCTAAAACCAAAACACATCTAGCTGGGCGTGAATCAAACCAAGTCCCAGCGTGGAGAGAAATGCAGGCGACCAGCGCTCCAAAGCTGCATCCGTCCTAAATTTCACAGAGGAAATTGAATTTCTGGATGACAGCTGAATCGATTTCTCTGAGCCCAAACAGACCCTGGCGGCTGGCTGTGCGCAGTTTCCTGCTGGCCTGTCTCAGGGGTCTTTAACCTCACCTTTCTCTGCACGAGTGTTTCTTGTGGTTTTAAACCAGACTTTCCTTCCTCCTTAAGACCAGTGCAAGGGTACTGGACACTCTAGGTGAACCTTCAGTCTTAGGCCCCCACCCCTGCCCTCCCAGGACATCACGTGGAGGGGCATAACTGAAAGGGATTCCCAAGTTTTGTTGAGGACGTCCTCGCAAAACGTCCCAATGGAGGGCCGGGGAAACCCGTATTATCGAAACAAGATGGACGTCCATCTTTCGTTTCAATAACACGGTCGGGATGCCCAAATCTTGAAATTTTGGTCCTCCTTAGAGATAGTCATCCCTAGACTTGGTCATTTCTGATTTTTGGCGATAATGGAAACCGACGCCCACCTCAGAAATGACCAAATGCAAGCCCTTTGGTCGTGGGAGGAGCCACCATTTGTACTGCACTGGTCCCCCTCACATGCCAGGACGCCAACTGGGCGCCCTAGGGGGCACTGCAGTTGACTTCATAAAATGCTCCCAGGAACATAGCTCCCTTGTCTGCTGAGCCCCCCAAAGCCTCCCTAAAACCCACTACCCACAACTGGACACCACTACCATAGCCCTTATGGATGAAGGGGGGCACCTAGATGTGGGTACAGTGGGGTTTCTGGTGGGTTTTGGAGGGCTCACTGTTTCCTCCACAAACGTAACAGTAGGGAGGGGGATGGACCTGGGTTCGCCTGCCTGAAGTGCACTGCACCCACTAAAACTGCTCCAGGTACCTGCATACTGCTGTGATGGACCTGAGTATGACATCTGAGGCCGGCAAAAAATATTTTTAAAGATGTTTTTTGAGGGTGGGAGGGGGTTAGTGACCACTGGGGGAGTAAGGGGAAGTCATCCCCGATTCTCTCCGGTGGTCATCTGGTTATTTCGGCCACCTTTTTGTGCCTTGGTCGTAAGAAAAACAGGACCAGGTAAAGTCGTCCAAGTGCTCGTTAGGGACGCCCTTTTTTTTCCATTATGGGTCGAGGACGTCCCTGTGTTAGGCACGCCCAAGTCCCACCTTTGCTACTCCTCCGATACGTCCCCTTGATCTTTGGCCATCCCTGCAACGGAAAGCAGTTGGGGACGTCCAAAATCGGCTTTCGATTATACCGATTTGGACGACCCTGGGAGAAGGACGCCCATCTTCCGATTTGTGTCGAAAGATGGGCGTCTTTCTCTTTCGAAAATAGTAACACAGCAGATGACGGCAGATAAAGACCCACATTGTCCACCCAGTCTGCCCAACAAGATAAACTCATAGAATAAGGTATGATGTGACACTACGTATAAATACTTGATCTCGATTTGTCCATTCCATTGGTCTGAGATCATAGAAGTTTGCTAATCACCGTTATTCTTGTTTGGTACCAGGCCTTCCATACAGGATTCCTTTGTGTTTATCCCGTGCATTTTTAAATTCTGTTACTATTTTCATCTCCACCACCTCCCGCAGGAGGGCATTCCAGGTATCTACCACCCTCTCCGTGAAAAAAGTACTTCCTGACGTTATTCCTGAGTCAGCCCTTTGCAACTTTAATTCATATCCTCTAGAAAAGGTTTGTTCGTAGATTAATACCTTTCAAATATTTGAATGTCTGTATCATATCACTCCTATCTCTCCTTTCCTCCAGGGGAAACTTGTTAATTTCCTTAAGGTTCTCTTCATATGTCTTGTGATGCAAATGCTATACCTAAACCCTATATAGGAGTGGAGGAGTAGCCTAGTGGTTAGTGCAGCAGACTTTGATCCTGGGGAACTGGGCTCAATTCCCCCTACAGCTCTTTGTGACGCTGGGCAAGTCACTTAACCCTCCATTGCCACAGGTACAAATAAGGACCTGTATATACTATGTAAACCACTTTGAATGTAGTTGTAAAAAACCTTCAGACTCCAACCTGCTTCTCCCTTCTACTGGCTGGGATTAGGCCCAAGTACAAGCTACAAGCTACTACTACTACTATTTAGCATTTCTATAGCGCTACAAGGCGTAAGCAGCGCTGCACAAACATAGAAGAAAGACAGTCCCTGCTCAAAGAGCTTACAATCTAATAGACAAAAAATAAATAAAGTAAGCAAATCAAATCAATTAATGTGAACGGGAAGGAAGAGAGGAGGGTAGGTGGAGGTGAGTGGTTACAAGTGGTTACGAGTCAAAAGCAATGTTAAAGAGGTGGGCTTTCAGTCTAGATTTAAAGGTGGCCAAGGATGGGGCAAGACGTAGGGGCTCAGGAAGTTTATTCCAGGCATAGGGTGCAGCGAGACAGAAGGCGCGAAGTCTGGAGTTGGCAGTAGCGGAGTAGGGAACAGATAAGAAGGATTTATCCATGGAGCGGAGTGCACGGGAAGGGGTGTAGGGAAGGACGAGTGTAGAGAGATACTGGGGAGCAGCAGAGTGAGTACATTTATAGGTTAGTAGAAGAAGTTTGAACAGGATGCGAAAACGGATAGGGAGCCAGTGAAGCGACTTGAGGAGAGGGGTAGTATGAGTAAAGTGACCCTGGCGAAAGACAAGACGGGCAGCAGAGTTTTGAACCGATTGGAGAGGGGAGAGGTGACTAAGTGGGAGGCCAGCAAGAAGCAGATTGCAGTAGTCTAAACGAGAGGTGACAAGGGTGTTGATGAGGGTTTTGGTACAGTGCTCGGAAAGAAAGGGGCGGATTTTACGGATGTTGTAAAGAAAGAAACGACAGGTCTTGGCGATCTGCTGGATATGATCAGAGAAGGAGAGAGAAGAGTCAAAGATGACCCCAAGGTTTCGAGCTGAGGAGACAGGGAGAATGAGAGAGCCATCAACAGAAATAGAAAATGGGGGGAGTGGGGAGGTGGGTTTGGGGGGGAAAATGAGAAGCTCGGTTTTGGTCATGTTTAATTTCAGGTGGCGTTGAGACATCCAGACAGCAATGTCAGACAAGCACACTGAAACTTTGGTTTGGATGCAAGGTGAGATATCAAGGGTAGAAAGCTGGGAAAGATTCCCCTCATTAACCAGTTCAGGCTGTATTCCTGCTTCACTGCACCCTGATCACAATCAGTCCAGCAGCGCAGCACAGTTGAAGGAGGAAAGGAAGGGATTTTGTCACACCTGTTTCAGTTGTAGCTCAAGATGAGTTATATTCAGGTACTATGGGCATTTTCCTGTCTCCAGGGAGCTTACAATCGAAGGGGTCAAGTCTTAGTGCCAATTCTGTAATGGCTTCTGGGTCTGCATATGCTGTTATACAAAGAGGGGCATAATTGAACGGGGCGCCCAAGTTTTCATGAGGGCGTCCTTGCAGGACGGCCCCCGCGAAGGGGTGTGGAAACCCGTATTATCGAAACAAGATGGGCATCCATCTTTCGTTTCGATAATACGGTCGGGGATGCCCAAATCATGAAATTTAGGTCGACCTTAGAGATGGTCGTCCTTAGGTCGTTTTTGAGATGGTCACCCCCGGTTTTTGGCAATAATGGAAACCGAGGACGCCCATCTCAAAAACAACCAAATCCAGCCCTTTGGTCATGGGAGGAGCCAGCATTCGTAGTGCACTGGTCCCCCTAACATGCAAGGAGACCATCCGGGCACCCTAGGGGGCACTGCAGTGGCTAGGTGCAAAGCTCCCTTATCTTGGGTGCTGAGCCCCCCAAACCCCACAACTGTACACCACTACCATAGCCCTTAGGGATGAAGGGGGGCACCTACATGTGGATACAGTGGGTTTCTGGTGGGTTTTAGAGGGCTCACATTTTCCACCACAAGTGTAACAGGTGGGGGGGAGGTGATCCTGGGTCCACCTGCTTGAAATACACTGCACCCACTACAACTGCTCCAGGTACCTGCATACTGTTGCGATGGACATGAGTATGGCATTTGAAGCTGGCATAGAGGCTGGCAAAAAAGTATTTTTAAAGATTTTTTTTGAGGGTGGGAGGGGGTTAGTGACCACTGGGGGAGTAAGGGGAGGTGAGACTGGTCAGTACGGGCACCTTTTTGATGCTTGGTCGTGAAAAAAAATGGACCAAGTAAAGTCGCCCAAGTGTTCATCAGGGATGCCCTTAATTTTCCATTATCGGCCGAGGACGCCCATCTCTTAAGCACGCCCCCGTCCCGCCTTCGCTACACTGCCGACACGCCCCCGTGAACTTTGGTCGTCCCCGCGATGTAAAGCAGTTGAGGGCGCCCAAAATCGGCTTTCGATTATGTCTATTTGGGCGACCTTGTGAGAAGGACGCCCATCTCCCGATTGGTGTTGGAAGATGGGCACCCTTCTCTTTCGAAAATTCACCTGAAAGCCACTTTGGCACTTCACTGCCAATGGCTGGTGTAAGTTGGCACAGCTGAAAGTATTCTAGAAGTTGCCACACAACGACACTTGAAGACACACCCATGCTCCACCCACTCCACTTTTGAATGCATCTATGTTGGTTGACTCATTTATCTATGTATTTTATGTCTTTATATTCTACTTTAAATCCAGAGCAGATTACGATAAAAACATACATAAAATCAACAAATCAAAACAGTAATCATCCAAGCAAACACGTATACAAAATAATTACACTGTATCTGAACTTGACCGCATCTGGCAATAGAGAATGGCACAGCTTTAATTATGTATCGCATTGAAAAAAAATAAAACATTCTACAATGTACCAGCTATCTCGGACATCAAGATCTGAAACTGAAAAACAATTGGTTATACTATCAGTACTGGACTATCATTACACTGAGACTTGAGCTCGCAACATTTCTGTTGCGGGGCCAATAATGTGGAATAAGCTTTCAGGTACTTGGAGGTTATGGTGCTAATATTCTCCAGTTCAAGACATACATGAAGGCTCATTAAGAACACAAGAGCAGCCATACTGGGTCAGACCAATGGTCCATCTAGCCCAGTATCCTGCTTCCAACAGTGGCCAATCCAGGTCACAAGTACCTGGCAGAAACCCAAATAGTAGCAACATTCCAAGTAGAATCTCAAAGAGTAGCAACATTCCAGAACCTCAACAAATAACAAAATTCCAGAATCCCAAAGAGTAGCAACATTCCATGTAGAATCCCAAAGAGTAGCAACATTCCACATAGAACCCCAAAGAGTAGCAACATTCCAGAACCTCAACAAATAACAAAATTCCAGAATCTCAAATAGTAGCAACATTCCATGCTACCAATCCCGGGGCAAGCACTGGCTTCCCCCATGTCTATCTCAATAACAGACTTTGTACTTTTTCTCCAGGAACTTGTCCAAACCTTTTTTAAAGCCAGATACACTAACTGCCATTACCACATCCTCCGGCAAAGAGTTCCAGAGCTTAACTATTCTTTGAGTGAAAACATATTTCCTTCTATTAGTTTTAAAAGTATTTTCATTTCACTTCCTCGAGTGTCCCCTAGCCTTTGTACTTTTGGAATGAGTACAAAATTGATTCACTTCTATTTGTTCTACACCACTCAGGATTTTTGTAGACCTCAATCATATCTCCCCTCATCCACCTCTTTCCCCTAAGCTCTTTAGTCTTTCCTCCAATGAGAGGAGTTCCATTCTCTTTATAATTTTGTCAACTCTTCTTTAAACTTTTTCTAATTCTGTTCCATCTTTTTTGAGATAAGGCAACCAGAATTGAAGACAATTACTCATTATTTTGTACAAGCTTTTATGGGGTGAAGGTTGGCTACTGTTACGTTGCTGACAGCAATGTACGGGTTTGTCTTTTTGGTTTTGTTTTCTCATGTTTTGTAGATTCTAGTGTAATCCGCTTTGGGTTAAAGTGCAATACAAATGAAATTAATTAAATTAAAAATTACCCCCCCCCCCCTTTTTTTTTGTGTGCTAAGCATCTTATGCAGACTGGTTAGAGAACATTATGTAGCACTTATGCATGCAATCTGGAATTACTGTACCAATTTATTTATTTATTTGTTGCATTTGTACCCCACATTTTCCCACCTATTTGAAGGCTCAATGTGGCTTACAATTTCCGTCATAGGCGCTTGGCCAGTCGATTGATAACAAATACAAGGTTGGATAGTGATCGAATGAGGTACAGTGGGGGAAATAAGTATTTGATCCCTTGCTGATTTTGTAAGTTTGCCCACTGACAAAGACATGAGCAGCCCATAATTGAAGGGTAGGTTATTGGTAACAGTGAGAGATAGCACATCACAAATTAAATCCGGAAAATCACATTGTGGAAAGTATATGAATTTATTTGCATTCTGCAGAGGGAAATAAGTATTTGATCCCTCTGGCAAACAAGACCTAATACTTGGTGGCAAAACCCTTGTTGGCAAGCACAGCGGTCAGACGTCTTCTGTAGTTGATGATGAGGTTTGCACACATGTCAGGAGGAATTTTGGTCCACTCCTCTTTGCAGATCATCTCTAAATCATTAAGAGTTCTGGGCTGTCGCTTGGCAACTCGCAGCTTCAGCTCCCTCCATAAGTTTTCAATGGGATTAAGGTCTGGTGACTGGCTAGGCCACTCCATGACCCTAATGTGCTTCTTCCTGAGCCACTCCTTTGTTGCCTTGGCTGTATGTTTTGGGTCATTGTCGTGCTGGAAGACCCAGCCACGACCCATTTTTAAGGCCCTGGCGGAGGGAAGGAGGTTGTCACTCAGAATTGTACGGTACATGGCCCCATCCATTCTCCCATTGATGCGGTGAAGTAGTCCTGTGCCCTTAGCAGAGAAACACCCCCAAAACATAACATTTCCACCTCCATGCTTGACAGTGGGAACGGTGTTCTTTGGGTCATAGGCAGCATTTCTCTTCCTCCAAACACGGCGAGTTGAGTTCATGCCAAAGAGCTCAATTTTTGTCTCATCTGACCACAGCACCTTCTCCCAATCACTCTCGGCATCATCCAGGTGTTCACTGGCAAACTTCAGACGGGCCGTCACATGTGCCTTCCGGAGCAGGGGGACCTTGCGGGCACTGCAGGATTGCAATCCGTTATGTCGTAATGTGTTACCAATGGTTTTCGTGGTGACAGTGGTCCCAGCTGCCTTGAGATCATTGACAAGTTCCCCCCTTGTAGTTGTAGGCTGATTTCTAACCTTCCTCATGATCAAGGATACCCCACGAGGTGAGATTTTGCGTGGAGCCCCAGATCTTTGTCGATTGACAGTCATTTTGTACTTCTTCCATTTTCTTACTATGGCACCAACAGTTGTCTCCTTCTCGCCCAGCGTCTTACTGATGGTTTTGTAGCCCATTCCAGCCTTGTGCAGGTGTATGATCTTGTCCCTGACATCCTTAGACAGCTCCTTGCTCTTGGCCATTTTGTAGAGGTTAGAGTCTGACTGATTCACTGAGTCTGTGGACAGGTGTCTTTCATACAGGTGACCATTGCCGACAGCTGTCTGTCATGCAGGTAACGAGTTGATTTGGAGCATCTACCTGGTCTGTAGGGGCCAGATCTCTTACTGGTTGGTGGGGGATCAAATACTTATTTCCCTCTGCAGAATGCAAATAAATTCATATACTTTCCACAATGTGATTTTCCGGATTTAATTTGTGATGTGCTATCTCTCACTGTTACCAATAACCTACCCTTCAATTATGGGCTGCTCATGTCTTCGTCAGTGGGCAAACTTACAAAATCAGCAAGGGATCAAATACTTATTTCCCCCACTGTATATGTGGAGGATCGGAAGGGATGAAGATTGCGTGTTGTCCAGTACGATCATTAGTAATGTTATGTTCCTGGGTGAAGAGGTTTACCTTGGGTTGTTGGGTTAGGCCTTTTTGAAGAGGTTGGTTTTTAGTGATTTCTTGAAGTTCAGGTGATCATGGATTGTTTTCACTGCTTTTGGGAGGCCATTCCATAGTTGTGCGCTTATGTAGGAGAAGCCAATCACACCTAAGTGCTAGAAGTCTGTTAACATATGCTTACTATTGGTACCAGTCTATACAGCTGCCTTTCACATGTGTACCTGGGGCAATAAAGGATTAATTGTCTTGCCCAAGGTCGCAAGGAGTATCACTGGGATTTGAACCCTGGTCTCAGTGGTGCTTTGCCCGCTGCTTTAACCAGGAACTCCTCCATGCCTAGGCTAGGAGGGATTTTATTTCCTAGAATTATCAGTTTACACTGAAAATATACTCAGGGACTAACAATTCATACAGAAAACCCAGGCAAAACGATAGATCATTACCCAAGTGAAATGATCACACAGCCATCGAATTAAATACAAATATATACATATTACTCACAAGGATCAAACCCGCGAGGCTTCAAACAGCTTTAGGCCAGAGCTAACTAGGACAGTACTGGACCGATGTAACCTCATGTCTGAGAAATAGTTTCAGGTGATCAGGGTCGTAAGAAACAAAATTACTATCCTGAAAGCCGATGAAAGGTTTGCAGGAAATTTTACAAACTAAGATGCCCCTGTACTGCCAACCTGCAAACAGAGCTCAATAAATTAGTTTTCAAAAACCAAGTCCTCAGAAGCAAAATGCAATCTGGAACAAGATAGAGGGACTGTCATTCTTTGTTTCAACTGTGCTGAGATTTTCAAGATATCTGGTGGGCTCAGCATGGCGGTTAACATGATGTCTTTGGGGAGCAGTGGCGGGGGTGGTCTCTCCTCAGGCTCAGGCAGCAAACCTCCTGGAATTGACAATTTTGGTCCTGCAGGAAGATAGGGGAAAGTCTACATAAGGAAAACCATACTGAGTTAGTCCGTTGTGCCCAGCATCCTGTCTCTTACAATGACCAGTGTGGGCCGCATGTCCCAACAGATCCCCAAAAAATAGATCTAGTTCCCACTGTCCTTTTCCAGGGAAGGACAACGGCTCTCCCAAGTCTACCTGGCTAATATTTTTTATGGGTTTTTCCTCCAGGAACCCATCCACTCCTCTTCTGAATACATCTATGTTGGTTGCCCTGACCACATCCTCTAGCAAACGGTTGCACAGCTTTAATTATGCACTGCTACTTCCTACGATTTGTTTTCAATCTGCTGGTCATTCGTTTCATGCAGTATTCTCTTATTTTTGTGTTGTCTGGCAGGTTTAAAAAAAATGTTCCACCCCACTCATAATTGTATCAATTTCTATTACATCCCCTCTCATTTGTCTTTTCTCCAAGTTGCAGAGTCCTAACCTGTTTAGCCTCTCTTCATAAGGGAGATGTTTCTATCCTTTTTGAGTTGGGGCATCCAGAATTGCACACAATACTCATGGTGGGGGGAGTACTAGCAGGGCTGCCGAGAGACAAAGCTGGGCCCAGGGCAAACACCCCTCTGGGCCTTCCCTGCATGCACCCCCATCCCACAGGGCCCCCCACCCCCTAGGCCTGCTTACTCGCTTAATACTTGTCTCCTGCTCCTGTGTGCCAGGACCGCGTTAACTCTGCTCTGCCGCATAGGTCCTTCTTCCTGCTGTGTTTGCAGAAACAGGAAGTACTTCACACAGGAGGCGGGTCGAAGCAGGAAGAAGGACCTGGGCCCAGCAGAACAGAGCTAACGTGATAACACAATAACCTGGCATTATGGCACACAGGAGCAAGAGACCAATCAGCCATGCTGGCGCCAGGCAGGTCCTCCTTGGAGGCTGGGCCCTGGGGATTCTTGCCCCCCCCCCCCCCTGCTCCCCCTCTCTTGGTGGCCCTGAGTACAAGGAACATACACAAAGACATGATAAGTCTCAATTTTGCTCTCCATTAGAGAATGACACGGGGACAAAGTTTGTCCCTGTCCGTCAACCCCCCGTCCCCGCGGGTTCTGCCTCCATTCCTACTCCATTCCCGCTTGTTCTCTCTTCATCCCTGTCCCATCCCCGTGGGCTCTGTCCCCGTCCCTGCCCCATCCTCATGGGCTCTGTTCTCATCTGCAGAAGCCTCAAACACTTATGATTTTATATTTAAATCTTTTTATTAAAGTATAAAAAGGAACAATGTGCTGTGCAACCATTGTTTATAAATCACAAGTATAAAACAATAATAACAATGATGAGCAACTATAATAAACCCCCCCCCCCAACACCACCAC
This sequence comes from Microcaecilia unicolor, assembly GCF_901765095.1. Taxonomy (NCBI): domain Eukaryota; kingdom Metazoa; phylum Chordata; class Amphibia; order Gymnophiona; family Siphonopidae; genus Microcaecilia; species Microcaecilia unicolor. Next base: position 9,115,162 of record NC_044038.1, read on the forward strand.
TACTCTCTACCCTTCCAACCCCAACAACAGCTGACTTCTACTACCCCAAGGAATCCTAATCCACCCTGTTAATACAACCCGTTCTGTAAGCCCTAGAGGGGAGAAATACGCCCTATGAAGCACTGTTCTGATTTTTTAATCTGTGGATGAATAAGAAGTCATCAACAATCTCAGGATCCGGTCTAGCTCTCCTGTCTTCCACAGTCCTTCCTGCAAAAGAAGATGTGCTGGTAGCAGGAATGTACAGAATCCCCCCTTGCAAATTTTAAGGCCAGCATGCTTGCTTGTTTTTCCCAAAAAAATCTAAATATTGTTGTCAGCATCACTCAAACCTAAATAACAGTCCAGCTCATTTCAACGGGCTTCAAAGTAGAAAATGACACAGGGACAAAGTTTGTCCCCATCCCACCCCCGCGGGCTCTGTCCCCGTCCCCGTGTCATTCTCTACCCTCCATCCTTTTGTGAATAATCCCTAACATTCTATTTTAGTACCTGTAGCACATTTCAACGAAATTATCCACTAGGACTCCAAAATCCTTTTCACGGGTGGTGACTCCTGACTCAAAACCCAGCATTTTGTACCTGTAGTTGGGATTATTTTTCCCTGTGCGCATCGCACTGCACTTATCCACAGTCAGAGGGCATTCGCCAGCAATCCTGAGAGACAGACACTAGAAGCTGTGCTTTGCTGCAGACGCAGGAGTGGGAGAATGAGATCTCCCTACTACAGGACTTGAATTCCAATGGTGATAATCCATCCTAAGTGAAGAGGAGGGGTGAAGTGTATGCAGATAGTGTGATCCTGGCTAGAATCCTTCATACGTGAACTCCAAGAGTTCCAGTTTGCAATGCAGAACTGAAAAGCATCAGGTCAGAGCTGCAGAAGGATCAGCGGAGAAGCATTTGTATTATCTGTGTCTGCCGGATCTGGAGACCATATGGTTCCTGGGCCCTGGTGACGTTTCTCCTTTCAGAAGTTGATGAATGGGAATAGGTTCTTTTCCGTGCTTTACAAGGCTCCCTAGATGCCCTGCACGTACAGCGGTAATTAGAAGTCTGAGCAGGAACACAGGTGCTCATGTAGCTGGGTCTGCCTGGCAGACTATGTGCTCACTAGGTTGGCACAACGGATCAGTGGTGGTCAGGTACCATTGGGAAAAGGCCATAGGGTCCAAGGAGGCCAGACCTTTGGGCAAAACCCACATTGGTATTGGTATCAATTTAGATTATTATAAAGGTTTGTGATTAGGAAAGGAGGGGTGGCAGGGTGAACTAAATAGGGGACTATGTTTACTCATGTACCTAAAGAGGGTGAGGAATAAGGGGAAGGAAGGTGACAAATACTGCCTTGTATGGGGAGTGGTTCGGCTGGCTGATGTCTCATGATCTACAGAGAGAATAATAACGGATGGTTATACAGATGTGCATGCCTGGGGGGGGGGGGGTTATGGGGTAGAAGGCTAGAGGCTGAGGGCTTTCCACACATGAGAAGTGCGTATATATCTTTAAGACCATCCATCCTTTAGAGAGTTATTCTGCTTACAAAATGTTGGAAAGCATGTTGTCAGGGGTGGCTTCATTCCTCATTCTAAGTTATTACTGTGCAGCCAGATCCTACCTAATACCAACATATAAATACAGATTCCCAAGTGTGCACCCTAGTAACTGAGAATGACTCAAACAGCAGTCTGTCCAAATTGCACAGGCTCCAAATACAAGCATCCTGCATCGTATCTTGCTATCGCCAGCCAGCACTCTCTTGTCACTGTGCTTGTACATGTGTACTTCCTAGGTCTCTCTTGGGAGGGGGGCCAAGGTTTACAACCATCTCCTACCAGGGTACTACACGCACCCTGCAGTGCCTCAGTGTTTTCAATAAGCCACAGAAACCAGGCTGTACATATTTCGCATTCACAACCCATCTTGCTCGATTTTCTTTTCACGGATGATCAACCTTTAAAGACAGAGGGAAGAACCAGATTGAAGAAATTATCCCAGCAGCATCTACGAGATCATCCAGGGCTAAGGTGTCTTTGTGTTCTCAAAAAAAAAAAAACCCCAGTTTTAACCGTTTAGAATTGAGGAGATTTTCCCCGAACTTCTCCCTCTCCCTTTCATATTTGAGACTGAGCTCTGGCGTCTGCCTACACAGACAGGCCCATGTGCCAGAGTCCGCTGTACTGCTGCCAGCAGAGCTCTAAGTCACATCGTGGCGAGAAGCAGACAGCTCGGTAATGAAGCGGAATGCTCCAGCGCGCCCATGAATGACACTGGACTGCGCCAGCTGAGGTCCTCTGCAACTTCCTCCTCCTCTTTCAGACCAGAGCAGAAAATTTCGCTTCATCACAGCGAGCCAAACATTTTTACAAATGTGTAATTTATCACAGCCCTGCGTGTCGAAGGGGAGAAAGCAGGATTTAATTAGAATGGCACCTAACACCGGCTAAACACCAAAACTTCTGCTTTCCCAAATGTAAAAATTCAAGTATCCTTCAAATCTTTCTAAATATTAAAAAAAAAAATCTCCAAAAATATTAACTCTGCAGGAGCAGAAGGTCTGGCTGATCCAGAAAGCTGCATCCAAGGGGTACCACCTCACATCTGGACAGACAGAAGTGAGGGAAGGTGATGTGACGTCCCGAATGTCACTCCTATGTGTAGCATCTAAATTCCCATTCAAGGTTACAACTTCCACCACTGATGGATACCTAATGGGACGGGGAAATGGGGATCAGTTTCCTATTTTGTGATTTTATTTAACTTTTTGTAAGCCACATTGTGCCTGCATGTGTGGGAAAATGTGGGATATAAGCAAACCATAAATAAATAAATAAATGTCTCAATCCCCAGTGGAGAAAGGTCAAATTTAGGCATTCAACAGAAATAAAAATTAAATTTGTCGCACCCAAGTTAAAAGCCAGGCCCTCAGACCACCTGCGTTTTTGGGGACCTTGCACACAGAGACGCTTAACTTACGTGTAACATAATAAATGCCGGCAGATAAAGACCTGCACGGGCCGTTCAGTCTGCCCACCAAGTTGTCCAGAGCTGTATCTGGCACTCTGCATAGGTTCTAATTCTTCATATTGCAGAAAATTCAATCCCTGGCTCTGGCCCCTATGTTGTGTTTTTTGTTGCCAAAATCCTGAGAGTCATAGGTGACTGTGCTTGAAGCAGGCAGGCTTTGCTCACATGGAGAGTTGTAAAACAGCTCTGACACAGGACATTTTTAAAGGGCTGCGTTCTTGTCTACCAGCTGGAGCAGGTATGAAAGGCCCCCCCGTTTGGGGAAATCTTCCAGGAGAGGACTGATAGCAGGAACCCATCTCAATACCTTCAGGGAACTTTGCGTCACAATCGTCATGATTTTACAGCATTGGTCAGACAGTGAACAGTGACCCTGTATATGGCATCAGAAGAAGAGATGACAGGGGACAGAATTCAGCAATTCTGAATCTAAGTTCACATACAGAAGAAAGTAGACAAATCAACCAGAATTTAAGACAACTTCTGAAATATAGATTACCAACCTATATTTCTACCACAGTGGGACCTAGGCTGAAATGTCCTGAGCTTCCATTTTACCTTAGCTTCCCCTGTGATGAGTTCTGGCTGCCTGATCCAGCGGCAAGATAGAGGGAACTGCTGAGGAAGGAAAAAAAGGGGGATGCTGGATGGTGGTGGCAACAAGGGTGGGGTGACAGAAAGAGAGGGGAGAAGGGAGATGCTGGGCCACTAAGGATATGGGGGATTTCTGGACTATTGAGGGGGGGAGGGAGAAGGACATGACGATACTGAACTGCAGGGGGAGAAGCAGGTGAGAGACGGGAAGATGCTAGATCACTGGGGAGGACAGGAAGGTGCTAGGCTACATAGGAGGTTTATGAACTGCGGGGGCGAGAAAAGAGAGAGAAGGGAGATTCGGACCATGAGGTTAGAGGGAAGCAAGAGGAGATGGGAACATGCTAGACTAGAACAGGAGGAACACAAAGAGATGAGTGATGCTAGACTTGGGAAGGTGATGCTAAACAGAGAAGGGGCAGATGCTTGCAAAGGAATACAACAAGCAGATCTTTCCAAATTTATACCCCAAATCAGTGGTGTGCTGGAGCAGGCTCTCACAGGCTCGCAAGAGCCGGTTGTTAAGTTTTTAAGAATTTTGGGAGCCGGTTGTTAAAGTAGGGCCCTCCATGGCTACTTTAAGAACTGGCTCCCAAAATGTGGGCTTGGGCCCCCTGCTGAATTATCTTTTACTTTGCTGGTGGGGATGCTGAGCCCTGCCAGCCAAGTAAATAGACTACTGCTGCTCCCCGCTCCTTGTTTCCAGCTCTGGGCAGCAGGCTGGGACTTCTCGAGCATGTGAGAGAAGTTCCAGCATGCTGCTCAGAGCAAGACGTTGGGAGTGGTGGCAGTCCATTTATTGGCTGCCAGCATAGTATGCCTAGCGTGCCCGCATGAAGGGAGGGAGGAGAGAGAGGCAAGTGTTGTTCCCCCACCCCATCCCCCCCGGCCCTTCCAACTGCAGAGCTGGCTACGTCCGGAGAAAGAGCCTGTTGTTAAAAATTTACCAGCACACCCCTGCCCCAAATGCACCATGACAAAATCCTCACTCACTAGCCTTCAATATCACTCACAGCACTCTTTGGAATGGATCACCTTCGGGCATCTTTGTGTCTCTCTAAAGATATGTATCACGATATTCCTATTTAAGAATAGAAGAACATAAGAACTGGCCTACTGGGTCAAACCATTAAGTCCAGTGGCCAATCCAGGTCCCTTAAAGTAACAAGGTTCTGTCTCTCTAAACACACATCCAGTGCAGAAGGGTTAGTTCCAGGTGAACCTCTGGTCTGGCCTGCAACAGCTGGAAACGAACTGCCTGAGGGGTGGGTGCTGCAGGTATGACACCCGTTTGGCATATTTACGAATTCTGCACATACGTCAGAAATCTCCAGGCACTGCAGTAGCTTTTTTTCTTAGAACCATCGGGCCTTCAGAATGGTCAGGAATGCTCTGATTATGAAAGCAAACAGAATGTTAGAAATTATTAGGAAAGGAATGGAGAGCTGAAAATATTATAATGCCTTTGTATTGCTCCGTGATGTTACCGCACCTCAAATATTGTATGCAATTCTGGTCACCACATCTCAAAAAAGATGCAGCATAATTTGAAAAGGTACTGAGAAGGGCAACGATAATAATAAAGGGGAAGGCGCAATTTCCCTATCAGGAAATACTAAAAAGGCTAGAGATCTTCAACTTGGAGAAGTGACGGCTAAGGGGAGATGTGATAGAGGTCTATAAAATAATGAGTGGTGTGGAAATGGTAGACATGAATCACTTGTTTACTCTTTCCAAAAACACAAGGACCAGGGGGCACGCAAAGAAGCTACTAAGTAGTAAACTTAAAACAAATCAGAGAAAATATTTCTTCACAACAAGTAATTAAACTCTGGAATTCACTGCCAGAGACGGTGGTAAAAGCAGTTAGCTTAGCAGGGTTTAAAAAAAAGGTTTGGATAATTTCCTAAAAGAAAAGTTCATAAGCCATTATTAAGATGGGAAAATCCACCGCTTATTTCTAGGATAAGCAGCATAAAATCATTTTACTGTTCTGGGATCTTGCCAGGTACTTGTGACCTGGATTGGCCACTGTTGGAAACAGGATACTGGGCCTGATGGACCTTTCTTCTGTTCTAACTCAATTGATTATTCTAATGCTCTTCATCAGTGAAGTTGCCAGTAAAGTTTGCAAGAAGGCTACCTAATTTACAGAAAGTGGTGGCCAGGGTGGTGACTGGGAGTGCTAGAAGGGCATGTGCAGACCCCTTATGCACTGGCTTAGAGGTGTGTGGGTGAAAACCTTTCCCGTGTCATTTACAGAACTTTTCCTTTCATTCAGAGTTTTCAAAAAAGTTTTTGTTTCGGGGCAATTTTGTCACTGGAGTGTGCGACTGCACAATGATGCACACTGTTGCTCCAATGGTGCATCCTATCAGTAACAGTGCAACAGTGCACAATATTGATGATTTTGAATTTTTTTTCCTTGTTGTTTTGGCTTCAAAATGACATGAAACTGCACAGAAATGTTGCTGACCTTTGCCACGTTGTTTCAAATGAATGCACATCCTCACGCTGGCCGCCAGCTGTTAAAAGGGCAAATTTAAGCTGTTGGTGATATTTGCATTGCAGTTGTGCCTGATATATTCTGGGTACAACTCTGAAGTCCCTACGTTGCTGAATTTGAGGATACTGTGTATTAAGAAGAGTCTTTCTGCAGTAGTCACAATGATGGGGAACAACCTCCAGGGTAGATGTGAGGCAGGAATTGAATCATCTGATCTCTAAGAAAAGAGTGAAGGTTTTTTCTGTTCCCTGAGATTAACTGTCTGAGTGAAGGGGGTGAAACTGGGATAGGAATGGAAGAGTAACGTAGAATGTGGAATGATAAGAATTTCATTGGGTGAAGTACCATGTCGGGCAGACATTATGTCTCCCCTCCCCCCCCCCCCCCCCCATTTACACTTCTGGAAACAGAGGTCCCAATATCTTAGCTGATAGATGTTCTATTTTATATAGTCTCTGTTTTGGACTACTACCTGGGTATTACATGTTAAACATATGTAAACTGCCTCTGGCATTCCATCGTGGTCTGGGGAAAGGGATGGGGGATGGTATTTGATATACTGCCTTTCTGTGGTTACAATCAAGGCAGTTTACATATTATCTACAAGTACTTATTTTGTACCTGGGGCAAGGGAAGGTTAAGTGACTTGCCCAGAGTCACAGGGAGCTGCAGTGGGAATTGAACCCAGTTCCCCAGTATCAAAGTCCACTGCACTAACTACTAGGCTACTCCTCCACCAATAAGAGCCAACCTCATCAGTGATGTCACAATGGCTTGATTGCCTGATACAGTTCCCCAGGATCAAAGTCCACTGCACTAACCACTAGGCTACTCCTCCACTCATTCCACCAATAAGAGCCAACCTCATCAGTGATGTCACAGTGGCTTGATTGCCCAATACTTGGTTCACTTCTGATATTGTGATGTCATAGAGGAAAGGGAAATGGGACTTGATATTCTGCCTTTCTGTGGTTATAATTAAAGCAGTTTACATAGTATATACAGGTACTTATTTTGTACCTGGGGCAAGAGAAGGTTAAGTGTCTTGCCCAGAGTCACAAGGAGCTACAGTGGGAATTGAACCCAGTTCCTCTGGTTCTCAGGCGAAAAAAAGGAAAGAGGGGATCCGAGAAGCATGAAAAAAAAAAACAACAGGGGTGAAAGTGAAAAAAGTTTCAAATGACAAGCAAGGAGTAAGAGCATCCGAAAAGTTTATTTGCCAAGTAAACTGACCCAAAAGACCCTACACGGGCTGTGTTTCGGCACAAAGCCTTTCCTCAGGGGTCAATTTGGTTCAGATAAATCGGTATCGCAGAGAATGTAAAAAAAAACATTAAAATACTGGAGCATGATACACGTTGTATGAAAATGAGTGCATTTCCCATAGTGGGCCAGCTACTGTTTCAGGAAACCACACTGGGGGAAGAGATGGGCACCTCTTGAGAAGGTTATAACTCCTGAAGAAATGTACATCTATTAACGAGACACTATGGGAAACGTACTTATTTTCATACAACGTGTATTGTGTTCCAACATTTTAATGGTTTTTACATTCTCTGCGATACTGATTTATCTGAACCAAATTGACCCCTGAGGAAAGGCTTTGTGTCGAAACACGGCCCGTGTAGGGTCTTTTGGGTCAGTTTACTTTGGCAAATAAACTTTTTGAACGCTCTTACTCCTTGCTTGTCATTTGGAACGTTCTTCACTTTCACCCCTGTTGTTATTTGCTTTTTTTGGGGGGGGGGGGGGGGGGTTCCTCTGGTTCTCAGGCCACTGCACTAACCATTAGGCTACTCCTCCAGTTTTAGAAGAAAATAAATCAAAGGGGAGCCCTGTTACTAAAGTATGACAAGGTCTTGCAGTTCAGTGCAGTCATTTTCCAAAATTTAACTGTAAAAACCTCTGTGTTATATGTTGCAGATGTTCCTAACGAGGTAGGTTCAGAGGGGAAATAAACACACTTCTTCAGGTGGTGTTAACTACGCCCGGAATTAGAAAAAAGGTTCAAAGCAGGGTGATCAAAATGATTAAGGAAATGAAACTCCTCTCATATGAGGAAAGGCTAAAGAGGTCAGGGCTGTTCACCTTGGAGAAGAGACGGCTGAGGGGGGATAGGACAGAGGTCTACAAAATCCCGAGTGGAGTGGAACAGGTAAACGTGAAAGGATTGATTACTCTTTCAAAAGTACGAAGACAAGGAGACACTCTGTGAAGTTACACGGTAATACTTTTAAAACAAAGAGAAGAAAGTATTTATTTTATGTTCCTCAAAGAATAATTAAGCTTTGGAACTTCTTGCCAGAGTAGTGGTAAAAGCAATTAGCGTTATCTTGTTTGGGACAAGTTCCTGGCGGAAAAGTCCATAAACTGCTATTAAGATAGATATGGAGAAAGCTACTAGCATGGAATCTTGTTACTCTTTGAGATTCCAGAATGTTCTTACTCTTTGGGATTCTGGAATTTTGTTACTCTTTGGGATTCTGAAATCCTATTACTCTTTGGGATTCCAGAATCTTGTTACTCTTTGAGATTCCGGAATGTTCTTACTCTTTGAGATTCCGGAATCTTGCTACTCTTTGGGATTCTGCAGGTACTTGCGATCTGGATTGGCCACTATTGGAAGCCGGATATTGGGCTAGAAGAACCTTTAGTCTTAGCCACTATGGAAAATTCTTATGTTCTCTTGTCAAGTTATTTACCACATTAGTAGTTAACATGTGGTAACTACCTCCATATTAACTGTAAGGCACAGTCCCCACTCATCTGCCCCCTCCCCTTCCACATTAGGCGATGAATAGAGAAATTAACGCTCCCTGTTAATGCTGCATCCATGTTAACTGTTACCATGCATTCTTTGTCATGTTAACAGCTAACATAGCCCAGTAAATGGGCACTAGGAGTTTCTGGAACTCTGCAAGGGGCCATGAGTTTCGGAAAGCTTGGTTTACAACCCCAAGTGAGGGAGAAAACTCCATGGAAGGCTTAAGAGTGAGACCTGATTGCACTGGGCGAAAAGATTTTCTCTTCAGAGCCCAGAAACTGAAACACAAAAAGTCAAATTCTATTGTGCTGCTATGAGAGGTCAGGAGGCTGGAAGACAAGGCCACAGCACTGAACAGTGGAGGTTCTGAGTTTGTGAAAACCATTGTGTATTCATAGGATTATTGCTTCCTTTAGAAATCAAGACTCTTTTGTGATGCTTGGTTTCCTGACAAGACTGTGAAAACCTGCCAGGCCCAAGAGACAACCTGAGATGCAAGCTGAAGAGGCAGTTTTGCCACTGCATAGATAATGTAAGTTAATTAAATGGGTCTGATGCAGGGCCTGGGTCCGTGGACAGTTCTGCAGAACAGCTTCTAAGGTGTGTGAGCTACAGGCAATGCTGCTCCATCCTCTGCATCTGATGGACAAAAATCTGGACTTTGGAATATTTATCCCCTTCCGTCATGTATAGTGGAGGAGGGATGCATGCAGACTTGAAGCAGAAACTTGCAACCTTGAAGGAGAAGGCAAACCTAAGGAGCTGTTTAATCTTTGGAGGGGGGGGGGGTCCTGCTTTCTGAATCCCTAATTTATCTATGTTGCTCCTGAACACTTGACTTTGCTGTTTGAGCAGAAGGGACCATGGGAAATATGTACATATGTGTGTGTGTGAGTGTGTGTGTGTGCGCGCGAGCGAGCGTGAGAGGTCCCTGCTGCAGTGAATTTACTGACATAGTGAAGTGGACATTCCTGATGCCTGTACTGTACATGGGGCTTACCGTATGACACGAAGACCCCATGCCTGTCAAAGCATGCAATGTTTCTTTCTGCATAGTTACTTAGACCATGCATACAGAGAACATTTCTCTGTGCTGCAGTACAAATTCATTCTCTCCAGTTCTGTGGGTTACTGAAGGGATTGACATGCAGCCTTATAGAGCAGAGGGCACAGGGGGGCACTCCCTCCCCCCTTCTACTTGGCTCAGGTTAATGTCTATTCTTTCCAATCCAACATCATCTCAGCTAGCAGTGGCCACTGCTGGACCATGGGGCCTGCAACCCCACGATTCAAGCAGCTGCAGAAGGCGTAGGGTGTCTTGACAACAGTTGCTAGATAAAACATTCAGGAGTAGAAAACGCCATCGCGATGAATAATAGATGGAGGTTTTACAATATCTGATGCTTTACATTTTAAGCTGTTTGATTTGTAATGTTTTGAGAAGGAGAGCAGTGAAAAACAGCGCATGGCAAATGCAGAGAATCCTTAAAATGCCATTTACAAGCGTTTCCACTTTTTTTCACTTGCACTTCAAGTAATTCCATAGGCTTTCTTCCTGGATCTGTTATGCTGCAGCGCTGGTTCTCATCATTATGTTGGACAGGGACTCCCAGGGGCCCCTTCTTAAATGATCTTATGAAACCAAGGAGTCGACTCCTTCAGTGGGCTGAAGCTGACACGAATCCTTGGATAAGACAGTGGCAGCAAATCAGCTGTGTTTCTGTTTTACCGGGTCACTTCAGGGATTGCTTTTTTTGAGAGGAGATTGGTGAGTCTTCCCCTCTCTGGCAGGTGTGCAAAATAAGTCTTGCTCATTTGAAAACCTTGATAAATTCTGCTCTACAGATCTGTGTCCTGGCAGACCCCTCCTCAGTTAACACTCCCTGTGCTTTGTTAATGAAATCAGAGAAAGGAGAGAGGGCAGAATTGGCAATCTCACTGGGAAAAGTTGGGTTCTTGAACAATGCCAAGACTTGCACCCAACCTGGAGCATGCATTATGATCTTCATAGTAGGCGGTCGGTGGCCCAGCTGTTTGGGGAGGCTAAAGGGGGCAGGGTCAGAGGCGAGGCTTACATCCATAACTTCTACAGAGTACATCCAAAACTAATTTTTATTTTCTCATTTCCATCTTCCAAAATTCCAGACAGCAGATGTACAGAGCAGGACCCAAAGCAGTCCAAAACAAGTAAAATCAGAAACGGCACAGTTTATATCTCATTGCTTAACCAACCTTAGGCTTCACCTTTAGGTTTAAAAAGCAAAACCATGTAACATAACATACATAACATAGTAGGTGAAGGCAGAAAAAGACCTGTACGGTCCATCCAGTCTGCCCAACAATTTAAACATATGTGCTACTTTATATGTATACCTGACTTTGATTTGTATCTGCCATTTTCAGGGCACAGACCGTAGAAGTCTTGCCCAGCACTAGCCCCGCCTCCCAATGTAAGGACTGGATAAACAAATTAAAACTAAGTTTAAAGCAAGTGCCCTTAATATATAATACTTGATAGCAGTAATGAAACAGTGATGGAATATTCACATAGCAAGCAGCTTGAGCCAACAGATTTATTTTCCATTGAACATAATTAACTTTGTATGAACTTGGCGGCCAATAGTGTGCTGAACTGGACAATGTTGGCACATTTAGACTGACTCTGGACAGAACTTCTGCATGAAAGAAGCCCTTCCCTCATTATTCAATACCTCTCTGTGAAATACTAGTAATAAAAAAGGTAAGTGAATTTTTATAATATATCACTGCAATCTACAAAACAAAAGGAGCGAGTTCCCAAATGCCATCTTTTTCTTTTGATGTAGACTCCTTCAACCTAGTTAATATTTTTTTGATTTATACTCATAGTAAGCCTGATTGTTAAGCATCTGACTCTCATAGACGTTCAAATACTTGAAAGGTATTAATCCGCAAACAAATCTTTTCCGGAGATGGGAAGGCGGTAGAACGAGAGGACATGAAATGAGATTGAAGGGGGGCAGACTCAGGAAAGATGTCAGGAAGTATTTTTTTCACGGAGAGGGTGGTGGATGCTTGGAATGCCCTCCCGCGGGAGGTGGTGGAGATGAAAACGGTAACGGAATTCTAACATGCGTGGGATATGCATAAAGGAATCCTGTGCAGTAGCAATGGATCCTTAGAAGCTTAGCCAAAATTGGGTGGCAGAGCTGGTAGGGGAAGAGGGGTTGGTGGTTGGGAGGCGAGGATAGTGGAGGGCAGACTTATACGGTCTGTGCCAGAGCCGGTGATGGGAGGCGGAACTGGTGGTTGGGAGGCGGGAAATACTGCTGGGCAGACTTGTACGGTCTGTGCCCTGAAAAAGGCAGGTACAAATCAAGGTAAGGTATACACATATGAGTTTATCTTGTTGGGCAGACTGGATGGACCGTGCAGGTCTTTTTCTGCCGTCATCTACTATGCATAACACGATGTCTGTTTCGGAGGCTTTTCATTAAGTGAAAACATCTCTGCATGAATACAGGGAGTCCCTACAGCCAGCACCTCCAAATGACACAATGAATTAAAATTTAGAACAAATTACGTACTCTAACCAATAAAACCAATACTCCCTCTATGTACATCCTCATGCTACACAAGCTAACATGTTTAAAAATATAAGTGAGATCAAATAAAAATGGTACCAATGACAGTGGGGATAGAGCAGGCTCTGTCCCTCAGTCCCACTCCTTCCTCCCTCCTTGGTTCCAATCTCTCCCTCTGTCCCGCTCCTCCCCAACCCCTCCCCCACAGAAGCAGTCGGACTGGGATACTTGCCTTGTTTTCTAAGACGTGGATTCGTCTGCAGCAGACACTACTACCAGTAGAGGTTTCCATCCTAGTGATTACAGCAGGCCTGCCTCGGGGATTCAGACATCTTCCTGTGACACGTCCCACCCTCACGGGAACGGAAGCAAGAAGTCATGGAGGAGGAGGAGGCGGGTTGCGCCATAGGGGGAAGGCCGAGTAGCTACCCAGGCAGGCTTGCTGCTGTAATCGCTAGGGTGGCGACCACTACCGGTAGCAGTGCGAGAGTTGGGGGAGGGGGGAATTGGAGTCCTGAGTACTGGCTATCATTGTGGCGGCCTGGCGGTCAACTGTGCACTGCAGCGGCGGGAGGTCCTGTGGCCCACAGCTCTAATGGGTCTTCTTGTTTCTTCTGTGATGTTCTGCTGTGCAGAATGCCGCTCCGGTTACCTTTGGGAAGGCTTTTGGGTCGGCTTGCAGCTGGGGAGGCTTAGCCTCCCCAAGCCTCTTATACCGGGCGCCTATGATGAACTTATAACATTTCACCTGTCACTAACTTTAAAGAACCTTGCTAAGGCTTAAGATCTCTTCCCCAGCTGATAACTACTCATTTCAATCAAACATATAAATGGCAAGAGGCGTACTCACTCACAAATGCGCAGTAGAGACCCTCTCTGTCCCGCCCCCGCGTCAATACGTGATGACGGGGACGTGACAGAGAGGGAACCTGCGCACCTGCGAGTGAGGGAACCGCCGTCGCCACCGCTCCCCTCCCCCCAGGGTTGCCGCTACCGCTCCCCCCACCCACCCGGAGTCGCCGTCGCCACCCACCCTCCACCCGGCCCGGGTACCTGGCTTCACTATTCAAACCGCCGGAACGCAGCACACAGCTCATCTGAGCTGCCGTTGGCCTTCCTTACCTGCCTGTGTCCCGCCCTCGCCGACGTTACGTCACACGAGGGCGGAACACACGCAGAGAAGAACGAAGGAAGGTCGACGGCAGCTCAGATGAGCTGTGTGCTGCGTTCCGGCGGTTTGAATACTGAAGCCACGTACCCGGCACGGGTGGAGGGGTGGCGGAGGGGACTCCGGGGGGGGGGGGGGCGGCGGCGACGACCTATCCGGGGGGGGGGGGGCTTTCAACCCCCCCTTGCTTTACTAGCCCGTTTTTACGGGCTCAATGGCTAGTTTTTTCTTAAATGAGTAAACTGTAGCTTTTTCTATTGGACTAAAAATACACTTTTTGATCAGCAATACCTTCTTCAGATCAGAAATGAGCAAATAATGAAACAGATCAGGGTATATATGTGAAACATAAACAGTCTCACAGGGAAAGGTAGGAGTGGGGGGGGGGGGATGAGAAACAGGGAGGAACGGATGGGTGATGAGAGGGTGAAAATAAAACTATAAAGGTATAGGGGAGGGTGGGAATAAAATCAAAATCCTTAATTTGGTTGGTGTGAACAAATCTTCAATTCATATTTGTCACTTAAACATGATATAAGCTGTTTGCACTTTGTGATTTTGAATTTAATAACAAACGTTGAAACATAAAGGTATGATTTATGTGATAGGAAGCCCACACCTAGAAGAACAAAACTTAAGTAGCCAGCAATGTTGTTTTGTACACTGGTTCTAGCCAGTTTACCGAGCATGGAGTTCAGTGAGACATGCAGCTAACGAACATTGTATGCAAAGTTATTATAATGAGCTAACTACTACTCAAATGTGCATTCCCAATGATGCACAGCCATTTTCCTAGCGATGCACAGAAAGGACTGCCTACCTTAACGATAAAAGTTTTACGAGCGGTCAGGAGCTGCTGGTACTGCTGTATCCTTCCCATTACTGCTGAAATAGCAGCTGCCGGATGGCTGAGGAGAGCTGTAGCGTCTCTAGAGCCCTCCGCCCACTCGCCGAGCATGCACGCTGGCAGCCCTTCACTCTCTCCTTCGCCTCGCTCTCCCTTGCTTCCCTCCCCTGCTTGTACTGCTGCTGAGAGTATGGTGGTGATTAAAAAAAAAGTTTGAAAACAAACAAAGCTAAACACTGCTTTCGTACACGCAGATTGTATGAGTCTATGAAAAACGCCTGTAGCGCGCACGTGGCGGTGATAAAAAAGTTTGAAAACAAAGGAAAAAAAGGCTACACTTTGCTTTCATACACACAGCTAATGCTTGTACGAAAGACGTCTGTAGCACGCGCAGAGCAGCCACACTTAGCGATTGGCTGTTCTGCGCATGCTCGGGTGACCGACTGGCTTCCCCCCTCCCCCTCCCCTCGAGCTGCTGTTTTTGCGAGCAGGTCATTTGTTTGCCGATTCTTTTGAGCATCCCTTGCTATTTCCAACTCGGTCATTTTTACCGAAGTAGAAATAGCGATCGGTGCTTTCCTGGGACTTTGATGCATCCGGCCCCCTGGTGGGTGTCAAAATATTTCATCATTTTAACTGCAAAGGTTTTACGTTGTGGGATTGCGTTAAAATTTCCTTTTAGTATTCTCACCATAAAATCATAAAGCAGTGACATTCCTAGGTCGGCTGCCACCCGGGGCGGATCGCAGCTGCGCACCCCCCACCCCCCGGGTGCAGCGCCGTTCGTCCCCACCAGGGTGCAGCATGACACCCCCCCGGCACAATGACACCCCCCTCCCCGGCGCATCAAGCCCCCTCCCCCTCGATGCATTCTTGGCAGCAGGAGGGTGCAGAAAGCAGCCGCGTGCCTGTCGGCTCCACTGGCTCCCTGCTCCCTCTGCCCAGGAACAGGAAGTAACCTGTTCCGGGGCAGAGGGAGCAGGGAACCAGCGGAGCCGACGGGCACGGCTGCTCTCTGCACCCCTCCAGTAGCGTGCACCCGGGGCGGACCGCCCCCACCGCCCCGCCCTTGCTACGCCACTGTCTTAAAGGTAGGCTCTGGTCTTGCAAAGTCCTACAGAAGTGTCACCCTAGTTAGCGCTGCAATTTAGTTCAAATTAGGTTTTATATACCACTAAAATCCCCTTATCAGGGTTCAGTGTGGTTTACAACAACTGGATAAGCTTAAATTAGTACATTGCAAGGGGAGACGGGCAGTAGACCATAAGAGGAAACAGACATAATCAAGTGGAAGCAAAAGGTAGACTTAAGAGCAGTAGGGGTACAATCAGGGGTGTGGCCAGACTTCGGCGGGAGGGAGGTCCAGAGCCCGAGGTGAGGAGGCACATATTAGCCCCCCGGAGCTGCTGACACCCCCCCCTCGCCATTGCGGCCCTCCGCTGCCGCCACCACCAACTTTGACGACCCCTGCCGACAACCCTCTTGACCCCCCTCCCGCTGCCGACCCTCTCGACCCCCCTCCCGCTGCCAACCCTCCCCCGCCGCTGCCGTCTCCTACCTTTGCTGGCAGGGGACCCCAATCCCTGCCAGCCGAGGTCCTCTTCTTCCCGCGAAGGCTTCGTTCTGTTTCTGACGTCCTGCACGTTGTACATGCAGGATGTCAGACTCACACTAACAGAATGAAGCCTTGCTCCGGAAGAAGAGGACCTCGCTGGCTAATCTGCAAGGCTTCATTCTGTTTCAGTGAGTCTGACGTCCTGCACGTACAATGTGCAGGATGTCAGAAACAGAACGAAGCTTTCGCGGGAAGAGGAGGACCTCGGCTGGCGGGGACCTCTGTGGGAGGGAGGTCCAGAGCCCGAGGTGGATGGACACAATTTAGCATGCCCCCCCCCCAGCTGCTGACCGCCCCCCCCCCCGCCACTTTCGATCCCCCCTCCCGCCGCCGCTGCCACTGCCTGGTACCTTTGCTGGCAGGGGTCAGTCTCTGGTGCTGAAGAAGACTTCAGCTGGCGGGGGTTGGAGACCCCCGCCAGCAAAGGTACCAGGCAGTGGCAGGGGAGGGTCAGCGGCAGGGGGGGGGGGTTGAAAGTAGAGGGGGCCAGGCCTAAATCTGTGGGGGCCCATGCCCCCATGGCCCCACCTAGCTACGCCCCTGATCAGCAGGTAGGATGCGACACCGTATACAATTTGAAAAACTATACAGGCAGCTTCGAACCTGATTCTTTCAGTTATGGGGAGCCAATTTGGCCAGATGTGAAGAGAGTGGGGTGAGGTGGGGCGGTAACATAGTAAATGACGGCAGAAAAAGACCTGCACGGTCCATCCAGTCTGCCCAACAAGATAAACTCATATGTGCTACTTTTTGTGTATACCTTACCTTGATTTTTACCTGTCCTTTTCAGGGCACAGACCGTGTAAGTCTGCCCAGCACTATCCCCACCTCCCAACCACAAGCCCCGCCTCTCACCACCGGCTCTGGCACAGACCGTATAAGTCTGCCCAGCACTATCCCCGCCTCCCGCCACCGGCTCTGGCACAGACCCGTATAAGTCTGCCCAGCACTATCCCCTCCTCCCATCCACCAGCCCCGCCTCTCACCACCGGCTCTGGCACAGACCGTATAAGTCTGCCCAGCACTATCCCCGCCTCCCGCCACCGGCTCTGGCACAGACCGTATAAGTCTGCCCAGCACTATCCCCTCCTCCCAACCACCAGCCCCGCCTCTCACCACCGGCTCTAGCACAGACCGTATAAGTCTGCCCAGCACTATCCCCGCCTCCCGCCACCGGCTCTGGCACAGACCGTATAAGTCTGCCCAGCACTATCCCCGCCTCCCAACCACCAGTCCCGCCTCTGGCACAGACAGTATAAGTCTGCCCAGCACTATCCCCGCCTCCCGCCCCGCCTCTCACCACCGGCTCTGGCACAGGCCGTATAAGTCTGCCCAGCACTATCCCCGCCTCCCAACCACCAGTCCCGCCTCCCAACCACTGGCTCTGGCACAGACCGTATAAGTCTGCCCAGCACTATCCCCGCCTCCCGCCACCGGCTCTGCCACCCAATCTCGGCTAAGCTCCTTAGGATCCATTCCTTCTGTCCACAATCTGCCTGAAAGAGCAGCAGCTACATTCATAAAGAAAGGAGCTGGTAAATCAGAAATAAATGACCAATTCCCGATAATACACGCTGCTGAGAAAAAGTCTGTGAACCCTAAGTCTGAGAATTACAAGTTCTTACATCACACCCTTGTTTAATTGAAACCAGTCTTGTCTTATGCAATAAAGAGATATAAATTAAACATTTATGTGCCTCTTGGGATGCAATTATGTAGAAAGTAGGAACAATAAGACAATTCAAAATCAGTGTGTGAAACAGAAAGTGAACCCCCTAATTGGCTAATTAGAATCAAGTAGTTAAATAACTGGGTAACAAGTGAACCACCCTATAGAGGAAATCTGCACCACTGAGTTTGGGTGTCATGTCCTATGCGAGGGTCCAAGAGGTTCTGAGTTTGCCTTATAAAAAGGTTACTGAGAACTCATCATGCCACGATCAAGAGAAATTTCAGAGAACCTATGAGTAAAACGGTGTGGTAGCCGTATTAGTCCACTTATAAAGGTAATACAAAAACAAAACAAAGAAAATAAAATAACTTAATACACTGTTGGATTAACTTTCTTCTTCTTCAGATCAGAAATTCAGAAAATGCAGAAAATCTGAAGAAGACACGACCTAGAATCAAGAGTAGTTGATGTTCATTTCTTTGGACAGGCTTACAACCACCTTCTAAACATATAGGACTCCACCCATCCACTGTCACCTAGCTTAAAAATGGAAAAAGTGACTCTGCCAAGGAGAGGTCACCTTGCCAAGGTCACTCCAAGAGTGGAGGAGCAGCCTAGTGATCAGAACAGGGAAGGTGGGGTACAAGTCTCAATGATGCCCCTTGTGGTCCCGGGAACTCACTGAACACTCCGTTATCTCAGGTAGAAACTACATCTACAAAGTCACAAAGAACTCCAGACTAACATCTAAAGATCTGTATGCTGTAGCTGATAGGATGGTTCATTATGACAACAATCAGGAAAAAAATGAATGAAAATGCAGTTCAAACCAGAAAAAAGCAACACTGGGCCTTCAAGACAGAGATAATTGCCGTCCTTTATTTAGAAAGAGACCCGACACGGGCCGTGTTTCGGCGCAGAAGCGCCTGCCTCAGGGGGTCAAGATTGGTCTTCGCAGGAAATAAGTGAAAATTGTGAATGAATTGCCGGCTGCCGCTAGACGTTCATTCAATCACGCTAAGTGATGGCTAGTTTGAAAACCGCCAAAATTATGTCCGGGCCCCTGGTTTGGCTGGCGGGGGTCCTCAACTCCCGTCAGCAGAAGCCTTCTTCAGCGCAGCCGCGTTCCTGCCCTGCACTTCTTGCTTCCTCCTGTCCTGTGCACGCTGACGCTCCTTTACGTGAAACTGAGGAGCGAGGGGGGTGCGAGAAGGCGCGAGGCGATGGCGGGGGGGGAGGTGAGGCGAAGCGAGGCCTGGTGGTGGTGGCGGGGCGGCACTCAAAATGTGCCCCCGACCTCGGGCTCTGGCCCCCTCCCACTGTAAGGTCTGGCTATGCCCCTGTTTCCGGCAAAGGTATGCCTAAGCGTGCCTGCATGAGGGTGGGGAGAGAGAGGCATGCGTTGCCCCCCCACCCCTGGCCCCCACAAACTGCAGGGACTGGCTACGCCCTGAGAGCCCATTGTTAAACATTTACCAACACACCCCTGCCCAAGACTCACCTATTTAAACTCCCATGGCCACACCCTCTTTGACAGCTGCTCTTCTCTAAATGGGTACATGAGTGTGTTTTTGAGCAGCTCTGCTGTTTCTGCCCATTTCGGCACCCTGCATCCATTAGAGCGCTTTCCCGAAAATTTAGCTTCAGTATTTTTCTTTTTTGTTGCATGGTTTTATTATGTACTTTACAATTTACAGAGAGACAGAGCACAGATTATTGTCACTGCATGCCAACTGCAGAGTCTACAGAGAAGGCAGATGGGGTTCGGCTCAGGACCAAGAGTCCCACTGAACCCTTCTTTTTCTGTTGCAAATTCATCTTTCTCCAATGTCATTACGATCATGAACACCTTTGCATCATATTCCCTAGTGGGGGAAACTGCAAAAAGGGCTTATTTCACTTCTTTAATTAATTGCGACACTGGTCCTTGGGGACGTTTTTTTGTATACTAAGGAAGCTTACTCAGCCAGCCTCCTCATTCCCATCTCACCTCTCCCCTGGGGGCTTTTGCCAAGGCTTTTCAAGAAAAGGCTCAGTCAATTAGAGATCAGATGCCACACTTGACATCTTCCTATCCTTTAAAAGGGGGAAAAATCCAAAGGACAAAAAAGACGTCTGCTCCCTTGACCTTTTAACGCCTGCTTTAATGCCATCTGACTCCCAGTCTGTCCAAGGGGTCTTTTTAGCTTTTAATATTCCATTCCTTTCTCCAACACCTTGAGAGAGACACTGGTATCCATAAGGCCTTGAACAGCCCTAATCTCTGCCATCTTCTCTCCTCAATGAGTTAATAGTTTTCTACCGTATCTTCATTCTAATGATTGCTACCAAAGATACCAGACTAATGCCACCCACAACTTAAGGATCCCAAAGCAGATACCACCCTTCGTTCCAACTATCATCTGATTTCAAATTTGTCATTCATTTCCAAGTTACTTGAGAAAAATGATGCTGCCCAGTTCTCTGACTTCTTGGACAAGATCAATTGATATCCACCCTAGGCAATATGGTTTCCATCGCAAAGAGTAGATTCTGTTAGACAATGACAAAGTATATCAACGCCAACCAAGAGAACTGTTCTGGTTTCTCTGAATATGTCATTAGCATTGACAATTGTGAATCGTACACTTGAAAGACTGTATGATATTGGTCTTTGGGTCACTGCCTTGCTTCGGTTTCAGTCCTTTTTATGTTTAAATTTGTTTTTATTTTAAAATAACGACAAAGCAATACATTGCACATTATAAATTACAATCCTTCAATCTCCCACAGGGGTTTCTGAGGCTAACTTCTCCTAGCTGTGTGTTTACATCAACGCTGCACTGCTCAATTGTACAAAGTTATACCAATATGCAATGTACTATCCATTCTATTTCTAATCCCTACCCACCCTCCCGAACTTCCAACAAAAAAAAAGGGGGAGGGAGGAATATATTCAAACTCGTTAAATCACGGGAGGATTGTGAAAAATTACAAGAGGACCTTACGAGACTGGGCGACTGGGCGTCTAAATGGCAGATGACGTTTAATGTGAGCAAGTGCAAAGCGATGCATGTGAGAAAAAGGAACCCGAATTATAGCTACGTCATGCAAGGTTCCACGTTAGGAGTCACAGACTAAGAAAGGGATCTAGGTGTCGTCCTTGATGATACGTTGAAACCTTCTGCTCAGTGTGCTGCTGCGGCTAAGAAAGCAAATAGGTATTATTAGGAAAGGAATGGAAAACAAAAATAAGGATATTATAATGCCTTTGTATTCGCTCCATGGTGCGACCGCACCTCAAATATTGTGTTCAATTCTGGTCATCGTATCTCAAAAAAGATATAATGGAATTAGAAAAGGTGCAGAGAAGGGCGACAAAAATGATAAAGGGGATGGGACGACTTCCCTATGAGGAAAGGCTAAAGCGGCTAGGGCTCTTCAGCTTGGAGAAAAGGTGGCTGAGCAGAGATATGATAGAGGTCTATAAAATAATGAGTGGAGTTGAACGGGTAGATGTGAAGCATCTGTTCACGCTTTCCAAAAATACTAGGACTAGGGGGCATGCGATGAAGCTACAATGTAGTAAATTTAAAACGAATCGGAGAAAAAATTTCTTCACTCAACGTGCAATTAAACTCTGGAATTCATTGCCAGAGAATGTGGTAAAGGCGGTTAGCTTAGCAGAGTTTTAAAAAGTTTTGGACGGCTTCCTAAATGAAAAGTCCATAGACCGTTATTAAATGGACTTGGGGAAAATCCACTATTTCTGGGACAAGCAGTATAAAATGTTTTGTACATTTTTGGGATCTTGCCGGGTATTTGTGACCTGGATTGGCCACTGTTGGAAACAGGATGCTGGGCTCGATGGACCTTTGGTCTTTCCCAGTATGGCAATACTTATGTACTTATGTACTTATATTAGCTGCAATCAGTTCAATTTAACAATCGACTGCGTGCCTGATGCATTAATGTTGGTTTCAGTCCTTTTTAACCAACAGAGTATTTCGTATTACCTGGACTGACTTTCTTTCAGAGAAGTATAATCTTCAGTGTGTGGTTCCCTTTGCACCTTTCCTTCTATTAGCAGCATTTTTGATCCTAAGGCGTCACACGCCTTGGCTCGAGTTCTGGTCCTCTCTCAGTTGGACTACTGCAACGTTCCATATCAGGGTTTAAAAGTATCTCACATTAAGAGACTTCAGTTGGTCCAGAACACCAGAGTTAAATGACTAAGTATGTGACCCTACCTCAGAAAGAGCGTTTAAGACTGCAGAGAGAAAGTCCAAAGAGTAGGGTGGATAGGCTCTTCCAGAAAACCAAGGGCGACGTAGGGACTTCGTGTGCCTCCACTTTGTGTGGTTGGCAAAGAATGTTTTATACAGGTCTGTCGCTTCAGTCTTATCATCCCATATGATCCAATGCGTATGCTGTGGTCATTCAGAATCTTCTGGTGGCCCCTCCTCACATCGGTGCGTCATGAAAGTACTGTATGTGTTGTACTTGCTTAAATGTGGTAGCCTCCGCCACCTAGAACGATTTACGTCCGGACCTCCGATTAGAACCTCATACAAGAGTTCGAATCTGAATTAAAGATGGCGTTCGGACATTAGGACTCTTCCCTAGGTCTCAATAAGGGCCCCTTTTACAAAGCGGCGGAACTTTGCCACGCACCAATCCGGCACTACCGCCAGGCTCCTACAGGGTCCTGGTGGCAGTGCCTGCCCTCAATGCGCGCCACTTCCGGCGTGTCCGATTTTTCAACATTCACAGCCCGGTTTCCACCGGGGTAGCACGGGAGCCCTTACCTTCTCCTAAACAGGTGGCGATTAGGGCTCCCACGTGGCAAGTGTTTCACTTACCGGACGGCCATTTCCGTCCTCTCTCCAGAATTTCCCTTTTCCGGACAGCGGTGAAAGGGGGCCTCGGCAAGCAGCAAACCTGTGTGCAGATGCCACTGCAGGGCCCCTTGTACCGCTGCGTGGAAAAAGGGACCCTAAGCTCAACTCTTAGCGCTGGATGGACGGAGGTGCTTTGCAAAGTGCATAGTGATTGTGACTTCCTGAATTTCGATTAACCTCTGGCTTTCTCTCATCTCTACTATATAACCAGGATTGCTAACTATTCTTTTCGTGTGTTTGTATTTTATTATTTTTTTTTTTTACTTAAATGAAATCTTTATTCACTTTGATAACAGAACAATCAATTCAATAACAATACAGGTGATATGCTTGAGCTTACTTTACGCATGCCTTTTTCCAACAATGTAAATTTGCCCACCCGCCGACCTCGACCAACGCCGTCCCCTCCCACCCCCTCCACCCCCCTTCTTAACCAGAACCCCCCCCCCCCCCCACTAGCTCTCAAAGCTCTGTATTTTATTTTAAACTGCATAGTTATTTGTTTAACATGTGGTCCATCAAGCTAAATAAATAATAAGCTCCTTCTTAGCTCCACATCTGCCTCTACGCATTTCTCCTAGTCATCAGTGATGCGACTGCGTCATCCTGATGTACGAGCTTTCATGTAACTGTATATGGATATGGCAATCTCTCTATATAAAAGGCAACACCAACGTTCTATGAAGCCTCCAGCCGGAAGTGTGAAGGGGGCGAGATATCCGGTTTCCCTATGAGTGTCTGCCCCGCCCTCTCTGTAACACAGTCAGTGAAGGAAAACAGCAGAGCACGAAATCAAATCGCTGGCTCTGTAACAGTGAAGGACTCAGAGGGGGGAGGGGAGAGAGGCCAGAGGGCAGGGACACACACACTCCCACATGCACACAGAAGAAAACATTGCTAGCCCCCGTTTCATTTGCATCAGAAACGGGGCTTTTTTACTATCTCTCTATATAAAAGGCAACACCAACGTTCTATGAAGCCTCCAGCCGGAAGTGTGAAGGGGGCGAGATATCCGGTTTCCCTATGAGTGTCTGCCCCGCCCTCTCTGTAACACAGTCAGTGAAGGAAAACAGCAGAGCACGAAATCAAATCGCTGGCTCTGTAACAGTGAAGGACTCAGAGGGGGGAGGGGAGAGAGGCCAGAGGGCAGGGACACACACACTCCCACATGCACACAGAAGAAAACATTGCTAGCCCCCGTTTCATTTGCATCAGAAACGGGGCTTTTTTACTATCTCTCTATATAAAAGGCAACACCAACGTTCTATGAAGCCTCCAGCCGGAAGTGTGAAGGGGGCGAGATATCCGGTTTCCCTATGAGTGTCTGCCCCGCCCTCTCTGTAACACAGTCAGTGAAGGAAAACAGCAGAGCACGAAATCAAATCGCTGGCTCTGTAACAGTGAAGGACTCAGAGGGGGGAGGGGAGAGAGGCCAGAGGGCAGGGACACACACACTCCCACATGCACACAGAAGAAAACATTGCTAGCCCCCGTTTCATTTGCATCAGAAACGGGGCTTTTTTACTATCTCTCTATATAACAGGGAACACCAACGTTCTATGAAGCCTCCAGCCGGAAGTGTGAAGGGGGCGAGATATCCGGTTTCCCTATGAGTGTCTGCCCCGCCCTCTCTGTAACACAGTCAGTGAAGGAAAACAGCAGAGCACGAAATCAAATCGCTGGCTCTGTAACAGTGAAGGACTCAGAGGGGGGAGGGGAGAGAGGCCAGAGGGCAGGGACACACACACTCCCACATGCACACAGAAGAAAACATTGCTAGCCCCCATTTCATTTGCATCAGAAACGGGGCTTTTTTACTAGTGTAGAATAAAGCGTATGGGTATGGCAGCGGCGAAAACAATTGTGGCTTTAAATTGGAAACAAACAAGGGGACCTACTGGGAAAGACTGGGTGGAGAAACTTAGGATGATAGCGGCCATGGAAAAGATGACGGACAGACGCAGAGGGAGATTGAGTCCTACTGCGGAAGAATGGATACATCTGGAGGTACTTCTGGCTGGAAACTCAGAGAAAAGGGCTGGATAAACCACAGAGCAAAGGAGGAAGTGGTGTGGGGAGGGGGGGAGCGGTGGGGAGCGGGGGAGGGAGGGGGGGGGGGGTTGCGTGGGGTGGCAGAGGGATGGGGAGAAAAAAATGACCCGTGGAAACTGTTTGACTAATTGTAATTTGGAATGTTGTGGGAACCATAGGCTCCAGAATGCTGTTACATTGGTTGTTTAATAAAGATTTATAAATTTAAAAAAATGTTACTACGTTTTGTTTTAAAATAATTTTAGCATTGTTTTATTGATTATGAGTGTTTTTATGGAAACCACCTCGTTACAAGACGTATGAGGAGAGACTTGCGGACCCTGGAGGAAAGGAGAAACAGGGGTGATATGATATAGACGTTCAAATATTTGAAAGGTATTAATCCGCAAACGAACCTTTTCCGGAGATGGGAAGGCGGTAGAACGAGAGGACATGAAATGAGATTGAAGGGGGGCAGACTCAAGAAAAATGTCAGGAAGTATTTTTTCACGGAGAGAGTGGTGGATGCTTGGAATGCCCTCCCGCGGGAGGTGGTGGAGAGGAAAACGGTAACAGAATTCAAACATGCGTGGGATAAACATAAAGGAATCCTGTTCAGAAGAAATGGATCCTCAGGAGCTTAGTCAAGATTGGGTGGCAGAGCTGGTGGTGGGAGGCGGGGCTGGTGGTTGGGAGGCGGGGATAGTGCTGGGCAGACTTATACGGTCTGTGCCAGAGCTGGTGGTGGGAGGCGAGGATAGTGCTGGGCAGACTTATACGGTCTGTGCCCTGAAAATGACAGTTACAAATCAAGGTAAGATATATACAAAAACTAGCACATATGAGTTTGTCTTGTTGGGCAGACTGGATGGACCGTGCAGGTCTTTTTCTGCCGTCATCTACTATGTTATGTTACTATGGGTGGTATAGAAGTTTTCAAAATCAATCAATCAAACAATACATTTACAAAGTACCATTACTCTGCACTTCCCAATACCTCTCTCTCCTTTAATCTCCCCATACCTACCCTCCCAAGTTCCAATCATTCCTCACCCAGGTAAAGAAGTAGTCCAGTGGTTAGAGCACTAGGTTGAAGCCAGGGTTCAAATCTCCCCGAAGCTCCGTGTGGTCTTGAGTAAAGTACATAAGCATCACTATAGTGCAGGGCCGCCGAGAGGGGGGGACAGGGGCACAAAATTCCCGGGGACCTGCGCCGCAGTCCCACCCGCCACCGGGCCCCTTCCACCCGAACCCCCGCCAGCAGAAGTGCTGTCTTCTGACTCCGGCGTGCGCGGCCCACACAGATGCGCTCCTCTCAGCTGATCTTCGCTGTACGCTGCAGGGCTTCTGTGCGTCTGACGTCCTGCACGTGCAGCGAAGATCAGCTGAGAGGAGCGCGTCTGTGTGGGCCGCGCACGCCGGAGTCAGAAGACATCACTTCTGCTGGCGGGGGTTTGGGTGGAAGGGGCCCGGCCCGGTGGCGGAGGCGGGTAGGACTGTGGCGCCGGGCCCCCCTCAGGGGGGGCGGCCTTGTCCCGGGCCCGGCCCAGTCTCTCGGTGGCCCTGCTATAGTGGGATAGACCAAAGGACTATCAAAAGCCCAGTATCCTATTTCCAACAGTGGCTAATCCAGATCACGGGTACTTGGCAGGACCCCAAAATAGGTTTCATGCTGCTTAGCCCAGAAATAAACAGTGGCTTATACCAATTTCGCAGCATCTTCTGGATTTTTTTCTTCCAGGAACTTGTCCAAACCTTTTTAAAGCTTTGCTTTCTAGCATAAAATGGACAGGAGGTGAGTCTCTTACAATTGAAAGGAAGCTCTGGAACGAGGGGGCACAGGATGAAGGTGAAAGGGGACAGACTTAAGAATAACCTTCACAGAAAGGGTGGTGAATTCGTGGAACGCCCCTCCCAGCAGAGGTGGTGGAGACAAAGTCTATATCTGAATTCAAGAGAGCTTGTAACAACTACACAGGATCTCTAAAGGAGTGAAAGGGATAGTAGACAGAACGGATGGGCCAGGCAGGATCTGAATCTGCCTTCGTTTTGATGTTAAGTTTCTACCCGTTCCACTCCACTCAGGGTTTTATACACCTCTATCATATCTCCGCTCAGCCCTAACCTCTTTAACCTTTCCTCATGGTGGAGTTGTTCCGTTCCCCCCCCCCCCCCCATTCTCTCAGATACGCCCTTGTCACCTCTCGTTTAGACTACTGCAATCTGCTTCTTGCTGGCCTCCCACTTAGTCACCTCTCCCCTCTCCAATCGGTTCAAAACTCTGCTGCCCGTCTTGTCTTCCGCCAGGGTCGCTTTACTCATACTACCCCTCTCCTCAAGTCGCTTCACTGGCTCCCTATCCGTTTTCGCATCCTGTTCAAACTTCTTCTACCTATAAATGTACTTACTCTGCTGCTCCCCAGTATCTCTCCACACTCGTCCTTCCCTACACCCCTTCCCGTGCACTCCGCTCCATGGATAAATCCTTCTTATCTGTTCCCTTCTCCACTACTGCCAACTCCAGACTTCGCACCTTCTGTCTCGCTGCACCCTACGCCTGGAATAAACTTCCTGAGCCCCATCCCTGGCCACCTTTAAATCTAGACTGAAAGCCCACCTCTTTAACATTGCTTTTGACTCGTAACCACTTGTAACCACTCGCCTCCACCTACCCTCCTCTCTTCCTTCCCGTTCACATTAATTGATTTGATTTGCTTACTTTATTTTTTGTCTATTAGACTGTAAGCTCTTTGAGCAGGGACTGTCTTTCTTCTATGTTTGTGCAGCGCTGCGTACGCCTTGTAGCGCTATAGAAATGCTAAATAGTAGTAGTAGTAGTAGTAGTAGCAACATTCCATGTAGAATCTCAATAGTAGCAACATTCCATCTAGAATCTCCAATAGTAGTAGACTTTGCGCCTTCTGTCTCGCTGCACCCTACATCTGGAATAAACTTCCTGAGCCCCTACGTCTTGCCCCATCCTTGGCCACCTTTAAATCTAGACTGAAAGCCCACCTCTTTAACATTGTTTTTGACTCGTAACCACTCGCCTCCACCTACCCTCCTCTCTTCCTTCCCGTACACATTAATTGATTTGATTTGCTTACTTTATTTTTTGTCTATTAGATTGTAAGCTCTTTGAGCAGGGACTGTCTTTCTTCTATGTTTGTGCAGCTAAATAGTAGTAGCAGTAGTAATAGATTGTAAGTCCTCTAGGGACAGGAAAATCCGTATTGCACCCGAATGTAACTCAACTTTAACTAGTACTGAAAAGGTCTGAGCTCATCCAAATCCCTATATCTGTGACCTTCTCCACCATCTCCTCCCGACTCCAATTTCCACTGTCCTATGCTGTATGCTTCCGACGGACCTCTTCAAGTCAGCGCATCAATGCTTGTTCTCTGGCCACATCCTCCTGATTGAAAATCTAGTTCTCAAATGTATTTCTCCTTTCCTTATCACAGTTTTATTGAAGTTAATCTCGTTTCATATAATACGTTTCCTGACGTTTCTCGTCTTGTCTGTATCTCATCTAGAGCAGTGGTAGTGGTCCGTGAGAGCGGGAATCAGAAGAAACTTGCTGCAGTCCCCCCCCCCCCCCGCTTCAGATCTCTCTGCCAGTCTAGGTGGGTTTTACTTGCGTCCTCGCAGCTCCCTACGACTGTGTTTCCCTCCCGTTCTCTATCTCTGATTGATGAGCGCATCAGGGCTGTCTAAGGATAGATGTGCCCGCCGCCGCCGCTGCAGCAGCGTGAGCTCCCATTAGAGTGAAGGGCCGACGTCCCTGCAACTCGTTGCCTGTCAGTCAGCTTTTAATCAAGGTTTCTTTATGTCTGCACTGCACTAGGGTGGCAGCGCTCCACCTGCATAGGCCCAACCTCCCGTTGCTGAGCTGCCGCCTGCTGCCAAGGCTCGGATCCTGCCACGAGAGCTCGCCCCAGGTCCACGCTGGAAGGGGGGAGAGGAGGGATGTCAGCCTTAATTATTCTTTTTTGTTGCTGTTGTTTAATTAGCATCATGAGTGCAGATGATTCAGCTCCTCTCTAGCAGCTCCTGATTAAATGTTGTTTGCCCACCCCGGCGGAGGGCATTGGCCGCTGTAGGTTGGTGACCTGAATACTAAAGGCCTTTTCTTCCTCTTGCCAAGACCCGCAGCTATCAGCAGAATCTCTCCCTTCCCCCAGCCTCCCTCCTCTCTTTCCTCTTCTGCGCTAGTCCTTGGCTGCTCAAGTCACAGGTGCTCAACCTTTCTCCCTCCATAAGCCACTTAGAGGCAGATGAGCTCAGCAAGCCACAGCTGCATGGGTCTTCCTTTTAATCTAGAAACCAGGAGTTCAGCTCCGCTTGATTCACAGAGACTTTGCAATATTTCTACAGCATAAAAGAGCCACAATGGGAGGCCTGAAGTCAAGCCTGGTGCTGAGTCTCAGGGCCCTGCATCCTTCACTCTACAGCAGAGTCTGCTCTCTCCTCTCTCAGGGCTTGTTCCACTCTCTCTTCAGGGCCCCTCTCTGCGTGCTCTCTCTCTGCCTTCCTTCTCTGCCAGGGCTGCTCTCCACTCTCTCTCACCTTCCTTCCTCTACCAGGGCTGTTCCCCACTCTCTCCCACCTTCCTTCCTCTACCAGGGCTGTTCCCCACTCTCTCCCACCTTCCTTCCTCTACTAGGGCTTATCATTCTCTCCACCTTTCCTTCCTCTACCAGGGCTGTTCTCCCATCTTCCTCTACATGTACTCTCTCTCCCACCTTCATTCCTCTACCAGGGCTGTTTCCATTCTCTCTCCACCTTCCTTCCTCTACCAGGGCTGCTCACTTTCCCCCATCTTTCTCTGCTTCACATCTCCTTCCTTCCTCTACCAGGGCTGTTACTCTCTCTCACCTTCATTCCTCTACCAGGCTCCCCTCTCACCTTCCTTCCTCTACCAGGGCTGTTTCTCCATCTCCTCCCACCTTCCTTCCTCTACCAGGGCTGTTACCCATTCTCTCCCACCTTCCTTCCTCTACCAGGGCTGTTCCCCACTCTCTCTCACCTTCCTTCCTCTACCAGGGCTGTTCCCCACTCTCTCCCACCTTCCTTCCTCTACCAGGGCTGTTCCCCACTCTCTCCCACCTTCCTTCCTCTACCAGGGCTGTTTCCCACTCTCTCCCACCTTCCTTCCTCTACCAGGGCTGTTCCCCACTCTCTCTCACCTTCCTTCCTCTACCAGGGCTGTTCCCCACTCTCTCCCACCTTCCTTCCTCTACCAGGGCTGGTCTCCACTCTCTCCCTCCATCCCTTCTCTACCAGGGCTGTTCCCCACTCTCTCCCACCTTCCTTCCTCTACCAGGGCTGTTCCCCACTCTCTCTCACCTTCCTTCCTCTACCAGGGCTGGTCTCCACTCTCTCCCTCCATCCCTTCTCTACCAGGGCTGTTCCCCACTCTCTCCCACCTTCCTTCCTCTACCAGGGCTGTTACCCATTCTCTCCCACCTTCCTTCCTCTACCAGGGCTGTTACCCATTCTCTCCCACCTTCCTTCCTCTACCAGGGCTGTTCCCCACTCTCTCTCACCTTCCTTCCTCTACCAGGGCTGGTCTCCACTCTCTCCCTCCATCCCTTCTCTACCAGGGCTGCTCCCCACTCTCTCCCACCTTCCTTCCTCTACCAGGGCTGTTCCCCACTCTCTCTCACCTTCCTTCCTCTACCAGGGCTGGTCTCCACTCTCTCCCTCCATCCCTTCTCTACCAGGGCTGTCCCCCACTCTCTCCCACCTTCCTTCCTCTACCAGGGCTGTTACCCATTCTCTCCCACCTTCCTTCCTCTACCAGGGCTGTTCCCCATTCTCTCTCACCTTCCTTCCTCTACCAGGGCTGTTCCCCACTCTCTCCCACCTTCCTTCCTCTACCAGGGCTGTTCCCCACTCTCTCCCACCTTCCTTCCTCTACCATGGCTGTTACCCATTCTCTCCCACCTTCATTCCTCTACCAGGGCTGTTACTCATTCTCTCCCACCTTCATTCCTCTACCAGGGCTGTTCCCCACTCTCTCTCACCTTCCTTCCTCTACCAGGGCTGGTCTCCACTCTCTCCCTCCATCCCTTCTCTACCAGGGCTGTTCCCCACTCTCTCCCACCTTCCTTCCTCTACCAGGGCTGTTACTCATTCTCTCCCACCTTCATTCCTCTACCAGGGCTGTTCCCCACTCTCTAACACCTTCCTTCCTCTACCAGGGCTGGTCTCCACTCTCTCCCTCCATCCCTTCTCTACCAGGGCTGTTCCCCACTCTCTCCCACCTTCCTTCCTCTACCAGGGCTGTTACCCATTCTCTCCCACCTTCATTCCTCTACCAGGGCTGTTCCCCACTCTCTCTCACCTTCCTTCCTCTACCAGGGCTGGTCTCCACTCTCTCCCTCCATCCCTTCTCTACCAGGGCTGTTCCCCACTCTCTCCCACCTTCATTCCTCTACCAGGGCTGTTCCCCACTCTCTCTCACCTTCCTTCCTCTACCAGGGCTGGTCTCCACTCTCTCCCTCCATCCCTTCTCTACCAGGGCTGTTCCCCACTCTCTCCCACCTTCCTTCCTCTACCAGGGCTGTTACCCATTCTCTCCCACCTTCCTTCCTCTACCAGGGCTGTTACCCATTCTCTCCCACCTTCCTTCCTCTACCAGGGCTGTTCCCCACTCTCTCTCACCTTCCTTCCTCTACCAGGGCTGGTCTCCACTCTCTCCCTCCATCCCTTCTCTACCAGGGCTGCTCCCCACTCTCTCCCACCTTCCTTCCTCTACCAGGGCTGTTCCCCACTCTCTCTCACCTTCCTTCCTCTACCAGGGCTGGTCTCCACTCTCTCCCTCCATCCCTTCTCTACCAGGGCTGTTCCCCACTCTCTCCCACCTTCCTTCCTCTACCAGGGCTGTTACCCATTCTCTCCCACCTTCCTTCCTCTACCAGGGCTGTTCCCCACTCTCTCTCACCTTCCTTCCTCTACCAGGGCTGTTCCCCACTCTCTCCCACCTTCCTTCCTCTACCAGGGCTGTTCCCCACTCTCTCCCACCTTCCTTCCTCTACCAGGGCTGTTTCCCACTCTCTCCCACCTTTCTTCCTCTACCAGGGCTGTTCCCCACTCTCTCTCACCTTCCTTCCTCTACCAGGGCTGGTCTCCACTCTCTCCCTCCATCCCTTCTCTGCCAGGGCTGCTCTCCACTCTCTCCCTCCATCCCTTCTCTGAAAGGGGTGCTCTCCACTCTCTCCCATCTTCATTCCTCTATCAGTGCTGCTCTCCACTCTTTCCCACCACCCTTCCTCTAGCAGGGCTGCTCACAGCCTCCCCTCCCCCCATTCTTTCCTTTACAAGAGGCCTCTCTGCTCTCTCTCCCAGCCCATATTTGCCAGGGCGGTTCTGCACTCTCTCTCCATCTGTTCTTTGCTAAGTCTCCTCTCTTCTCTCTCCCTCCATCCCTTCCCTTGCTCTTTCCTTCCCTGTGGGCAGTTGTGATTGGATACACAGAACTATCATCACTGGCCATGGTCAAAGAATCAGATGTGATAAACCAGAGGCAGCTGCAGAAAAAAGTGGGTCTGGCTGGATTTTGTGCCTAATGTCAATTTCACAAGGCATAAATCACTGAATTAGCAGCTTTCCAGCATAAAAGCTACCAGAAATGCATTGCAAGCAGGCAGCTGTGTGGGGCTATTTCATCAGGAATGCAGTCCGCCATTCACAGACCTCTCTGATGTACATCTGACATACCCAAGAATCATTACAAATCACAAAAACCCAAGATTGATCTAATTAGAGTTAGGGCAAAATCTTTCCTTTCTGTGTCGTCTGTAGGACCTTTTGGTTTGTTTTATGCTTTTTTTATTTTCATTTTTGGGGCGGGGGAACGGTTAGTAAGGTGCATTTGTGAAGCGTGCACACGTGACGCGAAAAAGAAATGCCAGATGTTTCCTGTCATTTCAGCCTAAGAATGACATTTCAAACGAATACACGTCCCTGTTTAGTACCATGCATAAAGCAACGCAGCAAAAGTTAAAAGCGTAGCGCATTTCTCCGGAAAACGCTGAGACCCTACAGTGGCTACAGCCCTGCTTCCCGTGCCGTGATGAAAGACGCTACCATGCTCCTGAGGTTAATATTACAGCCGGCTCCCTGGTCCTTTTCAAACAGGTCCCTGTCAAGCTGCACAACCAGGAAAGAAACCAAACCTGGCAAATGTGCAGCTCAGAGATAACACCTCTCAGGAACTCAATTCTTTCTCCACCACATTTCTTCCAACACGCAGTGTAAAGGTGCTTACGTATCCTGCCAGGAAAAGACAGCAAAAGGCTGCCCATCAGGGTGGATGAGGGCGGCGAGGAATAAACCGGTTTCCTCATACAGATGGTCTCTGTCCATCATCTCGGCTCTCAAACACCCTGTCGATAATGCAGATGCTCTGATCACTGTTATGTATTCCTAAGGACGTCTGATCCAGAACTCTGGTGCTGTAGTGAACAGTGCCAGGGAATAACGCAGAAACAGTGCAGAAAAATAACTCCCTGACGCTCAACTCTAACTGCATGGAAATAATACGTGAGCTGTTAGACCGAAAGCAAGGGGGGGTGGGAATGTGCCCGGCACATGAATTTCGCGGTAAATGCATCTCTTGTGTACACATGGTGGGCAAACCTGGCGGTGAAGCATACATTGACACCGTTCGTCTGCGCCTTTAAATATAAGCCATTAAAAAATTTTTTTTTTCACTGAAGGCTTATATTTAAGTACAGAAAACAGGCGAGAATGAGTGCTTCCATTTCCAGGTTTGCTTGGACTCGCACACATACGTTTCTTACTCTCAGCACTTTGAGGCTTCCAGGGGCGTAGCCAGACTTCGGCGGGAAGGGGGTCCAGATCCCGAGGTGAGGGGGCACATTTTAGCCCCCCCATCCCTTTTGACCCCCCTCCCACTGCCGCCAACCCGCCACCGCCAGTTACCTTTGCTGGCGGGGGTCCCCAACCCCCGCCAGCCAGAGTCCCCTTCAGCGCCAGTCTCCGAGTCTGGCGCGTTCGCGCTGATCTGGATTCTGCAGGACATCAGGACTCACAGAAACAGAATCCAGATCAGTATTGCGCCGGAGACCGGCGCTGAAGAGGACCGGCTGGCAGGGGTCGGGGACCTCCGCCAGCAAAGGTACCTGACGGCGGCGTCAGGGGGAGAGTTGGTGGCTGCAGGGGAGGGGGGGTCTGAATGTGGTGAGGGAGGGTCGGTGGCGGGGTGAAAGCAGGGGGGGGCAGGGCTAAATCTGCAGGGGCCCATGCTCCCGTGGCCCCACCTAGCTATGCCCCTGCTTCCTTCCGATTCCAAATTCAATCAAAAGCAGCAGATTTTAAGGAGAAAATCAAGGGAAATCCTGTCTTCAAACACCCTAACGCCAGCTCGGAGCAGTAAGGGCGGCTTGGTTTTGTGCGCTGTTCTCTGAGCAATGAAGAGGGAATTGGGAAATGACCTCATTAACATCTGTTTGATTAAATTTAAATACTATTTGCGCTAATCTTCAGCACGCGCTTGAGCCCTCTGAACATTCTGCGCAGATTGATGCCGGTGCTAGTCCAGCGCTAATCGGCTGTAGCGCCAGCGTCAGGTTGTGAGCATCGGTCCGTGTGTGATTTATTAGGGACATACATTTCTACAGACATTTCACTAAGCTTTCCCAGGTTCCTTCTAAAGCAGAGCTTAGCCTGAGCAGACTTAAACAGCTTCTGCTCCAATGCACAGCTACATATCTCTAGACTACTGAAAAGAGCTCTGGCCTGAGTGAAAATTACTGCACACAGCTCAGCTAAAAGTCTGCACGGGCTTCCACGGTGTACGTGCTTTTAAGCTGGATTAAAAGAGGTTCGGCGGGGGTGTTTAGGATGGCGTCAGAGAGCATGTGAAAATGGAGTTTCAAAATCTGCACGCTGTTTTACCCTCCTTCCACCCACCCAAATAACAGCTGCAAAATACAGGCACACACTTCCCATGCAGACATTACTTACTTATTAGGATTTATTTACCGCCTTTCTGAAGGAATTCACTCAAGGCAGTGTATAGCATATGAATAAGTCAATCATAAGCAATAGACAATTACAGCAGTAAAAATATTCAAACAACAATACAAAGTATGGCATAGTATGCTGCAGTAAAATGCCAACACAATACACAATAAACGGGGCCAATATATTCAAGGACTTAGTCCACCGGGGAGAAGTTTGCTCCTAAATCTGCTGTGAGTTGCATTGGAAGTACACATGGTCTGAATGTTCAACCCCACTATTCCCAATATTGGTTGGCATACACAGAGGGAGGGGGGAGGGAGGGAGGGAGGGGGGAAGTAAATTTATCAGCTTAGGAGACATGCATGAATGAAAGAAAGACTCTTGGAAAGAGGAGGAGAGGGGTATGAGGTATGGGAGGGGAAGGAGATAGGGGAAAGTGGGGGGGAGGTAGGGGAGTTTCTATGTAGTTACAAATTGATGACCATATGAACCACCATACACGTGATAAGGAGACCTTTGACAAATCGTCATTAAGGGCTTCTACCAGGACTAT
The DNA here is from genome assembly GCF_901765095.1 of Microcaecilia unicolor. Taxonomy (NCBI): domain Eukaryota; kingdom Metazoa; phylum Chordata; class Amphibia; order Gymnophiona; family Siphonopidae; genus Microcaecilia; species Microcaecilia unicolor. The sequence goes on from NC_044038.1 coordinate 9,150,378, forward strand.
ATATATACCTTTTTTTTTGGGGGGGGGTTAAATAACTGCTGGATGTCACACGAGAAAAAAGTTATGCTCGTATGAGTGGGGGTCTATCTGTTTTACTAAGCTGACCTCTCAATAAAGTGTTGAAACATAAAGGTTAAGTTGCAAGAGAGGGTGGGGGGGGGGGGGGGGAGTACAAAATTTGATGATGGTCTGTTTATTGCCTATATGTGATGTACAATTGTACTGTTGAAGTTCTATATTCTGTGGTATCCACTATCCACCTTATAATCGAAAGAGAAAAACGCCTAGATTTCGACCCAAATCGGGAGATAGACGTTTATCTCACAAAAACGAATAAATCGGTGTAATCGAAAGCCGATTTTGGACGTTTTCAACTGCACTCCGTCGCGGATGCGGACAAAGTTGATGGGGGTGTGGCGAAGGTGGAACTGGGGCGTGGTTATCGGCCGAGGAGAGATGTACGCGTTAGGGCGATAATCGACAAAATAAAGGCGTTTTTAGCGAACATTTAGGCCACTTTTGTTGGACCCTTTTTTCACACAAACAGGTCCCAAAAAAGTGCTCTAAATGACCAGATGACCATCGGAGGGAATCGGGGATGACCATCGGAGGGAATCGGGGATGACCTCCCTTGACTCCCCCAGTGGTCACTAACCCCCTCCCACCACAAAAAAATGATGTTTCACAACTTTTTATTTTCACCCTCAAATGTCAGGTCCCTGAAGCAGTTGTTAGGGGGTGCAGTGGACTTCAGACAGGTGGACCCAGGCCCATCCCCCCCTACCTGTTACAATTGTGCTGCTTAATGCTTATTAGTCGTCCAACCCCCCCAAACCCACTGTACCCACATGTAGGTGCCCCCCTTCACCCCTTAGGGCAATAGTAATGGTGTAGACTTGTGGGCAGTGGGTTTTGAGGGGGATTTGGGGGGGCTCAACACACAAGGGAAGGGTGCTATGCACCTGGGAGCTCTTTTACCTTTTTTTTTGTTTTTGTAAAAGTGCCCCCTAGGGTGCCCGGTTGGTGTCCTGGCATGTGAGGGGGACCAGTGCACTACGAATCCTGGCCCCTCCCACGAACAAATGCCTTGGATTTATTCGTTTTTGAGCTGGGCGCTTTCATTTTCCGTTATCGCTGAAAAACAAAAACGCCCAGCTCACAAATTGTCGAATAAAACATGGACGTCTATTTTTTTGCGAAAATACGGTTCGGTCCGCCCCTTCACGGACCCGCTCTCGGAGATAAACGCCCATGGAGATAGACGTTTTCGTTCGATTATGCCCCTCCATATCATGTTTATTTCATCATCAATAAAAAATGTTAAAACAAAAAAAAAAGAAAGAAAAAAACCATTTTAATAGACAGCATAGGGCGTAAAGCAAAGATACAGATAGATGAGACAGAGTAACAGGAGGAAGAAAATAAGGGATTGGTTCAGTGGTTCCCAAACCAATGAATATTCATGAGAGAAATCTGCATGCAGTGGCGGCAGTGCATGCAAATCTCTCTCATGCGGGTATCCTGAAAACCTGACTGGCTGGGGTGCCTCCAGGACCAGGTCTGGGAACCACTGGACTAGTTGAAAGAAAGTTGCAGACATAGTAACATAGTAGATGACGGCAGAAAAAGACCTGCACGGTCCATCCAGTCTGCCCAAGATAAACTCACATGTGCTACTTTTTGTGTATACCTTACCTTGTTTTGTACCTGTCCTTTTCAGGGCACAGACCGTATAAGTCTGCCCAGCACTATCCCCGCCTCCCAACCACCAGCCCCGCCTCCCAACCACCAGCTCTGGCACAGACCGTATAAGTCTGCCCAGCACTATCCCCGCCTCCCAACCACCAGTCCCGCCTCCAACCACTGGCTCTGGCACAGACCGTATAAGTCTGCCCAGCACCATCTCTGTCTCCCGCCACCGGCTTTGCCACCCAATCTCGTCTAAGCGACACTTTTGATGCTGCATCCCGAGTAGCTGCTCAGGGTATTGTGATGCTCAGACTCTCATGGCTGCGTGTCTCGGACCTGGATCAGAAGACCCAGCAGCGAATGGCGGATGTTCACGAGGTCAGAAAGCTGCTTGAACATGGGTAGGAGTGGATAAACATGTCCTGCTATAACATGTGGAGCCCGTGTCACTTACGTCTTCCATTAAAGGCCTGGTTGCAGAGCCAAGCTGTCACCTGCTTCCTGAGGTAGAGGTAGGTTATTGTTAAGTAACTGTCAGAGAAAAGCTACCCATGAGGTTTTCTGTTGGAAAAATCAGACAGGCTAAAGGTCCTCTGCAGTTCCATGTCCTCCTTGAGAATCGCCCACACGGGGGTAATTTTACAAGCAGGGGACGCAGCCACTTAAGTGGACGCAGGAGCCCACGCTCAGGTGATCGCAGGTGCTGAACGTATCTCAATGACCTCTCCTTGGACAAAGTGAAGGCATTTGCTCACAATACTGGGGGTTCTCAAGTACCCACAAAGCTGGCCCCTAAGGTTGCCCGGGTTATACGCTCTTAAAACGTTGTGCTGACAGCCTTCCGGGTGCATCCTTGTAGCTGGAATAAGCTCTGGCGTTCCTGGCAGCAGAGTTTGCATGGCGTCTGGATTTACGTATTACAGGTTTGTAAGCAGAAGCGGAGCCAGCTTGACGGCGCGGGGGGAGCGAAAGTGGCACGACGGCGGACTTCCGCAGGCACCGGGGCACATTTCCAATGCGACATGACGAGGAAAAAGAAAAATGGGTGCCGAGCCGGCAGAACTCCATTTGGGGGAGCAGACGCTCCCCTGGCGCCCCACCCTAGCAACGCCACTGGTTATAAGATGCGCACAAGCCTGAGCGCAGGTGTAAACTGTAACTTGCCCTGAACGCTGGTCGTTCAGACATGGCGGTATATCACAACATAATTAAGGGAAGCTGCTGCCTCCTTTTCCAAGGGTTATTTTATAAAGGCTGCTAGGCATATACGTTTTCACTCTTGTGAACATTCGAGCTGTTTTTCAAAAGCCGAGGTTCTCCACGGAGTTTCCTCTGGGAGACAATGAATCCGATATTCAGACTGTGTGGGAGTTAGGAATTGAATGGGCTTCACTGTATTTGACATGCTGGAATTGCTAGAGCGGCTTTGTAAAAGCAGCCCCAAGTTTATTTAACCTCTGGCCTAGCAAAACGGCTCTGTCCCTCCCCAGGAATGGAAATGGAGTGAGAAATATTGCACAGCTAGTTTAGTACAGTCACTTCCCCCCCCTCCCCCTTCCAATCTATGGTAACAGCCTGGCGTGGCTCTCACATGAACATGCATATGAGTGTACATACACACATATATATACACCAGGGGCGTATCTGCTATGGGGCCACGGGGGCCTGGACCCCCCTACCGACAACCCTCTCAACCCCCCCCTCCTCCCGCCGTCACTCCGCCATTGTGCCTCACCTCCCTTTGCTGGCGGGGGACCCCAACCCCCGCCAGCCAAAGTCTCGTTCCTTCCTTCCTGTTTGGTTTCTGACATCCTGCACGCACGTACAACGTGCAGGACGTCAGACTCACAGAAACAGAACGAGTCTGTGAGTCTGACGTCCTGCACGTTGTACGTGCGGGCAGGACATCAGAAACCAAACCCAAACGAAGGAAGGAAGGAGACTTCGGCTGGCGGGGGTTGGGGTCCCCCGCCAGCAAAGGGAGGTGAGGTGAGACAGCGGAGTGACGGCAGGGGGGGGGGGGGTTCAAAGTAGTTGGAGCCAGGTGGTGGTGTCGTCTTTGGCGAGAGGGGGGGTTTAAAGTAGTTGGAGGTGGTAGTGTTGGCTGCGGCGGCGGGCGGGCGGGGTGGTGGTGGTGTCGTCGTCGTCTTCAGCGGGGGGAGGTCAGCGGCACTGGGGGAGGGGGGCTAAAATGTGCCCCCTCACCTTGGCTCTGGCCCCCCCTACCGTTGAAGTTCAGATACGCCCCTGATATACACACACACACACACACACCACACAAACCAAAAGCAAGCAGCATACAGCAAAAAAAACAAAAAAAAAACAACAACCAAAAAACAAATTTAAAAAAACCCACAAAAAACATCCCTCACTATAAAAACCAGAAAAGCAACCAAGATATAGACCTTGAAGAGAAAAGAATTTCAACTGGCTGGACAGCATCTCCCCTAAATAAAACCTAAAATCCTTTCCTCTCTCTTCCCTTCTTGTGGGTTGTCTGACAGTTCAGTCAAAGACCTGCTAAAGCGTTATGTAGGTTAAAAATTCCCCTCTACTCTTAGGCAGTCATTAACTGCTTCGGATCAGCAGGTCATATTTTATTGCTCTAATAACTGAGTATAAAGAAAGGTCACCCTGTAAGCGATAACATGCAGATTTTCTGTAACTTAATTAATACTGCTAATATACTGGTGCCTCCATCAGCTGGTGTGAGATCCCACCTGCGTACAAAAGAATATTCACCTGCCCGAATATTCCTGGCCCTAGGCCCCAGAGGTAGAAGTCAGCACCTTACGCCGCCTCGCTCAGGAACACAGTTCCATTTTTTATTAAATCCATTTTTCAGGGGCGAACGCGGAAACTTTTCCGAGAACACAGGCTGGCGATTGGATCCGTTTCTGGCCAGCATGATCGGAATTCAAATGCTGGAGACACTGGAGAACTGGGTTGGTTATGTGCTTTATAACTACTGATTACTGCTCTGTGGTTGTACAGTGCCATGTACACAGAGGACTGAAAGAGCAGGCTGTCCAGCCTCTCTCTCCTCTTCCTTGTGCCATAAAACAAATTCCCATGCAAGGAGTGGAGGAGTGGCCTAGTGGTTAGACAACTGGTCTTGCAATCCAGAGGTGGCCGGTTCAAATCCCACTGCTGCTCCTTGTGATCTTGGGCAAGTCACTTAACCCTCCATTGCCTCAGGTACAAACTTAGATTGTGAGCCCTCCTGGGACAGAGAAATATCCAGAGTACCTGAATGTAACTCACCTTGAGCTACTACTGAAAAAGATGTGAGCAAAATCCAAATAAATAAGTATATAGAATGTTGCTACTATTGAAGATTCTACATGGAATGTTGCCAATTTTTGAGATTCTAGATGGAATGTTGCCAGTGGAGGAGTGGCCTAGTGGTTAGAGAACTGGTCTTGAAATCCAGAGGTGCCCGGTTCAAAATCCCACTGCTGCCCCTCTTGGGCTAGTCACTTAACCCTCCATTGCCTCAGGTACAAACTTAGAGGCAGATGCACCAAAGCTACATCAGAAGGAGGCGGGCCTGGGCCAGGGAAGAAGAGACGTCATGGAGACTCTTAGACCAACACAACAGATCTTCCTGCCCGTGCAGCGCTTCAGAAAGAGGTGAGAGGCGCTGCTCGGGTTGGTAATAGGGAGGGGGGTCTCGGTGGAGGGGGAGAGCGGCGTAGTCGACCTCGGGGGGGGGGGGGGCAGTGGGGGCAGGGCACGGGGCGGAAGAATGATGGGAGGTAGAGTTAGCTTTTGCAAAACAGAAGAACAGGAAGGGAGGGGGACCGGGGCTGCTAGAATTTTGCTTTTTCGTGGGGGGGGGGGGGGGGGGGAAGCGGCGGAAAGTGGGGGGCAGCGGGGGGTGGGGGGGCAAGGCCGTCCATACAGGACGCTCCGGACGAGCGCCCTTGCCCCCTCCTGATCCTTTGTTTTTGTATTTTGCTGACCGGGTAGCCACGTGTATGTGTTGTGGCTTTTTTTTGTTTGTTTTGACGTTTGCAGCATGCGCAGAGCAGCCAGCAAAACGCTTGGCTGCTCTGCGCATGATTTTGGGGCCGATTACCGACGTGTATTGTGATTCTTTGATACATTGTACGTTTCAATACCGATCTGAGCATGTGTGACTTTTTTTTTTGGTGCATTCTTCGTTTTTTAAAAATCGTTAGGGACTTTAACGATTTAGATTTTTTAATGTTTGGTTGATGCATCTGCCTCTTAGACTGTGAGCCCTCCTGGGACAGAGAAATACCCAGTGTACCTGAATATAACTCACCTTGAGCTACTACTGAAAAAGGTATGAGTAAAATCCAAATAAATAATAAGTTACAATCAAACCCCTGTCTAGCATAAACTAACCAGGATCTCCTTCTTACCCATCGATACATCCCATCTTTGCTTATACCCTAGAATGTCAATTAAAATGTTCCATTGAGTGTTGTGTTGACATTGTAACTATGCCATACTTTGTATTGTTATTTGAATATTTTTACTGCTATGATTGTCTATTGCTCATGTTTGATCTATTCTTACTGTACACCGCCTTGAGTGAATTCCTTCAAAAAGGCAGTAAATAAATCCTAATAAATAAAAAATATTTGTCTAGACAAAGCGGAGTAGTAGCCATGTTAGTCCACTTTTAAAGGTAATAAACAGAAATAAAACAAAACAAGATGATACCTTTTTAATTGGACTTAGGAGACCTTTTAGTACCGCAGCAAAAACGGCCTCACCGCGGGGTGCGTTCAGGCATCACGAAGTAATTTCTGCATGTGTGTGTGCTACCCATGCAGATACATGTATTAGTGGCATAAAGATACTGAGACAGATACATGAGTTAGTGGGGATAAGACACTGAGGCATGCAAATAGTGTCTTAATGGGTGTAACGACTCTGGGACATGCAGATACACGTGTTAGTGGCATAAAGACACTGGGACACACAGATACACATGTTAGTGACACAAAAACATTGGCACACGCAGATACACGTGTTAGTGACACAAAAACATAGGCACACGCAGATACATGTGATAATGGCAAAAAGACACTGAGACACACAGATACACGTGTTAGTGGCATAAAGACACTGGGACACACAGATACATGTGTTAGTGGCATAAAGACATCGGCACATGCAGATACATATGTTAGTGGGCATAAAGACACTGGAACACGCAGATACACATGTTAGTGGCATAAAGACACTGGGACACACAGATACACATGTTAGTGGCATAAAGACACTGGGACACACAGATACACGTTAGTGACACAAAAACATCGGCACACGCAGATACACGTGTTAGTGACACAAAAACATCAGCACACGCAGATACATGTGATAATGGCAAAAAGACACTGAGACACACAGATACACGTGTTAGTGGCATAAAGACATCGGCACATGCAGATACATATGTTAGTGGCATAAAGACACTGGGACACGCAGATACACATGTTAGTGGCATAAAGACACTGGGACACGCAGATACACGTGTTAGTGGCATAAAGACACTGGGACACACAGATACACGTGTTAGTGGCATAAAGACACTGGGACACACAGATACACATGTTAGTGGCATAAAGACACTGGGACACACAGATACACGTGTTAGTGGCATAAAGACATCGGCACACGCAGATACATATGTTAGTGGGCATAAAGACACTGGAACACACAGATACACATGTTAGTGGCATAAAGACACTGGGACACGCAGATACACGTGTTAGTGGCATAAAGACATCGGCACATGCAGATACATATGTTAGTGGGCATAAAGACACTGGAACACACAGATACACATGTTAGTGGCATAAAGACACTGGGACACGCAGATACACGTGTTAGTGGCATAAAGACACTGGGACACACAGAAACACATGTTAGTGACACAAAAACATTGGCACACGCAGATACACGTGTTAGTGACACAAAAACATCGGCACACGCAGATACATGTGATAATGGCAAAAAGACACTGAGACACACAGATACACGTGTTAGTGGCATAAAGACACTGGGACACACATATACACGTGTTAGTGGCATAAAGACATCGGCACATGCAGATACACGTGTTAGTGGCATAAAGACACTGGGACACACAGAAACACATGTTAGTGACACAAAAACATTGGCACACGCAGATACATATGTTAGTGGGCATAAAGACACTGGGACACACAGATACACTTGATAATGGCAAAAAGACACTGGGACACACAGATACACGTGTTAGTGGCATAAAGACACTGGGACAGAGAGATACACATGTTACATTTATTACATTGCAGCTTCATCGCATGCCCCCTAGTCCTAGTATTTTTGGAAAGCGTAAACAGATGCTTCACATCTACCCATTCAACTCCACTCATTATTTTATAGACCTCTATCATATCTCCCCTCAGCCACCTTTTCTCCAAGCTGAAGAGCCCTAGCCGCTTTAGCCTTTCCTCATAGGGAAGTCGTCCCATCCCCTTTATCATTTTCGTCGCCCTTCTCTGCACCTTTTCTAATTCCATTATATCTTTTTCGAGATATGGCGACCAGAATTGAACACAATATTCGAGGTGCGGTCGCACCATGGAGCGATACAAAGGCATGACAACATGTATAGGTAATGTTTGACGCTGCAAAGTGACATTTTGGAGCCATTTGGTATCGGGTTGGTTTTGGCCAGCGGGACAGGGAAATACGTAAATTACTACTACTACTATTTAGCATTTCTATAGCGCTGCAAGGCATACGCAGCGCTGCACAAACATAGAAGAAAGACAGTCCCTGCTCAAAGAGCTTACAATCTAATAGACAAAAAATAAATAAAGTAAGCAAATCAAATCAATTAATGTGAACGGGAAGGAAGAGAGGAGGGTAGGTGGAGGCGAGTGGTTACAGGTGGTATGTTCGGCACCAAAAAGTGACTTTTCGCGTCATGTGGTATCGGGTTGGATCTTATCAGCGGGACCAGGAAATGTGCAGGTAATGCAGAAGAAGCAGAAGAATGGTTGTGTAACTTGTTGAGAAGTGCTCGTAAGGACCACTTTTGAAGCATCACAGTAGGTATAAAGGAAGTGGGAAATACAGGTATGTATCTTAGTGGGCACGAAAACACTGAGATTCACAGATATGTGTGTTTGTGGGCTTGAAGACAATGCCCAATATTTAGCTCTATTTAACTGGTCAGAAAAGATGCTGACTGGTTAAACAGCACTTAACAAACGATATTACCAACTACCGCCCAGTAGCATCTATCCCATTAGTAGTCAAACTCATGGAAGGACTGGTGACCAAACAACTCAACGACTACATAAGTGACAATCAGGATTTTGACCCCTACACAGCACCGAAACAGTACTACTCACTCTCCTAACCAAATTCAAGCAGGAAATAGCAATAGGCAAGAGCATTCTCCTCCTCCAATTTGACTTGTCAAGTGCGTTCGACATGGTCAACCATAACATACTGCTAAGACTCCGAGAATACTTCGGAATCAGTGGTGGCACTCTGAATTGGATTAAGGGTTTCTAACCACAAGAACATATCAAGTGAAATCAAAAACAAACATCGTCACTGTGGAAACCAGGCTGCAGAGTACCGCAAGGATCACCACTATCACCGATCCTTTTCAACCTCATGATGACTCCACTAGCCAAGACCATATCCACCCAAGGCCTCAAGCCATTTATATATGCTGATGACGGTACATTATACATCCCATACAAACATGATCTGGCGGAAATCACCAACGAAATCAAACTAAGCTTACACATCATGAACTCATGGGCAAATGCATTCCAACTAAAACTCAATACAGAAAAAACACACCGTCTCATCATCTCATTCCAATACAATACTTACAAATCCACAAACATTAACACCCCAGGATACACCCTCCCTGTCTTTGACAGTCTGAAAATTCTCGGAGTAACAATTGACCGTAACTTATCACTAGAGACCCAAGCAAAATCCACCATAAAGAAAATGTTTTTCTCAATGTGGAAACTCAAACGTGTAAAACCATTCTTCCCAAGGGAAATATTTCGTAACCTGGTACAGTCCATGGTATTAAGCCATGCAGATTACTGTAATGGAATCTATGCGGGATGCAAGGATCAAATCATAAAGAAACTTCAGACCGCCCAAAACACAGCAGCCAGGCTTATATTTGGAAAAACGTGTTTTGACAGAACCAAACCACTCAGAGAAAAATTGCACTGGCTACCAATTAAAGAATGCATTACCTTCAAAATCTGCACGACTGTTCATAAAATTATCTACGGCGAGGCACCGGGATACATGACAGACCTCATCGACCTCCCAACCAGAAAGACCACAAAATCTGCATGATCATATCTAAACCTCCACTACCCAAGCAGCAAAGGACTCAAATACAAATCCACCTATGCAACCAGCTTTTCCTACCTAAGCGCACAACTATGGAACGCATTGCCAAAAGCAGTAAAAACTACGCTCGACCACCTAAAATTTCGGAAAGCACTAAAGACAGACCTGTTCAGAAGAGCATACCCCACTGACCCAACATAAAAATACCGGTCACTTGCGACACAACATAACCAAAGACCACAACGGACATTACCTGACTCTTCTTCCCCCTTTCCCTCGCTAAGTTCCCCCCAACTGTTTCCTACCATACATATACCTCATTATACCACAATATCACTTTGTATTCATTCATACTATGTATTTGTTCAAACCGTAATCGGCTAACGCCGTTAACGGTTATATGTAAGCCACATTGAGTCTGCAAAAGGGAAAATGTGGGATACAAATGTAACAAATAAAATAAATAAAAAGAAATTAACTGGTTATTTGACGATATTCAGCAGGGGATAAGTGGCTATCATCCGCTGAATATCCGCGGTTAGTGGCTGGCAGATAACCGGATATATCACGCGATATAACTGGCTGTTTATTTTAAACTGGGTTTTTGGCGGTCATATTTGGCCGCGTCAAACCCTGGTATATCTTCGGCTAATTTAAAGAAAACGGCCTATGTCTGAATATCGATACAGCCGGTTATCTTCAAACCTAACCGGCCGGAAAAAAACTCAGATATTCAGTGCCGGGTCACTTGAAACATATATATACACACAAACCAGGACTTGTAGCCACCAACTCAAAGAGAGTGCTTAAAACAGTTCACACCAGTATAATATAATAGAAAATTTTTTATGTATGTAGAGTACCCTCAGATATTTACCACTATTACTGCAGTCAATAATGCTGCTACAAGGTGGCATAGCACTTCTTTCATCGGGTAACTCTAACTCGTTTTCTGTTGGGTCACTTGAAACAGCATGGCATTGAATATCTGGGTTCAGCACGGCGCAAGAGACAGCCCGGCTATCTCCTGCGGTCTGAATATTGGGGCCACTGTGACCAGAGGTGTACCTAGGTGGGGTGCAAGGGGAGCAGCTGCTCCCCTAAATGGATCTTGATTAAAATAGCGCCTATGCGATCATTCCTTCAGCTTCACACTCATGCCTGTTTTACAAAAGGTCTGCTCCCCTGACGTCAAAAACTGGCTATGCTTCTGTGACAATGCAGATACTACTACTACTAATCATTTCTACAGCGCTACTAGACGTACGCAGTGCTGTACACCTGAACATGAAGAGACAGTCCCTGCTCGACAGAGATTACAATCTAATTAGGACAAACAGGACAAATAAGGGATAAGGACAAAGAGTAGCAAGATTCTGGAATTCCAAAGAGTAGCAAGATTCTAGAATCCCAAAGAGTAGCAAAGATTCCGGAATCCCAAAGACTACTACTACTAATCATTTCTATAGTGCTACTAGATGTGCGCAGCACTATACACTTGAACATGAAGAGACAGTCCTTGCTCAACAGAGTTTACAGTCTAATCAGGACAGACAAACAGGACAAATAAGGGATAAGGACAAAGAGTAGCAAGATTCTAGAATTCCAAAGAACAGCAAGATTCTGGAATCCCAAAGAGTAGCAAAGATTCCGGAATCCCAAAGTAGCAAAGATTCCGGAATCCCAAAGACTACTACTATTACTTATCATTTCTATAGCGCTACTAGACGTACGCAGTGCTGTACACTTGAACATGAAGAAACAGTCCCTGCTGGACAGAGCTTACAATCTAATTAGGACAGACAAACAGGACAAACACGCAGATATCAGCGTTAGTGGGTCTACAAACACAGGGACACACAGCTGTGTATATTAATGCAAGAGGACCAGTCTACAGAAAAAAAAAAAACAAAACTACAGCATACGTCCCTCAATCTGCCCTCAAAGGAGTCTGGATTTTAAGTAGGTTACGAATTATGCAGAGCACATGCCCCTTCTCGTCTTCGGCTATGACCTGTCTGACCTCAGGACAATTCTTGCAGTCAGTCTGATAAAAGGTTATTGCGACCCGCAAAGGTTCCATTTTCCCGCAGGACTGGTAAGTGCTCTCACAGGTACTACCAGCTTTCTGCAGTGTGTTCCAGAAATGTTGAGGCTAAAGAATCTAAACTCTGTGCAGAATAAGTGTTGTTTGCATTTTGTAACGAAACAAGTTCCAGTAGGAGCAACTGTACCAAAGGCAGAACAATGACCACCTTGCCATCCCTAAAGTGCCCAGCTGCCCATCCAATCTCCCTCAGCCACGGCCAGGTGCTCGGTGCAAACTGCTGAGATGCGCATGAATGGGATTAATCATGAAAAGACTGCGTCCCAGCCTCCTCTGTCCCTGGATCCTCATTAGGAAACCCTTCTCTCTGCTGTCCTCCCTACTTGGATCAATCTTACAGCTCCCAGAAGAGCTCACCCCCCCCCCCCCCCCCCCCCGCGAGTCTCCCTGCAGCCTGAACAGACCTCAAGCTGCAGCACTGCAGCTCATGCAACATAGAAACACAGAATGAAATGGTACTTCAGGAGTTGAGGCCCTTAGACCTAGGGTTACCATATGGCTCCAGAAAAAGGAGGACGGATTGAGCCAGCCGGGTTTTACTTCTATTGCTTTCAATGGAAGTAATTGAGCCAGCCGGGTTTTACTTCCTGGTAACCCTACATAGACCCCCAATCCATCCCTGGCTTTCCTTTCATTTTACTCCAGCAAACTGGCTGAGGGAAATGGAGGGAGCTGACCGGCACCCCAGCAGGGCCTGTGACCTCCCTGCAAAGGATGCTTAATGCCATTCTGCTATGCTAATGGCCGACCAGCAAGCCAACAACAGTCCCCAGGAGTAACGCAGGGCTGTGTCTGAGCAAGCAGCCAAGAGCCTTGTGTGATTCCTCACTGCCTCCTCTATTTATTTCCCTTGACAGCTAATAAATGCCACTGGTCTCGGAAAAGAAACCAGCATCTAAGTCCTTCTTCTTTCAAAAGCAAAACAATTAGCAACCCCTCCCTCTCCCTTATACAAAAAAAATAGAAATTAAAAAAAAAAAAAAAATCAATCGCTCTGTAAGCCCTGGAAGGGTGGTCTGACTGTTCGTCCGCCAGTCTTCATATCTGCATAGTCAGGCCTGTTCCTGCTCTCGCTGGCCAGTGGCGAACCAAGGGGGGGGGCGGTCTGCCCCAGGTGCACACCGCTGGGGGGGTGCCGCGCGCCGGTCAGCTTCGTTCGTTTCCATGCTCCCTCTGCCCCAGAACAGGAAGTAACCTGTTCCGGGGCAGAGGGAGCATGGAAACGAACGCGTGCGGCACCCCCCCCCCCAGTGGCGTGTACCCGGGGGGTTCTTTCGCCGGGGTGTGGGGGGATGTCCTTTCGCCGGGGGGGTTGCGCTGCACTGGAGGGGCGCATCGGCGATCCACACCGGGTGTCAGTCCCCCTAGGAACGCCACTGTCGCTGGCTACGTGGTCCAGAATATTGAACCTGCAAACATTGAGCCTGCAAACAGTGGGAAAATGTGGGATACAAATGTAACAAATAATAATAATATTACGCCACACAGGCCCTGAAAAGATTCTCCTGAATTCTTTGTAATCAGAGGTAAAGGTGCCAGAGACCAGAAGGATGAGGCAGATCAAAGGTATTACAAAAGCTGGCCGGCCGGTTTGTTTGGAACTGGTTTCAAAAGGGGGGGGAAAGAAAATGGGATTTGATATACCACCTTTCTGTGGGGGGGGGGGGGGGGGAGGGGTTTGCAAGTATATTCAAAGCGGTTTACATATTATATACAGCTACTTATTTGTACCTGGGGCAATGGAGGGTTAAGTGACTTGCCCAGAGTCACAAGGAGCTGCTCCCTTGTGACTCTGGCCAAGTCACTTAACCCTCCATTATCCCAGGTACAAATAAGTACCTGTATATACTATGTAAACCGCTTTGAATGTAGTTGGAAAAACCACAGAAAGGCGGTATATAAGTCCCATTCCCTTTCCCTTCTCTCAGGGTCGCCCAAATTGGCATAATCGAAAGCCGATTTTGGGTGTCCTCAACTGCTTTCCGTTGCGGGGACGACCAAAGTTCACGGGGGCATGTCGGTAGCGTAGCGAAGGCAGGAGTGGGGCGTGCTTAACACATGGCTATCCTCGGCCGATAATGGAAAAAAGAAGGGCATCCCTGACGAGCACTTGGCCGACTTTACTTGGTCCATTTTTTCTTGCGACCAAGCCTCAAAAAGGTGCCCGAACTGACCAGATGACCACCGGAGGGAATTGAGGATGACCTCCCCTTACTTCCCCAGTGGTCACTAACCCCCTCCCACCCTAAAAAAAAACTTTAAAAATATTTTTTGCCAGCCTCAAATGTCATACCCATCTCCCTGACAGCAGTATGCAGGTCCCTGGAGCAGTTTTAGTGGGTGCAGTGCACTTCAGGGAGGCGGACCCAGGCCCATCTCCCCCCACCTGTTATACTTGTGGTGGTAAATGTGAGCCCCTCAAAACCCACCAGAAACCCACTGTACCCACATGTTGGTGCCCCCCTTCACCCCTTAGGGTTATGGTAGTGTTGTACAGTTGTGGGGAGTAGGTGGTTTTTTTTTTTGGGGGGGGGGGCTCAGCACCCAAGGTCAGGGAGCTATGCACCTGGGAGCAATTTCTGAAGTCCACTGCAGTGCTCCCTAGGGTGCCCAGTTGGTGTCCTGGCATGTCAGGGGGACCAGTGCACTACGAATGCTAGCTCCTCCCACGACCAAAGGGCTTGGATTTAGTCGTTTCTGAGATGGGCTGCCTCGGTTTCCATTATCGCTGAAAACTGGGGACGTCCATCTCTAAGGATGACCATCTCTAAGGTCGACCTAAATGTTGAGATTTGGGCGTCCCCGACTGTATTATCGAAACAAAAGATGGACGCCCATCTTGTTTCGATAAATTCCCCACCCCTTCGCGAGGACGCCCTCAGGAAAACTTGGGCGCCTCGTTCGATTATGCCCCTCGCACATGTTATAATCTATAAAATCTGCTCAAGTGTCAGTGTGTAGATTTTTCAAGTATAAATGAACAGGGTGAGGCCAAACCCCCCCCCCCCAAAAAAAAAACCCTAGAGTTTTTTTTTCTGTTTTCTCAGTAACCGCATGGAATTTCAACGTGAAATTTTACAGCTTTATTTGATGTTATTCTCTACATTTATGCGCCAAGTGAAATGAGATTATCTTTAAACACGGCGAAGTTACAGACTTTTTAGCGTGACCAGCCCGCAATTTTCGGGCATACAAAAATGTTTGCACTGTAAAACTACCATTATTTGAAAAAAAAAGAAAAATGTTACAGTGATGTAGACGTTTGCAAACAATAATTTTAAACTGAATAATTTGTATTTGATAATATGATAATGTACAGATAATTTCTTTTAAAATCATTTCGGATTGGAACGGCAATCATGGGCAAGGTGACGGTACTGGACACTGTGTGAACAAGGTTCCGGAGCAAAGGCAACAGTGACTGCGTATTATCTCAAGAACCGGAAACTTCAAATTCTCTGGACCTAAACCTCTTGGCGTACCATGTCTGGTCAGCAGTGTTGGAGAAGCTCTATCCAAAGCCACAAATAACTGCTGAACTCAAGGAGGCTCTACAGATGATCTGGAACAGCCTTCCTCAGGGACCGATTGACAAGGCTGTAAAGAACGTCCCAAAGCCACTGAAGGCCTGTGTTTCAGCTGGGGGTAGACACAGTGACAGTGAAATCCTGACACATTGTTAACTGCATCGTTTGAATGACATTATTTTACTGTGTTTTAGCTTGAACATTTTTAATGCGTAAAAATCGCTAGGTACAGGGCCGGTCTTAGGCAGAGGCGACCAAGGCGACCGCATAGGGCCCCGCGCCTAAGGGGGCCCCGCGCGGAGTGCCTCAACTCTGCCTCGCTCGTGCCTCCGCTCCGACCTCCACCGCTGCTCGCCTTAGTCGCCTGAGATGATCTCCATTCCCGCGGCTCGGCCGCTCCGCTCCCGCCACCATCGGCGCGGCGCCCACTCCCGGCTTGGGCCTGCAGAGCCCGCCATCAGCTCCTGAATTTGAAAGTACTGGATCTTTTCTTAATATTTTTCCTTTATTCTCCTTTGTTATGAGAATTGGAACTACTAATTGTAGTGGACTTGAACTGAATAATTTCGGGGGGGGGGGGGGGGGTTCATGATAGCATTGTGCTTATTATTTCAATCAGTTTTTTTGTACAAGTTTAGCTTCATTTGTCTTTATTTGAAATTTCATAAATAAAAAATTTTTCTAAAAATGGAATAATCTTATCAATGGGGTGAAGCTAGGGTGGGGCGGGGCTAGGATGGGGCCCCACCAAATTGGTCTGCATAGGGCCCCGCACTTGCTAAGACCGGCCCTGGCTAGGTAGTAATGCTAAAATGTCAGTAACATCAACATGGCTTAAGATAATTAAACGTTGTTTAATAGTAATACGTAAGTATGATGACTAAATAAGGGCGTAAAATTTCTCACTGAAATTCAAAGCGGTTGCTGAGATAATGGCAAAAAAACTGTAGGGGTTTTTTTTTTTTTTTGCCTCACCCTGTAGAATGACATATTCTCATTTCAGGAAAGTCTAAAGAGGTTAGGGCTCTTCAGCTTGGAAAAAAAGATGGCTGAGGTGGATATGAGAAGTGTAGAACAGGTAAAACTGAATCGATTTTTAACTTTTTCAAAAAAACCAGGGGACACTCATAAAATGACATAGAAATACTTTTAAAACAAATAGAAGGACATATATTTTTTCTTTCCAAGAATGGTTAAGCTCTGGAACTCATTGCCAGAGGATGTGGTAACAGTGGTTAGCATATCTGGGTTTTAAAAGGGTTGGACAAGTTCTTGGAGGAAAAGTCCATAGCCTGTTATTGAGACAGACATGGGGGAAGCCACAGCTTGCTCCGGGATTGGTAGCATGGAATGTTGCTACTCTGAGATTTTACATGGAATGTTGCTACTATTTAAGGTTCTACATGGAATGTTGCTACTCAGATTCTACATGGAGTGTTGCTACTATTAAGGTTCTACATGGAATGTTGCTACTCTGAGATTTTACATGGAATGTTGCTACTATTTAAGGTTCTACATGGAATGTTGCTACTCTGAGATTCTACATGGAGTGTTGCTACTATTTAAGGTTCTACATGGAATGTTGCTACTCAGATTCTACATGGAGTGTTGCTACTATTTAAGGTTCTACATGGAATGTTGCTACTCTGAGATTTTACATGGAATGTTGCTACTATTTAAGGTTCTACATGGAATGTTGCTACTCTGAGATTCTACATGGAGTGTTGCTACTATTTAAGGTTCTACATGGAATGTTGCTACTCTGAGATTCTACATGGAGTGTTGCTACTATTTAAGGTTCTACATGGAATGTTGCTACTCTGAGATTTTACATGGAATGTTGCTACTATTTAAGGTTCTACATGGAATGTTGCTACTCAGATTCTACATGGAGTGTTGCTACTATTTAAGGTTCTACATGGAATGTTGCTACTCTGAGATTTTACATGGAATGTTGCTACTATTTAAGGTTTCTACATGGAATGTTGCTACTCTGAGATTCTACATGGAGTGTGCTACTATTTAAGGTTCTACATGGAATGTTGCTACTCTGAGATTTTACATGGAATGTTGCTACTATTTAAGGTTCTACATGGAATGTTGCTACTCTGAGATTCTACATGGAGTGTTGCTACTATTTAAGGTTCTACATGGAATGTTGCTACTCTGAGATTCTACATGGAATGTTGCTACTATTTAAGGTTCTACATGGAATGTTGCTACTCTGAGATTCTACATGGAGTGTTGCTACTATTTAAGGTTCTACATGGAATGTTGCTACTCTGAGATTCTACAAGGAATGTTGCTACTAATTAAGGTTCTACATGGAATGTTGCTACTCTGAGATTTTACATGGAATGTTGCTACTATTTAAGGTTCTACATGGAATGTTGCTACTCTGAGATTCTACATGGAATGTTGCTACTATTTAAGGTTCTACATGGAATGTTGCTACTCTGAGATTTTACATGGAATGTTGCTACTGTTTGGGATTGTGAATAGAATCTCGCTACTCTTTGAGGTTCTACATGGAATCTTGCTACTAGTTGGGTTTCTGCCAGGTACTTGTGATCTGAATTGGTCACTATTGGAAGCAGGATACTGGGCTAGATGGTTAGTCTTATGTTCTTCAAGACACACACTGGGATCCAGTTCTATAATGGCACCGGGTGACTAGGTTCATCAGTGCACCCACATTTACCCCGGCCAAAGAACTGGCATAACTAAGGGCACCTACATGTGGCAGGGATGTGTGTAACGTTCAGTATTCTAGGGCCGATGCAGAGGCTGAACGCGGGTTGTACATGCCAAGCAATGCACAGAGGAATTGTGTGCTGGTGTTAGCTCGTTCAGGAAGACACAGCGCTGGTTATATCGTGTGATATAACTGGCCATCCAGCAATATTCAGCGCATCGCTGGCGGCCAAATTAGACCTGCTAAAATATCAGGTATATCTTTGGCAAGTTTAAACTTAACTGGCCAGTGCTGAATATTGGCTTGGTCGGTTAAATTTAAACTGACCAAATGGCCTGGCATTACATATCCGGGCTTAGCACTGATCGAGGGAGGCAACCTGGCTACCTCCCGCTGTCTGAATATCGAGGGTGACTAGTTTACTTAATTGCTGTTCTCAGGTCTAAATACAAAACTCACATTCCTTCTTAAGTCCCTTTCCAGCCCCAAAATTTCAGACCCATTCCTCATGCCAATGCCATTTCTGGGTTCTATGGCAAAGCACTAAGACATCTATACAATGTCTTAAGTCTCTCTTAAGGCTAAAACCAGTTATATATGTAGAAGGCCATTTCCAGGGCCGGACAGGGCCACCGAGAGACTGGGCCGGGTCCGGGGCAAGGCTGCCCCAGGGGCCCTGCCCCGCCCCCCCCCCCCCCCGAGGTCGTCATCGCCCCCCTTCGTCCACCACTGGGCTGGGCCCCCCTGAATTCAAATCATAGCGCCTCACCTCGACCTCACTCCATGTGAAAGAAGCACAGCAGCGGCAGTCTGCAGATCGCCTCCCTTCGGGCCTTCCCTCCCTGTGTCTCGCCCTCACTTGCACGAGGGCGGGATATAGGGAGGGAAGGCCCAAAGGGAGGCGATCTGCAGACTGCCGCTGCTGCGTTTCTTTCACACGGATCGAGGTTGAGGTGAGGCGCTATGATTTGAATTCAGGGGGGCCCAGCCCGGTGGTGGATGGAGGGCAGCGGGTGGAGGGGACTGCGGCGCTGGGCTCCCCTTGGAGGCCCGGGGAATTTTGTCCCCCCCTGCCCCCCCTCTCAGCGGCCCTGGGGCCGGGCAAGAAAGCAGACTGCCCTGTTACCAAAGTATCCTTTAGAGTCAGTCAGTTTGGGGCCCGTTTACTAAGGTGCATCGAAAAGTGGGCTGCGCTGGTGTAGGCATGAGTTTTGGACGTGCGCAGTTCCATTTTTCCGCACCTGGAAAAAAGGCGCTTTTTTTTTGTGGCCGAAAATAGACGTGCGGCAAAATTAAAACTAGTGCGTGTCCATTTTCAGCTTGAGACCTTACCACCACCCGTTGACTTAGCGGTAAGGTCTCATGCACTAAATGGACGGTAATCGTCCGCGCGTGTAAACTGCTGATTACCGCCAGGTAAGCGCCACACGATAGAAAATATTTGCTACTGTATATTTTGGACGTACATCAAAATTGGAATTACTGCCCAGGACACGTGGTAGCAGGGCGGTAGGTCCAATTTGACACGCGCCGAATGCGCATAGGCGCCTACACGCCTTAGTAAAACGGCCCCTTAAATCTCCAAGCACACCAGCCTGGGGAAGGGCATCAGAGTAACCCTGACCTGGTTTGCTGTCCTGCTATATGGATATTAGGCAGAGGCTCACATTTACAAGGTGTCCCCACAGGTTTTGGAAAGTGTATCAATAAAATATGGAATTTATGATTTTGCACACTGATTTCTCAATACGTGAGACAGTAAGAAGAAGGAGACGGGAATATTTCAAGAAGTCTCACTTCCTTCTTTAGTACATAAATTTACATATGTTGATGACTAATATTTAGCGTGCTCATTTATAACTTGTCAATCTGCAGAAATCCCCACTCTCGGTGCTGAGCAACGTAACACATATCCTCATAAAAACACAGAACAAAAATATAATATCAGTATAAAATGTCACAATAACAGTACAAAAAAACATCTATTTTCCAACCACACAAACAGACCTTATCCTTCCCCAAACACTCCGTGAACAGCAGTATCAACACCTTCCAATGAAAACTCACCGAGTCCCTTTCTTCCCACAAATCCAAAATGAAAGTGTCATGGACCAAACCACAGACACTGGAGGAACTGCTAACAATTTCTTATTGGCTGATCACAGAACCCAAATAGGATTCTTAAATACCAGGGTCCGTCATCCTGAAATGCTTGTGACATCAACAGAAGGACTTCAAAATGGTCTCTATAATTATCGACAGCCAATGTAATGCTTTTATGATCAAAATACCAACATCTGGTAATCAACAGGGCATCAGAATTCTGAATATGCTGGCAAATGGACGTACACCGCATTACAGTAACCCAACCAGGAGGTTACCACAGTCCTGCACATCTTTCCCTTCCAAACAATAAGTAAGCCTATGTAACAGTCGCAATTTAAAATATGCAATTTCAATAACCCTGGCCACATCTACCCAACTCCATCCCCCAATACAGCATCTGGTCTTTTACCTCCAACTTCCATGGGCCATTGCTTTAAGCACTGGACCAAAACATGCCGGCTGCCAAACCCCACAAAACGTAGTTTTTGCCAAATTATAGAACAGCATATTTCACCCCACTCCTTGACCAACTCAATCCAATGCAAAGCAGCCGATAACCCCATCCACCGACTCCTTTACAGGATCCACCAATAAAATATCACCCACATGGGGACAGAACCTCCCATGACTCAAGCAGCTCTTCCATATTAAATGAGGGGTGGGGGCAATTCATTCTTGGAAGTTACACCAACTCAATCCAACATCCCTCCCCACAACCTAACCTGCTGAATATGCTCTCATAATAAAATCTAAACCATGCAGCCACCATACTCCAGTACTTCACTGACCGCAGCCAACCATACATCACGATTTAGGGTACGGAATGCAGAAGAAATATCTAACAAAACCACAAGATACAACATCCCCATATCTAATCCTCAATGCAATTTATAATACAGTCTCAATGCTCTAACCCTGTCGGAAACCTGACTGGCATGGGTGAAGAAAACGAGACAAAGCCAGAAAATCGTGCAAGTATTGTAATACTGTCGCTTCAAGGAAATTGGCCA
This sequence comes from Microcaecilia unicolor, assembly GCF_901765095.1. Lineage (NCBI taxonomy): Eukaryota > Metazoa > Chordata > Amphibia > Gymnophiona > Siphonopidae > Microcaecilia > Microcaecilia unicolor. The sequence continues at coordinate 9,171,879 of NC_044038.1, forward strand.
AGAAAGGCAGACTGGGAATAGGCTGATCAGGAGTAGGCTGTGAGGGATCCAAGCTGCCTTCTTCAGAGCAGGCAGCACTATGGAGCACTTGTAGTGAAACAGGGACAAAAGCCTGCCTCAGCGATTCATTAATTACAACAGCAAAATGTTCTGCAAAATGAACCGCTTCTGCCTTCACCATCTGTGCGGGGCACAGGATGACGGACTTCTAAAGCCAATACCTCCTCTTCAGCTAAGACCTGCTGAAAGGAAGGTCAAGCCTCCCCTCCACCATCTTCTAACATGCCGTCTATACCCCTCCCATAGTCTATCTCAGCCCACGGCCGATCGACTTTTCAGTCCAAAATTTATACAGAACTGATGGATGGCATAAAAGTCGTTACAAGCATGTGACTTAACCATTAAGTCACGTACAACTGACAACAATTCCCATGGTTGACTTACTATGATACGGTTCCCGAAGACATAAAAATTCCTCCTAGTCTCGTCTACCTCTTCCTGATAATCCTTCATTGTGGCCAAACGAGCTTCACAAATAACACTCCTAACCAATGGAAGGCAGCTTTCAAAATACTCTCTGTTGGCAGGGCAGCTTTGAAAATTCTCAGTAGCATCACAATATGCTTTGAACTCCTGGAGATTCCCGGGGACCCAAAGTGGCCCAGCATGAGACGTGTGTGTCAAAGCTCACCAGATATTGCACCATCTAGGTCCGAAATCGGAACAATGCCTCAAATGTTACTGGGTCGGGGGACAGATAGAGGTTATGATTTTATAAGGTCAATTTCTCTGCAGGAAACTACACTTTACAAAAATTAAAGAAAAATAGAATACAGTAAAACAAAACGTGCAAAAGAAAAAAAGAAACAGGAGGGAGGAAGCAAAGGGGAGTCTGTAATGTTCTGTCACTAATTTCCACTAAACCTTTTAACAACCTAATGAGAGACAGAGAGAGAGGCGTGCCCTTAAATGCGAGGGTCTTTCAGAGAAGCGGAGAGCTAGGACCCTGGCTCCATCCAGCCCCTCGCCCCCTCACTCCAAAATGTGAATGCCAATTATGGTTCAGGGGGAATGCACCTCCCCGAGATGTGGAAACACAAAAGGCAGAAAATGAAAGGCATCTTTTCCTAAGGAGCAATGGGTAACCATGGCTACCTGAGACCTCATTTAAAAATCCACAGGCTGCGGACTACAACGCAGCACATCTTATTGTCAAACGTGCGCGTGAATGGCTTTGAAAATGCTAACCCCCCTCCCCCCTCCCAAGACTAAATTAAGATAGATTTACTTGGTTTAGACAGGTTACCAGTCAAAAGTTGGAAAGCGAAGTGGTGTACGGAAATTCCTTCCTGTCCTACCTACCTGGGAGTAGGCAAGGTGATATGGAAGTGAGGCACCTGCGGAGATGGGGGGGGGAAGGCTGGAGGGGTGAGGTGCTACTCCCTATTTGTCAGGAGGTCAGCGAGTCAGTCTGGAATCTGTTAAGGCTCCGTGAGATGGCTGAAGTTACCGGAACTTAATTGGGGGAGGGGGGAAGGTGGTACAAGAACAGTAGTGTAATGGGGGGGGGGAGGAGGAAGAAAGTGGTAGTGGTGATATAGGCCTTCCTTGATCATCTGGATGACGTCCTGAGGTTAATGAAGCCAAGGTCTAGAGGAAACATCAGTCTCCAGCACTACGAGGAATTTGTACAGGTAACGGTACCAGTACTAGGGTTATCACGCATCCGGATTTCCCCGGACATGTCCTTTTAAGTGGATGTTGGGGGTCCAGATGTTTTTTTTCCAGCCAGCCCATTTGTCCGGGTTTCTGGGCTGGCTGCTGACGGGTTGACAGATGGATGGGCTGGCCTTCTCCACCTCCCCCCCTCAAGGCCCACCATGGCGCACCCTGGGGGTCTAGTGGTTTTTTCAGGGCAGGAAAGAACTCCACTCTTTCCTGCCTGCTGCCCTCCCCGCTACTGCCGCTTCTTGAAAATGGCTGTTGAGACTTCAAGCGGCGGCCTCGTGAGACTTCGCTGAAGTCTTCTTGTGAGGCCACCGCTTGAAGTCTCAGCAGCCATTTTCAAGAAGCAGCGGAAGCAGGCAGGAAAGAGTGGAGTTCTTTCCTGCCCCGAAGAGGCCACTAGGGCTGAAAGGTAGGCTTGGGAGGGGAGGGGAGAAGCTGCTAATGGATGGGAGAGAAGGGAGAGGAGAGGGGGGACACGCTATACAAGGAGAGGAGGGGAGGGAAAGGAGAGGGGAACATGCTGCTCATGGACATTTGCTTTTTTGGAAATGTACATCTTTTCTAATTTTGTATTTAGACTACAGAAGAAAATGCATTTCTGTTACTTTTACCAGTATTTTCATTGCTTATGGAATCTCGCTTTCTTGGGGATCAAGGTGACTGTGTGGCTGGGACAGGCGGTGTTTTATATTTATGTGTCCGCTTTTTGGTCTCCGCAAAAATGGTAACCCTAACCAGTAGAAGATCCAGAACAGACCTCGCGTTTCCTGCTTTTTAGGACAATGGAGAGGGGTCCAAGAACCCTTCCTCCAGAACGAAGCAAGTTCAATCCCTGTCTTCCCTTTGGAGATTCCTGCTTTTCCAAGCCCGTCTCTGCATTCAGCGGAGCACGACTGGTACAACCTGCTCAGGGTCCTTGCTCTCACAGAGAAGTATTTGGAAACAGCCTGGTGTTACTGAGACTAGACCGCTGTGAGCAGCACACTTTTAACCCAGAAACAAACCCTACAGGCAACAGCACTCAGGCAGCCATTCTGAAAGAGACAGCATGGCCCCAGTGCTGGCTTGTAAGCAAATGCCATCTGCTTCACAAGCTTCTTAACCACGTCTAATTTTAACGGGCATCGAAATTCACCAGATATCCCTGAACAGACAATTTCAGGACCTTTCTCAAGAGATTTCACTACGTGACAGGCTGCGCACCCCCAAATCCTAGCAGCATTAACAAGCATTTGAACATGTTCACGCTTTCCAAAAATACTAGGACTAGGGGGCATGCGATGAAACTACAGTGTAGCAAATGTAAAACAAATCGGAGAAAAAGTTTCTTCAACCAACGTATAATTAAACTCTGGAATTCGTTGCCGGAGAACGTGGTGAAGGCGGTTAGCCTGGCGGAGTTTAAAAAGGGGTTAGACGGTTTCCTAAAGGACAAGTCCATAAACCGCTACTAAATGGACTTGGGAAAAATCCACAATTCCAGGAATAACATGTATAGAATGTTTGTACGTTTGGGAAGCTTGCCAGGTGCCCTTGGCCTGGATTGTCGGGGACAGGATGCTGGGCTCAATGGACCCTTGGTCTTTTCCCAGTGTGGCATGTACTTATGTACTTATAAATCGACCAGAAGGGCAGCTGGGCTGGACGCTACCTGTGAATGTAATGCTATCTTTCAGAAAGAAAAATGATCCCTTTCAATATTCATATTTTATTTCTTTGAAAATCGATGTATTGAGGCTTCAGATATAGTAGAACTTCAGGAGCAGAAGGTCCACTGAGGACAGGATGAGTTCCTGGCAAACCCTGAACGTCCTGAGTCTGCCTTAGTGAACTTTCTGAGGTGGCCATTCTGTTTACATATTTTACACGTAAAATCATTTTTTTCATGCAAACCACAGGATGACCTGGAGGACAAAACTGAGCATCAGAGCTGTGCAGGAGAATTGTCAGGAGCATAAGCTCCCTTTGCCAAATGCCAAAGGCTAGAACTGCAAAATCCTGGCAGCTTTGATATCAGGCTTTACGACGAGTACGCACTGCACTAGAATCGTCATAACATCTGTGGACATTGGCAGTACCAGGCCTGCTACTTGAATCCCCAAATCATCTCCCCCTAGCCTTCAGCTTGTCACGCAAGACTCCGTCTGGGGCCTTTACAAACTGGATTCCTCCCACTTAATCAGGTGGGCAGACGGGCAACCAAGCCAGGAATTATGGTCTGTAGGAAAGACAATGACAGTGAATCTCGTTACAGGCTTTGCAGCGCATGTAATTCCTTTTTATTAGAAAATTAAAGGGCACAGAACGCGTTTCAAAGCCGGAGAGCTGAAATGTGCCCCTCGAAGACATTCAACGCTGGAGAACGTGGATTTGCTCCGGATGTTTCCACTCGCTTTTTACACAGCCCTTTTTATTCCAGGAAAAGGGCACCGCACTGGCCAAAATACTGACTGGACGAGCCCCCCACCACGGTGTGCCTTACATTCAGCAAAACCATCCAGCTGGAGGTGAGAGGTCACAGGGAGGCAAAACTCTTTTCCCTGGTCTGCCTGGGACACAGCTAGGTTTCCTGACAAGCTACAGCAGTGACAAATCCGTCCCTGCTCCCCAGAATACTGATTATATCCATTTTCTTGTTTTGGTGTTTGGAAAGACGAGTTATTCAATCTAAAATCCAAATTAAAATCCGAGCACAATGAGGAGGAGGGGGGAAGAGAAAAGGTCTGGTTTTTGTTTTGCTTTTTCAATAAGCCAGACTGATACAGAGACTGCCCTGTGGCTACTTCAAATCTATCACAACCTTCTCCATACTTGCACAAAATACTTATTAAAAAAAAAAAAAAGGGAGAATAGCTGAAAATGAGACAGAAAGACAGCCCTGCCCTTCCTTACAAACACAGCAACCAGGCAACTGAATGGAAAGTGCTCCATCCCCATCCTGCAAACACAAAGGTCACCTCCCCCCCCCCCCCCCCATGCATTAGAAAGGTACAAATCTGGAAACCTCTTCAGCTGCAACAATCTCTGAATGGAAACAGCGACAGCACTGACAACAGAGACATCAGACGCCAGGTAACTAGGGTAACCTGAGAATCCCTGGCACTTCTCACTGCCAGGCTGCCAGGGTCACCATCACCGTAACCGAAGCACAGCAACCACAGTAACATAGTAGATTGTAAGCTCTTTGAGCAGGGACCGTCCTTCTATGTTAAATTGTACAGCGCTGCGTAACCCTAGTAGCGCTTTAGAAATGTTAAAAAGTAGTAGTAGTAGGTGACGGCAGAAAAAGACCTGTACGGTTCATCCAGTCTGCCCAACAAGATAAACTCATACAGTGGGGGAAATAAGTATTTGATCCCTTGCTGATTTTGTAAGTTTGCCCACTGACAAAGACATGAGCAGCCCATAATTGAAGGGTAGGTTATTGGTAACAGTGAGAGATAGCACATCACAAATTAAATCCGGAAAATCACATTGTGGAAAGTATATGAATTTATTTGCATTCTGCAGAGGGAAATAAGTATTTGATCCCCCACCAACCAGTAAGAGATCTGGCCCCTACAGACCAGGTAGATGCTCCAAATCAACTCGTTACCTGCATGACAGACAGCTGTCGCAATGGTCACCTGTATGAAAGACACCTGTCCACAGACTCAGTGAATCAGTCAGACTCTAACCTCTACAAAATGGCCAAGAGCAAGGAGCTGTCTAAGGATGTCAGGGACAAGATCATACACCTGCACAAGGCTGGAATGGGCTACAAACCATCAGTAAGACGCTGGGCGAGAAGGAGACAACTGTTGGTGCCATAGTAAGAAAATGGAAGAAGTACAAAATGACTGTCAATCGACAAGATCTGGGGCTCCACGCAAAATCTCACCTCGTGGGGTATCCTGATCATGAGGAAGGTTAGAAATCAGCCTACAACTACAAGGGGGGAACTTGTCAATGGATCTCAAGGCAGCTGGGACCACTGTCACCACGAAAACCATTGGTAAAACATTACGACATAACGGATTGCAATCCTGCAGTGCCCGCAAGGTCCCCCCTGCTCCGGAAGGCACATGTGACGGCCCGTCTGAAGGTTTGCCAGTGAACACCTGGATGATGCCGAGAGTGATTGGGAGAAGGTGCTGGGTCAGATGAGACAAAAATTGAGCTCTTTGGCATGAACTCAACTCGCCGTGTTTGGAGGAAGAGAATGCTGCCTATGACCCAAAGAACACCGTCCCCACTGTCAAGCATGGAGGTGGAAATGTTATGTTTTGGGGGTGTTTCTCTGCTAAGGGCACAGGACTACTTCACCGCATCAATGGGAGACTGGATGGGGCCATGTACCGTACAATCTGAGTGACAACCTCCTTCCCTCCGCCAGGGCCTTAAAAATGGGTCGTGGATGGGTCTTCCAGCACGACAATGACCCAAAACATACAGCCAAGGCAACAAAGGAGTGGCTCAGGAAGAAGCACATTAGGGTCATGGAGTGGCCTAGCCAGTCACCAGACCTTAATCCCATTGAAAACTTATGGAGGGAGCTGAAGCTGCGAGTTGCCAAGCGACAGCCCAGAACTCTTAATGATTTAGAGATGATCTGCAAAGATGAGTGGACCAAAATTCCTCCTGACATGTGTGCAAACCTCATCATCAACTACAGAAGACGTCTGACCGCTGTGCTTGCCAACAAGGGTTTTGCCACCAAGTATTAGGTCTTGTTTGCCAGAGGGATCAAATACTTATTCCCTCTGCAGAATGCAAATAAATTCATATACTTTCCACAATGTGATTTTCCGGATTTAATTTGTGATGTGCTATCTCTCACTGTTACCAATAACCTACCCTTCAATTATGGGCTGCTCATGTCTTTGTCAGTGGGCAAACTTACAAAATCAGCAAGGGATCAAATACTTATTTCCCCCACTGTATGTATACCTGACCCTGATTGGTATCTGCCGTTTTCAGGGCACAGACCGTAGAAGTCTGCCCAGCACTAGCCCCGCCTCCCACCACCGGCTCTGCCACCCAAACTCCGCTAAGCTTCTGAGGATCCATTCCTTCCGAACAGGATTCCTTTATGTTTATCCCACGCATGTTTGAATTCCGTTACCGTTTTCATCTCCACCACCTCCCGCGGGAGGGCAAGTATCCCCCACTCTCTCCATGAAAAAATACCATCACCTTAACTGAAGCACAGCAACCATAGTAACATAGTAGGTGACGGCAGAAAAACACCTGTACAGTCCATCCAGTCTGTCCAACAAGATAAACTCATATGCGCTACTTTATATGTATACCTCACCTTGATTTGTATCTGCCATTTTCAGGGCACAGACCGTAGAAGTCTGCCCAGCACTAGCCCTGCCTCCCAACCACCAGCCACGCCTCCCCCCACCGGCTCCGCCACCCAATCTCCGCTAAGCTTCTGAGGATCCTTTCCTTCTGCACAGGATTCCTTTATGTTTATCCCATGCATTTTTGAATTCCGTTACAGTTTTCATCTCCACCACCTCACTCAGGAGAGCATTCCAAGTATCCACCGGGCTCGACTGAACCAGGCTGATATGCCAAGCGGGGAAAGGGGGGGGGGGACTCGCCTAGGGGGGCTGCAAAAAAAGCTTCTGATGTAGACATTCGGGATTCTGCAGGATTAACACAACCAGATGTCTGGGGCTGCGTCATGCGAGACGTGTGTGTTACACTGAGCGGATGTGCAAGGCGTGGCAGTCGTACGCTAAATTGAACGGTCGCTCCTTGCACTTTGTAGGCGTTTATATCTTTGTGAAATCGCTCTGACTGTCAAATGTGCAACGCTAACGGAGCGTACGAGAGAAAGGTACCGCAGAAGCACTCGCTGCAGAACTAATCCACAGCTCATTTACCACAGGAGGCTGCGTGGCACCAACGTACCTCAGCTGTACATGGCATGGAAGGCGGGAAAACCTCCACGTAGACAATGCAATCAAACTAAAGTGGAGACTGGCAAACAGGCGATGCAACGCAGGAAACGGCGATGAAAAAGATGCTTTATTCACTACTTGGGCAAACGGATCTGACATGGTCCGTGTTTTGGCGCAATCCAACGCCTGCTTCAGGGGGGTCACATAAATATTCAAGAAGACCCGAACTAATAAAATTGCCCAAAGAACTCCGTTCGGGACAAAATTATCAGATACACAGCGTAACCCGAAGGCGTCAGCTCGGTATCGGAAACGGTTTGCTGGGTTGGATCGCCTGTTTGCCAGCCTCCACTTTTGTATACCACACCGATAACACTGAGATGGCACCCGTTCACCTGAGCTGTACATGCCACGCCGGTAACAATGAAAAGGCGCTGGAGCAGAATATGCCACGCCTATAACTTACAGATGCTGTCAGTTCACGAGCATACGCTGCCCTGCTAACACTATGGTAACGAAGAAAATGTTCAACATGATGCGGATGCTAAAACGAGCGAAATCATATCTTCCCACCGGACACCTTCCGGAACCTAGTACAGTCCACGGTATTGATCCACGTGGACTACTGCAACAGTGTCTTCACTGGATGTTAAGACCCAAATCCTGAAGAAACTTCAGACTTCCCAGAACACTGCGGCCAGACTTATCTTTGGCAAATCCAAATTCGATAGCGCAAAACCTCTTCGAGAGAAGCTTCACTGGCTCCCCATCAGGGAAAGAATAACCTTCAAAGTACATATATCTTCTAATATAATAAAACTCACCCTCGACGTTCTGAAGACACTGACGTCACTTCCTTCAAAAACAAAACAGGTTCGTAAATTCGTGGTGGTGGAGCCACCGAAATCGCCCAGGCTAGGGGCCCCGCCCTCGCGTTAAACGTCATGACGTCGAGGGCGGAGCAATGGCGTCCGGTGCGTCGAAGAGATGCGGAGCAATGGCGTCGGAACGACGAAGGGGTCCGTAGGTAGGGAGGGAGGAAAACTTTGCTAGCGCCCGTTTCATTTCCTCCTGAAACGGGCCTGTTTTACTAGTTGATTCATAAGATCATACACAGAGAATCCCCTAGTTACATGAATAACCTTATCCACCTCCCTATCAGAAACAGCTCAGTGTCTTCACGTAACTTACCTTAATTTACACCTTCCCAATTGCAAAGGAATCAAATACAGAACCATCTATGCATCCAGCTTTTCCTTTCTGGGCAGCCAGCTTTGGAACGCATTACCAAGATCCATCAGAGCAATTAATGACTATCTTTCTTTTAGGAAAATGTTGAAAACCCATCTCTTCAAGCAAGCTTACCCAAACGACCGGACCTAACGCATACACATCACTCTTGTTATGACGAAGTCTATATCTTAACCATGTCACCCTAACTACTCCATACTCTCCTAGTCTTCCCTTCCCCATCCTTCCTACACCTTACCCCTCCCTATCTCTTTATCTTATCTTCATTACTCCTTCCACACATTCTCAGAGCCGTCTATTTCTATGTTACATTACAGTTTGTATTACTCTCCTTACTGACTCTTAACAATTGTAATTTCGTTTATTATGTAAGCCGCACTGTACCTGCTTTTGTGGGAAAGTGCGGGGTATAAATGTAATAAATAAATAAAAACACTGATATACCACAGAAACATGCACACTGCACTAATGACACTGATGAGGTGCAGTGTTTTCAAAGTGCACACTGCACTGATAACAGTGAGTCACTAACTTATCAAATGAACACACTGCACTGATACAGGCGATGTCTGTGGTAACCTAAGGGTCCTACCCAGAAAGAGTGTCACATGGGTTAAAATGATCTCTTTGGGGTTTTTTTTTTAACTGAAATTTTTCTCATTTTAATGTTAAAAGCAGCAACCTTAATCACCAGAACAGTTAAGATGGTTAAAAAAAAGGGTACTGATAAGTCTGCAGAGAGCCTGGAGCAGCAGAAGCCTGGGGCATAGACTTTGTAGCTTTGGAGCAGGAATGCAGGAAGACGGGGAGCAGAAGGAGGAGGTAGAGGACTGGAAGGGGGAGACAGGCCTCTGGGTTAGACTGGCTGCTGTGCACCAGAGATCAGGGCATGACTCTTCAGTTATCTGCCCTGAAAGCTCAGAAGCCAGGGGACAGGCAGTCTAAGCCATGCACAGCTGCTTACAAGGTCCGCCCCTGCCCAGATTTGATGCCATGCCCTCTGCAGTTATTAGGATTTGCTATTAACCCTTCCAGCAGCTGTACAGAAGAGAAGAGGGTTAGCTGGGCCTCCTAGATGATACAGGACTTAAAGGCACTTCAAGCAGTGCACCCAGACCACCAGACCAAAGTCTCCAGAACAGAAACTCGCTGATTCCTTGGCTCTACTGCCTTCCTTTTCCGTGTGTTGTTAGCTGAAATGAGTGTACATGCGTTCAGAGTCTTAACAACCCTCTTCCCGGAGTTCACTCATCAGTCTTTCACGTTTTAGTCATACATCGCAGGCAGCAAGGTGACACGTCCACCAGGGAGTTCTGATGACAATCAGGACAGCGGCACCACCAGTCTATTTAGGATAATCAGGGCTTAGGACTAGATTCAGTAAATTCTGTCATGAAACAAAATGATGGGTTGAGCGCTATTCTATAAAGGGAAAGGGAAATGGGACTTGATATACTGCCTTTCTGAGGTTTTTGCAACTACATTCAAAGTGGTTTACATATACTCAGGTACTTATTTTGTACCAGGGGCAATGGAGGGTTAAGTGCCTTGCCCAGAGTCACAAGGAGCTGCAATGGGAATTGAACCCAGTTCCCCAGGATCAAAGTCCACTGCACTAACCACTAGGCTACTCCTCCACTCATTCCACCAATAAGAGCCAACCTCATCAGTGATGTCACAATGGCTTAAAGTCCATTGCACTAACCACTAGGCTACTCCTCCACTCATTCCACCAATAAGAGCCAACCTCATCAGTGATGTCACAATGGCTTGATTGCCTTGGCTCACTTCTGATATTGTGATGTCATAAGGGAAAGGGGGAAAGGGAAATGGGACTTGATATACCGCCTTGCTGAGGTTTTTGCAACTACATTCAAAGCGGTTTACATATATTCAGGTACTTATTTTGTAACCAGGGGCAATGGAGGGTTAAGTGACTTGCCCAGAGTCACAAGGAGCTGCAGTGGGAATCGAACCCAGTTCCCCAGGATCAAAGTCCACTGCACTAACCACTAGGCTACTCCTAAAGGGAATCCGCACATAAGTGCCTAATCTACACCTAACTTAAGTCGCCTGCATTTACGCCTGCCGGCACCTAAATTAAGGCACGCATCAGGCGTATTCTATAAGAATGCGTGTAATTCATAGGAACACCCCTGAAATGCCCCCCCCCCCAAACATGCCCTCAAAAAAGTACACATCCTAGAATTGTAAGTAAATCCCAAATAAGGCCAATTAACGCCAATAATTGGTTGTTAGCAGCCCGTTATAGGTGCTGATTGGCTCTTTAATCAATAAGCTGTGTATGCAACTCAGCAACGCGTTTTGATTTGTGCGCACAATTTTAATTGCCACGTACAGAATCCGGGGATTCGTGTTTACTGAGGAGTGAAAAGAAAATCACCACAGAAATGGAAACGTAAATAAAATAATGTATATGAATTATTTCCAGATGTTTCTAGTGCTGGGTAACACTGAAGCTTTAGAGCACCAGAAGGCCTGAAAACCCTCAAAGCATCGCTAATTTATTTCTGTGTACAATCCCAGCAGTTTCTATTTCTGATTCACCTTCCTTCTGTGGGCAAAACTATCAGTTTTATGTCCCTCATTTCCAAGAAAGCGAGAGCTGGCATCAACCGCTACCCACACCCCTGAGGTCAGACTTCAGCTGTCAACAAGCGCTCAGATCATGGCTCCCGGTATCAGGGCTGCAGCCAAGACTGGTTTGTGGTGACAAACAGCACAGGGTCCTTCCGGCTTTATTACCAGCGTCTAACGGTGAGAGCGACTCCACGGAAAAAAAAAAGACCTGAAAAGCTTCAGGTACTTCTAACAGACTCCGGAAGGAAGTGGACTGAGCGGCAGCAGGAGAGATTAGTGCGTAACATATCTTGGCTGGTTTCTTGTCCCTCTCCAAAACTGAATGTAGCAGGACTCCAAAATGTGCTTTCCTTGCAGTAACAGGAGGAACATTCTGGATCCCTGTTCTTATGAAGGGGATGGGCCAGTCTGTAAAGGCTCAGTACTAGGAGTGCCTTGGGATTCAGAGGGAAGTAGAAAACCGGGGTGTAGGGTGATGCCCAGGGGTCTTCCTTCCTTCCCACAAGAAAGTCCCAGTGAAGATGTAGTGGGAAGAATGGTGGGTTTCCCATAAGAACATAAGAGTAGCCATACTGGGTCAGACCAATGGTCCATCTAGCCCAGTATCCTGTTTCCCAAACAGTGGCCAAGACAGCTCACAAGTACCTGGCAGAAACCCAAATTGTGGCAACATTCCATGTAGAACCCCAAAGAATAGCAAGATTCTGGAATCCTGAAGAGTGACAAGATTCCATGTAAGAACCCCAAAGAATAGCAAGATTCTAGAACCCTAAAGAGTGACAAGATTCCATGTAGAATCTCAGAGTAGCAACATTTCATACTACAAATCCCAGGGCAAGCAGTTGCTTCCCATGTCTGTCTGAACAGCAGACTATGGACTTTTCCTCCAGGAATTTGCCCAAACCTTTTAAAAACCCAGATACATTAACCGCTGTTACCACATCCTCCGACAAAGAGTTCCAGAGCTTAACTATTCATTGAGTGGAAAAAAAAATACTTCCTCCAATTTGTTTTAAAGGTATTTCCATGTAACTTCCTTGAGAGTCCCCTAGTCTTCGTACTTTTGGAACGAGTACAAAAATCAATTTACTTCTACTCGATCTACACCACTCAGGATTTTGTAGACCTCAATCATCTCTCCCCTCATCCGTCTCTTTTCCAAGCTGAAGAGCCCTGACCTCTTTAGCCTTTCCTCATAAGAGAGAAGCTCCATCCCCTTTATCAATTTGGTTGCTCTTCTTTGAACCTTTTCTAATTCCGCTATATCGTTATTGAGATATGGCGGCCAGAACTGAACGCAATGCTGGTGCGGACTCACCATGGGGGGTGGCCTTTTACTAAGCCGTGTGGGCGTGTACACACGTCTTACGTGCGTCAATTTGGAGTTATAGCCTGGCTACCGCGTGGCCCGGGCGGTAATTTTGCTTTTTTACGAGCGGCTGCAACGCACGCCGGAAAATAGCGTGGCGGAAACCAGGCAGTAATCGTCATTCCACGTATGTAAGACGATTACCTCACAGTTACCGTGCAAGACCTTACCGCTAAGTCAACGGGTGGCGGTAAGACCTCAGGCCCAAAATGGATGCGCGTCAATTTTTATTTTGCCGCACGTCCATTTTCAGCAAAAACATTTTAAAAAGGCCTTTTTTTTTTTTACAGGCGCGCTGAAAAATGGATCTGCACGCGCCCAAAACACACGCCTACACTAGCGCGGCCCATTTTTCGGTGCACCGTAGAGTGAAAGGACCCCCACACAGGTATAATATGGGCTCCTTAGCATTTAGCGTACGTTAATTTCCTAAATGCTTAAGGCCCTAACGCACTGTTGATTCATTCCCCCCTAAGGGTTCCGCGTACCAAAGAGGCTTTCCCATTTTCTGGTAATTTTTTTTTTTATTTTATTTGTTGCATTTGTATCCCACATTTTCCCACCAACTTGCAGACTCAATGTGGCTTACATTATGCCCTCAACAAACCAACCCAGGCCTCTTTCTCCTCCTTTCCTGATATCACCGAGGAGGAAACCGCCCGCCTTCTTTCCTCCTCAAAATGCACCACTTGTTCCTCTGATCCCACCCCCACCAACTTACTTAACACCATCTCTCATACTGTCACCCCCTCCATCTGTCATATCCTCAACTTATCTCTATCCACTGCAACTGTCCCTGACACCTTCAAGCACGCCGTAGTCACTCTCCTCAAAAAACCATCACTTGACCCTACCTGTCCCTCCAACTACCGCCCCATCTCCCTCCTACCCTTCCTCTCCAAAATACTTGAGCGTGCCGTTCACAGCCGCTGCCTTGATTTTCTCTCCTCTCATGCCATCCTCGATCCGCTTCAATCCGGTTTTCGCCCTCTACACTCGACAGAAACGACACTCTCTAAAGTCTGTAATGACCTGTTCCTTGCCAAATCCAGAGGCCACTACTCCATCCTCATCCTCCTTGATCTATCCGCTGCTTTTGATACTGTCAATCATGATTTACTTCTTGCCACACTGTCCTCATTTGGGTTCCAGGATTCTGTCCTCTCCTGGTTCTCCTCTTATCTCTCCCACTGTACCTTCAGAGTACACTCTCATGGGATCTTCCTCCACCCCCATCCCGCTCTCTGTTGGAGTTCCCCAGGGATCTGTCCTTGGACCCCTTCTTTTTTCAATCTACACCTCTTCCCTGGGCTCACTGATCTCATCTCATGGTTTCCAGTATCATCTTTATGCTGATGACACCCAGCTATATCTCTCCACACCAGACATCAACGCGGAGACCCAGGCCAAGGTATCGGCCTGCTTATCCGACATTGCTGCATGGATGTCCAACCGCCACCTGAAACTGAACATGTCCAAGACCGAGCTTATCATCTTTCCACCAAAACCCACTTCTCCTCTTCTTCCTCCACTCTCTATCTCAGTTGATGGCACCCTCATCATCCCCGTTTCATCTGCCCGCAACCTCTGAGTCATCTTCGACTCCTCCCTCTCCTTCTCTGCGCATATCCAGCAGATAGCCAAGACCTGTCGCTTCTTTCTCTTTAACATCAGCAAAATTCGCCCTTTCCTCTCTGAGCACACCACCCGTACTCTCGTCCACGCTCTCATTACCTCTCGCCTTGACTACTGCAACCTACTCCTTACTGGCCTCCCACTCCTTACTGGCCTCCCACTTAGCCATCTATCCCCCCTTCAATCTGTTCAGAACTCTGCTGCATGTCTTATATTCCGCCTGAACCGATATACTCATATCACCCCTCTTCTCAGGTCACTTCACTGGCTTCCAATCAGATACCACATACAGTTCAAGCTTCTCCTTCTTACCTACAAATGCACTCAGTCTGCAGCCCCTCATTACCTCTCTACCCTCATTTCCCCTTATGTTCCCGCCCGTAACCTCCGCTCACAGGACAAATCCCTCCTCTCAGTACCCTTCTCCACCATCGCCAACTCCAGGCTCCGCTCATTCTGCCTCGCCTCACCCTATGCTTGGAATCAACTTCCTAAGCCCTTATGCCAAGCCCCCTCCCTACCCATCTTCAAATCCTTGCTCAAAGCCCACCTCTTCAATGTTGCTTTCGGCACCTAACCTTTATACCTTTCAGGAAATCTAGACTGCCCCTATTTGACTGACTGTACATTAGATTGTAAGCTCCTTTGAGCAGGGTCTGTCTTTCTATGTTAAATTGTACAGCGCTACGTAACCCTAGTAGCGCTTTAGAAATGTCAAGTAGTAGTAATGGCGATTGCCATTTCCGGACAGAGAAATACAAGTGGTATTGCATTAAGGTGCACAAATGGTAAAGAAGAATAAATAGTGATATTGCCTTGAAGTTCCTAAATGATAGGGTGAGTTATAGAATAAGTTAGACAATCAGTTATAGAAAGTTCATTTCCGACATGAGAAATAAAGTGGTAGTGCGTATTGTGTAACTTTCATTAGTAGCAACAAGGTTATCAGTCAAGTGTAGAGAGTTCGGTTTTGTCAACTTTATGTAAAGTCTAGTTGTCTAGTATTTAGGATGGATCGTTATGGTATGCCTTCTTGAATAGGTCAGTTTTCAGTAGTTTTCGGAAGATTGTTAGGTCGTGCATTGTTTTTATGGCCTTCGGTAGCGCGTTCCATAGTTGCGTGCATATGTAGGGGAAGCTGGGTGCATATGTGGATTTATATTTAAGTCCTTTGCAGCTGGGGTAGTGGAGATTCAAGAATGTACGTGCTGATCTTTTTGAGTTCCTAGTTGGCAGGTCTATGAGGTCTGACATACGGACCGGGGCTTCACCGTAAATGCTTTTGTGGACCAGGGTGCAAACTCTGAACGCAATTCGTTCTTTTCGCGGGTGCCAGTGTAGTTTTTCTCTTAGGGGTTTGGCGCTTTCGCATTTCGTTTTTCCAATTGTGAGTCTAGCTGCTGTGTTTTGGGCAGTTTGGAAAATGCACAATACATGTGGCCCTAAAGCAGGGGTGTGCTGGTAAATTGTTAACAGGGGGCTCTCTCTCGCCAGCAAAGTAAAAGAGAATTCAGGAGGGGCCCAAGCCCACATTTTGGGATCCATTTGTTAAAGTAGCCATGGAGAACCGGCTCCCAAAATTCTTAAAAACTTAACAAACGGCTCTCGAGAGCCTGTGAGGGCCTGCTCCAGCACACCACTGGCCCTAAGAGAGAATTGGGGGTGGGGGGGGGCATTAAAAGAGATTATCCCTTTGCTGCCTGTATCTGTGGTGGTTTCTGTACCATCTTCCTGGGCTCACAGGCAAAACGCACTGCAAAGCGGTATTGGATTTTAATTTTCACTCAATATCCCTGCCACCCCTTCCTTTTTCTCCTACCCTCCATCCTTCTGTGCAGGAGGTGCTCACATGACTCTCACTATTACTGGCAGTACAGCAAGAGAGATACAGCATCCCCCCCCCCCCCCTCCCACACTACAAAGCAGGGTCAGGCTGCAGCTCTGTTAGACAGAGGCCTGCTCTACGTGATTCTGGTGTTAATGTGCCTGTGAGCAGATTTAATACAGGACACGCAAAGCTGTGCAGCAGTCAGTCACACGGGAGACTCGCTCCAGCTGCTGTCTGCTGCTATCCAGGTGTTCCTTCCCACTTCTCCCCCTAACGACTCACGGTGGCTCCCCCCCCCCCCCCCCACCTCCTCAAGATATGTCCCTTCTGATAAGGCTACAAAGTTAGAAACCCAGCAAGCTCACATTTCAATCTGGCTTCAGATCTCCATTTCCTGCTGCTCAGCTCTGCTCTGTACTGTTGTTTACTCACACACTGCTGCCTGCACAGAGGAATCAGACTATGAAGAACAGGATGTGTTTTCTCTGGCGCTGGCATTTACCAGAAAACAAGCACAGAACCCCCCCCCCCCCCCCCCACACACACACAAAAAAAGTCTCAAGTATTATTACACAGGTGCCTAAACCACCCGTTCAAATCCCAGCTCAAACAATGCATATGAAATGAGCTGGCTGGCAGTCTCAGACCAGTTGTGATCACACCACGGCACCTGTCAGATTGCTAATAACCTGTGAATTCTGCTCTGCGCCTCATCACTGACCTGTGACAAGGACACAAGGAGAGAGAACACACTGGCTTTATCTATTGAATTCCACTCTCAGCAATCAATACAGGAGCTCGAAAGCGCCTGGCCCTGGCCCTCACCTACCGGGGGCCCTAAAAGCAGTTGTGTGTAGTGTGCTGTGGGATTTCCATAACGAATAAATCTGCACGCCTTACCTCCATTTTATGCAAATATATCTCATGCATATTCATTGTGGTGATTCTGGAAGCCCTCAAGGACTGGGTTTAGGCACCTCGGTAAGGCAGAAACCAAAACACATGTTAGGCAGGCAACCCAGAAGCGAAACCAATGCTGTTTTGGGCCTGAGCAGAACAAGCAGGCAGTGACCTCTTCCACCCGAGCAGGAAAGCCTGACTCACAAGATCCCCCCCCTGAGACTTGAGTTCTACTCCCACCATGCCGTAAATAACCGCTGCAGGTCTTCGAGCTAAATAAAGCAGTAATCCACGGTAGCACGATCTGGCATCTGCTGAAAACCCGGATCATTTTAAATGCATTCATAGCCGACAGCATAAGAAAGACATAGCAAAGACGAGGCAGGGATGCAAGCGAGAAAAACACCGGTCGCATTACTGCAATAAGCCCCAAAAAGAGTGCAGTGTAAACAGTTTAGGGGCTGACGCTCAAAATTAATGCCAGTGGTAACAGGGTTTAACGCCGGATCTGCGTGAACATTATACAGCGCCGAATGCTCAGAAGGCTCAGTGCGTTTTTTTTCTAGTGAAAAAGGTGCCGGTACTCAAATGCCAGGCCACCCTTCAGGGGTGGGGTGATCACTGAGGGACCCACCCCACAATAGCCAGGCCCCCTGTAACCAGTCACAGAATCTATGACAAGGCAGAATTGGTGTGTAGAGCCTGAGCTCTTTCATTAAAACTTGGGGACAATAGGTCAATTTTAGCAGACAATGGAAAAGGTGCTGGTACTCAGTACCCCCAAGTACCCCCTCAAAAAAAAAAGCCCTGAGAAGGCTCAACAGCCAGTGCTAACGTGTACGCAAAAGATGGTGGCAAATTGCTTTCTAATGTATTTAAATAGATGCTAATGAGGTCAGCAGGTATTCCCTCCCACTGTTCAGACGGAAGCGCTGCAATGCCCTGAAGCAAACGATGGCCTTTAACGCTGAAAATGTACCGCCCGTTGCAAAAAAGCTTTTGAGGACAGGATTTCTTGGCCAAATCTCACGTCGAACTGTGTGGGTTTTGTCTTATTCCACAAGCTGAAAGAAGCCTGTGGAAGTTTCAAGTGTGCGCAAGTCCGATCCAAACTGAACGAGAAAGCAGACATGGGGGCCTGTTAAGTCTTTTCTAAAATTTAAAAGTGCAAACCATTTTTGAAAGGTTCACATTAAAAGCACAGAAGAGCATCGCTGAGGTGTGCTTGCTCTCCTGGTTTTTGTCTGGGCCTGCGAACAAGCGCCAGGCTTACTGCAAAACCTTTGTGTGCCTATGCCAGGCACGTCTTTCCTCCCCCCGACTTTCAGTTTACTAGCTCAAATTTACCACACACATCGTGTTTGAATATGTTTTCCTTTGAGCATCGCTTAGCTTTTTTTTTTTTTTGCACACTTCTTACAATATGGGCTTTAGCGCCTGGCTTCTGAGCCAGTGGCGTAGCCACAGGTGGGCCTGGGTGGGCCAGGGCCCACCCACTTTGAACTCGGGCCCACCCAAAATTGTGACACTCTTGCTGTGGCTGGTGGGGATCCCCAAACCTTGCCAGCTGAAGATTTTCTCTCCTTGGGCACCAGCGCTCGTCCAAATGTCAGCCAACGGCATTTGCCTGGAGACCGGCCCTTCTGCACATGCTCAGTTTTCGCACATGCATAAGCACTGAGCATGCACGACAAGCCGGTAGCAGCATCAGTTTGAGGCAAGTGTTGCCGGCTGCCTCGAGGAGGAAGAGGAAATCTTCAGGAAGCAGGGTTTGGGGATCCCCGCCTGCTCAAGTATTTAATATTTGAGTTCTGTGGGCAGGGAAGGGTGGAGAGAGGAGCAAACCAGAGGGGGATTGGGGGGGATGTGAATTCCATGCCCACCCACCTTGGGCTCAGGCCCACCCAAATTTGACCATCTGGCTACGCCCCTGTCAGCCCCTTAGTGTCCGACAATCAGACAATTCCCACTAGAAAGAAACAGGAAACAGGTGTTGAGGTTTCAAGGTAGCATCTGAGAAGAGTCAAAATAAAAAGCAAAGCTCAGTTTTGCACCTAACGGATGCAGCGCAGCAGAGAAAACCGGACCCTCTGCAGGCTCTGGTATCCAGGGGCAGCCCAACCATTAGGCCACCTGAGGCGGGGGCCTCAGGTGGCACTCTTTCAGGAGGGGCATCTCCCCCCTTCCTTCCTCCATCCCGTTCCCCAATTTTACCTTCTTTTTATGTTTTTTTCAAAGCAGGCGACGGCAGCCGTTCCCGTACATTGCCCTGCTGCTGGCACCGGCCTCTTCCCTTTACTGTGGCTGCCTCTCTGATGTAACTTCCTGTTTCCTCAGAGGCGGCTGCAGTAGAGAAGAGGCCTGGTGCCAGCGGCAGGACAGCGTATGGGAATCACTGCTGCCTGCCAGCTTTTAAAACAGGTAAAAAGGTAAAATTGGGGAATGGGGTGGTCAGGTGGAGAAAGGAAGGGGGAGGGGGATCTCAGCCATGCCTCAGGCAGCATCTTGCCTTGGACTGCCCCTGCTGGCATCCTGAAATTAGACAACCTGAGAATTAGCAAGGGATGCTGTTAACCTACAAGCTTTTCACTGGGAGCTGGTGCTTGTAAAGTTTGAGCTGCAGTAATTCAGCTTAGGATCATCTGAATTGAGCTCAGCGCTGAATGGTATCTCTACCAGCACAACCTCTTCAGAACAGGGTCAGCAAGACATAACTCCAAAGTGACGTCTTTTTCTGTTCTCTGTATGCACTGTATCAACCACTCAGTATCCAAGCAAACTTATCTGCGCACTGCGGGGCCGATGCACAAAGCTACCACGGGCAGACGCATTGCGGGTACCAAGAGGTGTATGCACACGTTAGTGGGTGAACGATGCAGAAAGGAATCAGTGCAGATTTTTTTTGATTATTATTTGTTACATTTATAGCCCACATTTCCCACCTATTTGTAGGCTCAATGTGGCTGACATAGTACCGGAGAGGCCTTTGCAGACTCCGGTGTAAACAGATACAAAGCCACACTAGGGCATCGTACAACGGAAGAGTTGTGTTATGTCCATTACGTTCTTTAGTTTGATTGTGTTGCAGAGATCAGGCATTTATGTTGGATGGGTAGGGTATGCCTTTTTAAACAGGTTAGTTTTTAGTGTTTTCCGGAAGTTTAGGTGGTCGTACGTAGTTTTCAAGGCTTCTGGTAATGCGTTCCACAGTTGTGTGCTTATGTAGGAAAAACTGGACGCCTAAGTTGATTTGTATTTGAGTCCTTTGCAGCTTGGGTAGTGCAGATTTAGGTACGTTCGTGTCGATTCTGATGTGTTTCTAGTTGGTAGGTCGATCAAGTGTGTCATGTATCCCGGAGCTTCACCGTAGATAATGTTGTGAACCAGAGTGCAGATTTTGAAAGCGAAGCATTCTTTGACTGGGAGCCAGTGTAGTTTTTCGCGAAGGGGTTTTGCGCTTTCAAATCGCGTTTTTCCGAAGATAAGCCTAGCTGCCGTGTTTTGAGCGGTCTGAAGTTTCTTTAATGTTTGTTCTGCAGATGACATCGGCGCACAGTCTACTAAAATGAAGGGTAATGAGATTATTAGTTAGTCCACCACAATGCAGAGAAGTACACAGAAGATTTTAAAGCGAGCATAATGCGAGAAATTTACCGCTAGGTTTAAGAAGGCATAAAAGGGTTAGTTGAGGGAATTGAACACCAGTTTTGGGCATTTTAATGCCAGCCTTTTTTTTTTCTAGTCAGCGTAACAAGTGCCTACGAGTTTAAAGACAGAATGGTTGATGATGGTTCTGCACACAGGTGCCAGCAGAAAGAAATGATAGTTGTGCTTGAACTGGAATTTTGTCCTCCACATAAATATCAGCCTTGCAAAACATGCAAGCAATTTAGGTGAGGCTGACGTTTATCCACAATCTTCCAAACGCTCAGTGCTGGCTGCCCTCGCTTGAGAAATCTGCGCACATGCATCCAGCAGGCTTTCCCTTAACATGCAAGTTCTGCGTGCTTCGAATAGGCATATCATAGTAACATAGTAAATGACGGCAGATAAAGACCTGTATGGTCCATCCAGCTTGCCCAACAAGATAAATTCATTTTACAAGGTATGCGATACTTTATACCCGAGTTTGACTTGTCCTTGCCTTTCTCAGGGCACAGACCATAGAAGTCTGCCCAGTACTGTTCTTGAACTAAAAGTTCTGAAGATTCTGGAATCCTAAAGAGTTACAAGATTCCGGAATCCCAATTAGTAGCAACATTCCATGTAGAACCCCAAAGAGTAACATAGTAACACAGTAAATGACGGCAGATAAAGACCTATACGGTCTATCTAGTCTGCCCAACAAGATTAACTCATTTTACATGGTATGTGATACTTTATATGTGTATCCGAGTTTGATTTGTCCTTGTCATTCTCAGGGCACAGACCGTAGAAGTCTGCCCAGCACTGTTCTTGTACTAAGTTCTGAAGCTAACATCGAAGCCCATTAAAATTTACACTCCAGCCCATCCCTATCTATTCAGTCACGATCAGGGCGTAGACAGTAGAAGTCTGCCCAGCTCCCGTTTTGTTTCCCAATTACCGGCGCCAACCAATCTCCGCTAAGATTCCACGGAACCATTCCTTCTAAACAGGATTCCTTTGTGTTTATCCCACGCATGTTTGAATTCCATTACTGTTTTCATCTCCACCACCTCCTGCGGGAGGGCATTCCACATATCCACCACCCTCTCCGTGAAAAAATACTTCCTGACATTACTCCCGAGTCTGCCCCCCTTCAACCTCAATTCATGTCCTCTAGTTCTGCCGCCTTCCCGTCTCCGGAAAAGGTTCGTTTGCGGATTAATACCTTTCAAATATCTGAACGTCTGCATCATATCACCCGTTTCTCCTTTCCTCCAAGGTATACATGTTCATGTCAGCAAATCTCTCCTCGTACAGTTTGCAACGCAAATCCCACTCTATTGGCTATTTTCGTGTCATCCATAAAAAGGCACACCTTTCTTTCCAACCCTTCTCCCACAAATATATTAATCAAAATATTAGCTTATTGCATTGGCGCAAAATCTTTTCTGAGTATGTTTGCAGTACTACTACTACTACTTATCATTTCTATAGCACTACAAGGCATACGCAGCGCTGTACACCATACACCAAAAACACAGTCCCTTTTCAAAGAGCTCACAGTCTAAATACGGAATGTTGCTAGTGGAATAACAACATTCCATGTAGAATCTCCAATAGTAGCAACATTCCATGTTCCACTGCACTAACCACTAGGCTACTCCTCCACTAGCAACATTCCATGTAGAAGCCTGCCCTTGCAGATCAGCAACGCGGCCGCGCAGGCTTCTGTTTCTGTGAGTCTGACGTCCTGCACGTCAGACTCACAGAAACAGAAGCCTGCGCGGCCCTGCTGCTGATCTGCAAGGGCAGGCTTCTACATGGAATGTTGCTAGTGGAGGAGTAGCCTAGTGGTTAGTGCAGTGGACTTTGATCCTGGGAAACTGGGTTCGATTCCCACTGCAGCTCCTTGTGACTCTGGGCAAGTCACTTAACCCTCCACTGCCCCAGGCACAAAATAAGTATCTGTATATAAAATATGTAAACAGTTTGATTGCAACCATGGAAAGGTGGTATATGAAATCCCATCCCTTTTCCCTTATCTGTGCTCAGCCATTCCTTGGGCTGCGTCTCATTTGTGGGCAGCACTGAGAATCTCTCTCTGGTCCTTACCTTGTGCCTGTTTCTACCAAAGGGACAGTGGGTGACAGTGTGCACTGCCGCGATCACTGTGCAGGGAGAGTTCTGTGTCCTGGAAAATATTTCCACAGGAAATCAAACTGTGAGGGTTACAGCAGGTTCAAGGATCTGACAGATTGAGGATGGAGCAAGAACAATTATCCTGCCCCCAATCCACGTTCCTGCAAATAAGCAAGTCAAGGTGAGGAGAGAGAGAGAGAGAGAATAAACACATCTATCTTTCTGGTCATTTAAGCATTAAAACCAGTATTATGTGAACTGCCTAGGTATTCCTTTTGACTCTGCAGTGTATCAAAAATAAAATGACTTATGACTGTCTGGGGCTGTCGAGGATCTGGGTTCAGTTCCCAGCGTAGTTTGGGTGGGCGAGGGGGGGGGCAGTGCCCCCCCCCAAAATGAGCCGCCACCCCATCCTCCAATCCCCCAAGTCGCCGGCAGCCTTTCTGCAGGAAGCTGTAGGAGAGCGAAGGGCCTCCGGGGAAAGTCTAAAGCAGCGTGCGTGCTGCTTTCGCTGAGGCTGCCGGCGGCTCAGGGTTTGGAAGACGAGGGAGGGTGATACCGGGCGCCACTGGAAGACTGCAGCGCTGTGGCGGCGGTGGGAGAGAGACATGCCCCACCCTTTGCCCCCCCCCCCCAATGAAACAGTCAAACAAAGCCCATGGTACAGATCCTCCACTCCTGGGATCAGCCAAGACCCAGGATGCTGAAGGCACAACAGTCACAGACCTTGGGGGAGGGGGGATGACTAGTTACTTTCTAATTCTTCCTACTTTCTTACTCATCTATATGTTACAACTTTGCCTTACCCTTGTCTACCAATTATAATGTTCTATTACGTATTGTGTTGACATTGCTAGTAGTATACCATGCCATACTTTGTATTGTTTTCGAATATTTTTACTGCTCTAATTGCCTATTGCTCATGTTTGATCTACTCCTACTGTACACCGCCTTGAGTGAACTCCTTCAAAAAGGCGGTAAATAAATCCTAATAACTAAATAAATAGTGGCCAAATTTAGGGCCCATGATTATAGGTTTCCAGAAGATGCCCTGGTGTATGGCCACAGCCAAGGTCCCTCAGGACAATGACGGGGTGGGGGAGGAGGAAATAATAAAACAGAGGGAAAATCTCTGGGTAATTACAAATAAAGCCCCCCCCCCCCCCCACCCCACCTGCCCTGTCTCCAGCTGAGCTGGAGGAAACTGCCAGGTGGGGAAAAAGCTATCTGCAGGGGGCTATTTCTCCTGTGTGAGTATCTTCTGCATTGCATAAATGCCTCCGCTCTCCTAGAATGATTATAAGAGACTAAATATACAGCAGCATCACCGCTGGATAATCCCTTGCTTGGAAGGGGGGGGGGGGGGGAGGTCCAGCCCCTCTCACTCTACAATTTCACCCACCAGCTAGCAGCCACAACTGCGCCACTCCCCCGGCTCAAGCACTGCGTTTCTAGGCACATCCTCTTTTCCTGCCCTAGCAAACCACTGAGGCTGAAATTTCAATTAGGAACCAGAAATAATTACCCAGAGCCCCCTCTATTCAGCAACAATGGCAGCCAAGGATACAGCCCCCTAACCCAGCAATCACCTTCTGAGGCTGAGGGGGAGGGGAGGGGGAGCTCAGGCTGCTTTTCTTTGGCAGCCACTCCTGAAAGGAAGAATGCAGGTTGAAAGGAGACCCGACAAGTGATAACCTGCAGAGAGTCTGCGCTCCTGGAGAGTTTTATAGCTCTTCTGCATGATTTAAGATGTCTCAGCCCCAGCTCTTATCCTTCCTGCAGGAAACAATCAGAGCCGCACCACTTTCCCTGCCTGGGCTCTGTCTCCCTGCTGACACTCCACTAATAGCACTGTGAATCCTGCTCGGCTGCCAGAAAAAGGCCTGCTTTCACAGCACAGTTATTAGTCTTGCTTAGGCAGGGCTGGGGGAGGGCTGAATTGGAAAAAGCCTGACGGCTGAAAGTTGTACAAATAATCCCATTAAGCAACCCAGTCCTGGGCTGCACGCTGGCCAGTCTGGTATTCAGATTTTGATCCTGAATGAATATGCATAAGCTTGAATTGCCTATGCAAATGTGCTTGGTGCATAGTCACTGCAGGTAGGGGGGGGGGGGACCAACCTCGGACTTGGAGGGCTGCAACTAGTCGGGGTTTCAGGATTTCCCCAACGACTATGCATGGAATAATTTAAAGGCAAATAGATCTCATGCAGAGTCACTGGGGATATCCTGAGGGCTGAGGTTGGTCACTCCTGGGCTAGGGAAGGCCAGAAGATCTATAGAAAATGAAGCCTCCAAGTCTGGGTATCATTTACCTTCTTTGGTTTTGGCCCAAGCTCCACCTTTCCCCGGTCTCTTTTGGTTCTGTTAGAATCGGCATTGGGATTGTGCCACAATCAGCCTTCAGGGAGGAGCATGGCGTCTGACATCCAGGGGTGCCTGGTTCAAATACCACTGCTGCTAAATAATTTATCAACCACCAAGGGCCTTGAGATCGGCCAAGATGGCATTATTCGAAATGCTTTCTTTTCACATGGTGAGACTGGAGGAATTTCATGCTTCTATTAAGCTAAGGTTGATACAAAACGTGGGGCAGTTTAAGAAAGAGCTGAACACCATTAGGTTGAATCAGTATTTCACTTAATTTTGAAGATTTTGGTTGTTCACAGACATCGATACGATGTCTAGCTGAGACAGCGTTGCCCAACTTGTGTGCCATGGTGTGCCTTTAGACCTGATCATATTTGCCAGGGATGCTCGTATGCCCTTCAGACCTGATCACGTGTGCCACGGATGCTAGTGTGCCTTTGGCCTGATCATGTGCGCCATGGATGCTAATGTGCCTTCCAACCTGAACATGGGTGCCACGGACACTACTGTGTCTTCTGCCTGATCATGTGCACCATGGATGCTAATGTGCCTGCAGACCTGATCATATGTGCCACGAACGCTAGTGTGCCTTCAGACCTGATCATGTGTGCCACAGACGCTAGTGTGACTTCAGACCTGATCATGTGTGCCAAGGACACTAGTGTGCCTTCAGACCTGATCATGTGTGCCACGGACGATAGTATGTCTTCAGCCTGATCATGTGTGCCATGGATGCTAGTGTGCCTTCAGACCTGATCATGTGTGCCACGGATGCTAGTGTGCCTTCAGACCTGATCATGTGTGCCACGGATGCTAGTGTGCCTTCAGACCTGATCATGTGCACCATGGACACTATTGTGCCTTTAGACCTGATCTTGTGTGCTATGGACGCTAGTGCGCCTTCAGACCTGATCATGTGTGCCACGGATGCTAGTGTGCCTTTGGCCTGATCATGTGCACCATGGATGCTAATGTGCCTTCCAACCTGAACATGGGTGCCACGGACACTACTGTGTCTTCAGCCTGATCATGTGTGCCATGGACACTAGTGTGCCTTCAGACCTGATCATGGGTGCCACGGACACTACTGTGTCTTCAGCCTGATCATGTGCACCATGGATGCTAATGTGCCTTCCAACCTGAACATGGGTGCCACGGACACTACTGTGTCTTCAGCCTGATCATGTGCACCATGGATGCTAGTGTGCCTTCAGACCTGATCATGTGTGCCACGGACACTAGTGCGCCTTCAGACCTGATCATGTGTGCCAAGGATGCTAGTGTGCCTTCAGACCTGATCATGGGTGCCACGGATGCTAATGTGCCTTCCAACCTGAACATGGGTGCCACGGACACTACTGTGTCTTCAGCCTGATCATGTGTGCCATGGATGCTAGTGTGCCTTCAGACCTGATCATGTGTGCCATGGATGCTAGTGTGCTTTCACACCGGATCGTGTGCCACGGACACTATTGTGCCTTCAGACCTGATCATGTGTGCCACGGTCGCTAGTGTGACTTCCGACCTGATCATGTGTGCCATGGACACTAGTGTGCCTTCAGACCTGATCATGTGTGCCACGGTCGCTAGTGTGACTTCCGACCTGATCATGTGTGCCACGGACACTAGTGCACCTTCAGACCTGATCATGTGTGCCAAGGATGCTAGTGTGCCTTCAAAACTGATCATGTGTGCCACAGACACTAGTATGTCTTCAGCTTGATCATGTGCACCATGGACACTAGTGTGCCTTCAGACCTGATCATGTGCACCATGGACACTAGTGTGCCTTCAGACCTGATCTTGTGTGCTATGGATGCTAGTGTGCCTTCAGTCCTGATCATGTGTGCCACAGACACTAGTGCGCCTTCAGACCTGATCATGTGCACCATGGACGCTAGTGTGCCTTCAGACCTGATCTTGTGTGCTATGGACACTAGTGCGCCTTCAGACCTGATCATGTGTGCCACAGACACTAGTGTGCCTTCAGATCTGATCTTGTGTGCTATGGACGCTAGTGTGCCTTCAGACCTGATCTTGTGTGCTATGGACGCTAGTGCGCCTTCAGACCTGATCATGTGTGCCACAGACACTAGTGTGCCTTCAGACCTGATCTTGTGTGCTATGGACGCTAGTGTGCCTTCAGACCTGATCATGTGTGCCATGGATGCTAGTGTGCTTTCACACCGGATCGTGTGCCACGGACACTATTGTGCCTTCAGACCTGATCATGTGTGCCACGGTCGCTAGTGTGACTTCTGACCTGATCATGTGTGCCATGGACACTAGTGTGCCTTCAGACCTGATCATGTGTGCCACGGTCGCTAGTGTGACTTCCGACCTGATCATGTGTGCCACGGACGCTAGTGTGACTTCCGACCTGATCATGTGTGCCAAGGATGCTAGTGCACCTTCAGACCTGATCTTGTGTGCTATGGACACTAGTGTGCCTTCAGACCTGATCTTGTGTGCTATGGACACTAGTGTGCCTTCAGACCTGATCTTGTGTGCTATGGACACTAGTGTGCCTTCAGACCTGATCATGTGTGTTCTGGAAATAATTCACCACTGCCTGATGCACAGTTCCAGATTAGCAGACTGATTCTGTACTCACAGCACCGGTGGTAGCTCTTAATTGTTCAGAGGTTTTTTCTAAAGTGTGTGTACGTTCATTGTTCTTCCAAGATGCAACATGAGCCCGGTGTGTGGGAATTAATAGACAGGCTCTGCTTTGTCTGGCACACACACACACACTACATAAAGTACCACCCTATCTTCCCACTCCTGAGTCTCCTTGAGGGCAAAGTTACCAAATGGGTTAGTTTCACACATACTCAAATGCAATGGGTAGCTACAATACAAATACAAGCAAAGCTAACCAAAAAAACAATGTTGCCAAAGAACTGACACAGCTTTACTGAAAGCGAGCACTGTTCACAAACAAGATAGAGAAAAAAAAACCCTCAAATTTAAGTGCCCTAGTGGTTAGGGTGGTGGACTTTGTTCCTGGGGAACTGAGGAACTGAGTTCGATTCCCACCTCACGCACAGGCAGCTCCTTGTGACTCTGGGCAAGTCACTTAACCCTCCATTGCCCCATGTAAGCCGCATTGAGCCTGCCATGAGTGGGAAAGCGCAGGGTACAAATGTAACAAAAATAAAATAGATACTATTGGAGATTCTACATGGAATGTTGCTACTATTGGAGATTCTGCATGGAATGTTGCTATTCCACTAGCAACATTCCATGTAGAAGGCTGCGCAGGCTTCTGCTTCTGTGAGTCTGACGTCCTGCACGTATGTGCAGGACGTCAGACTCACAGAAGCAGAAGCCTGCGCGGCCACGTTGGTGATCTGCAAGGGCCGACTTCTACATGGAAGAATAGCAACATTCCATGTAGAATCTCAAATAGTAGCAACAGTGGAGGAGTGGCCTAGTGGTTAGGGTGGTGGACTTTGGTCCTGGGGAACTGAGGAACTGAGTTCGATTCCCACTTCAGGCACAGGCAGCTCCTTGTGACTCTGGGCAAGTCACTTAACCCTCCATTGCCTCATGTAAGCCGCATTGAGCCTCCCATGAGTGGGAAAGCGCGGGGTACAAATGTAACAAAAATAAAATAGATACTATTGGAGATTCTACATGGAATGTTAATACTATTCCATGTAGAAGGCTGCGCAGGCTTCTGTTTCTGTGAGTCTGACGTCCTACACATACGTGCAGGACGTCAGACTCACAGAAGCAGAAGCCTGCGCGGCCACATTGGTGATCTGCAAGGGCCGACTTCTACATGAAATGTTGCTAGTGGAATAGCAACATTCCATGTAGAATCTCCAATAGTAGCAACAGTGGAGGAGTGGCCTAGTGGTTAGGGTGGTGGACTTTGGTCCTGAGGAACTGAGGAACTGAGTTCGATTCCCACTTCAGGCACAGGCAGCTCCTTGTGACTCTGGGCAAGTCACTTAACCCTCCATTGCCCCATGTAAGCCGCATTGAGCCTGCCATGAGTGGGAAAGCGCGGGGTACAAATGTAACTAAAATAAATAAAAAAAATAAATTTATTAAAATTTGATATTCCTGCCCTTTCAAAACGCCTCAAGGCAGATTACAAAAAATACAGCCTCACCCGAGAAACCATGGGAGCAAAAGCCTGGGGTAAGTAAGCACTGACGATCTTGAGCCATGGGGAAGCAAGGGCCAAGATCAGGCCAAGTCTAGGTGGTACTGCAGCAGGTAGAGAGAGGTGAGAATGATCTAGAGTCTTGCATCTGCTTTCATGCACTATTTTTCTATACTAATCCTATGACTCACTCTCCACTTCCTTTGTCTTAGTGAACTGTTTGTAAGTATGGAGTTGCATAGGTACCATTTGAAGAAGGCGTGGGGACAGCGCCTTTTCCCAAATGTTCAAAGGGCTGTGCTAAATCGGCCTCACACACCAATATGACCCTCCCTGCTCCTTGCTCCCTACCCCAACTAAGCAAACAAATTCATTTATGCATAGTTGGTTTTACTATTGATTCAGATAAATGACCCAAAGTTAGTCTGTAACGCCCTAAGATATTCCATGCAACGTCTATCTTCTGTTCAAGATCTTTGGAATTTGTGCAGCTGGAATAGAAAATGCATTTCTTACTGTGGTAGCTGAGCACTGATATCTTTTGTGGTCTTTAACCCTCCCCCACTCCCCATGCGATAATTCATGAACCCTGACCTGCTCTCTCTCTCTCCCATCCCCCCACCGCCTTCTAAATCAAACTGAGATCGATACAGGAATCAGAAGCAAACCTTTTAAGGATCTCTGCTGTCTGATGCTTCCAGTTAATGATCTCTGGGTTGCAATGCCCTGCGTATTAGCCTCTGGTGGACACGGATAAAAGGGAGAAGTGTTTAAAATGCACCACCAAACAACCCTTTTCTTCCCCCCAACCCCCATTCCCACTCCTTCATTTCTTCATTGTCACATAAACAGGCAAAGGCAAACCACACAGAATGGAAAAGAGCCTTTGGACCACTGAATCACACCCCCACACTATTGTGTACCCTGCCTGGAGATTCCCATGACACCGCATCCAAACCAACCCTGCTCTCTCCCACAGATAAAAAAAAGGGGGGGGGGACAGGGGAAGGTCTCTCTCTCCTCTCCAAATTTCTAATCTCTTCCAGCTTCTGTTCCCGGGCTCTTCTCCTTTGAACAAGTCCCAAATCTCTCAGAGTGCTCTCTTCAGAACCTGGACACAAGCTGGCAAGGGTCCTGTTCTCATGATCAGTTTTCCCCGAGTACTTCCCCACCTTGATCCTTCACCCTACTGGGCACTAGGGATGGCAATTTGTTTGCAACGACATGGTAAATCTCAATGATATATCCCATGTCGTTATCAAATGAAAAGAAGCAGAACCCCCCCCCCCCCCACAAAGATGAACGGTTTATCGTTTGCCGATAACAATGGGCACTCTTTCAAGAGAATGCGCTCTGATTGCAAAGAGGGTGTCCATTGTGCGTGGTGCGCTCTCTTTCAAAAAAGTGTGCACTCAACGACTTTGCTTCCATGATGAAAAAATGGCCAAATGAAAATGAATAAAATGAACACTCTTAGAAAAAAAAAACATGAGAAATGATATGAAACAAACATTTTCTGATTGTCTGTCTCTTTTGGGCACCTTTCTGCAGACTTCTGGAGGCTTAGAGGTTAAAAAAAAACCTAGAATCAGCCATCAAAAGAAGGAGATTTACCAGCCCTTGACACTAGCCTAGTCCTTTCAAATCTCCCAGTGCTCTGCTGGGTCTGCAGAGGCTTGTGTGTGTGTGTGGGGGGGGGGGGGGGGCAGCAGTGAGGGAGGGCTGAAGCTTCAGCACATCAGAAAGACAGACTTGGCTAGCAACAGCCCCTTCTGGCTTACGTTTCATAACCGCGCATCTCAATAAAAGCCAAATAGAATGCTGCAGTTGTTTCGGAGGGAGAAACTGCTGTTCTGTGTCCCGAGAAGCAGAATGACATATGTAACATCACCTGAATACAAGCATCTGCCCTGGAATCCATTTCCTTAAATCTGTTCATTGCTGCTAAGCTGATCAGGCTACACACAATCTCTAAACCCCCTTCACATTACATGCACAAACACGCAACGCCATTCACCACATCTCAAGAAGGGGGAGAGGTCAAACCGCACCAGGAACTGGCCAGGTGAAATGTGGCTGAAGGCGCAGTGGGTAGGGTTAATAACATTCGTGATCATTTTGCATTTTCTCAGCAGTTCCCAGGACATCTGCTCATTAAAATTACATTAAAAACATATTTTTCCCATTTTAGAGAGGTTTTTTTTCCCTCCTATTTGTCAAGGTCAGTTTTTGAAAATTCAGTTTTATTAGAGTGGGGAAAATACCAGAAGAATAGTGGGGAGTTCTAGAGTAATCCATGAAAACGAATCACAAGAAAGCTCCTTCATGCCCTGCGATGTGATCTCTATCGACTCCATGGATTGCTGGAAAATGTAGAAATTTGTTCTCAAGACCTGCTGGCAGAGAGAGCCAGCTCATTCCATACCGTCTGTCTAGTTGCCATTTAACTGTTGTATCACTGTAGACCCTCCCCAAACCACGTAATCTTCCTCTCTCATCTTCCCACCAGTGTCCATATCTGTCCTAAGCATGCTTGAATTCTTCCACTGCTCCTTTTGCTCCACCATGTCTGCTGGTAGATTTCAGGACTTTACCACCCTCTTCTCCCCGAGCCCTTTCAAATTCATGGCATAACATCCCAGTCCTTGTACTTCTTACTCTATGGAAAATGCTTCTGGTAACTCTACCGAAGTCTTCTAGGTAGTTGTAACATAAGGACAGAGCCGGGCGCACTTCTATGGTCTATGTCCCAGCAACACCAAAGAAAGACCATGATCAAGTGTATAATGTCACGTTCATTGTTGATTCAATCTTCAATTGAGAATGAATGTGAGTGTTGGGCAGACTGGATGGATCACTGAGGTCTTCATCTGCTGTCGCTTACTATTTTTTATCCACGATATGTACATTGTTTTAAAATCAAGCTTTAATGGTTTGTGTGTCAAAGGGGTTTTAATTTCAGCTGAAGGACTGTTAAAATCTTTACAACAGATTTCTATAACTGTATGATTCACGTGAGTATCTACATACAGTTTTACATATGATACCTCAGTTTTCGTTGATAATCCGTCCGAAAACAATCAACAAAAACCGAAACCGACGAAAACCGAGACAATTATTTCCATATGAATCAATGTAAATCCAATTAATTTGTTCTAGACACTCCAAAATACATACCAAAAACACAATTTATAGAGAACAAATATAGTACCATGATGGAGCTAAAGGGAAAGAGTTAACTTATTAGCAAGGGAAACACTTAACATGGACAATGAGATTTTAGCACATGTGATTTTATCTTATGTGCGTTGCGTTACACGTGCGGGGTGATGCTCACACAATGAGAAACAACACCACAACGAGCAGGAGAACGCGTGGATCACCCTTTGTTTTCGCAAAATTAGCAGCGAGGTCACGTGGGCACGCCAACGAAATTCGAGGCAACCGATGAAATCAGAGACAAGTTTTCGCTGAAAACATCAACAAAAATCGAAATCGACGATAACCGAAGTCAACAAAAACCAAGGTATTACTGTATTTCAAAACACTTTTTGCTATATATTTTTATTTCTGGTTTTAGATATTTGTGACACTTGAGGCAGGTATTCTTGCCGAAGCACAGCACCTTGTCGAGTCCTTCTTTTCAATATTTTCTATTTGGGGACCTAAAACAGGCAATTACATGTCTATCTCTTCTCATAACTAATCAACTTTGGCTGTTTTCAGTTCCTTTTGTTTGTTTTTTTTTACATCAGTCTTACGATAAACTGGTTGGTCCACCCCCCTACTCCTTTTTTGTTGTAGTTCTAAAATGGCCTGCTCCCATTGGACGTGCCGGCAAGTATGTGAGAAAAGGCTCCGTGAGTACATCCCAACCTGGATGTCTCAGTTCCCATCTCTATGTTCTAGGTTAAACTGGGTTCCAGGTGTCTCTTCCCACTCTACCAAGTCAATTGTTCTTAGAAGTAAAAAGCCTGTGTATCATTTTGCTGATCCACTGAACCATCTATGATAAGCTAAGAATCCCCATAGTCCACCGAGTCATTCAGTCTAGACGCTGAGCTTTCAACCTCTGCCACCTGCAACTCATCTGGAGTTTTCTGAAGGCTTTACCACGCATCTTGTTCCCATCATATATCTGCTCATGGATCTTCAGCTATATGGTAAACTGTATTGTAGAAAAGCATTAGCATCATATCTATGTTATTTGAATGTTGTAATGTGTGCTTATTAGGTTATCATTAGTATTATGCTAACAGCGTATTATATCTAATTCCGGTGCAGTTAAATGTGTATATTTTTGTTACTGTTTCACGGTAGTTCTATTATTAGGTTTCAGTTTACTGTTTTCAAGTTTACCTCATTTATTGTATTCATGTTTATTCTTGGTTATTTTACTATTGTTATGCTGTTAACAAAGTTGTACGTTTTATGTTAACTGTACCTGCTGTACACCGCCTTGGGTGAATCTCTTCATAAAGATGGTTAACAAATCCCAACAAGTAAATAAATATAAAGGATATAGGCAGAGTGAAGATGACCAGAGAATCACGACCACAACAGGGTAGGATCTATCTACATGAAACCCTATGAAACTAAACCTAAGGACCTAAATCTGTGTATGAGAACGACATTCAAATATCTTCATGGTTAGGGCTAGATTTATTGAAACCGACAGACAGAACCAAAAAATAGCGGAGAAAAGATGTTTCTCCATCAGACAGAATACAGTATGGTCCTAAAGCAAGTGGAATCAGGTGCCCTGGACGGCTGCCTACACTTAAATCCAGGCCTATTCAAAGCAGAAGCCAACTTTTCTCAACAGAACAAGGAGTCTTTATGGGCACAAGTGGGCATGGTGAGAATCTTCACAGATCTGAGCTAGCTGCAGGGGCCCAAAAACACCGAGTGTTTGTCATTTGCCGTATTCTGCAAGTGGCATGTATAGGTGGCAGCCCCACCCTTGCCCCGCCCATGTGGACACCCCCCTTATATTTACACACATGCAATCCACTTTCGTGTGCCCTTACAGGAAAACACTCAGTCCATGTACTGCCACATGTGCGCAAGTGCTGGGCTTGTGCACCATTACACGTGCGAGTGGCACATGACTGGAAGCAGCTGTTAACAGAATTGCCCTTCTTGCGTGCGTAGCTGCCTCCTTAAAACACCCCACAAGAAGCACATGCAACACATTCACAACTGCTCTGAGGTAAGCACAAATATTCCAGTTTGCATCATATTATATCAAGTATGTACATAATCCAAATCCCACCCAATGCCACCCACAAAGTTACATGACATACCCTGGGCAATGTTATAACTACTATGGCTGATGTTAAGCCTGTGGCAGTCAGCAGTTTTTAAAAAGACGGCCACTGTGGGTAAGAATACTATGAGCCGCCCAATACTCAGCCAGCGGCAATCAGCATTTTGCTCACCTTTGTGGAGGAGTAGCCTAGTGGTTAGTGCAGCGGACTTTGATCCTGGGGAACTGGGTTTGATTCCCACTGCAGCTCCTTGTGACTCTGGGCAAG
Source organism: Microcaecilia unicolor (assembly GCF_901765095.1). Taxonomy (NCBI): domain Eukaryota; kingdom Metazoa; phylum Chordata; class Amphibia; order Gymnophiona; family Siphonopidae; genus Microcaecilia; species Microcaecilia unicolor. The sequence continues at coordinate 9,206,875 of NC_044038.1, forward strand.
TCACTTAACCCTCCATTGCCCCTGGTACAAAATAAGTACCTGAATATATGTAAACCGCTTTGAATGTAGTTGCAAAAACCTCAGAAAGGCGGTATATCAAGTCCCATTTCCCCCTTTCCCTTATGACATCACAATATCAGAAGTGAGCCAAGTATGGGGCAATCAAGCCATTGTGACATCACTGATGAGGTTGGCTCTTATTGGTGGAATGAGTGTAGGAGTATCCTAGTGGTTAGTGAAGTGGACTTTGATCCTGGGGAACTGAGTTTGATTCCCACTGCAGCTCCTTGTGACTCTGGGCAAGTCACTTAACCCTCCATTGCCCCTGGTACAAAATAAGTACCTGAATATATGTAAACAGCTTTGAATGTAGTTGCAAAAACCTCAGAAAGGCAGTATATCAAGTCCCATGTCCCCCTTTCCCTTATGACATCACAATATCAGAAGTGAGCCAAGTATGGGGCAATCAAGCCATTGTGACATCACTGATGAGGTTGGCTCTTATTGGTGGAATGAGTGTAGGAGTATCCTAGTGGTTAGTGCAGTGGACTTTGATCCTGGGGAACTGAGTTCAATTCCCACTGCAGCTCCTTGTGACTCTGGGCAAGTCACTTAACCCTCCATTGCCCCTGGTACAAAATAAGTACCTGAATATATGTAAACCGCTTTGAATGTAGTTGCAAAAACCTCAGAAAGGCGGTATATCAAGTCCCATTTCCCTTTCCCCCTTTCCCTTATGACATCACAATATCAGAAGTGAGCCAAGTATCAGGCAATCAAGCCATTGTGACATCACTGATGAGGTTGGCTCTTATTGGTGGAATGAGTGGAGGAGTAGCCTAGTGGTTAGTGCAGTGGACTTTGATCCTGGGGAACTGAGTTTGATTCCCACTGCAGCTCCTTGTGACTCTGGGCAAGTCACTTAACCCTCCATTGCCACAGATACAAATAAGTACCTGTATATACTATGTACTTTGTAGTTGCAAAAACCTCAGAAAGGCAGTATATCAAGTCCCATTTCCCTTTGCCTTATGACATCACAATATCAGAAGTGAGCCAAGTATCGGGCAATCAAGCCATTGTGACATCACTGATGAGGTTGGCTCTTATTGGTGGAATGAGTGGAGGAGTAGCCTAGTGGTTAGTGCAGTGGACTTTGATCCTGGGGAACTGGGTCACATAACCCTCCATTGCCCCAGGTACAAATAAGTACCTGTATATACTATGTAAACCGCTTTGAATGTAGTTGCAAAAACCACAGAAAGGCAGTATACAAGTCTCATTCCCTTTCCCAACATTAAACCTGTAAATTCAATGCCAGGCCATGTGCGAATGCTGCCGGTGAACGTACGGGTTTTCAGCACTTCAACGGCTATGTGTTCCCCGAATAAAGATAGGACTGACTTTTATATGGTCCTATTTATGAAGTGAAGCTGACCAGTTAAGTGCTGGATATTGGCACTTAACCTGCCAAATGCTGACTCTGCCCCCAGAACGCCCCCAAAACAGCCAGTTTTCAGTTCGACCGCTACTGGTTATTCTCATCGGCACCAGGGGCGTAGCCAAACTTCGGCGGGAGGGGGGTCCAGAGCCCGAGGTGAGGGGGTACATTTTACCCCCCCCCCTGGCGCCGGCGCCGCCACCACCAACTTTGACGACCCCTGCCGACGACCCTCTCGACCGCCACTCGTTCTACACCACTCAGGATTTTGTAGACCTCAATCGTGTATCTCTTCTCATCTGTCTCTTTTCCAAACTGAAGAGCCCTAACCTCTTTAGCCTTTCCTCATAGGAGAGGAGTTTCATCCCCTTTATCATTCTTTTTAACCTCTAGTTAGCAGTACACACAGCAGTCAATGGTAGACTACATGTTTCAGTCTCTAGGTGTCACCATAAAAAGCTATATGGTTCAGTAATTAGGTTTCACAACAGAATATTCAACAAGGAAAAAAAAATAACTGGATCACTAAGAACTAGCCAGGAAAGATAGAGGTGTGGTAGCAGTGGGGTTGGATGGAGAATGCTTGGTGGGGAAATTGTGTGTGAGTGTGTGTGTGTTTCTGTTTTGTTGTATTTGTGTTTGCGTGTGTTTTGCATCTATTTAGTTTATTTGTGTGCATGTGTGTTTCTGTGTCTCTTTCGTATGTCTGTGTTTTGTTTCTATATCTGTGGGTATAACTGTGTGGGGTGACTGTGTGCATTGTGTTTGTATATATATATGTGTGTGTATGTTGTGTGAGTTGTGTATGTATGTCAATGTGCTGTGTTATGCTGTGTGTGCGTGGGGGGGGGGGGAGGATTGTATGTGTTTATGTGTTGGCTCTGTACTTGTCTATGAACAGAACAGAACAGGAGAGAGCAGCTATGTTTCTCTGTATCAAAGTTTCTATGCTGGAATGGTTTCTCCCATAGAAACACATTGTACCTTTTTTATTGGGGGGGGGGGGGGGGCGGGGGGGGAGGGTTTTATTTCTCTGGAATCCCATTGTTTAACCTGATGTATCTTTTCACCTCCCCCCCCCCCCCCCCCCCCCCCCCCCCCCCCCCCCACACACTTCAAATTTGGTCCTATTCTGTTATATTTTCAGAGTTATCTTGCTCCCAGATAGATAGACATGCTCAAGCCTTATATATAATTCCTTTCAAACATCTTTTGGGCTGGAAAGAATAAAAAGCATTCTCCCCTGAGATCCCTTATCAGCTGTTTATGCTGTAGCTGTACTCTTGATGCACAGCACCGATGCATCACTTGACGTACTGTATTCAGTTTATATCTTAAGAATATAAAGAAGCTAGAAACAGTTCAGAGAAAAACAACCAAAAGAGCACAGCACCAGAAGGCAGACAAGAAGACAGGGAGGGTGGAGGGTAACATGTGCAGAGCAACAGTTACAACCCCAAATGAAGGCATTGCGGGTAACCTGTACTGAGCAACAGTTACAACGTCAAATGAAAGCATTGAGGGTAACCTGTACTGAGCAACAGTTACAACGTCAAATGAAAGCATTGAGGGTAACCTGTACTGAGCAACAGTTACGTCAAATGAAAGCATTGAGGGTAACCTGTACTGAGCAACAGTTACAACGTCAAATGAAGGCATTGAGGGTAACCTGTACTGAGCAACAGTTACAACCCCAAATGAAGGCATTGAGGGTAACCTGTACTATGCAACAGTTACAACGTCAAATGAAGGCATTGCGGGTAACCTGTACTGAGCAACAGTTACAACGTCAAATGAAAGCATTGAGGGTAACCTGTACTGAGCAACAGTTACAACGTCAAATGAAAGCATTGAGGGTAACCTGTACTGAGCAACAGTTACAACGTCAAATGAAGGCATTGAGGGTAACCTGTACTGAGCAACAGTTACAACCCCAAATGAAGGCATTAAGGATAACCTGTGCAGAGCAACAGCTTTTCCAGAGACAAGAGACGCCAGATAGACGGAATTATATTTCTGAAATTACCCAATACAATTTTTCCTATTTGATTATAGAGGATTTTTGTATAGCCCCTGAAGCAGCCCTGCTGGGCGAAACACGGCCTGTGTCGGGCTTTTTATATATATATGTGTGTATATTTTTTTTATTTGAATTGTGTTAATAAATTACGTTCCTAACGATCTGCTTTGTGCATTTTCCATCTTGGAGCTTGCAGACCATCTGCCTTTGTGCTTTCTTGGAGCGACAGTTACAACGTCAAATGAAGGCATTGAGGGTAACCTGTACTGAACAACAGTTACAACATCAAATGAAGGCATTGAGGGTAACCTGTACTGAACAACAGTTACAACGTCAAATGAAGGCATTGCGGGTAACCTGTACTGAGCAACAGTTACAATGTCAAATGAAGGCATTGCGGGTAACCTGTACTGAGCAACAGTTACAACGTCAAATGAAGGAATTGAGGGTAACCTGTACTGAGCAACAGTTATAACGTCAAATGAAGGCATTGAGGGTAACCTGTACTGAGCAACAGTTATAACGTCAAATGAAGGCATTGAGGGTAACCTGTACTGAGCAACAGTTATAACGTCAAATGAAGGCATTGAGGGTAACCTGTACTGAGCAACAGTTACAACCCCAAATGAAGGCATTGAGGGTAACCTGTACAGAGCAACAGTTACAACCCCAAATGAAGGCATTAAGGATAACCTGTACTGAGCAACAGTTACAACGTCAAATGAAGGCATTGAGGGTACCTGTACTGAGCAACAGTTACAACGTCAAATGAAGGCATTGAGGGTAACCTGTACCGAGCAACAGTTACAACGTCAAATGAAGGCATTGAGGGTAACCTGTACTGAGCAACAGTTACAATGTCAAATGAAGGCATTGCGGGTAACCTGTACTGAACAACAGTTACAACGTCAAATGAAGGCATTGAGGGTAACCTGTACTGAACAACAGTTACAACGTCAAATGAAGGCATTGCGGGTAACCTGTACTGAGCAACAGTTATAACGTCAAATGAAGGCATTGAGGGTAACCTGTACTGAGCAACAGTTATAACGTCAAATGAAGGCATTGAGGGTAACCTGTACTGAGCAACAGTTACAACCCCAAATGAAGGCATTAAGGATAACCTGTACTGAGCAACAGTTACAACCCCAAATGAAGGCATTAAGGATAACCTGTACTGAGCAACAGTTACAACGTCAAATGAAGGCATTGAGGGTAACCTGTACCGAGCAACAGTTACAACGTCAAATGAAGGCATTGAGGGTAACCTGTACTGAGCAACAGTTACAATGTCAAATGAAGGCATTGTGGGTAACCTGTACTGAGCAACAGTTACAACGTCAAATGAAGGCATTGAGGGTAACCTGTACTGAGCAACAGTTACAACGTCAAATGAAGGCATTGAGGGTAACTTGTACTGAGCAACAGTTACAACGTCAAATGAAGGCATTGAGGGTAATCTGTACAGAGCAACAGTTACAACGTCAAATGAAGGCATTGAGGGTAACCTGTACTGAGCAACAGTTACAATGTCAAATGAAGTCATTGCGGGTAACCTGTACTGAGCAACAGTTACAACGTCAAATGAAGGCATTGAGGGTAACTTGTACTGAGCAACAGTTACAACGTCAAATGAAGGCATTGAGGGTAACCTGTACTGAGCAACAGTTACAATGTCAAATGAAGTCATTGCAGGTAACCTGTACTGAGCAACAGTTACAACGTCAAATGAAGGCATTGAGGGTAACTTGTACTGAGCAACAGTTACAACGTCAAATGAAGGCATTGAGGGTAACTTGTACTGAGCAACAGTTACAAAGTCAAATGAAGGCATTGAGGATAACTTTTACAGAGCAACAGTTACAACCCCAAATGAAGGCATTGAGGGTAATCTGTACAGAGCAACAGTTACAATTCCAAAAGAAGGCATTGAGGGTAACCTGTACTGAGCAAGTTAGAACATCAAATGAAGGCTTTTTGAGTGTAACCTATACAGAGCAACAGTTACAACCTCAAATGAAGGCATTGTGGGTACCTGTACAAAGCACAGTTACAACTCCAAGCAAAGGCATGGGAAAACCTGTATACAGAGCAACAATTGCAACCTCAAATGAAGGCATGGGGGTAACCTGTACAGAACAGTTATAATTCCAAGAAGGCATGAGGATAACCTGTACAGAGTAATTACAACCCAAATGAAGGCATGGGGGAGGGTTAACCTGTACGGAGCAACAATTACAACCTTTAACAAAGACATGGCAGCCTGTAGGGGCAACAGTTAATTTCCTAACCACCTTACTCAGCATTTTGGTCTTTACCTGCCGTCATCTGTTATATCATCATGTAAGACACTTGAAGACCTACATTATATCTACACTTAGAGGACAGGAGGGCCAGGGAGATATAATACAACGTTTAACTACCTAAAAGATATTAGTGAACAGATGAGAAGGAGCTGTAGAACTCGGGTCATAAGGTGAAGCTGAAAGGAGGAAGACTCAGAAGCAACGTGAAGAAACACATTTTTACAGAAAGGGTGATGGATGCCTGCAATGCCCTTCCAGAGGAGGTGGTGGTGGAACTCCAAATGAACTGGGATAAACACAAAGGATTCCTAAACAGTAAGAGGATGGAAACCAAGCACTGAGCACTTGACACGAGGAGGCAGAGGCAGGGTCACTTGCATGTGGCAGGGTTAACAAAGGCATGGGGTACACACTGGTTAGATTGCTTGGGTCACTTGAGCCTTTTTTCCCCCCTTTTTTATTATTTTGCTTTAGGCAAGGGAGTTTTTCCACCAAACAAGTTATTCTCCCCATTCTTTCCAACCCCCATCACACAATACCTGCCTACCCGAGTAAAACTGCATAAAGCAACTCAGTACCAAAGAACAGTTGAGACGTGTGGAGGGGCATAATCAAAAGGGACGCCCAAGTTTTGCTGAGGACGTCCTCGCAAAACGCCCCGGTGGAGGGGCGGGGATTATCGAAACAAGATGGACGCCCATCTTTCGTTTTGATAATACGGTCGGGGACGCCCAAATCTTGAAATTTAGGTCGTCCTTAGAGATGGTCGTCCCTAGACTTGGTCGTTTCTGATTTTTGGCGATAATGGAAACCAAGGACGTCCATCTCAGAAACGACCAAATGCAAGCCCTTTGGTCGTGAGAGGAGCCAGAATTCGTAGTGCACTGGTCCCCCTGACATGCCAGCACACCAACCGGACACCCTAGGGGGCACTGCAGTGGACTTCAGAAATTGCTCCCAGGCACATAGCTCTCTTAACTTGTGTGCTGAGCCCCCCAAAACCCATTATCCACAACTGTACAACACTACCATAGCCCTTATGGGTGAAGGGGGCACCTAGATGTGGGTACAGTGGGTTTCTAGTGGGTTTTGGAGGGCTCACATTTACCACCACAAGTGTAACAGGGGGGGGGATGGATCTGGGTCCGTCTGCCTGAAGTGCACTGCACCCACTAAAACTGCTCCAGGGATCTGCATACTGCTGTGATGCAGCTGAGTATGGCACAAAATATTTTTAAAGAGTTTTTTTGAGAGTGGGAGGGGGTTAGTGACCACTGGGGGAGTAAGGGGAGGCCATCCCCGATTCTCTGTGGTGGTCATCTGGTCAGTTCAGGCACCTTTTTGTGGCTTGGTCATAAGAAAAACAGGACCAGGTAAAGTAGTCCAAGTGCTCGTCAGGGACGCCCTTTTTTTCCATTATGGGTCTAGGATGCCCATGTGTTAGGCACGCCCAAGTCCCACCTTCGCTATGCCTCCGACACACTCCCGTGAACTTTGGTTGTCCCCGCGACAGAAAGCCGTTGCGGACGCCCAAAATCAGCTTTCGATTATGCCGATTTGGGCAACCCTGTGAGGACGTCCATCTTCCGATTTATGTCGAAAGATGGGCGTCCTTCGCCTTCGAAAATGAGCCTGATAATCAAAAACAGACATGGTAGAAGTGAGGCCTAATGTATTCATTTTTTTGCCCCATTTTATCCTTTGGTATACATGTCAACTTATCGAAGCACATCATCTACCTAGTTTTCGTGAAACATTCCATTATACCTGGCTCCTCTTCCAAGCCTGTTAATCTTCCTCCCCCCCTCCAGTGTCTATCTGTTCTTGTGTAAATCCATCCCTCCAAAATGATCCTTATCTGAGATATTTCTCCCTTCCAGAATCTTTGCATCACTCTACAGTCCCAACATAAATGAAAGAACATGCATCTCTTATCACACCCAATCCTACACTCTGCTGACCCTACACCCCTCTCTTACAGGCGTAAGTGCTCACGCCCAAAGTTAGACATGAGATCCACACTGAGCTAGTATTCTGTAAACGGCATTCTGCGCAGACTGTCCTTTATAGAATGCTAGCTTAGCGTAGATCTTAACAGCGCAAAACTTTGGATGTGCTTTACTGAATCTGTCCCTATATATGGGGGAAGTCACTGCTTGACCTGAGATCGGTAGCATGGAATGTTGCCACTCTTCGAGGTTCTACATGGAATGTTGCTACTCTTTGAGATTATACATGGAATGTTGAGATTATTTGAAATTCTACATGGAATGTTATTACTCTGAGATTCTACATGGAATGTTGAGATTATTTGAGATTCTACATGGAATGTTGTTACTCTTTGAGATTCTACATGGAATGTTGAGAGTATTTGAGATGAAATGTTATTACTGTTTGAGATTCTACATGGAATGTTGAGATTATTTGAGATTTTACATGGAATGTTGTTACTCTTTGAGATTCTACATGGAATGTTGAGATTATTTGAGATTCTACATCAAATGCTATTACTCTTTGAGATTCTACATGGAATGTTATTACTCTTTGAGATTCTACACGGAATGCTGAGATTATTTGAGATTCTACATGGAATGCTGCTACCAATTAGGTTTCTGCCAGGTACTTGTGACCTAGATTGGCCACTGTTGGAAGTAGGATACTAGGCTAGATGGACCATCGGTCTGACCCAGTATGGCTATTCTTATGTTCTTATATATCTACATTTGGCCCCTCAGCTACATAATAACAAGTTTCATTGTATTGTAGAAACAGCATTAGCATCACATCTGCAATTCAAATGTTCTAATGCGTACTTTAGGTATTTCATTGTATTATATCTGTGTTATTTGAATGTTCTTCCCTACTGTCTATTATGGTATTGTACTGACATTTATCATGTTTGTTGTACGATTGTTTTGCAGTGCTGTTAAATGTGTATATTTCTGATACTGATTCATTTCAGTCCTATTACTAGGTTTCAATTTTCCTCATTGATTACACTTGTTTATATTTGGTCACTTTACCGTTGTTATGCTGTTAACAAAACGGTGAGTTTTCTGTTAAACTGTACCTGCTGTACACTGTTTTGGGTGAATCTTTTCATAAAGGTGATGAATAAATCCCAATAAATAAATGTCTGCTTAACATTCCTCCCGACACAAACATTCTAAATATTCTCCCCCCACCAGGAGATCGCTTTGGTCTTTATCTGCCCTCACTTACTATGTTGCTGCTTACAAAGAGCTTCAGGGAACCCTGCTGCGGACGGTGGAAGTTAGGTCATAGAAACCCTTTAAAAGCGATTAACACATATTTTCCATATACGCTGCTTATGTTGCTGGTTATGACCAAGGTCTGGAAAAAAAAAAAAAAGAACCAGGCTACGACGACGACGGCTGGACTAGTACAATTGCTTAGTGCCTTGTCCGTTTCACTGCTGCTTGACACACACCACTGCTCCAGTTAGAAGGCTGCCCCAGTCACTGGACCCTGCTATAGGTCAATGGGTCATTTAGAGGCTTCTCCGTGCACTTCCTGGATCCTGCCTGTAGGGAAAGGTTTTCTTTTTCTGAATGCTGTTGCTTTGCAGCCTTCTGCCTTTGATGTAGAAAAGCTTTGCTCCTGCCTACAGCAAATCTCAGAGTCGCACTGTGGTTTTTTTGACTCAGAATGTTTTTATTAAGCTATAACGCGAAGGATAACACTGATACATAAAACAAACGTATCTCAGCTACGTCAGCTCTCACATTCACTGTGGCTTTAAACACGGCCACGCCCATCCGTGTCTACCACTAGCAGAGCTAAGAAGCCCTCTGGCATCAGAAGATGCAGGGTCTGGGAATGTCAAGCACCTGTCAGATTCTGAAGGACACAGTGTGGGACATAAGTAGCAAACTGCCCAAGCCAGCTATTGCGCCTAGAACACAGCGACAGCTGGAGGGTCAAAAAGTAGGGTTTTTTTTTTAACACTTGTACCCCACGCTTTCCCACTCATGGCAGGCTCAATGCGGCTTACATGGGGCAATGGAGGGTTAAGTGACTTGCCCAGAGTCACAAGGAGCTGCCTGTGCCTGAAGTGGGAATCGAAAGTTCCTCAGTTCCCAGGACCAAACATTCCATGTAGAAGTGGGCCCTTGCAGATCACCAATGTGGTCGCGCAGGCTTCTGCTTCTGTGAGTCTGACGTCCTGCACGTACATGCAGGACGTGAGGCTCACAGAAACAGAAGCCTGCGCAGCCTTCTACATGGAATGTTGCTAGTGGAATAGCAACATTCCATGTAGAATGTCCAATAGTAGCAACATTCCATGTAGAATCTCCAATAGTATCTATTTTATTTTTGTTACATTTGTAGCCTGCGCTTTCCCACTCATGGCAGGCTCAATGCGGCTTACATGGGGCAATGGAGGGTTAAGTGACTTGCCCAGAGTCACAAGAAGCTGCCTGTGCCTGAAGTGGGAATCGAACTCAGTTCCTCAGTTCCCCAGAACCAAAGTCCACCACCCTAACCACTAGGCCACTCCTCCACTGTTGCTACTATTTGAGATTCTACATGGAATGTTGCTATTCCACTAGCAACATTCCATGTAGAAGTCGGCCCTTGCAGATCACCAATGTGGCCGCGCAGGCTTCTGCTTCTGTGAGTCTGACGTCCGCCTGCGCAGCCTTCTACATGGAATGTTGCTAGTGGAATAGCAACATTCCATGTAGAATGTCCAATAGTAGCAACATTCCATGTAGAATCTCCAATAGTATCTATTTTATTTTTGTTACATTTGTAGCCTGCGCTTTCCCACTCATGGCAGGCTCAATGCGGCTTACATGGGGCAATGGAGGGTTAAGTGACTTGCCCAGAGTCACAAGGAGCTGCCTGTGCCTGAAGTGGGAATCGAACTCAGTTCCTCAGTTCCCCAGGACCAAAGTCCACCACCCTAACCACTAGGCCTATTCACTTTCCATTTGCTTCTCTCCCATACTGCCTAACGGTCTTCTCTTCTTCCTCCCATGACCCCTCCATCGTTCTTTTTTTTAAATCCTTTTTGCATCTCTAGTATCTTCATGTTGGGCTTGTTATGTTGGGGTTTTCCTTTTCTTGGTGCTGTAATCACACCATTTCACCTACGCACGAGCCACCACTGCTAGAGAATCTTAAAACCTATTTTAAAAATAACCTAAAACCATCTGAAGTCACATAATCTTTATCCGATTATCCTTTGTTCTCATGTAGCTGTCTCTCAGCCCTCTCGCTGCGCCTCTCTCTCTTTCCCAGCTGCAGAACAAAACTGAGCAGGTGGGGGGAGAGCAGGGACTTGGAGGGGAGCAAATCCAGCTTCTGGGAGCAGTTAGGGGGTGTTAGAGCAGACAGCAAAAAAAAAACCTCTCTTTTTTCCAGGGGGAAACTAACCTCACTCCCTAAGAATTGGGAACCTGCAGAGCTCCCAAGAAAATGACCAGGTTCCCTCCAATGCACTCTGTCATTTTCGCTGGCCCATTTGTGCATGAAAATCATTTTGTGCACAAGTGTTCAGACTTAACTCTTCCAGCCTTCACACTGCTACACACCAGTCTTGGGGGAGGGGTTTCAGTGCAATTTGGGATGCTACACTGGTTGCCTGACTCCGTGTCAGAGCGCTTTATTCATAACCATTTTCCCCTCGAGAGGCCTTTTGCAACCTCATACAGTCCGTCGTTCTCTGCCATCTGGATTACTGTAACGGAGTTTATGCTGGATGTAAAAAGCACCTCATTAAGAAACTGCGGACGGCCCAAAATACAGCGGCCAGATTGGTCTATGGAAAGTCAAAATTCGAAAGTGCCACGCCCCTCCGAGAGAAACTGCGTTGGCTTCCTGTCACGGATTGAATCTCCTTTAAACTCTGCTCTCTAGTTCATAAAATCCTATATGGTGAGGTACCTGGATACATAATAGATCTCATCATCCTACCTCTCAGGAATACATTCAGACTCTCCCGTTCGTATCTTAGCCTTCATTACCCAAAATGCAACGGCATCAAGTACAAATCCACGTATGCTACATCCTTCTCTTTCGTCAGCACTCAGCTTTGGAACTCTTTGCCGAAAACCATAAAAACCATCCTCAACCATCTAACTTTCAGGAAATCACTAAAGACCATGTTATTCGGAAATGCTTATCCCACGGCCTCTGCATGTGTCTCCACTGTTGGATGCGCATCGATCTAGAGACAATTTTGGACACATTCCCCTTCCCTCTTCCCTCCAGGTTTTCCTACTCCTTCCGTCCATTCCTACTCTTCCCCATTCTCTCTTGTAGGTTTTCCTGCTGTATTAGCTTCATTTCACTGCATTGGCGTCTGCCTTTGTGGTGCGCTGTAAGCCACATTGAGCCTGACACTGTTGGGAAACTGTGGGGTACAAATGAGATAATAAATAAATAAGTGTCTTTGCTGCTTGTCTTCTGAAATAGGCTAGGCCCTCCCTAGTGCAATCATGATGCAGAAACTCCAATGGGTACCTCATGGTATTGACTGCATGCCAATAACCTTACTTCACCTCTCCCCACACTCGTTTTCCTTCTGTGTGTGTCGCCAGGCTCTAAAAGCTTTTGATAAGAGTATCCAGGTACCCTACAGCCCAAGAGTTTTAATGATCGTTGTATAGGAGAACAGTCAGGGTTCTAATTTAATGATAAGAACTCATCGCTCACTGCTATCTTCCACGTTCAGTGGTACGGAAGGCAGCAGCCGGTCTCTTCTCATTGTGGTCGTATTGTGTGCCTGTCTGAAGACCTGAGGATGCTCGGGGGCACAAGGGCACTGCAAACTGCCAATCATCGGCCAACACGGAAGAGTTAATGTCCTGCTCTCACAACAGTACCAGCTGCCAACCAATTCAAACCCTGATGTTGATTCATATGAGTGGAGCATGACAGACGATGATGTGCCAGTCTGCTCCACTGACTGCCCCCTGCTGGTGGGATGAGGAAAGTAACACTGCTTCAGGGTTTTCAACATGAAGAAAACAAGCAGAGCACTGAAGTTCTGGTTTAGATTCCCTGCTCTGCATTCCAAGATGCATTCCTTTAATGATTTTTAATTGGTTTAATTACAACTGGGTAATATATTTCAGACAATACAACCGAATACGACTTACTGCATCATTCCAGCCCATGAGAAATATTATGTTACTTCTCAGCATTAGAATTCCCAGCTGCCCATCCTTTATAGCTCCGTGACAGTTTCTAAAACCAAAATTTCCTCTGGAACAAGGAAAAAAGATATCACCTACAATTTCTATGTTGATTCTTATTTCTACATATTGAAATGGACTAACATGGGGGCAACCAAGCTTCTTTGTTCTGTAACAAAAAACACCCCATTATCACTTTATCAAGATTGTCCTAAATTCTTGCAAGCCAATGTTCAAAGCTCCCCAGATAAGTTGTGCTGACTTGGTCCGTCCCTGGATTTTCAGCGACACTGTCTAGATCAGTGAGTCCCAAACCTGTCCTGGGGACTCCCTGACAGTCAGGTTTTCATGATATCCACAACGAATATTCATGGGATTGATTTGTATACACTGCTTCCTTGGTATGCAAATCTGTCTCATGCACATTTCATTGTGAATATTCTGATAACCTGACTGGCTGGAGAACCCCTAGGACAGGTTTGAAAATCTCAGAGACGTCCCCAGCACTATAGCACCGGGATACTCTGTGAGAGAACAAAAGAGTGGTTCTCTTAATTATCTGGTTAGTGGCAAGATTCAGGTCGCAAACCAGATAAGTATCTGCTGCTCAAATTTTGTCGGGTTAGTTGTTCATATCATTGATATCCAATAACACCAGTAGATGGTGCTGAATCTGGATATTCAACAAAAGCAACTGTCTGGATACTGGTGATGAATATGCAGATTTAATTGTTATTATTAAAGAATCTTTTATTGAGGTGCAAAACACACAACAAAGCAGTACAAAATACTGGCTATATAAATACATGCAAATGAAACACTAACTACATTGAAGAAAGCCCTTGCAACATTACAAAATGTCCCCCCCCCTCCCCCACCTCCCCATAAAGCTGGCGCATGGCCAAAGAGCTTTCTGAAAGAGACCACGTACGGCCCGAGACCTTTACTCTTATGGCCTCAGACCTAAAATCCAGACATAATCCCCCCCCTGGAGAACATCCATATCTAACCCCCCCCCCCCCACACACGTATAGCTATGAATGAAGTTGAGGACCTCAAAATTTATTGAGCACTTGGCTATGAGCCAAAGGTGAAAATGGAAGCTAAACAAGGGTCCCACACCATGAGAAAACGTTCCTGTCTCTTGGGGTAAGGACGAACCATCCAAGCCTCCCAAATCATTAGAGCATGCAGTTTATTCTGCCAGTTCCAAAACGCAAGACGTAGGATGCATTTCTTCCCCAAGGTATATCTATGCCTTCCCCAAGACTAAACTCTCTCCTTCCCGCAAGAACCCAAAAGTGAAGCTCTATGAAACAAGACACCTTCCATAGATAAGAACAATGAATGGCCCAGAAATGCAGATTTAATTAAAAAAAAATAAACAAAAAGCACTGACTGCCCTGGCTGAATATTGTCTGGTTGCTTCCTTCGTTGACGCTTCCCAAACTCATTCCACCTGACTCTGACCTTAGGTTTACTTCTCTGCAACCCCCTCTTCCCCACAACCTCCAGAGGAATAACTGCTGGGAATTCCTGCCGCCCTTTTGGTTGCATAAAAGCTTTCTCATTCCTGCATGCCAGGCTGCACACGATCGGTGACAAATTCAGCATTTTTCCCTAAGAGAAAAGGGAAATTAGCATGTTCTAAATCATGCAACAAACGACCCTCAGCATACATTTTCATTACGAATGCCTTCTTGCTTAAGACAGCAAACCAATGAGGATATGTCCCCACACACCTTGTAAATCATCTGTGTGAGCATTCCTGTCTATATTTCACTGATTCCATAAATCGTTATTCATCTGACCTGTTCTGTGCAGGTGCTCCAGTGTATAATAGATTTTAGATAAATAATTGAAATAAATGATTTGGGGGGGGGGGGGGGGTAATTTCATAACTGCACGCATGCATAAAAAGTACACACACAATTTACTCTGTGCAAACTTGGACAGATTTTCAAGGAAATTAAGTGTGCGCCTTCAGGGTTAATTTGAACGCATACACTTGAATTATTTTATACTGCGTCCCTATCTTGTCCCCAGGAATAACCCTGCTCTGTACAGGTAAGCTTACACACACAGAAATATTGGGGGTCGGTATTCTAAGCGATTTAACCGGCTAGCCCAGTTAAATCACTTGTTTGGGGATAACCAGTCATATTCAGCAGCACTTAACTGGATCGTGAGCACCCAATGAGAAACCAGCTATTTTGGGGGCATTCCGAGGGTGGAATCAGCACTCGGCCAGTTAAGTACTGAATAACGAATACATAGGACTGCATAAAAGCCAATCCCACGCAGTTCGCCATAGCCGGTCAAGTGCCGATTATCGCACCACCAACTGCCCCAGGTTTGAGACAGCTTGGGTGGGGAGGGGGGGCCTCCGGAGAGGATTCTTCACCTGGTGGGGCTTCTGGATTGCCACCAGCCAAGGTATTTTTGTTTGTTTTCTTCAAGGGTAAAGTGGAAATGCGTGGGCCATGCCCTCAGTCCACCTCCAGGCTCACCCAGAAATTGAGCTCTGGCTACACTATTGTGTCAGAATTTCTAGACACCTAACTTGTCCCAGTTGTAGAATTGCCCCTTGAAGGGCTAGTGTTACCTGGACTTTTCTCTGGTCACCTACTTTAATCCATGTTCTCATCTATAGAGGTTCCAACTGACATTTTTAACTTTGAATAGCATTGGGTTTCCCGCGCTGTGTTGTTTTGGACGCCAGCGTGAGCTTATGAGACACATGGCTACAAGTGTCTACAACCTGGTGAACTCGTGTCTATATGACATTTAGCTACTGTTGATGACCATTGCCGTTCTTGATTTGTTTGTAACATCTACTGACCAGAACAGATGCGATACGACAGTATGACTGCTGATGCAGGCGTTTTAAAGCCGAAACATAGCTCCATGTTGAGTCTTCTAAGTCTTCTGTTATTCCCATGACTGTTGGATCTTTTCACGGATGATGCTTCGAACTCACATCTGCAAGCCTCTTTTTGGTGCTTTGGAAATCCATTGTCTGTTTGTTCTAGTCTGATTTTACACACAGGGTTGTGTTGCTTCCCTTTTCTTGATAAATCCAAACCTCCCAATATGCTGAAGGTCCATCCACAAAGTTGGTGCAAGTGAATTGGATGTCCTAGGCGTCCCTTCAGCCTTACAGTGGATTCCAGCCCTTCCAATGGATTCCATCTCCAAGCTTCTGAAAATTGAACTCTACGATTATACTAACCCGCCAACAATTCTGTACAAAACACAACGTATATCGTGCTTTTAAATATCAAACTTTGTTTTCCAGCTACAAGCAGACACTGATGTTTCTTTGAGTTTATGTGGCTGTCGGGACTCACTGTTTTGCTTTGATGACCACCTACTCATGCTTAATGGTTGGGCTGGAACTACCTGTCTAACCCATCTCACTAAAAGGGGCCACTGGAGGTAGAAGGGGCCAGTATCAGCTTTCCTAACAAATGTTTATAATTAACGATCCAATGAAAGAAGCTCCCGTTTGTGACGTGTTGAGAAAACAGTAGTGTAGATTCAACTGGATCTGCATAGCCCAGACTCATCAAAAACAGAAAGACCCCATGACAAATGATTGCCAGAGTAGATCTTTCCAAAACAGCTATGGTGTATTGTGCTTTACTGAACTGGGAGTTTGCTTCTGACTGATAACTCTGGATTTAGAAATCTGAGCAGCTTTTATTGTGGCATATGCAAAAGAAAGTGGTGGATTCTATGAAAAAATGAGTATATCAGATTACTTTCAGTGGATTAGTCACAAGGGGGCCTGGTCTTCCTCACTTTGAGCTCAAGCCCCCTCCAAAATTGTGGCACCCGTGGAATGGCTGGCGGGGATGCCCAAGCCCCATTGGCTGAAGAGTTCGCTGCCTAAGCCCCTTTCCATGCTGCCTGAGCAGCGAGGAAATCGGCGGCATACTTCAGCTGCCAACGCCGCACTTCTACACTCGCTCAGTTCAGTAGCATGGACTGAAGATATACAGTGCTGGCAACGGTGACTGAAGCATGCTGCCGACTTCCCAAGGGAGACGACTTAGGCAACGGACTTGTTCAGCTGGCAGGGCTTGGGTATCCCTGCCAGTAAAGGTAGGGGAAGAGCTGAGAAGATGTGTGTGGCCCCTCCCAGTCCACCCCCATGAGGCTTAGAATTAGATTGTCGAATCTGTTTGTATGACCATATATATGTTTACATAAATTGAGGGTTCCTGGATGTATGAACAAATACTTTAGGGGTTCCACCATATGTTTGGGAATTACTAAGTCAGACCAAAGGTCCATCAGGCCCAGCATCCTGGAGCAGATCCATTTCTTATTGCTCATACTCAGAGACAAGCAACGGTTTTTCCCAAGTCTACGTGGTTAATAGTGGTTTATGGACTTTTCCTCCAGGAACTTGTCTAAATTCTTTTTACTTCCAGTTATGCTACCTGCCTTGACCACACCCTTCAGCATCAACTGCCACAGATTAGTTTGTGCATAGAGTGAAAAAAATAATTGCTCTCTCCAGTTCATTAACTCTACTGGTACGATTTAAATGGATAAACAAACCATTTCCTACTTACCCACTCCATCCCACTCATGATTTCATGAACCTTTATCATATCATATACCTCAGCCTTCTTTTCTCCACCCTGAAGAGCCCTAACGTGTTCAGCCTTTTTTTTTTTTCAATTTTCAATTAACTTTATTGATAACTCAAAGTTAAACAACACAACTTACTCAATATATCCAACATACAATCAATAAGATACCATGCATGAACCATACAAAGAGCACCATTCCTTCCCCTTCATCATTTAGGTTCATTTAGGTTGACCTTCTCTAAACCTTTTCCACTTTCACTACATTCTTTTTGAGGTGCAGTGATCAGAACCACACTCAATACTCAAGCTGCGGTTTCACCACGGATTGATCCTGAGGGATAATGATATTCTCCATTGTACTCTCCATCCCTTTCTGAATAATTCCTAACATTCTATTTTCTTTATTGATCAGAGCAACACACTGAGTTGAGGATTGAAACCCTATCATCTACAAGACCCTTTTCCTGAGTGCCGACTCACATAAAACTCATCATTCGAATTATTTATCCTTTCTACGTGACTTGTTCACATTACATTTCATCTGCCATATAAGATGCCCAGTCCCCCACTCTGCAACTCTCCAGAATCCGCTTGTGATTTAATCACTTCAAACAGTTGTACACCATCTGCAAATCTAATCACCTCACTCACTTCTCCCCTTTCCAGACCATAATGCTGTGGCTCCTTTCTCTATAATCTGCTCTGTACCTCTTCGAAATTCTCCATCAGTATTTGCCCTGGAAATCTGACAGCATTTTGCAATGCAGCTTGCTTCCAGATAACTGGTCATATATGCTTACAGAAACCTCTTCTGGCTTTGGGAATCTATTAACAGGATTTTAATGTCCCCCTCTGGAAGACATTTTTTTATGCAAAAAATTCCCATTGAGCTGCATACTGGCATTTTTGTAAATGTGGTCTCGTTTGAGGAACTGAGAAGTAACCTTTCCCGTTTGTGCGATCCTTCTGTACTGCCAAGTGTCGTACCAAGAAAAAAAAAAAAAAACAACTGTCCACTTTCATTGACTATTTGGTTTAATGTGCAGCATGTCACAGCCAAAGTCTTGTATTCTCAGTTTCAGTTCCGCTAATGTTAGATTCTTTTTGAACCATTTCCAAAGGCATTAGAAATGCGAAGGCACACAATACCTCTTGGAGTTTGGCAGCTGTGACCCTTCCTTTTGCACATGTTCCTTTCAATGCAGAAGAATCAGCTTTGGGTTTCTTCCTTCTCCATCAAAACTGAGCAACTCTCTCGTCCAGGTCAGGTACCATGACTGGCATGGGGTTGTAAGACTGCAACCGAGGCCGTCTTAATGTGCACGAGCTGAGCACCCCATGACGTAAGACGAGGTGCTCCTAATGCCTTGTTAAAATTTAAAGAGGCCACATATTCTGAATCCTGCCCCTGAATACACATTTTGTTAACGTATCCTATAAGGAGACCATTTGCTGTGTAGTAGCTACCAATTTTGATGGGGTGGGGGGAGGGTTCCATGTGCCTCGGCAACACCTTCAGTTCAGTTCCTATTCTGCAAAAATTGATATCTGGAGATATTACACGGAGAAACCCCTACCTACATGCATAACCTTATCGACCTCCCAACCAGAAACAGTTTGACGTCTTCCCGCACTTACCTTAATTTACACCTTCCCAACTGCAAAGGTATTAAGTACAAATCCTTCTTTGCATCCAATTTTTCCTTTCTGGGTAGCCAGCTTTGGAATGCTCTACCAAGACCAATCCGAACAATCAACGGCCTTCTGCCCTTCAGAAAAGCATTGAAGACCCATCTATTCAAGGAAGCCTAGCCTAACGATTCAACTATCTAAAGCATGCCCTCATGATTCTACCAACGATTGTTTTATATTGACCATGTTTCCCATAATCCTTATTGCTATCCCTAATCTTTTCCTCTCCATCTTCCTACACCTACCTCCTAACGCCCATTTCCTTCTATGCTTAATTCCTCATATGTTCAATTTACTATCCGTTAACCCCATTAATATTATGTTTGCTACAAATTGTATATTCTTCTTACGACTTGTAATTCTTTTTATTGTTACTATGTAAGCCACATTGAGCCTGCCATGTGTGGGAAAGCGCGGGGTACAAATGTAATAAATAATAATAATAAAAATAATAATATTTGCATCCTGCACCTTTTCTCCAGCTGACCTAGAGGAAGGGTGTGGGATATTTGTCTTTATCCCATGAAGATCTACAGCTCAACATGGCTCTGTACAGGGTTTAGAAGCTGAATCCAAATGGTTCAAGAACCCCCTAAGCCAGGGGTGAGCAACTTCGGTCCTCAAGGGAAGCAACTCAGTAAGGTTTTCAAGATTTCCCAAATTAATATGCATGAGATCTATTTGTATGCACTCATCGGTAAAATCTTGAAAACCCGACTGGGTTGCAGCCCTCAAGGACAGAGGTTACCCACCCCTGCCCTAAGCTGAGCAAAAGGAAGACCACAGTGCTTCTCAACAGAATTTGTATCTAGACGTCTCGTGCATATCAAACAGCTGCCTATCAGTCAGACATTAACTAATCAAAGATTAACAACACTGACCAGATTTTGTTGTTTCCAATTAATTTGCTTTTTCACAGAGTTTTGACTATTTTTTCCCTCACCAGAAAGAGATTCTCTCACACACATATGGAAAGGACAGCTTTCGATTGGTTAAGTGACTTGAAATGAATCATAATAGTTAAAATAGAATTCTTATAAAAGAAAAGAAACAACCATGTATAAAAGCGTCAAAATTAAGGTGAGCAGCTTCACCTTAATTTTATGGTTTAACACCTTATTGTTAACCGCTTTGACCCTTTTATTTAGTAAAGGCGATATATCAATTTTGAAAATAAACAGAAACATGTCCTCACAAACACCTTGAGATGATATAAGTCATATCAAGCCCCCCCCCCCCACACCGATAGAGCAGATGCACTGAATACCTATGACATACACACACATTATCATGATCTTTATGTTTTCACTAGTAAAAAAGCCCCGTTTCTGATGCAAATAAAATGGGGGGGGCTAGCAATGTTTTCTTCTGTGTGCATGTGGGAGTGTGTGTGTCCCTGCCCTCTCTCCCCTCCCCCCTCTGAGTCCTTCAGTGTTACAAAGCCAGCGATTTGATTTCGTGCTCTGCTGTTTTCCTTCACTGACTGTGTTACAGAGAGGGCGGGGCAGACACTCATAGGGAAACCGGATATCTCGCCCCCTTCACACTTCCGGCCGGAGGCTTCATAGAACGTTGGTGTTGCTTTTTATATAGAGAGAAGATATGTAAGTGATGGCAGTAAATGACGGCAGATAAAGACCAGCAGGTCCTTCTAGTCTGCTTAATAAGGTGGTTAGAGTTGTACCAGCTGCTACATACAGGTTACCCTCCCCCCCCATGCCTTTGTTTAGGGTTGTACCTGCTGCTCTGTGCAGGTTACCCCTTTCCATGCATTTGTAATCCATGTGGATGTTGCGCAAAAGGTGGTCTTCCACATGATTAAACTATTAGAACCAGAACAGATTTTCATTGGTTGATTGTGGCAGCAAGTTATTTCTTGACTGTCCACCAAAGGTTCAACAGAATATCAATGTGGAGTTGGCATCATGACACAGGACTTAATGATGTCATGATGTCAACCCCACATTGATATTCTGTTGAACCTTTGGTGGACAGTCAAGAAATAAAAAGTCTAAAGCTAGTTTACCCGGGGAATGCTATGTATTGTCTACTGAATATACGACCTGAACAGAGCCCGACACACTGTCATAAAATGGCTATCCAGCTCCTGGGGGCAGCCAAGCTGGCTCTAGCTAAAGCGTGGAGGCAGAAGGAAGTTCCCAAACTACAGGTGGTAGAAGATAGACTACACCACGTCTACCAAATGTCGAAACTGACAGCTATCCGAAAAGGACATCTACAAAAATGTCAAAAAATTTGGAATCCATATGAACAATGGAAAGGGATTTAATGATGTTTAATGATGTTATGGCCTGGGGGGGTGGGAGGGGAGAGATAGGGGGGGGGGGAATTCATTTAACTGTTGTAACAATTGAGAAAAGTGATCAGTGTATTACAGTTGTGGTTTTGCTTTTTGCAAGAAGGAAGTATTTATTTGTAATTTGTTTATAATGAATAAAAAGAAATTAAAAAAAAAAAAACCAGAAATAAAAAGTCCCGTGTCATGAGTTTGTCCAGAAGTATTCGCTGGCGTCCCTGAAGACCATCACTTGGGTTCTACGGCAGGAAAAGAGGGGCCCTGCTGGGAGGGAACTGTGGCCGATGCTATTCAGCTGTGGGGGCAGCTTAACCTCCCCATTCACTACTACCTCAGGAGAGAGGAAAACAGTTTACTACTATAAGTCTCAACAGCAGTCTTCATAGGGCTTCTATAAATTATAATTTGAAAGTGTTAAATCCGGTATTTATATTTCAGCCTGCGAGGGTTTCTTTGAGGGTACAACATAATTGGTGTTTATCAGTGTTTTTGCACCACAGGTGCTATTGCTGGGTATCTTTTCTGACAAAATCAAACACCTGAATTTATGTTCTACTCATGAGCACAGAAAAGAAATCAAAACAGAGAGGAGGACAGAAGGCAAGCCAGGGGAGAAGTGACAATGTACCAGGGGAAGTGGGGGGTTCCAGAACTTTGTAAGTTACACGTGAACGCTCCCCCCTTGCAGATTTCCACTAAGTGTTAATTTTTCTCTGTATGCGCAGGGCCGTAAACGCTGCACCCAGGGCTCTTTAGCTTAGAAAAGAGACAGCTGAGGGGGGATATGACAAAATACTTAGCGCTGTAGAACGAGTACATGTAAATCAATATTTTAACTCTTTCAAAAAGTACAAAGACTAGGGGACAATCAAGGAAGTTAGGTGGTGCTACTTTTAAAATGAACAGGAGGAAATATTTTTTCACTCAAGGAATACTTAGGCACTGGAATTCGTTGCCAGAAGACGAGGTTACAGCAGTTAGCAACCTGGATTTAAGAAAGGTTTGGCCAAGTTCTTGGAAGAAAACTTATGTTTTGGGTTAGTAACATGGAATCTTGCTACTCTTTGTGATTCCGGAACCTTCCTACTCTTTGGGATTCCAGACTCTTGCTACTCTTTGGGATTCTGGAGTTGGGATTCCGGAACCTTGCTACTCTATGGAATTCCGGAACCTTGCTACTCTTTGGGATTCCAGAATCCTGCTACTCTTTGGGATTCCGAAGTCTTGCTAATCTTTGGGATTCCGGAATCTTGCTACTCTCTGGGATTCCAGAATCTTGCTGCTCTTTGGGATAGTGTCAGATACTTGTGACCTGAAAACAGGATACTGGTCTAGATGGACCATCAGTTGTCATTCTTATGTTCTAATAATTGAGTGCTAACAACCAATTATTGATGTTAATTGGCACCCATTAAAATTTGCGCTCACATCTGGGTGTGCACTATTCTATAAGAAATGGCGCCTATGTCTAATAGTGCGCAACTGAAAAGGGGGTGTGGCCACGAGAGGGGCATGGGTGTGTCAAGTGCATCCTGAAAAGCTATGTGCTTTCTTAGCCTGCCTAACTTGGGCAGCAGCATTTACACCAGGTTTCACTAGGCGTATGTCTGGCACATAGAGTTAGGTGTGGGAATTGGCGCTAAGCACGATTCTACAAAAAGCACGCATCCTTTATAGAATTGATTTTTTTTCTGGCACTGAATTTTCAATGCCATTTATAGAATCCACCTATGCACATAGGAGTGACTATCCATCCCTTTTTTTTTTATATTCTTTTTATTAACGTCAATGAAAGACAACACAATAACCAACCTAACGGGACATATTGCAATTACAACACATCTGCAATACATTTGTAACTTGAGTAAAGTACATACATGGACATTATAAGTAAGAAACTGTCCTCTCTTCAAGAATCTTGTGCCTCTCCCTGTATGGATGGATTGCGCACTTGACTCAGGCAGGAGAAAAACAGATATAACTTGACCACCTAAATCGAACATAAAACTGATCCATATAGAGCCAATATTCAGAAGTTATACATATATCTGACACTTATAAGCCATGATCATCAGATATTCTACATATATGTATGCTTATAGATATAGGGGTCGGTTTTATAACCCGTCACTAATATTTATAGACCCATCACGGGGTGAATTCTATATATGGTGCCAAAAAAAGCACTATTCTATAAGCCACGCTTACATGTAGACACTGTTTATAGAATAGCGCTTACGCCCGGGAATCGTGTCTAAATTTAGGAGCGGCCATTTGTGCCAACTGAAACGCAAATTCCCCCCCTTAATCTCTAAACGCTAGGAATGCCTCATTCTGCCCATGACCCCCCACCCTTTTTTTTCCTCACACATAAAATTTAGGTGCGGATCTAGGCACGTAAATTCTAACTGAATCTAATTAGCGCCGATTATTGATCAGCAGGAGATAACCAGTTAAAAGCTCTCCCACCTGGTTATCTCCTGCCTAATATGGACCTCGTAATTTATGTTTACATATTAGAAACATCCGCTACAGTATATGAATGGTGCTGCCGAGTATAAGAATAATCTGAGTATTTGAATGAAAATTGACTTGCAACATGGACATCTATATCTATAAATATCTAGCCAGAGAGAGAGGCAATACATTCACTATAAGGAAAGGAGTGTGGTAGCCGTGTTAGTCCACTCTTAAGGTTATCAATAGAAATCAAACATGTTTTATTTTATTTGATTTCTATTGATAACTATAAGGAAAGCAACTCCATTCTGGCTGTTGTACAGATTAATTCTCTTTTAAATACAGGAAGGGGGTAAAATCTTTCTGTGTATGCAGTAGACAGGCGTCTCTTTCTTTGACTTTCATCTGGAAGAGCTATCCTGGGAATCCATTCACTCCAATTTAAGCTAAATGTCCACCTCTTCCCCCCACCCCCAGACCCTCGCCCTCAGAAAATCCCAGCATCCTCCTTCAGATTTCTAAAGGTGAGATACGGATGCTGACTAAGTCTTGTTTTAGCCTTTACAAATAAGCTCAGAATGCTTTCCCCGGTTTCTAAAGTTTCATCATCCTTGGTCCTGAATAAAGACCGACTGCCCTCTCTCCTGACCACCGCACTTGAAGTTTTTTTTGTAGAACAGAATCATCTTCTTGGCCTATTTGGGTACATTACACATTAAAGCAATGACAAAGCAACCGTGTAGGTCCAGTTCCACTGTTACTGCATCGTCTTCCGATTTTTCTTTCTTTCAAAAGTTGTTACTTAGGCCACCTGGCATGGAGGCAGCCATTTTGTCACACACTGATGTCATCAACAAACTGCATCACGTCTCACTGTACAACAAGTTTGCGTGCGGCAGTCTCTCACTTTTCCCTCGTGTTCACCTCATTTCCTTTCAGGCAGACTGGAAGGAAGCGTGGTAAAAACACTGACGTGAGGCATGATGATGCCTATGTCACCATCCTCGGTAAACAAAATGGCTCTCTCCACCGACTGAAAATCCCTATTGATGCCTAACATAGAACCCTGAAAAGAACTGGGATATATTTACTTTCTACAACGCACATGGCGGCAGACTGGGAAGACGTGAATGATCATTATTCCTGGTGTCATGGTAGAAACCCTCTTTGTGACATGATGTAATTAAGAGTACTCTGCTTCTGCCTGGCTTTCATTGCTCTCTGAAAGTAGGTTTTAGTCTAATGAAAGGACGTTGTATGCACTCAGCAGCATATGCTGTTTAATACTGAATTTTGTATTCTGAGGCACTGCAACGTTGTTCCTGGAACAAGCGAAGTCGGTTATACTTCTAAAAGAGCTTCACTGGACCACAGTGCCTACCCTGGAAGAAAACATCACAGAGTCTTTGTAGGTCATGTTTCACAGGAACAACCTAGAGAAATTATCCAAATGGCCAGGTTGCAGAGGAGCTGTTGAGGCCACCTTGCAATTCTTCCCTTGCTCCTAAAGGAATAACAAGCCACACAGGCACAGATGCTTCAGCATGTTTGGGAGCACGGAAAAGCGTCGGCTTGGGGGTACAGAGCTGTGTTTCCCTGGGCATACGTGGCATGACTTTATTTTTCCCGTGCACAGTTGTCCTCATCACCTTCCCCTCCCTGCCCACCAATACCAGTCCCTGCATGATGTGAGATAGCAAGAGAAGCCGCTCAGCGTCTCTCTTCTGATTTCAGGCACTCCACGCTCACTCAAGCGCCTCTTCTGAAGCACTAAGCATTTTCATTATAACTCTTGCTCAGCCCTGCGTCCCTGTCAGGCACCTTCAATCACGTCCCTCCCCTCGCTTAGCACAGAAAAAGCCGCATTTGGAGAAAAGAAGTAAAGACCGTCACTCAAGCCATTTGGAGGTGAGGTCCCCTATTGAAGGATCCTGGCTCCCTTCCCCCCCCCCCCCTCTAATGAGCGTTAAGAAAGCCTAAGCTCCCACACAGTGGTTTTCAAATGCACAGTGAGGGATCTGAATTCAGGGCTAAGGGGTTTTCCCCCCTTCTCCTGTGTAGCATTTATTTAAAACAATGCGCTCCGGAACGTCCGCAGGGACAAACAGCATCTCGGGGTAACAATCAAATGAGCAGAGATGGCAAACCTCAACAGGGTTTCTGCTTAAATCCATCAAAAAGTTGTTGTTTTTTTTTCCCCCCTGCCCACAACTTCCATCACAAACTGACCATAGTAAACACAACCTGCCAAGAAAACTGTAATTATATGTCCATATTGCAACTCAAAATATCTCTAGTTAGAATTAACCAGAGCTCCTGTACTGGAAAGAAAAAACAGGTCCACCTTAGGACCCAGGAAACTAGACAGAAGTTCTTTTATCCTAACCTTCTGATGCTCGAGTCCTCACCGCTGGTCACAGCATCATTCAGAAATCCAGCAAAGGCAGGGGTAAAAATAGAATTAGCCTGGCTAAATGGACAAGATCGGGGTAAGTGGACTTTTAATCGCCAGAAAGCGTGATGTGTGGGTTTTTGGCTGCATAGAAGAGAGATGTTTCAGGGAGAGGGGTGTTTCGGAGGCGTGCTTGGAGAACGTACACGTACACTTCATTTCCAAACATGTTCATGCATGGTAGGCGCTCCGCTATCCTGCACATTATGCACCGCCGTTCGAGGGTAGGGAGCTGATGGCTGGGCTAACAAGCGGACACGTCCTGCTTTGAAAATCATCTGGGTTTGTGCAGTCTGAAAAGTGCATGCATGCCTTGTCAGCTGGGCGCCTGAGAGAAAATGAAGCCCAGTGAAATCTCATGAGCTGAGCGGGTCTCTAGAAATATGCAACGAATCCAGAATCCACCAGAGGTAATGGCCCATGTATAACTAAATGGGATGCAAAGAAACCAGTCCTAAGAAAATCCCAGTTAACAGCAGCAAGACAAAAAGAAGAAGGGGTCGGGGGGGGGGGGGGGGGAGAGAAAAAGAGAGAGAGAATCTTTTAATCAGGACGGGACAAGTTGCATAGGCAGAAAAGTCTCCACTACACGGTAAACAGATATAAACACAAACAGAAGGCATTTTTCCGGCATGTAACACAATACCTGCTTTCTCCGCTCCTGTATCCCTTTCTCTGTCCTTCCTTCCTTCCTTCCTTCTCTTCCAGAAAACAGTGGCCAGATTAGATCCTTAGGAAAAAAAAACGTGAGAAATAGCACAAATCTCTTTTTTTTCCCCCCCCCCCTTTCTTCCTCAGCAACCCTTCAGAGCTCCTTCAGCAGTGATTATTCATGGAGCACTAGGGGATATAAGGTAATTAGAATCAGCCCTATAGCATTGAGCCTGAAAATGTAATACCGGTGGGGGGGGGGGGGGGGAGGAGGGGGAAGGGGTGGTGAGCTGCCAGCTCTGACACCAGACAGGATAGTGCTAGGGAAGTGGGGGGGGGGGGGGGGGGAGTTATTTCTTTCAATCTCAATAGAGAAGTAGCAGGTCGGCAGAGAGGATGTCAGGATGCTGCAGGGTTGTTGGCACGGGTGTCCTTTATTTCTGGAGAGGGTGGCTGGCACTTGCCTTTGCTTCTGTGATCCACAGGATGCAGTGTGTGTGTGTGTTTGTTCCAGGAAGAGCAATCAGTAGCCGCACATAGAGCACTGAAATGCCATCGTGCACGGTCAACTAAAAGCGAAAGAATTGGGGGTGGGGGGGGGGGGTTGTTTGTCCTCCTTTCAGTTCTCTAGAGGAGGAGGAAGAAAGATCGCTGGTTCTTCCAGTTTTAATTTTTCCCTCTTTTCCCAGCCTCAACAAATCATATCTATAAAACCTTCCAAGCGCCAGTTTCTCAGCTTTGAATGGAAGGGGAGAGTGGGTGGGAAGAGAAAGAAAAAAGAGGGCGAGAGAGAGACTTCCTCAGCCGATATTGGATCTGCTATCATAAACAATGAAGGCAGAGGGAGAATTGGGGGGGGGGGAAGTGCCTAAGAAAGAGATACAGGAGAGGAACACAAAATTTTAGAGAAAGAACGATGCAGGATGAAAACAGAGGAGGATGGTATGAAGGGAAAAAGCCAAACGGGGGGAAGAGACAAAGGGATGGGGGGGGGGGGATCAGAGAAAGAAGGGGCAAGCACAGCAAAGAGGAAAAACAAGACAAAGGATGAGACACAGAAAAAGGGGGGGAAAAGGAAGAGAACGGGGATAAAAAAGGAGAAGAGATAGCGATAAAAGAAAACATGAAAAAAGGCGAAAGGTAGGAGGAAGGTGAGGGAGAGAAAAAGGAGACCCTCATTCCTGCTACCCCCCCCCAATCTCTCTTTACCCTGCTGAGAGGGGTAGGAAAACTATAGAAAATAAAAAAAGAGTCTTGGTTTCCTTTCTCTGTGCTTCTGGGATTTAGGTGGAGTGACAGGACAGAGGCTGACAAATGAGATCTGACAGCAACAAATCTCCAAGCAGCTTCTCGCATGGAAAGAGAATTAAAAAAAAAACCCAACCAAACAAAAAAAAAAAACCCCATACGCAAGAGATTCAAATGAAACTAAAGAGAATCTGAATGTTGTGGAGGCCACCTTTTAATAAAATTAAGAAACTGGGACCCCACACCCCCTACACCAGGACACTTAGCAAGCCTATTAAAATATTTGCTACCCTTCTATTGTGAGTAAATACTTTTGTTTTCATGGAAACCACGACTAGAGAAGACTTCAGTGGGCTCCGAGAAGAATTTCTGCAGCTTTTCCGCATGGCAAGTAACCCTTTACTGATGGGCTTAAAGACGCGCGCCTGGGCAAAGTGTGCCCTGCAGTGACACCGAGTGGTAGCTGCGCCTCGGATGGAGGGATCTTAAAAAAGTCCCCGGGAAGCCTGCAGACGTTGATCAATTCTCTCCCAATTCAGGAAAAGAGCGCGCTCCTCCGATAGGATTAATGCAAAACCTTAGTGTCGCTGCAACAAAATCTAGCGTTCAAGACACAACAAAGGTTTATGATCCAGCATTCCTGTTTCTGACGCTGGTAAGCAGCAGGTGCAAGAGGTCGTGCAGAGTTGCCCATTGACCGTCATCCACTGTGTAGCAGTCATGGGTTATGGACGCCCTGAATCGAGGCTTACGCTCTTGATGGTTGGTTTTAATAGCTTCTGACTGATCTGTCCTCTACAAACGCACGCACGTAATGCCTTTGTGAACCTGATTCACTGGGTTCTATGCCAGCTGTTAACAGAGGACACCTCACATGTTGTCAGGCGCCCACATGTTGTCCCACCTGAAACCCCACACCAAAATCAAAATTTCATTCTGAATTTAAATCCAAACATGTCTTCCCTATAAACTCCAATAGGCTCACCCCGGTAGAATGGATCCACTCTAAACAGACATGCCATCTATCCACCTAAAATGCAGATTCCCAGAATTATCCATCTAGGAATCATCAAATCAGTCAATTTCCTTTGTTTCTCAAGGAGATCCAACCCAACCCTGCAACAGTGCAGCTGGAACAGCTGAGTTCACATCTGTAGCACTGGGTGGAATTTTGCACCTGGCGCATTCCAGCACAGGCCAAGATTTCAATGCATGATTCAAACACCAGAGGCAGAAATGCACCAAACCTCTACAGCACTCAGGTACCGTGACCTTCATTTCAGTACACAGAGGCTGAAATTCCCATGACTGCAGCAAAAGACAGAGATGAATTTCTACCTCATTCCCAGCCACCTTAGTCTGTGTCAAGATCCACTGCTTTCAGGATTTACAAACGACAATTCTGTACATTTTAAAAGTAGTTCTGTGGCTGCCACTCAGCTGCTCTGATTCATGGCTCTTTTTGAGGGACAGAGCCTGCAAAGCTGAGTGAACTGTGATTCCGTGGTGCCTGCTCCCAGGACTTGTTTTCTTTATGTTTCTGCATTTCCAGTGTGCTGCTGGGCGTTTCAGCAGACTGACTGGGCCCCAGCCACCTGGCCACTTCCTGGAGACAGGAGAAATCCTGCATGGGCCAGATGCATTTTTCTTAAAGGATTTATTTACGAGTGTGTGTGGTGAATGCCCTAAAAACTTTGTCTGGACTTTCTATTCCTGGCTGCCCTTGGTCGAAATTTCTTCCTTTCTCAGCACTGCAAAAATAAATGATCTGGAAAACCTGGTCTGCTCCTGAGAGCACTGCAGCTCTGTTCTGAAAAGGCAGGACAGATTGCTATAGACAAGCTCTGTGAAGGATTTGGGAAGCTTTTTGAAAAAACTAACTGTGCCCTTAAATGCTTGGGGAAAGTCTCTGAACATACAATAGCAATGCCCTATGGACAGTTGAGAAAGGCCTCTGAAATAGCGATACCCTGTGGAGAGATGGGGAAGGCCTCTGAGAATGCTATAGTGATACCCTGAGGATGGTTGGGGAAGGCCTCTGAAAATGTGGAGGATTGGGGAAGGCTCTGAGAATGCTATAGTGATACCCTGTGGAGAGCTGGGGAAGGCCTCTGAGAAAAGCAAGGCGCAGTGCCCCAATGGGTGCATGGAGCCGCAATTAACATGGCGCCGTGCCTCAATGGGGATGCGCACTAGCCCAAGCAAGGTGTGGGGCGAGGCGGACTCGTTCCCGCCCCTTAGAGGCACCCCGTTGGGAAAGGAGGGGCAAGAGGAGGGGTTTGAAACCCCTGGACTGAGCCCGGACGTCCTCTTCTGGCATCCGGGCATCAGCATGCTGGGATAGCTGCGCTTACGGTTGAGCGCCCTTGCTGTACGGCGGGGAGCTCTGTATACGATTGGTCAGTCTTGCTGTGACGGCGGACTGGGAGTGGCTGCTAAGCCGGAAGGTTGATTGGCTTGGGTATACCCAGGTTTATGATGTTTGTAATTTAAATAAAGCTGCGGCCAAGTTGTGCCATGTTAAGAAAATGCCATGTGTCTGTCATTCTTCAAATATCTCGAATACCAGGAGGCCCGAGGGGTCTCGGCTGCCTATGTTATGCTATACCCATACCCTGAGGATGGCTGGGGAAGACCTCTGAGAATGCCATAGGGACACCCTGTAGAGGGTTGACAAAGGCCTCTGAAAATGCTATAGCGATACCTTGCGGAGGGCTGGAGAAGGCCTCTGATAATAAAATAGCTATGCCCTGTGGAAAGGCTGAGGAAGGTCTGTGAGAATGCTATAGTGATACCCTGTGGAGGGTTGGGGAAGGCCTCTGATAATAAAAAAGTGATACCCTGAGGAGAGGCTAAGGAAGGCCTCTGAGAATGCTATGGTGGGTTGAGAAAGACCTCTGAAAATTCAACAGTGATGCCCTGTGGAAAGGCTCAGGAAGGTCTGTGAGAATGCT
The DNA here is from genome assembly GCF_901765095.1 of Microcaecilia unicolor. Taxonomy (NCBI): domain Eukaryota; kingdom Metazoa; phylum Chordata; class Amphibia; order Gymnophiona; family Siphonopidae; genus Microcaecilia; species Microcaecilia unicolor. The sequence goes on from NC_044038.1 coordinate 9,238,186, forward strand.
ATAGTGATACCCTGAGGAGGGTTGGGAAAGGCCTCTGAAATGTGGAGGGTTGGGGAACGCTCTGAGAATGCTATAGTGATACCCTGAGGAGAGCCTAAGGAAGGCCTCTGAGAATGCTATGGTGGGTTGAGTAAGACCTCTGAAATTCAACAGTGATGCCCTGTGGAAAGGCTGAGGAAGGTCTGTGAGAATGCTATAATGATACCCTGAGGAGGGTTGGGAAAGGCCTCTGAAAATGTGGAGGGTTGGGGAACGCTCTAGGAATCCTATAGTGATACCCTGTGGAGGGTTGGGGAAGGCCTCTGATAATAAAAAAGTGATACCCTGAGGAGAGGCTAAGGAAGGCCTCTGACAATGCTATGGTGGGTTGAGAAAGACCTCTGAAAATTCACAGTGATGCCCTGTGGAAAGGCTGAGGAAGGTCTGTGAGAATGCTATAATGATACCCTGAGGAGGGTTGGGAAAGGCCTCTGAAAATGTGGAGGGTTGGGAACGCTCTGAGAATGCTATAGTGATACCCTGAGGAGAGCCTAAGGAAGGCCTCTGAGAATGCTATGCTGATACCATGTAAAGATGCCTCTGAAAATGCTATGGTGGGTTGAGAAAGACCTCTGAAAATTCAATAGTGATAACCTGTGGAAAGGCTGAGGAAGGTCTGTGAGAATGCTATAGTGATACCCTGAGGAGGGTTGGGAAAGGCCTCTGAAAATGTGGAGGGTTGGGGAACGCTCTGAGAATGCTATAGTGATACCCTGAGGAGAGCCTAAGGAAGGCCTCTGAGAATGCTATGGTGGGTTGAGTAAGACCTCTGAAAATTCAACAGTGATGCCCTGTGGAAAGGCTGAGGAAGGTCTGTGAGAATGCTATAATGATACCCTGAGGAGGGTTGGGAAAGGCCTCTGAAAATGTGGAGGGTTGGGGAACGCTCTAGGAATCCTATAGTGATACCCTGTGGAGGGTTGGGGAAGGCCTCTGATAATAAAAAAGTGATACCCTGAGGAGAGGCTAAGGAAGGCCTCTGACAATGCTATGGTGGGTTGAGAAAGACCTCTGAAAATTCAACAGTGATGCCCTGTGGAAAGGCTGAGGAAGGTCTGTGAGAATGATATAATGATACCCTGAGGAGGGTTGGGAAAGGCCTCTGAAAATGTGGAGGGTTGGGGAACGCTCTGAGAATGCTATAGTGATACCCTGAGGAGAGCCTAAGGAAGGCCTCTGAGAATGCTATGCTGATACCATGTAAAGATGCCTCTGAAAATGCTATGGTGGGTTGAGAAAGACCTCTGAAATTCAATACTGATAACCTGTGGAAAGGCTGAGGAAGGTCTGTGAGAATGCTATAGTGATACCCTGAGGAGGGTTGGGAAAGGCCTCTGAAAATGTGGAGGGTTGGGGAACGCTCTGAGAATGCTATAGTGATACCCTGAGGAGAGCCTAAGGAAGGCCTCTGAGAATGCTATGGTGGGTTGAGTAAGACCTCTGAAAATTCAACAGTGATGCCCTGTGGAAAGGCTGAGGAAGGTCTGTGAGAATGCTATAATGATACCCTGAGGAGGGTTGGGAAAGGCCTCTGAAAATGTGGAGGGTTGGGGAACGCTCTAGGAATCCTATAGTGATACCCTGTGGAGGGTTGGGGAAGGCCTCTGATAATAAAAAGTGATACCCTGAGGAGAGGCTAAGGAAGGCCTCTGACAATGCTATGGTGGGTTGAGAAAGACCTCTGAAAATTCAACAGTGATGCCCTGTGGAAAGGCTGAGGAAGGTCTGTGAGAATGCTATAATGATACCCTGAGGAGGGTTGGGAAAGGCCTCTGAAAATGTGGAGGGTTGGGGAACGCTCTAGGAATCCTATAGTGATACCCTGTGGAGGGTTGGGGAAGGCCTCTGATAATAAAAAAGTGATACCCTGAGGAGAGGCTAAGGAAGGCCTCTGACAATGCTATGGTGGGTTGAGAAAGACCTCTGAAAATTCAACAGTGATGCCCTGTGGAAAGGCTGAGGAAGGTCTGTGAGAATGCTATAATGATACCTGAGGAGGGTTGGGAAAGGCCTCTGAAAATGTGGAGGGTTGGGGAACGCTCTGAGAATGCTATAGTGATACCCTGAGGAGAGCCTAAGGAAGGCCTCTGAGAATGCTATGCTGATACCATGTAAAGATGCCTCTGAAAATGCTATGGTGGGTTGAGAAAGACCTCTGAAAATTCAATAGTGATAACCTGTGGAAAGGCTGAGGAAGGTCTGTGAGAATGCTATAGTGATACCCTGAGGAGGGTTGGGAAAGGCCTCTGAAAATGTGGAGGGTTGGGGAACGCTCTGAGAATGCTATAGTGATACCCTGAGGAGAGCCTAAGGAAGGCCTCTGAGAATGCTATGGTGGGTTGAGTAAGACCTCTGAAAATTCAACAGTGATGCCCTGTGGAAAGGCTGAGGAAGGTCTGTGAGAATGCTATAATGATACCCTGAGGAGGGTTGGGAAAGGCCTCTGAAAATGTGGAGGGTTGGGGAACGCTCTAGGAATCCTATAGTGATACCCTGTGGAGGGTTGGGGAAGGCCTCTGATAATAAAAAAGTGATACCCTGAGGAGAGGCTAAGGAAGGCCTCTGACAATGCTATGGTGGGTTGAGAAAGACCTCTGAAAATTCAACAGTGATGCCCTGTGGAAAGGCTGAGGAAGGTCTGTGAGAATGCTATAATGATACCCTGAGGAGGGTTGGGAAAGGCCTCTGAAAATGTGGAGGGTTGGGGAACGCTCTGAGAATGCTATAGTGATACCCTGAGGAGAGCCTAAGGAAGGCCTCTGAGAATGCTATGCTGATACCATGTAAAGATGCCTCTGAAAATGCTATGGTGGGTTGAGAAAGACCTCTGAAAATTCAATAGTGATAACCTGTGGAAAGGCTGAGGAAGGTCTGTGAGAATGCTATAGTGATACCCTGAGGAGGGTTGGGAAAGGCCTCTGAAATGTGGAGGGTTGGGGAACGCTCTGAGAATGCTATAGTGATACCCTGAGGAGAGCCTAAGAAGGCCTCTGAGAATGCTATGGTGGGTTGAGTAAGACCTCTGAAAATTCAACAGTGATGCCCTGTGGAAAGGCTGAGGAAGGTCTGTGAGAATGCTATAATGATACCCTGAGGAGGGTTGGGAAAGGCCTCTGAAAATGTGGAGGGTTGGGGAACGCTCTAGGAATCCTATAGTGATACCCTGTGGAGGGTTGGGGAAGGCCTCTGATAATAAAAAAGTGATACCCTGAGGAGAGGCTAAGGAAGGCCTCTGACAATGCTATGGTGGGTTGAGAAAGACCTCTGAAAATTCAACAGTGATGCCCTGTGGAAAGGCTGAGGAAGGTCTGTGAGAATGCTATAATGATACCCTGAGGAGGGTTGGGAAAGGCCTCTGAAAATGTGGAGGGTTGGGGAACGCTCTAGGAATCCTATAGTGATACCCTGTGGAGGGTTGGGGAAGGCCTCTGATAATAAAAAAGTGATACCCTGAGGAGAGGCTAAGGAAGGCCTCTGACAATGCTATGGTGGGTTGAGAAAGACCTCTGAAAATTCAACAGTGATGCCCTGTGGAAAGGCTGAGGAAGGTCTGTGAGAATGCTATAATGATACCCTGAGGAGGGTTGGGAAAGGCCTCTGAAAATGTGGAGGGTTGGGGAACGCTCTGAGAATGCTATAGTGATACCCTGAGGAGAGCCTAAGGAAGGCCTCTGAGAATGCTATGCTGATACCATGTAAAGATGCCTCTGAAAATGCTATGGTGGGTTGAGAAAGACCTCTGAAAATTCAATAGTGATAACCTGTGGAAAGGCTGAGGAAGGTCTGTGAGAATGCTATAGTGATACCCTGAGGAGGGTTGGGAAAGGCCTCTGAAAATGTGGAGGGTTGGGGAACGCTCTGAGAATGCTATAGTGATACCCTGTGGAGGGTTGGGGAAGGCCTCTGATAATAAAAAAGTGATACCCTGAGGAGAGCCTAAGGAAGGCCTCTGAGAATGCTATGGTGGGTTGAGTAAGACCTCTGAAAATTCAACAGTGATGCCCTGTGGAAAGGCTGAGGAAGGTCTGTGAGAATGCTATAATGATACCCTGAGGAGGGTTGGGAAAGGCCTCTGAAAATGTGGAGGGTTGGGGAACGCTCTAGGAATCCTATAGTGATACCCTGTGGAGGGTTGGGGAAGGCCTCTGATAATAAAAAGTGATACCCTGAGGAGAGGCTAAGGAAGGCCTCTGACAATGCTATGGTGGGTTGAGAAAGACCTCTGAAAATTCAACAGTGATGCCCTGTGGAAAGGCTGAGGAAGGTCTGTGAGAATGCTATAATGATACCCTGAGGAGGGTTGGGAAAGGCCTCTGAAAATGTGGAGGGTTGGGGAACGCTCTAGGAATCCTATAGTGATACCCTGTGGAGGGTTGGGGAAGGTCTCTGATAATAAAAAAGTGATACCCTGAGGAGAGGCTAAGGAAGGCCTCTGACAATGCTATGGTGGGTTGAGAAAGACCTCTGAAAATTCAACAGTGATGCCCTGTGGAAAGGCTGAGGAAGGTCTGTGAGAATGCTATAATGATACCCTGAGGAGGGTTGGGAAAGGCCTCTGAAAATGTGGAGGGTTGGGGAACGCTCTGAGAATGCTATAGTGATACCCTGAGGAGAGCCTAAGGAAGGCCTCTGAGAATGCTATGCTGATACCATGTAAAGATGCCTCTGAAAATGCTATGGTGGGTTGAGAAAGACCTCTGAAAATTCAATAGTGATAACCTGTGGAAAGGCTGAGGAAGGTCTGTGAGAATGCTATAGTGATACCCTGAGGAGGGTTGGGAAAGGCCTCTGAAAATGTGGAGGGTTGGGGAACGCTCTGAGAATGCTATAGTGATACCCTGAGGAGAGCCTAAGGAAGGCCTCTGAGAATGCTATGGTGGGTTGAGTAAGACCTCTGAAAATTCAACAGTGATGCCCTGTGGAAAGGCTGAGGAAGGTCTGTGAGAATGCTATAATGATACCCTGAGGAGGGTTGGGAAAGGCCTCTGAAAATGTGGAGGGTTGGGGAACGCTCTAGGAATCCTATAGTGATACCCTGTGGAGGGTTGGGGAAGGCCTCTGATAATAAAAAAGTGATACCCTGAGGAGAGGCTAAGGAAGGCCTCTGACAATGCTATGGTGGGTTGAGAAAGACCTCTGAAAATTCAACAGTGATGCCCTGTGGAAAGGCTGAGGAAGGTCTGTGAGAATGCTATAATGATACCCTGAGGAGGGTTGGGAAAGGCCTCTGAAAATGTGGAGGGTTGGGGAACGCTCTGAGAATGCTATAGTGATACCCTGAGGAGAGCCTAAGGAAGGCCTCTGAGAATGCTATGCTGATACCATGTAAAGATGCCTCTGAAAATGCTATGGTGGGTTGAGAAAGACCTCTGAAAATTCAATAGTGATAACCTGTGGAAAGGCTGAGGAAGGTCTGTGAGAATGCTATAGTGATACCCTGAGGAGGGTTGGGAAAGGCCTCTGAAAATATGGAGGGTTGGGGAACGCTCTGAGAATGCTATAGTGATACCCTGAGGAGAGCCTAAGGAAGGCCTCTGAGAATGCTATGGTGGGTTGAGTAAGACCTCTGAAAATTCAACAGTGATGCCCTGTGGAAAGGCTGAGGAAGGTCTGTGAGAATGCTATAATGATACCCTGAGGAGGGTTGGGAAAGGCCTCTGAAAATGTGGAGGGTTGGGGAACGCTCTAGGAATCCTATAGTGATACCCTGTGGAGGGTTGGGGAAGGCCTCTGATAATAAAAAAGTGATACCCTGAGGAGAGGCTAAGGAAGGCCTCTGACAATGCTATGGTGGGTTGAGAAGACCTCTGAAAATTCAACAGTGATGCCCTGTGGAAAGGCTGAGGAAGGTCTGTGAGAATGCTATAATGATACCCTGAGGAGGGTTGGGAAAGGCCTCTGAAAATGTGGAGGGTTGGGGAACGCTCTGAGAATGCTATAGTGATACCCTGAGGAGAGCCTAAGGAAGGCCTCTGAGAATGCTATGCTGATACCATGTAAAGATGCCTCTGAAAATGCTATGGTGGGTTGAGAAAGACCTCTGAAAATTCAATAGTGATAACTGTGGAAAGGCTGAGGAAGGTCTGTGAGAATGCTATAGTGATACCCTGAGGAGGGTTGGGAAAGGCCTCTGAAAATGTGGAGGGTTGGGGAACGCTCTGAGAATGCTATAGTGATACCCTGTGGAGGGTTGGGGAAGGCCTCTGATAATAAAAAAGTGATACCCTGAGGAGAGGCTAAGGAAGGCCTCTGAGAATGCTATGGTGGGTTGAGTAAGACCTCTGAAAATTCAACAGTGATGCCCTGTGGAAAGGCTGAGGAAGGTCTGTGAGAATGCTATAATGATACCCTGAGGAGGGTTGGGAAAGGCCTCTGAAAATGTGGAGGGTTGGGGAACGCTCTAGGAATCCTATAGTGATACCCTGTGGAGGGTTGGGGAAGGCCTCTGATAATAAAAAAGTGATACCCTGAGGAGAGGCTAAGGAAGGCCTCTGACAATGCTATGGTGGGTTGAGAAAGACCTCTGAAAATTCAACAGTGATGCCCTGTGGAAAGGCTGAGGAAGGTCTGTGAGAATGCTATAATGATACCCTGAGGAGGGTTGGGAAAGGCCTCTGAAAATGTGGAGGGTTGGGGAACGCTCTGAGAATGCTATAGTGATACCCTGAGGAGAGCCTAAGGAAGGCCTCTGAGAATGCTATGCTGATACCATGTAAAGATGCCTCTGAAAATGCTATGGTGGGTTGAGAAAGACCTCTGAAAATTCAATAGTGATAACCTGTGGAAAGGCTGAGGAAGGTCTGTGAGAATGCTATAGTGATACCCTGAGGAGGGTTGGGAAAGGCCTCTGAAAATGTGGAGGGTTGGGGAACGCTCTGAGAATGCTATAGTGATACCCTGAGGAGAGCCTAAGGAAGGCCTCTGAGAATGCTATGGTGGGTTGAGTAAGACCTCTGAAAATTCAACAGTGATGCCCTGTGGAAAGGCTGAGGAAGGTCTGTGAGAATGCTATAATGATACCCTGAGGAGGGTTGGGAAAGGCCTCTGAAAATGTGGAGGGTTGGGGAACGCTCTAGGAATCCTATAGTGATACCCTGTGGAGGGTTGGGGAAGGCCTCTGATAATAAAAAAGTGATACCCTGAGGAGAGGCTAAGGAAGGCCTCTGACAATGCTATGGTGGGTTGAGAAAGACCTCTGAAAATTCAACAGTGATGCCCTGTGGAAAGGCTGAGGAAGGTCTGTGAGAATGCTATAATGATACCCTGAGGAGGGTTGGGAAAGGCCTCTGAAAATGTGGAGGGTTGGGGAACGCTCTAGGAATCCTATAGTGATACCCTGTGGAGGGTTGGGGAAGGCCTCTGATAATAAAAAAGTGATACCCTGAGGAGAGGCTAAGGAAGGCCTCTGACAATGCTATGGTGGGTTGAGAAAGACCTCTGAAAATTCAACAGTGATGCCCTGTGGGAAGGCTGAGGAAGGTCTGTGAGAATGCTATAGTGATACCCTGAGGAGGGTTGGGAAAGGCCTCTGAAAATGTGGAGGGTTGGGGAACGCTCTGAGAATGCTATAGTGATACCCTGAGGAGAGCCTAAGGAAGGCCTCTGAGAATGCTATGGTGGGTTGAGTAAGACCTCTGAAAATTCAACAGTGATGCCCTGTGGAAAGGCTGAGGAAGGTCTGTGAGAATGCTATAATGATACCCTGAGGAGGGTTGGGAAAGGCCTCTGAAAATGTGGAGGGTTGGGGAACGCTCTAGGAATCCTATAGTGATACCCTGTGGAGGGTTGGGGAAGGCCTCTGATAATAAAAAAGTGATACCCTGAGGAGAGGCTAAGGAAGGCCGCTGACAATGCTATGGTGGGTTGAGAAAGACCTCTGAAAATTCAACAGTGATGCCCTGTGGAAAGGCTGAGGAAGGTCTGTGAGAATGCTATAATGATACCCTGAGGAGGGTTGGGAAAGGCCTCTGAAAATGTGGAGGGTTGGGGAACGCTCTGAGAATGCTATAGTGATACCCTGAGGAGAGCCTAAGGAAGGCCTCTGAGAATGCTATGGTGGGTTGAGTAAGACCTCTGAAAATTCAACAGTGATGCCCTGTGGAAAGGCTGAGGAAGGTCTGTGAGAATGCTATAATGATACCCTGAGGAGGGTTGGGAAAGGCCTCTGAAAATGTGGAGGGTTGGGGAACGCTCTAGGAATCCTATAGTGATACCCTGAGGAGGGTTGGGAAAGGCCTCTGAAAATGTGGAGGGTTGGGGAACGCTCTGAGAATGCTATAGTGATACCCTGAGGAGAGCCTAAGGAAGGCCTCTGAGAATGCTATGCTGATACCATGTAAAGATGCCTCTGAAAATGCTATAGCGGGTTGAGAAAGACCTCTGAAAATTCAATAGTGATACCCTGTGGGGGTTTACAGAATTTATCTGAGAAGTTGTGCTCCTTCTTGGCAATTGGCACCTGAAAGTGCAGCATGGATTTTATCAAGGAAGGTCTAATTTATATTTTTATAACTTGCATGGTCTGTACTATAAAAGTGAATTTAATGTCGTCGTCCCCCCCCCCCCCCCCAACACTATTGCACACATGCATTCATTCATTTGATAAGCACATCATAGTGGTTTACAAGTTAAGCAATGTATCTTTGACACAAATTGTAATTTTTTGTTTTTTCCTCACTTTTCAGTTCTGTAGTTGATGCTTCAAAATTAGGTTAAAGGTGGGGATGGGAGGGAAAAGGTTCATTGATGAACATTTTTGTTTTCTCGATTACCACAAACAGATGAGAAATGTGTGCGTTCTGCCTCTGCCCCATGAAACAGACCCTCTGTGCCTCTTCCATATGAGGACGGAGAGATTGATAGGGTAGCTGGGTGGGTGTTTTTCAAGGCCACTCTGGGAATCTCCACCTCCCTAATCAATCCAAGATGGAGCCTAGCATTCCATTAATGCTGCTTGCCAACAGTCCAGATTTTGCCTTAACCATTCTTTTTTTCTTTTCGTTCAAACATTTCATTCAGTTTAAATATAAGCAAGGAAAAATGAATAGGCAAAACACAATACAAAAAATAACAAAAAGAAAAAGAAAAATCAAGGGCTGTGATTTTAAAGAACATGTAACACACGAGGGAACAAACCAGTGAACGTTCAAATTCCTCAAACCACCTTAATTCCCAATCTCAGGGCTACTTATGCCCCTTAAAAGTCAGAAACACAACAAATACCGGACCAGCAGCGAGTGTTTTTGACTGGGTCCAGCGAGCGCAGTACTCAGCGGGCAATGCACAAAGGGTCTCTGTGGGCTTTTTAACGTTCACAGCAGCAGACGAGGAGAATCCCATGCTAATGTATTTAAATGAGCAGATCGGTATGTAAATGTGCATCCCGAGCAATGCACAGCCATTTCTGAGCGATGCAAAGAAAGGAACGTCTACCTTTGAAGCTGCAATTTTTACGGGAGGTCAGAAGCTGTCGTTTCATCAGGTTTATTTAGAAGAATGCAGATCATCTATTTTCTACATCAAAGGTCCGAAATTATGGAATGCTTTGCCCACTGAACTTCGTTCAATACAAAATATGGGACAGTTTAAAAAAGCATTGAAAACTCATTTATTTCTTCAGGCTTGTGGTTCCTCTGATGTATACATTATTTTAATGCCATGTAAATTTTAATCTGCTGTATGTTTGGATTGTAGAGTTTTTTTGTATAGTTTGTTGTGTAAAGAAACAATTTTTATTGCTTTGTTTTTTTATATTTTGTTATGTGATTTGTTCCCTGCTTATTATTATTGCATGACAGTGGCATCTTGGCGAAGCAGTATTTTTCTTCCTTAGAAGACTCTTTTGGGCTAGTCTGGGACTGGAAAGATGAAAGGCAGCAGTGGCTCGGAAGCCTGGCCCAGCTATCTCTAGCCACTTGCCTCTAACCAATCTCTCCCTTCCTATGGCTCTTCCCTCTTGCTGCTGTGTCTCCACAACTGGATCCTGCCTGTGCCGTTCCTCTCCGCAGGAGTATCCTCATGTCCTGGGGGATTTCTGATCCCTGCCCACTTGCAGAGTCGCTCCCTGGCTGTTCTGCTGCTAAGGGGCAGATGGAGCAGGTCCGGCTGCGAGAATTTTGAGCAGGAAGAACGAGTGTTGCTTCTTGGCACAAGAAAGACTAGGGGAGATAGCTGTGGGTGAACGGTGATTAAAAAAAAAAAAAGTTATGCACGACTTTCATAAATGCAGCTTGTATGCATGTATAAAAGCCATGTGTGGCGCACGCTGGTCTGAGCATGCGCAGAGCAGCCAGATTTACCGACTGGCTGTTCTGCACATACGCAGCTTAGCGAATGCCCGAGCTGCTTGCCGTTTTTGCGAGCAGCTCATTTGCATGCGACTTTGTGTATCACTTGCTATTTCCACCTCGGTAATTTTTACCGAGGTAGAAACAGCGATTGGTACTTTATGGGAACTTTTGTGCATCTCCCCCCATAGTCCTGTACAAGAGAGAGGCCCAGACGGGGGCGGGGGGGGTGGCTCTGATAACATCTACTGCAAGAAGGATAGATGTGTGGAGCAGGGGTTTTCAAGCCAGTCCTCAGAACACACCCACCCTATCAGGTTTTCAGGATACCCACAATAAATATGCATGACACAAATCTGTTTCCACTGTATGTAAATCGATCTCATGCATATTAAGGGTGGATTTCTTGAAAACCCGACTTGGCTTGGTGTGCCCTGAGACTGGGTGAGAACCTTTGGTGTAGACGGACATTGGGGATATTGAGAGGGGGAGGAATTCTGATATTACTTTATGCAGAATGGGTACATTTGTGTGAAGTGGGTGCTCGGGGGGGGGGGGGGGTCTGATGTTTTCTGCAGGAATGATGATTTGTGTGGAGTGAGAGTGGAGATATTGGGGGGGGGGGGGAATGTTCTCATAATGCTTTCTGTAAGACGGTTAGATTTGTGTGGTATGAGAGTGAGGATACTGGGGGCCATATGATAATACTTTGTGCAGCAGGATGGGTACATTGCATGGAATCAGGGTGGGTGTCATTGAAGGGGGCTCTGATAATGTCTTTTGCAGAATGGATAACTTGTGTCGAATGAGGGTGGGTGTCTGGGGGTGTTTATAATGATGCTTTCTATAGAACATATGGGCGTCTTCAGGGGAAGGCGTAGGATTTAATATGACCTTCGGTTATGAAGTAGAAGACGGATCAGTTATTACAACTATGCAGTCGTGGCACAACTTGGATATATGATTCAGATAAGTAATTGGTTACATTGACACAGTAGTTACCTTGCATTATTAAGTATGTTGAGATATTAGCGTGGCAAGGAATTTAAGACTGGTTGGGCACATAAAACTCATAGAAACAAAAAAATACACACAAAATAATACCACTCTGCCAGCACTTGTATTGGGATATAGCGTTTTTTAAAAGAACAGAAAAATAGGAGCAACCCGATGAATGAGGTGCTGCACCACTGGACCACAGAGAATTATTGTGTGTCACTCACAGTGGGATTATCTGAGGGTGCTTCTTAATCAAGCAGCTATTGAAGTAACATACCACTTGGGGGGTAATTGTTTTCCTGGTTTTTGTAAGAAATAGTTGATATATACTTACCAGAGACTAATAGATACAATTTTGTGATTCTATAGAACATATGGCATGGGGTAAGGGTAGGTGTCGGGGGGGGGGGGGAGGGGGGGGGAGTGATAATGCTTTCTCCAGGATGGGCAGATTTGTGTGAGGTGAGGGGTGGGCGTCTGCAAGGTGAGGGGAGCTCTGAAAATGCCTTCTGCAGAATGGGTAGATTTCTTTGTAATGAGGGTAGGTGTCCAGGGAGTTTGGGGGAGGGCGAGTTCTGACAATGCTTTCTAATGGATGGGAAAATTTCTGTGGAGGGTGGGTACACAGGGGAGGAGGGGGGCAAGGCAGTTCTGATAATGCTTCTGCAGGACAGGTAGATTTAAGTGAGGCAAGGTAGGCGTGTATGAGGTGGAGGAGGGGGGGGGGGCTCTGATAATGCATTCTGCAGAATGGGTAGATTTCTTTGGAATGAGGGTAGGTGTCCAGAGAGTGGGAAGGAGGAAGGAGGTTCTGATAATGTTTTCTGTAGGAGGGGTACATTTGTGTGGAGTGAGGTTGGATGTCTGGGGGCATCTCATAATGCTTTGTGTAGAATGGACAATTTGTGTCGAGTGAGGGTAGGTGTTCAGAGAATGGGAGGGGGGAAGGGGTTCTGATAATGTCTTCTGCAGTATGGATGAATTGCGTGGATGTAGAGGGTGGGTGTCTGAGGTGGGGGAGAGTTCTGATTATGCCTTATGAAGGATGAGTATATTTGTAGTTGAGGGAGGTGTTATGATAATGTATCGTTATGTGGGACTGATTTGGTTACAGGTATTCTGAACACCTTACAGCTCTAACCACAAGATTACTGGTTCCTAATTCTGGCCCCGCTTAGGTGGAATTTACTCACATTGAATGTTCAAGGTACAAAATGGCATATTTTTGATCCAGGGGTCAGGTTTATCTGCAACTTGTGATTACCCTAAAAATAGGACCTATTTGGGGGGACTAGTCTGGATTGGGAGAAGCAGAAAAGGAAGAGGTTAGCAGATAAAGATCACTTGGTCCTCCCAGTCTGCCCACTTATCTGTCTACTGTTATCACTGCTTTTACTTAGAGGCAGATGCAGCAACCAAACGTAAAAAAATCAAAATCGTTAAAGTCCCTAACAATTTTTAAAAAACGAAGAATGCATAAAAAAAAAAAGTCACACATGCTCAGATTGGTATTCAAACGTACAATGTATCAAAGAATCACAATACACATCGGTAATCGGCCCCTAAATCATGCGCAGAGCAGCCAAGCGTTTTGCTGGCTGCTGTGCGCATGCTGCAAACGTAAAAACAAACAAAACAAAAGCCACAACACATACACGTGGCTACCCGGTCAGCAAAATCCAAAAACAAAGGATCGGGAGGGGGCAAGGGCGCTCATCAGGAGCGTCCTGTATGGACGGCCTTGCCCCCCCCCCCCCGCTGCTCCCCACTTTCCGCCGCTCCCCCCCCCCCCCCGAAAAAGCAAAATGCTAGCTGGCTGCCCCGGTCCCCCTCCCTTCCTGTTCCTGTGTTCTGCAGAGCTAACTCCGCCTCCCGTCATTCTTTCGCCCCGTGCCCCGCCCCCGCTGCCCCCCCTGAGGTCAACTACGCCGCTCCCCCCCTCCACCGAGACCCCCCTCCCTATTAACGACCCGAGCAGCGCCTCTCACCTCTTTCAGAAGCGCTACACGGGCAGGAAGATCTATTGTGTTGGTTGTAGAGTCTCCATGACGTCTCTTCTTCCCTGGCCCAGGCCCCGCCTCCTTCTGACGTAGGTTACACAATAGATCTTCCTGCCCGTGCAGCTAGCATTTTGCTTTTTCGGGGGGGGGGGGGGGGGGGGGGAGTGGCGGAAAGTGGGGAGCAGCGGGGGGGGGGGGCAAGGCCGTCCATACAGGACGCTCCTGATGAGCGCCCTTGCCCCCTCCCGATCCTTTTTTTATTTTTTTTATTTGATGTGTTTTCTGACGTCCTTTGGACCAATCACAGCGCTTTTAGCTCTGCTAATGCGCTGGGATTGGCTCAAAGTTTGTTTATTTTTTCACTTAATGATTTTTCCTGGCACAGAGCTGTCCTAACGAGAGGTCCAGACCTCTCGTTAGATTTCCTGCCTTTTTCCTGCGTAAAGGCAATCGGAAAAGGTTAGTGCATGTCGTTTCAATGGGGTTTTCACACTAATTGCTCATCTCCATTCCGTTTTCGTTAGCTGCTGGCTTCCTCGGTAAAAGCCCTTTGATGCATGCAACGAATCAAATTTTCCTCGTTGGAGGGTCATTAAAGGCTCATTTAGCTTTAGTGCATCTGCCTCTTAGTCTCCTTCCACTACTGAGAGACAATCCTATAACAATCAGATGCCTGGAGGGTACACACTAGAGACCTATTCTAGGTTCCATTATAGAACACTAGCATAATTGGCTATCAACATTCTATTATAGAACACTAGCATAACTGACTATCAACATTCCATTATGGAACACTAGCGTAATTGGCTACCAACATTCCTTTTTTGGAATACTAGTGAAATTGTCTATCAACATTCCGTTATGGAATACTAGCGTAATTGGTTATCAACATTCCGTTATGGAACACTAGCATAATTGGCTATCAACATTCCGTTATGGAGCACTAGCGTAACTGGCTATCAACATTCCATTATGGAACACCAGCGTAATTGGCTACCAACATTCCTTTTTTGGAATACTAGTGAAATTGTCTATCAACATTCTGTTATGGAATACTAATGTAATTGGTTATCAACATTCCGTTATGGAACACTAGCATAATTGGCTATCAACATTCCGTTATGGAGCACTAGCATAACTGGCTATCAACATTCCTTTATGGAACACTAGCGTAACTGGCTACCAACATTCTTTTTTTGGAATACTAGTGAAATTGTCTATCAACGTTCCGTTATGGAATACTAGCGTAATTGGTTATCAACATTCCGTTATGGAACACTAGCGTAACTGGCTATCAACATTCCATTATGGAACACCAGCGTAATTGGCTATCAACATTCCATTATAGAATGCTAGCATAATCGGCTATCAACGTGCCAAAAATGTAGGCGCTCACACTTATGGCAGCCACATAGCTAGTATAAGTGTGCGCATCTAAGTATGGCTGGGATGTGTGTAACTTTGACGCATAAGTGGGAGCCCCGCCCATACTCCGCCTCTGTGTCCGACTTCCTTGCAAGTACGCTCATGCTAAGCCAAACAGGTATTGCATATTAGCATTTACATGCTTAAGTGAGCACATCCGTACATAAATGCTAGTGGTCTACACATTTACAGAGATGATATTCAGCCCTCAGCAAAAAGCAGCTGCAGGCTGAACTAACCCCGGATATTCAGTGTCAGGGCACATAAAGCTCCTGCACTGAACAGCTGGATATGGCCACTGACCCGAGGCCGATATTCAGACTGGTGCCTGGTTAATTTGACGCATACAGTTAGGACAGCTAAAAATCGCTACTATCCTGCTAAGTTGCAACTGTGCCTAGGGGATGGTTGGATAACAGGGATATTCAGCTGCATTAACTGGTGCTGAATATTCCCAGTTAGCCCCTCACAAGTGCTTTAAATGGCCAGGGGCCTCTACTGGCCAGTTAAATCACTTTGAATATCTACCTCTACAATGAACACATAAATGCAAGTGGCTAGGCTGCAGAAATGCCCTTCACATATCCATCCCATGGACGCTGGAATCCCACCCCTAATTTGATGCCTAGCACCCCGGCTGGAAGTCTGTTCTGGGTTCCACCACCTTCTTAACGAGTTGCCCCTACCCCCGTGAAAAATGCTGTGTTTTGGTACTTTATTGAAGCCTGCTTGAGATGTGTATTTATTTACCTATTTATAGTCTGCACTGTCCGCTAGGCAGAGTTACATACATAAAAGCATAAAAACATACGCTTGTCTCATCTCCCTTCTATCTTTTTCAGAAAAGATCTTCATCTTTCTTAGTTTCTCTAGGGATCGCTTCCAGTGCAAGGTAAGCCTCGTTTTGTAGCCCTCTTTTGAAATGCCTCTACCTCAACATTATGCTGGATCACAGCACTATTTGGAAAATTCTGTGTATTAAGAACATCCACCTGCATTCCAGTACATCACAACACAATTTCTCAGGCCCACGCTCGCTTGAATTCCTCGGGGGAATCCAAAGTGAGTGGCTCTTTTAGGTACCCCGAGAATGCCCCCTGAGTGACTTTGACAACAATCAGATATGCTTCCTTGGGCATAATTAGAGAGGCAGTGCGACTTCACTGGTTCACCAGTTCAGCTGAATTCAACTGCTCCTTGAGGAAGTTTGGGAAAACCCAGTGGTTCCCCTATCAGAAATTGACAGTAGTATGAGCGTCTGTCATAAGAACGAATTAGAGATCGAATAAACTTCAAAGTCCATACGCTGATTCACAGGATCATCCATGGAGAATCTCCGAGCTACATGACCGACCTGATCGACCTGCCCACTAGAAACACTTTGCAATCCTCACGAAATTACCTCAACCTGCACTACCCTAACTGCAAAGGGCTCAAGTATAAATCCTCATTTGATTCCAACTTCTCCTTCAAAGGCAGTCAACTTTGGAACGCCCTTCCCAGACCCGTTCGTTCTATCAAAGACTACCTACCCTTCAGAAAATTGCTAAAAACCCATCTATTCAAGGAAGCTTATCCAAATGCCATGACCTAACTCTATGAACCCTCCTATTCATCACCTGTTCCTACGACAACGGCAATGATTCAGACCACCCCTCCTCCAATTTTTCCCTATGCTTACCCAGACCCCCCTGACTATCCCAATCTAGCCTAAAACTAGCACATTCTCCTACCTCCTCTACCCCCCTCTCCCTTATAGTATTACCTATCTACATATCCCCATCAAGGTTGCCAGATGGGAAAAATTTTCCCAGCCCAAAATCAGCCCTAAACCCGCCCAAAAAAATGCCCAAAGTCAAACCCCGCCTCCCACGTCACCAACCCCGCCCCCTGACGTCACCCCTGACGTCGTTAACCCCGCCCCTGACGTCAACCACGCCCCTGAAAAGCTTCTATTGGACCACATCGGACCAATAGAAGCCCCGGGAAAGCTTCTATTGGACCAAATTGGACCAATAGAACCCCTGGAAAAGCTTCTATTGGACCAAACTGGACCAATAGAAGCCCCGGAAAAAAGCGCACAGCGGCCACAGGAAAAAAGGCCAAACCCGCACCCCGCCGAAAATTTTCCGCAGCTGCTCGCAGAAAACCCGCCCAGTGTTGCGGGAAGACCGCAACCCTGACAACAATGATCCCCATTACTTTGCTAAGCTTAACCTGTTATCTCTGTACTACACATTGTGATCTTACTACTATTGTAAGCCGCATTGAACCAGCATCCTATCTGTGGGAAAGTGCGGGGTACAAATGTAATTAATAAATAAATAATAAGCTACACAGGAGCTTGGGGCCATCACTATGAAGACAAGAACAGTCCTGTAGGCATGTAGCATGCACCAAATCATCTCTCTATATAAAACGCACCTCCAACGTTCTAATGAAGCCTCTGTTAGTTAGCCAACATTCTAAGTGAAGGGGGTGAGATCGCATTGTGTCTGCCCCGCCCACGCGTCAAACGTGATGACGTCGAGGGCGGAGCAATGACACTCAACCAATCGCAATGCTCGGCAGCGAAGCGTCAGGGAAGGAGGCGGCGCTCTCGACGTCTAGCCTTCCCTTCGCTGTGTTCCGCCTTCTTCTGACGTCAAAAGAAGGCGGAACACAGCGAAGGGAAACCTAGACGTCGGGAGCACCGCCCACTTCCCTGACGCTTCGCTGCCGGAACCGCCACGGAGGTAAATTTAAAAACAAGAAAAAAAAAAAAACATGTTGGGGGGAGAGAAGAGGGTGGCCACTAAAGTACAACAATGGGAGCGGGAGGGCAGGGGAGAAACCACAGCATGGATGCGAAGGGGGGGGGGGGAGAAGAGGGCGGGCCAGGCTGGGACATGGGAGAGAGAGGAGCATGGATGCAAGGGGGGGTCATGGAAGGGAGACAGGGGACTTGCTGGAAAAGGATGACTGGAGGCGGCAGGGGACAGAGGAGCATGGATGGGCATGGATTGGGAGGGCAGGGCTCAGGGAGAGAGGGCAATTGCTGGAAAGGGATGAATGGAGGGGGCAGGGGACAGAGGAGCATGGATGGGCATGGATTGGGAGGGCAGGACTCAGGGAGAGAGGGAAATTGCTGGATAGGGATGAATAGAGGGGACAGATGGGCATGGATGGATATGGATTGCAGGGCAGGCCTCAGGGAGAGAGGGCAATTGCTGGATAGGGAAAATGGAGGGGCCAGGTGACAGATGAGCATGGATTGGAAGGGCAGGACTCAGGGAGAGGGGAATTGCTGGATAGGGATGAATGGAGGGGACAGATGGGCATGGATGGATATGGATTGCAGGGCAGGCCTCAGACAGAGAGGGGAAATGCTGGATAGGGAAAAATGGAGGGGCCAGGTGACAGATGAGCATGGATGGGCATGGATTGGAAGGGCAGGACTCAGGGAGAGGGGAATTGCTGGATAGGGATGAATGGAGGGCACAGATGGGCATGGATGCATATGGATTGCAGGGTAGGCCTCAGGCAGAGAGGGGAATTGCTGGATAGGGATGAATGGAGGGGCCAGGTGACAGAGGAGCATGGATTCGAAGGGCAGGACTCAGGGAGAGGGGAATTGCTGGATAGGGATGAATGGAGGGGACAGATGGCCATGGATGGATATGGATTGCAGGGCAGGCCTCAGGCAGAGAGGGGAAATGCTGGATAGAGAAAAATGGAGGGGCCAGGTGACAAAGGAGCATGGATGGGCATGGATTGGAAGGGCAGGACTCAGGAAGAGGGGAATTGCTGGGTAGGGATGAATGGAGGGGCCAGGTGACAGAGGAGCATGGATTGGACTCACACTTTCACTCTGACTCTCAAACACTCACTCTCACATACACTCTCCCAAACATACACACTCCGAGGAAAACCTTGCTAGCGCCCGTTTCATTTGTGTCAGAAACGGGCCTTTTTTACTAGTGAGACTATAATTTTAACTTTATTCTAGTCTTCTAGGGGTCAAAGTCTTACATTAGCCTAAGAGAGAAGGCAGAAAAATACATTCTACAACATAAATGGACCTCGTTGAGTGTCATTTAGGACCGACTGCCACCTTGCATGAAGAATGCAGTCCACCTGATCAGGCCTATGGAATCTTTACCACAGACTATCACATATGCCATGCTTTGTCTTCAGTGTGGTAGTACTGATCCATGAAGTGGAAACTGTGAAAGCAATGAGCTTGGCTTGGCACTGGATTCCAGTTCTCCAGGCACAACTGGATAGTAACCTACGTAAGGGTCCGAGTTCCATATCAAGAAGGCCGCCATCTTTAATAACAGGCTTCCTGCATTTACACTTTGAACACTGGCCAATCAATGCGCCGCTCTCAGTTAACTACCCTTCCGATCAGAGGCTGATTATCTAAGACCCGGCCTGCGGGTGCACACACGCACGCACGCGCACACACACACACACACACACACAATCTGTGTGATAAGACCAGATGTCCAGGAAGAACAGATATATACAAACCCGAGGCTGACCTTAACCTGGCACGTTTCAGTGCAAAGAATAAACATTCACTAACATTAGTAGCACATCCAGCTTCAGGTATGCGCATTGCTCACACCATAAACAAACTGGTCACGGTCTGCACCGTTTCAAAAATATACAGCAGAACAATGTCTAAGCTGGAAGACTTGGAAGCACATCCATTAGCAAGGAATAGAATTATGAACACCTGTAAAAGAAGGAAGTACAGCATAATCGATGTTTTTATCCATAACTAGTAAAAAAAGGCCCGTTTCTTTCAGAAATGAAACGGGTGCTAGCAAGGTTTTCCTCGGAGTGTATGTTTGAGAGAGAGTGTGTGTGAGAGATGGAGAGTGTGATAGACAGAGAGTGTGTCATAGAGAGTGTATGTGAGAGACAGAGAGTGAGTGCCCCCTCCTCCTCCCTTTATGGTCTGAGGTCCCCCTTCCACCCCCACCTCCTCTCCCCTGCCCCCCCTACAGCCACCCATGTCCTGCGACCCTCCTGTCCCGCTGCCCCCTGCATCCACCCATGTCCAGCGACCCTACTCTCCCCCTGCCCCCCTCCAGCCACCCATGTCCAACGACCCTCCTCTCCCCCTGCCCCTCTCCAGCCACCCATGTCCAGTGACCCTACTCTCCCCCTGCCCCCCCTCCAGTCACCCATGTCCAACGATCCTGCTCTCTCACCTGCCCCTCCTTCATCCACCCAGGTTGTGTAACCAATTCTTCAGGGCAGGCAGGAAAGATCCCCGGTCCTGTCTGCCCGCTGCTGGTGCTGACGCTCCCCCGCTGCTGGATCGCTGTTCAAAATGTCCGCCAAGACTTCCAATGGCGGACTCGCGAGAAGTATCGGAGGCCATTCTGAACAGCGATCCGGCAGCGAGGGAGCATCAGCGCCAGCAGCGGGCAGGCAGGACCGGGGATCTTTCCTGCTTGCCCCGAAGAACTGGTTACACAACCTGGGCAGATGGAGGGGCAGGTGAGAGAGCAGGGTCGTTGGACATGGGTGACTGGAGGGGGGGGGCAGGGGGAGAGTAGTGTCGCTGGACATGGTTGGCTGCAGGGAGAGAGGAGGGTCACAGGACATGGGTGGCTGGAGGGGGGGCAGGGGAGAGGAGGGTCGTTGTTTGATGCGCCCCTCCCTGCCACTTGCTCCGCCTGTTTCCCTACTCCTCCCCCTGCCTGGGAATCAGCTGTGAGTGACGTCAGCCTGGCTACGGAGCCTAGCTCAGCAACTCCGAAGGCGCCAGGGACACAGGCAGACACATTAGAACGTTGGTGGTGAGAATTATTATATAGGATGTGGCCGACAGACTGCTCAGTGCTGTACGACTGTGTTATGGTCTTTGGGGAAGGAGGACGTCAGCCGAGACGGGCGAAAGCACCTTAGCGCTGACAGAGCCATCTTTTGGGTCAGCAGTTTTTAAACTCTGCTACAAATATATAAGGCAGTGGTCCCCAAACATGTCCTGGGGGGAACCTTAGCCAGTCAGGTTTTCTGGATATCCCCACTGAATATGCACGAGAGAAATCTGCATGCAGTGGAAGCAGTGCATGCAAATTGATCTCATAAATATTCATTGCAGATATCCTGTAGACACATCACCAACCCTCTCCCCTTGAGTTGGTAGAAATATCTGAAAAGACCCATCTCATGTGCTGGCCTCAGCGGATCTCAGGAGCTGGAAGTTGCTCATGAGACTTGAAATGTGACAGCAAGTTAGTCCTGGACACCTCTAACTGGCATTGTTAGACAGAAGGAAGTTGTATAATGGTGTAATTAATCTGTGCTTATTAGTGTTGTGAAAGGGAATGGGAGGCAGAAGATGTGTCTCAGAGACAACGTATACTGACAAGAGGTGAATGCCGGGAGGGGGAGGGGGTGGATTCTGTACCCCAATTTACACACCAGCATGTGGAAGTGCAGGGTGTCAGTGATCGCCAGTATCGAAACATCACTAGCTAGGAAGAGCTGGCCAATGAAGGGAGAGAGGAAGGGAAGAAATGAGAATAATTGTAAAACCCATAAAGCCGGCTCTTGATGCCTTTGATTCCAGAGACAGGTGGAGCAGCATTGGCAGAGAAAGCTGCTAAAAGCCAGGGGGGAGGGGGGAACATTTTCATTTTTTTCACATTCAGAGAGATAAATCCCTACCCTTTCATTTCCAGATAATCCTGCTTCTTGCTCACAGTGTCTGCAAAGGACTTAGGCTTTTTACCTGAGGTCTCTGTAATAGAAGAATTCCCTCCCCCCCCCCCCAAACCTCCTGGGGAGCAGTCTCTCAATAATGAGAAGAAGAGACTGTAGGCCGACTGACAGGTTACGTGAGATATTCAGGAAAGTCAAAATGGTTGGAGAAGGTCACTAGAAGCAGCTCGATTTATGTACATACTGGCAGTGGCGTTCCTGGGGGGGCTGGCACCCGGGGCGGATCGCCAATGCGCCCCGCCCCCCATGATGCAGCACGGACCCCTCCCCCCCCGGCGAAAGGACACCCCCGTGAAGGAACCCCCCCTGCCGGGTGCACGCCGCTGGGGGGGGGGGGGGGTGCCACGCGCGCCTGCCCTCTGTTGGTCCATGCTTCTTCTCTGCCCTGGAACAACCTGTTCCGGGGCAGAGAAGAAGCATGGACCAACGGAGGACAGGCGCGCGCGCTGCACCCCCCCAGCGGCGTGCACCCGGGGCGGACCGCCCCCACCTAGGAACGCCACTGCATACTGGCCTTATTCTTTACACTTGATTGTATATTGCTCTGAGTTCTCTGAAGACTTGGCCAGCAGACTTAAGGACATCAGAATAGCCATAGTGAGTCAGACCAATGGTCCACCTAGCCCAGTATCCTGTTTCCAAGAGTGGCCAATTCAGCTCACAAGTACTTGGCAGAAACCCAATTGGTAGCACCATTCCATGCTACCAATCCCAGGGCAAGCAGCAGCTTCCTCCATGTCCATCTCAATAACAGACTATGGACTTTTCCTCCAGGAACTTGTCCAAACCTTTTTTAAACCCAGATACGCTAACCATCGTTACCTCATCTTCTGGCTGTGAGTTCCTGAGCTTAACTATTTTTTGAGTAAAAAAAAATTTTTCCTCCTATTTGTTTTAAAAGTATTTCCATGTAATTTCAACGAGAGTCCCCTAGTCTTTGACAGTCTAAATAAATCCAACATCTGAAAGCTATATATATATAAACACATCACAAGAGATGGGAAAAAGCAAAGACAAAAGGCCATGAGCAGAGAGGGGGAAGGAGCAGCGTCAATCCCTAAACCATCTCTCGGTGTCCACAGCGTTGTGTACAGTGAACCTGTGTTGACCACATACCACCTCTTAAGAGCTTATGACTTACTCAAGCAGGGGCGTAGCCAGACGCCCAATTTTGAGTAGGCCTGGGCCCAAGATGGGTGGGCAGAAGAACTCTGCCCTGTCCCACAAGTGATTTGGTCTCTCCCTCTCTCGCCTGCATGCCATATGGTCTCTCAAACATCTCCCCTCCCCCACATACCTTTTAAATAGCAGATTTTCACCGGCAGCGAGCAGCAACTAATACACACACTGCTCATGTTGGCCTCACAGCCTTCCCTCTGATGCAACTTCCTGTTTCCGCATAGGCGGGAATTCATCAGCGGGAAGGCTGGTATGCAAGAGGGACAGTTGTTGGGAGTTTTAGGCTGGTAGGGCTTGGGGATTCCTGCCAGCCACATCACAGGTGTGCAGGCCCACCCTTGGCTACGCCACTGCACTCAAGGTGACTCAGTGAGTGCCTGAGGGGAAACCGAAGCCGAGGTCTCCACCACACTTTACAAGTCTCTGGGCTCAAACAACCCCAGCTCCATGGACAGTCTTTGGGAAAGGAAGAGCTAAGAACACCTATGGCCCTGATCCACACATCCCGGTATTATGACGATTACATTAACATGGATAAAATGCTGTGTCCAAGCCTTTGTAATCTTCATATTTCAATGCCACGCTTGAGAGTCACGCGAAAAACACAACCCAAAAGATGTTCCACTCAATGTGGAAATTAAAAAGAGTAAGACAATACTTCCCAGGGACCGTCTTCCGTAACCTGGTACTCAGTCACCTAGACTATTGTAATGCACTCTATGCTGTCTGCAAAGAGCAAATACTCAAAAAAACTCCAGACAGCCCAGAATACAGCAGCCAGACTCATATTCGGAAAATCAAAATATGAAAGTGCTAAACCCTTACGAGAAAAGCTACGCTGGCTCCCACTCAAAGAACGCATCACGTTCAAAACATGTACCCTAGTTCACAAAATCATCCACGGCGAAGCCCCAGCCTACATGTCAGACTTGATAGACCTGGGTATAACAAAAGAGAGGGAACAAAGTACAAACTAAAGTCCAAACAAAAAAACAGCACCACGGGCCTTTAAAATGGAACAAAGTTCTTTAATGAATGAGCCTTGACCCGACACGGGCCGTGTTTCGGTGACTAGCACCTGCGTCAGGGGTCTACATAGAATACAAAACATAGAAATAATATATTTTTAAAAATTGTTAACATATAATGAATAAAACCAAGAATTAAAAATAATATTTAGACTCATCAAGCATACATATATAAGCCTATATAAACACCTAAAGCATTTAATATTTTAACATTGCATTTAATAATTTAACATTCTCATATATTATTATATAGTAATTTGGAAATAAATGGATAATTAATCAAAACAAAAATGGTAATGGTAACTCACCACAGTGATGACGTGGAATACTTGGGGAATAACTCGAATATTTTCATCTACAATATTCCTTACTTTTGGACAAAAAATTTTCATATATTAATATATGTTTAAAATGCTTATTTTAATTATTAATAATATATTTTATAGAAAGGCCATATTATATAATACTGGCTATAGCTGAATTTAAAAATAATTTTTTAAAACATTTTAAAATATACAACAAATTTCAAACATTACACTGATAATATCATGAGCCTTCAAAAACATTCAAATCAGCACAGAATAAATAAATATATACATCTTCAAATATAAAAGCCAAAAATATAATATCTAGTGGCATTACTTGATCTTAATTTTGAAAAAACAGCATTTTGTCACTATATGTGCATATATATATACATATATACATATGCACACATATATATATGTATCTGTGCATATGTATATATACACATTACAGCATTAACAGGGCTTCTATTATCTTTTGGAGCTCTGGGTATATTTATTTGATTATCTGCCAATTGCAATTAATTATGTAAACTTTATTTGTAACTGCTATAATGGTATTTTAGCTAATGACAAAATACCTTAAAAATTTGCATTTATTTTGTTATCTGCCAGTCACAATTAATTATACAAATGGCATCTTGAATAGTGGCAAAGGATTAACAGGGCTTTAATTCACATATATATGTTTCTCACATCAGCATTCATCTAATAATGTCCAAAAGTAAGGAATATTGTAGATGAAAATATTCGAGTTATTCCCCAAGTATTCCACGTCATCACTGTGGTGAGTTACCATTACCATTTTTGTTTTGATTAATTATCCATTTATTTCCAAATTACTATATAATAATATATGAGAATGTTAAATTATTAAATGCAATGTTAAAATATTAAATGCTTTAGGTGTTTATATAGGCTTATATATGTATGCTTGATGAGTCTAAATATTATTTTTAATTCTTGGTTTTATTCATTATATGTTAACAATTTTTAAAAATATATTATTTCTATGTTTTGTATTCTATGTAGACCCCTGACGCAGGTGCTAGTCACCGAAACACGGCCCGTGTCGGGTCAAGGCTCATTCATTAAAGAACTTTGTTCCATTTTAAAGGCCCGTGGTGCTGTTTTTTTGTTTAGACTTGATAGACCTACCACCCAGGAACGCTAAAAAATCATCTTGCACATTGCTTAATCTTTTTTTTTTTTTTGTTACATTTGTACCCTGCGCTTTCCCACTCATGGCAGGCTCAATGCGGCTTACATGGGGCAATGGAGGGTTAAGTGACTTGCCCAGAGTCACAAGGAGCTGCCTGTGCCTGAAGTGGGAATCAAACTCAGTTCCTCAGTTCCCCAGGACCAAAGTCCAGCACCCTAACCACTAGGCCACTCCTCCACTGTTGATACTATTTGAGATTCTACATGGAATATTGCTATTCCACTAGCAACATTCCATGTAGAAGTCGGCCCTTGCAGATCACCAATGTGGCCGCGCAGGCTTCTGCTTCTGTGAGTCTAACGCCCTGCACGTACGTGCAGGACGTCAGACTCACAGAAACAGAAGCCTGCGCAGCCTTCTACATGGAATGTTGCTAGTGGAATAGCAACATTCCATGTAGAATCTCCAATAGTAGCAACATTCTATGTAGAATCTCCAATAGTATCTATTTTATTTTTGTTACATTTGTACCCTGCGCTTTCCCACTCATGGCAGGCTCAAGGCGGCTTACATGGGGCAATGGACGGTTACGTGACTTGCCCAGAGTCACAAGGAGCTGCCTGTGCCTGAAGTGGGAATCAAACTCAGTTCTCCTCAGGACCAAAGTCCACCACTAGGCCACTCCTCCACTGTTGGTACTAGTTGAGATTCTACATGGAATATTGCTATTCCACTAGCAACATTCCATGTAGAAGTCGGCCCTTGCAGATCACCAATGTGGCCGCGCAGGCTTCTGCTTCTGTGAGTCTAACGCCCTGCACGTACGTGCAGGACGTCAGACTCACAGAAACAGAAGCCTGCGCAGCCTTCTACATGGAATGTTGCTAGTGGAATAGCAACATTCCATGTAGAATCTCCAATAGTAGCAACATTCCATGTAGAATCTCCAATAGTAGCAACATTCCATGTAGAAGCTCCAATAGTATCTATTTTATTTTTGTTACATTTGTACCCTGCGCTTTCCCACTCATGGCAGGCTCAAGGCGGCTTACATGGGGCAATGGAGGGTTAAGTGACTTGCCCAGAGTCACAAGGAGCTGCCTGTGCCTGAAGTGGGAATCGAACTCAGTTCCTCAGGACCAAAGTCCACCACCCATCTTCAGTTCCCCAACTGCAAAGGTCTAAAATACAAACTAATGCACGCATCAACCTTTTCATACTTGAGCACACAAATCTGGAATGCGCTGCCGCGCAACCTAAAAATGATCTATGATCTAACCAACTTTCGCAAACTACTGAAGACCCATCTCTTTAACAGGACACACAATAAAGATTAACACATGTATCCAAAACTGTCTTAAAATGTTCTCTTGTTATATTACTGTCATGTTTTTCATCATCATGTAACCCAAAATCCTTCTGTAATACCAAACGTCTATTCTCTTCTTATTTCCACTATTCATGATGTATTTGTAAGCCACATTGAGCCTGCAAAGAGGTGGGAAAATGTGGGATACAAATGCAACAAATAATAATAATAAACAGCTCAAAACTGCTTGTGACCTATCTACAGGACCACCCTGGAACTGAGAGGGGGCCAAAGCAGGGCAACTGCTCCAATTCTCATGCCCTGAGGTGGGGGGGAGAGGGACTGTACTGGCTGTAGGAATAGGTAGCCGTCAGCCGTGCAAAGGTCCACAAGGAAGAAGAGATGGTCCGCTCATGCATTAGAAAAAGCAGCTTCATCTGTCATCGTGGCCCTGAAGACTGCGTAGTCACAGCAAAAGAGATGCCTGGGAAGGATTCGGGGCTAAGAGAGCAAATGCTAGGGTCCTGCACACGTAGCGGAGAGCAGAGCAGTGGGCCAGTGTCAGGCAATCCAAGACGCCTTACTCTGCCTTTCGGTCTCCTTAGCGTTGGACCCGCCTGTGTGTATCATGATATGCGAGGGTCCCCCAGCCAGCAAAGAATGATGACTGCACAGACCTCATACCCAAATGGGGCTACACTGTATCTCCACATGCACTGAAATCACTACCAAAACCAGGAAAGCAAATTAAAACGGAATTCTAGGGTACGCCGGGGGCTACATGAGTCCGAACCAATGGGGTGGTGATGTGAAAGCAAGTCAAACAATCCTAAATCAAGCTAATGAATAATCCTCACCTTGCAGTCTGGGAATCTTGGGAGGCACCCAGGGATGTTTCCTGTGTATTACTGGATAATTTGGGGGGGGGGGCATTTATTACCTCTTTTTGATGAGCGATTCAGATCCAAATGCTGGCAGAGGGCGGGAAGAGGGACATCTCCTAAGGAGAGCATTCCATAATATCTCTCAACTGGGATTGTAAAGTCTGTAGTAAAAGTATGGTGACGCCAAAATTCTGTATTTTGGGACATCTAAAACGCAAGAAATATAACCTTAAGGTACTAGTAAAAAAAGCCCCGTTTCTGATGCAAATGAAACGGGGGCTAGCAATGTTTTCTTCTGTGTGCATGTGGGAGTGTGTGTGTCCCTGCCCTCTCTCCCCTCCCCCCTCTGAGTCCTTCACTGTTACAGAGCCAGCGATTTGATTTCGTGCTCTGCTGTTTTCCTTCACTGACTGTTTGTGTTACAGAGAGGGCGGGGCAGACACTCATAGGGAAACCGGATATCTCGCCCCCTTCACACTTCCGTCTGGAGGCTTCATAGAACGTTGGTGTTGCCTTTTATAGAGAAAGATTTGGGATTGAGAAGGGCAGTATGAGAATAAGCAGGTATTTCTTTAAAGGTGTTTGTTTATCCCCAACAGGGAGGGTCTCTTCCAAAATTGGAGCCCAAATTTGTCAACTATGTGAAGAATTGTTTCAGGACCACCGACCAGAAAGTAAGTATGAATACGGTGAAATGGACCCTTGCATTTGTAAGTTAGCACATTTGTAAGTTAGCCCCTACTTGACTGACTGTACATTTGTCCATTAGATTGTAAGCTCTTTGAGCAGGGACTGTCCTTCTGGGTGAAATTGTACAGCGCTGCGTAACCCTAGTAGCGCTCTAGAAATGTTAAATAGTAGTAGTAGTAGTAATTTTGTCTAAAGTGGTTTTCAAGAGACTTACAAATGAGGTTTCAAGAGAACAGTGGCGTACCAAGGGGGGGGGGGGGCGGTGGGGGCAGTCCGCCCCGGGTGCACGCCACTGGGGGGGGGAGGGGTGCCGCGCACCTGTCGGCTCTTCATTTTCATGCTCCCTTTGCCCCAAAACAGGTTACTTCCTGTTCCGGGGCAGAGGGAGCATGAAAACGAAGAGCTGGCAGGCCCGCGGCACTCCCCCCCCCAAGCGGCGTGCACCCAAGGGGGGGGTTCTTCACGCTGTTCCGGGGGGCCGCTGCACCCGGGGGGCGGGGCGCATCGGCGATCCGCCCCGGGTGTCAGCCCCCCTAGGAACGCCACTGCAAGAGAAACAGGAATTTTAAGGTTTGTTGGCCAGGGGAGTAGCAGTTGATCACAACTAATCACCTTTTCTCTGCTTACCCTATTCTCTTGTTCGATTCCTTGGTATTCTTTGCATTATCACATACCATGTAAAATGAATTATCTTGTTGGGCAGACTGCGTCATTTACCTATGTTACTATGTTACTCTTTGGGGTTCTACATGGAATGTTGCTACTAATTGGGATTCCAGAATCTTGTAACTCTTTAGGATTCCAGAATCTTCAGAACTTAGTACAAGAACAGTGCTGGGCAGACTTCTACGGTCTGTGCCCTGAGAAAGGCAAGGACAAATCAAACTCAGGTATAAAGTATCACATACCATGTAAAATGAGTTTATCTTGTTTTGCAGACTGGATGGACCGTTCAGGTCTTTATCTGCCGTCATTTTCTATGTTACTATGTTACTCCTTGAGGTTCTACATGGAATGTTGCTACCAATTGGGATTCCAGAATCTTGTAACTCTTTAGGATTCCAGAATCTTGTAACTCTTTAGGATTCCAGAATCTTCAGAACTTTTCGTAGAAGACCAGTGCTGGGCAGACTTCTACGGTCTGTGCCCTGATTGTGACTTGATAAGGATGGGCTGGAGTGTAAATGTTAAGGGGCTTCAACGTTCGCTTCAGAACTTAGTACAAGAACAGTGCTGGGCAGACTTCTACGGTCTGTGCCCTGAGAATGGCAAGGACAAATCAAACTCAGGTATACATATAAAGTATCACATACCATGTAAAATGAGTTTATCTTGTTGGGCAGACTGGATGGACCGTACAGGTCTTTATCTGCCGTCATTTACTACGTTACTATGATTACCAGTAAGTTCCGTAGACTCGGGTGGTCCAAGTGCCTGGAATTATTACTGCTGTATAACAGGGGCCAGCTCAGGACTGCAATCCTAGCCCCAAACACGCCGCCCCTGCCTCTGCAAAAATTAAAAACCCAAATAACTCTGAGGTACATAATTGTCCATGGACTGAAAGGGGTGTCAATGAAAGAACAGGCACAGCCCTGCATGTTTCAAATATCGGACTATACTATGTGAGGTCCAGGGCAGATCTATTCAATTTAATTAGTACCCCTCCCTCCCCAGTTACTGCTCAGAGAAAAGAGCTTGTGAAGTCAGAGAAAGTGGCCTAATGGTTAGTACGGTGGGTTTGGATCCTGGTGACCTGGGTTCAATTCCCACGGCAGCTCCTTGGGACAGAGAAAGTTCCTGCATATAATGTGTACTTCACTGTGTACATTTAGCACTACAGAAATGATTAATAGTAGAAGAAAACAGACCGAGAAGTTGAATCTTCCTGTTGAAGCAGTTCTAATGGTTTTCTCCACTATGTTCATTCACCTGCCCCGCCTGAGACACAGGAAGGATACAAAATGAAATTTCAGACACTGCAGGAATCCAAAGAGATCAGCTGGAAAACACAGCCCCACCAGCAGGTTCCCTCCAGTGCCAGGAGCAGGAGGAAGGGAGATTGGGCCTCTGGTAATGACTAGCAATCAGGCAGCATGTACTGACTTGCAGCTTCCAACCTGAGCACCTAACATTAAACTGCTTTCCAAGGGAGGTGATTTCACATTCTGCACCTCTCACCAGCTGCAAATCTGCTTCTGGAAAAGATAGGGAGAGGGTGCTAGCAGCAGACTGAACCAGAGTGCCAGGTAAGAGAGGTGAGCGGTGGGCGGTGCCACTGAGAGAAAGGGACAGGGCGGGGGGGGGGGGGGGGGGGGCCAGCACCACTGTGCGCCTGGAGAATGGGAAAGAGTGAGAGAGTAACAGCGCAAGACTCACCGGCCGATGCACAAAAGTCCCCGGTAACAACCGCTCGCTATTTCCACCTCGGTAAAAGCGCAAGGTGGAAACAGCGATCGATTCCCAAAAGAAGTTGAGTGCAAATGAGCTGCACAGAGTGCAGGATAGACGGAGAGAGAGGGGAACAGTACCACTGAGAGAGAGAGGGGGGAACAGTGTCACTGAGAGAGACAGCGGGGGGAGGGGGCCAGTGCCACTGAGAGAGAGTGCAGGAATGTGCCACTGAGAGAGAGTGCAGGATAGAGGGAGAGAGAGAGGAGGAATGTGCCACTGAGAGAGACTTTAGATAGAGGGAGAGAGAGGGGAACAGTGCCACTAAGAGAGAGTGCAGGATAGAGGGAGAGAGTCACTGTAGAGAGAAGGAGAGATAGGGAGACAGGGCCACTGTCAGCCTGGAACTCAGGGGCATTTGTAGACGCTGAGTTTCTTCCCACACCTGGTTTCCTGTTTATCCCTCACAGGATTCTTTGCAGGCTGCACTAAAATAAATACGTTATGCTCAAAATTATACCATTCTGCATATTATTTTGTCATATAATACAATATGGATGCTGTGTTTGAGTTAAAGCTGATTTAAACAACAGTGTAGAGAAAAGATATTCCCCCCAAAATACACGGCACTCCACAAGATTACTGTAATAACCCTTCCCTACACCCTCATTAACCTTGCCCATGCCAAACCTCCAAGCCCCTCTCCCTCCTACCCAGGGCTGTGCTGGTAAATTTTTAACAACAGGCTCTTTCTCCGGACATAGCCAGCTCTGCAGTTGGAAGGGCCAGGGGTGGCCGGTGGGGGGGGGGGGGGGGGGAGCAACACTTGCCTCTCTCTCCTCCCTCCCTTCGTGCGGGCACGCTAGGCATACCTTTGCTGGCAGCCAATAAATGGACTGCCACCACTCCCAACGTCTTGCTCTGAGCAGCATGCTGGAACTTCTCTCACATGCTCGAGAAGTCCCAGCCTGCTGCCCAGAGCTGGAAACAAGGAGCGGGGAGCAGCAGTAGTCTATTTACTTGGCTGGCAGGGCTCAGCATCCCCACCAGCAAGGTAAAAGAGAATTCAGCAGGGGGCCCAAGCCCACATTTTGGGAGCCAGTTGATAAAGTAGCCATGGAGGGCCCTACTTTAACCACCGGCTCCCAAAATTCTTAAAAACTTAACAACCAGCTCTTGCGAGCCTGTGACAGCCTGCTCCAGCACACCACTGCTCCTACCCCATTCAGTCTCTCCCTGTCTCCTAACCCCAGCACCATCCATCCTATTCAATATCGTTTTAAAGTTGTGGTCTCAAGAATTGTACACGGTCCTCAAAACGAGGTCTCATCAGAAACTCAAATAGAGGCACTCATACCCCGCTTCCTGCTTTTTGTTTTTGTTACATTTGTACCCCACGCTTTCCTCATGGCAGGCTCAATGCGGCTTACATGGGGCAATGGAGGGTTAAGTGACTTGCCCAGAGTCACAAGGAGCTGCCTGTGCCTGAAGTGGGAATCAAACTCAGTTCCTCAGTTCCCCAGGACCAGAGTCCACCACCCTAACCACTAGGCCACTCCTCCACTGTTGCTACTATTTGAGATTCTACATGGAATGTTGCTATTCCACTAGCAACATTCCATGTAGAGGTCGGCCCTTGCAGATCACCAATGTGGCCGCGCAGGCTTCTGCTTCTGTGAGTCTGACGTCCTGCTATTCCACTAGCAACATTCCATGTAGAATCTCCAATAGTATCTATTTTATTTTTGTTACATTTGTACCCTGCGCTTCCCCACTCATGGCAGGCTCAATGCGGCTTACATGGGGCAATGGAGGGTTAAGTGACTTGCCCAGAGTCACAAGGAGCTGCAGTGGGAATTGAACCCAGTTCCCCAGGAGCAAAGTCCACCACTCTAACTATTAGGCCACTCCTCCACTCTTACATCACCTTTTCTACTTGTTTGGCCACCTTAAGATCATCAGCTACGATCACACCCAAGTCCCGTTCCTCTTTCATGTGCAGACACACTTCACCCC
This sequence comes from Microcaecilia unicolor, assembly GCF_901765095.1. NCBI lineage: Eukaryota > Metazoa > Chordata > Amphibia > Gymnophiona > Siphonopidae > Microcaecilia > Microcaecilia unicolor. The sequence continues at coordinate 9,270,625 of NC_044038.1, forward strand.
CTATACTGTATCGCGCCTTCAGTTTTTTGCAGCTCAAATGAATGACCCTGAATTTTTTTAGCATTAAATCTTAGCTGCCCATCCTCTAAACCAGTGATTCTCAACCCAGTCCTCAGAACACACCTAGCCAGTCTGGTTTCCAGTATATCCACAATGAATGCATACAGAGGAGGCAGCACATGCAAAACTAATCTCATGCATATCCATTGTGGACATCCTGGAAACCTGAGTGGCTGGATGTATCCTGAGGACTGGATTGAGAATCCCTGGTCCACACCAGTGCGAACTGACCATTCAGGCAACTGGGCAGCGCCCGAAGGCCCAGAGGCTCTAGGGGGCTCAGAGACTCTGCCTGGATGCCCAGCACGCCGCTGGTGATCTAGTGGCCTCTGCGGGGGGGGGGGGGGGGGGGGGAAACATGTTCTTTCCTGCCCGGCCCGCTGGGCTACCTCTATTCTCCCCCGCCCAGCACCACCATATTTAAAAAATGGCGGCCGAGACTCACTGTGGAAGTCTTGCGAGACTGCTGAGACTGCAAGACTACCACAGGAAGTCTCGACCGCCATTTTGAAAACACGACAGTGCTGGCAGGTGGGGGAACAGCGGCAGCACAGGGGGCAGGAAAGAACACGCCTCCCCTCACAGGCCACCAGACCACCAGGACCCCTCAGGTAGGACTAGGGCAGCGGGGGCATCGGCTGCGGTGGCAGAGGTTGAGGGGGGGCGTGTCACGCAGACCACCCTCAGTCCGTCCCGGTCTAGACTATTCCTCAAACTTCACTAAATTCTTTCTAATGTTATTCCCACTTTCCAGGGTGTCCATCCTTTTGCAGATGTTTGAATCATCCACAAAAGAGGCAAACCTTAGCAGACAGCCCTTCACAATATCGCTTACAAAAATGTTAATAAGAATGGGACCAAGGATGATCCCTATGGCACACCACTGGCAACACCCGTATCCTCAAGAGTAAACTCTATATACTATATCTTTGGCACCTTCCTCTCAACCAGTTTCTAATCCAGGTAGAGCCCATTCTGAGGGAACTCGATGTATTTATTAGTCGCCTATGCAGAACTGTGTCAAAGGCTTTGCTAAAATCTAAATATACCACATCAAGCACTCTCCCTCCATCCATTTCTCTGGTCACCCAATGACAGAAATTAATTAGATTCACCTGACAAGACCTGTGTCTAGTAAAAGCATGCTGCCTCAGTTCTGCAATCCACTGGATTCCAGAAATCTCACTGTTTTAAGCATTTCTATTAATTTACCATCACTGAGGTCAGACATACCAGCTTGAAATTCTCAACCTCCTTCTTCCGCTTTTGTGGCGAGGGGCCACATCTGCCCTTCTCCAGAACCACTCCCGACTAGGGCCAGCACAGAGGTATCTGACACCCTAGGTGAATCTTCAGCTGTGCCCCCAGGCCCTCTCACCACCCCATTCGTGTCTAGCATTTCCCCTTTCCTAATCCTCCTTTCCCTACCCCCTGTACGTCTCTCCTTCCTCACACCCCCCTTTCTGTGCTCTCCAGCATGTCTCTCTTCTTCCTCCCTCTCCTGCCCCCCTCCATGTCCAGTTTCTCTCCTTTCTTCTCCCTCTGTTGTTTAGCATCTTTCCCCTCCCCCCAGGGTTCAGTATCTCCCCTTGCCCAGAGTTGCCAAGAAACAAAGGCAGGCCTGGGGCAAACAATCTTAAGGGCCCCCACCGCACTATCAGTCAAAAGTAAAGTCACTGGCTGGCAGGCAGCAGCGATTGAGAGAGACTGCTCTGCAGCCCACAGGTCCCGCCTCCTGTGAAGTAACTTCCTGTTTCCACAAAGGCGGGATGCAGCAAGAAGGACCCGTGGCTGGTAAGTCTCTCTTGATTGCTGCTGCCTGCCAGCCAATGACTCCTAGGCAAAGGGGGGGGGGGGGGTTGGAATGGAGGGAAAGGTGCTGGATTTGATTGATAGAGGCTGTCAGGCTGGCTGCAGCCTCACTGAAAAACTGGCTTTTCTATGGGCAGCCGGTGCCAGGCCTCTCCTTGGAGACTGGGCCCGGGGAGTCTTGCCTCCCCCTCTCGGCAGCCCTGCCCTTGCCTCACTTTTTCCTCACCTTGTTCAGCGGCTTCCCTTCCTTCCTTATTCTGCTTCTTGCTGGCCTCCCACTTAGTCACCTCTCCCCTCTCCAGTCGGTTCAAAACTCTGCTGCCCGTCTCGTCTTCCGCCAGGGTCGCTTTACTCATACTACCCCTCTCCTCAAGTCGCTTCACTGGCTCCCTATCCGTTTTTGCATCCTGTTCAAACTTCTTCTACTAACCTATAAATGTACTCACTCTGCTGCTCCCCAGTATCTCTCCACACTCGTCCATCTCTACACCCCTTCCCGTGCACTCCGCTCCATGGATAAATCCTTCTTATCTGTTCCCTTCCCCACTACTGCCAACTCCAGACTTCGCTCCTCCTGTCTCGCTGCGCCCTATGCCTGGAATAGACTTCCTGAGCCCCTACGTCTTGCCCCATCCTTGGCCACCTTTAAATCTAGACTGAAAGCCCACCTCTTTAACCTTGCTTTTGACTCGTAACCACTTGTAACCACTCGCCTCCACCTACCCTCCTCTCTTTCTTCCCGTTCACATTAATTGATTTGATTACTTTATTTTTTGTCTACTAGATTGTAAGCTCTTTGAGTAGGGACTGTCTTTCTTCTATGTTTGTGCAGCGCTGCGTACGCCTTGTAGTGCTATAGAAATGCTAAATAGTAGTAGTAGCCTATGGAATATATCATGGTTGGCGCAGGGCCTTGAGCATCCACATATGCCCTGCCCCCTTGTTCCCACTGCTTCCGAAATAGGGAGCTCTAAGCCTCATGCCAGCTGTAGTGTCTTCCATAGGTAAGTTGACTGCTGCATTGTGTCCCCCCCCCCCCCCCCTCCAATTGTGCTGCTGTAGGAAGAGACCTAGTCTACTTAGTGATCAGACTGGTCTTGCTCTCGACTCTAAAGAAGCACTGAAAAGGTCAGACAGGGAGCCCCCAAATTCCTGTAATACCCTCGGATTTATGTCATCCAGCCCCATCACTTTGTCCACCTTTAGTTTATCTACCTCCTCATGATCACAGGCCTCTGAAAATTGTTTTGAGGTCTACCTCACTTCCATTTGCGTTTGTCTTCTGCAGTCTTACTCCTGACCCTTCATCTATGCACACAGAACAGAAATATTTGTTAAGCAATTCTGCCTTATCTGCTACATATTCCTCCTCTCTGCCTTGGAGTCTCACAATGCCACTTTTGCACTTCTTCCTATCTGTAACACATCTAAAAATGTCTTGTCCCCACCATTTTACTCTATTGGCTACTTTTCTTCAGTTTGCATCTTTGCTTTCCTGACTACTTTACCAGCTTCGCTCAGCTTTTCCAGATATTGCTGCCATTCTTCCCCTTTCTATGATCTCTTGTAGTTTACGAAGGCTAACCTCCTTTCCTTACCTTTTCAGCTACTTCTTTCGAGAACCAAAAGAGCCTCTTTTTCCCTTTTCCTCACTTTCCTAACAAAAAGGGTCGTAATCATAGTAACATAGTAGATGACGGCAGAAAAAGACCTGCACGGTCCATCCAGTCTGCCCAACAAGACAAACTCATATGTGCTACTTTTTGTGTATACCCTACTTTGATTTGTACCTGTCCTCTTCAGGGCACAGACCGTATAAGTCTGCCCAGCACTATCCCCGCCTCCCAACCACTATCCCCGCCTCCCACCACCGGCTCTGGCACAGACCGTATAAGTCTGCCCCGCACTATCCCTGTCTCCCACCACCGGCTCTGGCACAGACCGTATAAGTCTGCCCAGCACTATCCCCGCCTCCCACCACCGGCTCTGGCGCAGACTGTATAAGTCTGCCCAGCACTATCCCTGCCTCCCAACCTCCAGTCCCGCCTCCCACCACTGGCTCTGGCACAGACCATATAAGTCTGCCCAACACTATCCCTGCCTCCCAACCTCCAGCCCCACCTCCCACTACCAGCTCTGCTATCCAATCTCGGTTAAGATCCTGAGGATCCATTCCTTCTGAACAGGATTCCTTTATGTTTATCCCACGCATGTTTGAATTCCTTTACCGTTTTCATCTCCACCACCTCCCGCGGGAGGGCATTCCAAGCATCTACCACTCTCTCCGTGAAGAAATACTTCCTGACATTTTTCTTGAGTCTGCCCCCCTTCAATCTCATTTCATGTCCTCTCGTACTACCGCCTTCCCCTCTCCGGAAAAGATTCGTTTGCGGATTAATACCTTTCAAATATTTGAACGTCTGTATCATATCACCCCTGTTTCTCCTTTCCTCCAGGGTATACATGTTCAGGTCCGCAAGTCTTTGCTCATACGTCTTGTAACGCAAATCCCATACCACTCTCGTAACTTTTATTTGCACCGCTTCAATTCTTTTTACATCCTTAGCAAGATACGGCCTCCAAAACTGAACACAATACTCCAGGTGGGGCCTCACCAATAGCTTCTTTCAGTTTTGCCCACTTCTTTTCTATTTGCTCCTGATGCTCTCATCTGGCCAATGACTCCTTGAGATATTAGCAGGTTTCCTGCATCTAAGATCCAGGCCTCCACCTGCACCACTCCATCCAGTGGTCCCTGGATGCTAGATCATCACCCGCTATGACATCAGAAACTTTCTTTCCATTCATGAGTACCAGGTCTTGTATTGCCCCCTCTGTGCAGGTTCTAATACCAGCTGCCGGAAGTGTTTGTCCTGCAGAGAATCCGAGACCTCTTTCTAGACGATACTGCAGCTGGGATGCTTCAATCAACATCTGGCAGATTGAATCACGTAGCAATAGCACCTTTCCTATCAGAGCAATTTCGTGAATATCTTCAGTTAAATCTATATCTATTTCTTCAGTCTGCGACAGAGGTCTACATATCACCCCAGTATAAACAGATGCTCCGTTCCTTCTTTCCAGATTAACCTACACAGCGTCTGCTCTTTATCTCGTAAGCCCTGCCGATCTGTTGCTTCACCACTGCTCCTCTAGTTCTTCCTACCTGTCCTTCCTGAATATAACTATATCCTAGTCATGGCTCTCCACGAACCATATGGCTCCGTGATCAACACTAAATCCAAGTCAGCCTTTTCTTGCAACCTCTAGATCCAGGACCTTATTTCGTCAGTATATACAACTTTCTAGACGTTGCCTTTTTCACCATTTCTAGACAGGTGTTTAATGTTTTACTTAAGGGCTTTTAGTTATCTGGGTGCTTTGCCCACCTGTTCCCAATGATGCTAAGCCCACCTCAGTAGGTTACCCTGCTCCTACAGAAAAATATCTATACTGAAATGCACAGCAACACATTACAGATTATAAATCACTTCTTTTTTTTGCCCCAGAGGCTCTCCCAGCAACTTTTTCATAGGATCTGAGGAGCCAGGTCCACACATCATAGGATAGATGACATTTTGATTTCCCAGGTACTACATTAACACTCCTGGTTTGTATGTAGACATAAGCTACAGTGCACTGAAATTCCACTCAGTGACTTGCAAATAGGAGGCATCTGTGGTGGTAAAATCTGTTTGTTGAAAAGAAGAGGGTAACGGAAGGTGAGGGGGGAGACTGTTTCTAATGGAGAACTAGACTTTTTTTTTAACGGAGAACTAGGTGATATTCTGGGGAAGAGGGAGCCTATTCTGAAAGGATGGACTCCACCTTAATCAGGATGGAACCAAGCTGCTGGTGCTAACATTTCAAAAAACAGATAGGGCAACATGGGGGAACAGCTGACAGTTGCTGAGGAGCGCATGGGTAAGGAGTGAGGTATTTTTGAAACATACCACCAAAATAGGGAATCCCGATAGGTTGCAAAAAGGGGGAATGAAAGCCAGGAATCTTTAAGGGGAAAGCAGAGTAAAGATTGCAAATGATCCCTAAGTGGCTTGTAGATACAACGAAAACACACAATTTGAAATGTCTACATATAAATGTTGGAAGCTCGAAAAATAAGATGGGGGAGTCAGCACTAAATGAAGACGTAGATATAATAGGCATTTCACAGACCTGGTGGAAGAAGGATAACCAACAGAAGACCTGTGTTACCAGGGTACAAATTATATCACAATGAAAGGGTGGATCAATTGGAGGGTAGGGGGGTGGCACTATATATTAAAGAGGGAATTGAATCTAACAAAATACAAATTCAGCAGGAAACATAGCGATATGGAATTCTTACGGGAAAATAATACTTCTAGGGCTATAGTACTGTCTGCCAGGCCAGATGAAGAAATGTTAGAAATTAGGGAAGCTAGCAAATTTGGCAAAAGTATAATACTGGGTGATTTCAATTACCCCAAATATTGAGTAGATAAATGTCACATCTGGAAGTACTATTTGAATGTCTTGCCGAAATCCTTAAAACTCCAAATGGATCAAGAGGCTGCTGAAAACCTACCTCTTTGGACTGGTCTACTCCCCTCACACTCTTACCTATCAATAGTCCCACTTACTTACCCCTGAAACTGTTATGCCCCCTTCCTGCCTAATATTTGTCTCTTACCATTTCTCTTATTGTATTGTCATTTTTACTTATCCCATGTTAGCCACATTGTGCCTGCATGCGTGGGAAAATGTGGGGTAGAAATGTACTATAAATAAATAAATACTACGGAGGTCAAATTCCTAGATGAAATAAGTGACTGCTTCTTGGAGCAACTGGTCCAGAAACCGACAAGACGGGGAGATATTTTCAATCTAGTCCTTAGTGTAACGTAGGACATAGTGTGAGAGGTAATGGTGTTGGGTCTTCTGTAAAACAATGATAACATTGAGCTAATAACTGAAGTGAAGACACTAAGAGAATCTTCTGTAACAGCATTTAACTTTTGAAAGAAAACTAGGATAAAATGAGGAAAATGATTAAAAAAAAAACTAAATGGAGCAACCACAAAGGTTAGGTCTTTAAGTCAGGAATAGATGTTGTTTAAAAATATCATCTTGGAAGCCCAGACCAGATATGTTCCAGGTATTAAAATAGGTGGAAAGATGAGCAAATGACAGCCAACATGGTTAAAAGATGAAGTGAAAGAGGCTATTAGAGCCAAAAGAACATCTTTCAAAAAATGGGAAAAGGATCTGAATGGAGAAAACAAGCAGCATCATAAGCACTGGCAAGTTAGATGCAAAGTATTGATCAAAAAGACTAAAAGAGAATTTGAGGAGAAACTTGCTATAGAGGCAAAAACTCACAGTAACAACTGGAAGATATACTGAGCAAAACTGACAAGAATGGTAAATCATCTGGACCAGATGGTATACACTCCAGGGTAGAGGGTACTGAAGGAACTTAAACATGAAGTTGCTGATCTACTATTAGTGACCTGTAACCTGTCAATAAAATTCTGTGGTACCTGAAGATTGAAGGGTGACCAATGCAACACCAATTTTAAAAAGAGTTCCAGGAGTGATACACAACATTACAAACCAGTAAGCCACACATCAGCGCCAGGCAAAACTATCTGAAACTATCATAAAGAATAAAGTTACCGAACACATAGACAAACATGGTAATGGATTCAGATGAGGACGTGGTAACAGCAATTACTGTTATGTGGTCTTAAAAAAAGGTTTGGACAAGTTGCTGGAGGAAAGGTCCATAATCTGCTATTAAGAGAAACAAGGGGAAAACCACTACTTATCCCTGGAAGTAGGTAGCATGGAATCTTGCTACTCTTTGGGATTCCAGAATCTTGAAACTCTTTGGGATTCTAGAATCTTTGCTACTCTTTGGGATTCCGGAATCTTGAAACTCTTTGGTATTCCGGAATCTTTGCTACTCTTTGGGATTCTGCCAGGTACTTGTGACCTGGATTGGCCACTGTTTAAAGCAGGATCCTGGGCCAGATGGACCTTCGGTCTGACTGACCCAGTATGGCTATTCTGTTCTTAAGGCTGTTGAAGGGGTGTCAAAGTAATAATTTTTGCAAACTATGCACACTGCTCTATGGAGAAAGAAGTATCTAAGGAGCAGAACTACTGTCTTAGTGACCTCTGCCTGACCTGATCCATGATCTGAATTTCTGAAATCCTGAAGAAGCTCCTCAGGTGGAGGACTTCTGAGCCAGAGGCTTAATTAAATGGTACAGAGCTTGCCTTGCACAGCAGAGATAGCAAGATTAACACCAGCATTCTCCAAGCAGCTTTCCCGACACTAAATATTTAAAATAAACTAAAAGAAATCGAGACATATCTTTTATTGCACATTCTTTTAACCTGTTATTTCCATTACCTTTCTGAACACTATCAACACAGTTTCTGGTGGTCTAGCAGTTAAGATTCACTGCTTTCATTGCAAGGGTCCAGGTTGAATCCCTGGCCATGTAAAATCTGTTTCGTGGTCTCCCCAACGGAAGATTCTGCCAGACAAACATGAAAACATGATTGAGTTCTTAATGAGATGACAAAAAATACGGATCAGGGAGGTATGTTACATATTGGCTCCCTAGGCTTCAGTAAGCTTTCTAACATTTTTCTGTAGAGAGGTGTGGTAGCCGTGTTAGTCCACTTTTAGAGGTAATCAATAGAAATCAAACAAAATAAAACCTGCATATGTAAGCCGCATTGAGTCTGCCATGAGTGGGAAAGTGCGGGGTACAAATGTCACAAAAAAAAAACATGGAAAAGAAAATAAGATGATACCTTTTTTATTGGAAATAATTTAATACATTTCTTAATTAGCTTTCGAAGGTTGCCCTTCTTCATCAGATTGGAAATAAGCAAATGTGGAAGATGACAGAATATATAAGTGAAACATCCAAGCATTTCATTGACAGTCTAACAGGGTGGGGATGGGTAGGAGGTACTAATGGGAACATCAAAGCATTTCATTGATAGTCTAACAGGATGGGTGTGGGTAGGTGAGGGAAGAGGGAGATAAACAGAGAAATACAACTTTATGGTTTATAAATGTTTGATTTCTATTGATTAACATTTTTCTGTACGCAAGGTTGGCAATGAACCTGGGAAGGTCTGGAAGCAGGCAAGATGCAAAGAATGGTGGTAAACGGAGTCCATCTGAGGAAGATGGGGGGGCAGTGGGCTTCCCAGTGCTTAGCAGTGAGACTTCGTCTTCTCAGTATCTTTATTAGCAACAATGCTGAGGGAAAAATGAGATGTTCAGCAAGTTATAGAGGAAACATGTCGGAAGGAGTGCAAAATATATGAAAGGTTAGGAAAATGAACTTCAGCATGAAAAAGTATAACAGCATCCATTTGGGATGTAAAACTCCATTAGCCAATTATCAGTGGGAAGGACAAGACATGAAAAAAGATCAAGGAATTATCATTTATCGTTTACTAAACATTTGCTATACCGCTCGTGTTGAGCACAAATCAGACCGGTTTACAAAGTAACAATAAAATCAGAAAATGAAAGGAACTCCAGTCGTAATGAAAGGAAAGTAATATACACACACGCGCGCGTGACTCTCATTCGGGAATCTAAAGGATGGAGAACGAGAACACAGGAAGGAAAGGTGAAAGATAATGAAAAATAAACAGGGGTGCGACCGGGGAAAAATTAAGGGAAAGTAGAAGAACAGCTGTGTCTTTTAGTCAATCTCTCATGGCAGTTCTGGTGTCAAATTGAAGAGGATGCTAAGGTGAAAAGGAGGGTCTTTAGGGCTGTACGAAACAAAGGATAAGAAGATTCTGCTCTAAGAGCGTGGGGGTAAAGAAATCCAAAGCAAAGGGGCCAAGAAAAAGAAAGCAGAATTTCTTGTTTTTTTTCCCATCTAGCTTGGGTTGGGGCCGGGGCAGGAGAACAAGTCGATTATCATTTATGAAACGTAAATAGAAGACTGGAGTGTAAGGGATTAATGTGAGATGCGAGATATTACGAAGAGCTTTAAATGTAAGAGTGAGCACCTTGAACTGAATCCGGAAAGGAATTGGTAACCAGTGCAGGGATTTAAGCAGAGGAGCGGCAGCACGGTCCCTGCAAGAGGCTCAGCAAAGCGTTCTGGCAGCTGTGTTTTGTAACGTCTGAAGACGTTTTAAACTAGACTTACTAAGATCAGTATATTTCACATTACAGTAATCATACCTTGAATTAATGCAAGCTTGAAAAGTACGGAGAGCAGGGGGATCAAAGAAGTTTCTGACTGCCCTGAACTGGCACGAGAAGTAGAAACACGTTTTTAAAAAATGGATGAAATCTGCTGATGAAAAGAAAGACCTGTCAAGATATGCACCTAAATATTTAAAAAAACGGAACAGGAGTGACTGGCTTCCCCAAAATAACGGGTGTCAGAGCAGGAGGATAGTCTGGGAGCAGGCAGGGAAGCAGTACACTGGGTAAGGAAGTGACTAAGGGGGTCCTTTTACAAAGCCGCGGTAAAATGTGGCCTGTGGTAGTGTAGGCGTGGATTATGGGCGCGCATAGAATTATTTTTCAGCGTGCCTGTAAAAAAGGCATTCCCTCCCCCCACCGAAAATGGACATGCAGCAAAATCAAAATTGCGGCACGTCCATTTTAGGTCTCAGACCTTACCGCCAGCCATAGACCTAGCGGCAAAACATTTGTGCGGTAATGACCTACGTGTGTCAGATGGCGCTTGGCACGCGCCCACTACGTGCGCCAGAAATTAAAAAATATTTTGCAGACGAGCAGCAAAAATGAAATTACCACAAGAGCCACGTGGTAGTTAGGCAGTAAGTCCATTCTGGTGTGCATTGGGCACACATAGAGGTGCATAATCAAACGTGAACACCCATCTCCATGGGCACCTATCTCCGAGGACGGGTACGCGAAGGGGCGGGACAGACCGTATTTTCGAAAAAGATGGGCGTCCATCTTTTGTTTCGATAATACGGTTGGTGCCGGGCAAATGCATCAGATTTGTGCGGATTTGAGCTGGGCGATATCGGTTTTCAGCGATAATGGAAACCGAAGGCGCCCAGCTCAAAAACGAACAACTCCAAGGCATTTGGTCGTGGGAGGGGCCAGGATTCGTAGTGCACTGGCCCCCCTCTCATGCCAGGACACCAACCAGGCACCCTAGGGGGCACTTGTAAAAAGTTAAAAAAAAAATTAAAATACCTCCCAAGTCCATAGCTCCCTTACCTTGGGTGCTAATCCCCCCCAAAACCCACTCCCCACAACTCTACACCATTACCATAGCACTTATGGGTGAAGGGGGGCACCTAGATGTGGGTACAGTGGGTTTTGGGGGCGGTTTGGAGGGCTCCCATTTAGCAGCACAAGTGTAACAGGTGGGGGGGGGGGGCCTGGGTCCACCTGCCTGAAGTCCACTGCACCCACTAACAACTGTTCCAGGGACCTGCATACTGTGGTGATGGAGCTGGGTGTGGCATTTGAGGCTGGCATACAGGCTGGAAAAAAAAAAAGTTCTTTTTTTTTTGGTGGGAGGGGGTTAGTGACCACTGGGGGAGTCAGGGGTGGTCATCCCCGATTCCCTCCGGTAGTCAGCTGGGCAGTTGGGGCACTTTTTGGGGACTTGTTCGTGAAAAAAAAGGGTCCAAAAAAAAGCGGCCCAAATTCTTGCTTCTGGCGCCCTTCTTTTTTCCATTATCGGCTGAGCGCACCCATCTCTCCTCGGCCGATAAATACGCCCCAGTCCCACCTTCACCACGCCTCCGACACGCCCCCGTCAACTTTGTTCGTTCCCGCAACAGACTGCAGTTGAAGGTGCCCAAAATCGGCTTTCGATTATAACGATTTGGGCGCCCATGAGAGAAAGGCGCCCATCTCCAGATTTGGGTCGAAATATGGGCATCTTTCTCTTTCAAAAATAAGCTGGATAGACGCTTAATGAAAGGGCCCCTAAGTGATAGGATGGAAAGAACGGCGGTAAATTAAGTCCATCTGAGGAAAATAGGGGGGGGGGGCAGTGGGCTCCCCAGTGCTTAGCAGAGAGACTTCTTCTTCTCAGTATCTTTATTACTACTACTACTTAACATTTCTAAAGCGCTACTAGGGTTACGCAGCGCTGTACAGTTTAACACAGAAGGACAGTCCCTGCTCAAGGAGCTTATTACCAATATTGCTGAGGAAGCTGAGGGAAAAATCAGATGAGCTGAAGGTAGCCAGTTGCTGTTCCATAGCTACAGGAAAAGCGGACGATATGTTTGGTTGTATAAGCAGCTCGGTAACAATGGCAGGAAAACAGAGGTACCGGGGCCTTTCCATAGGTCACTAGTACGACTTGAGTACTGTGTTCAGTTCTGAAGATCAAACATTCACAAGAACAGGGAGAGAGTGGGCGCGGACACAGTTTAGGAAAGGGGTACAAAAGTTATGGAAGCTCTGCAACACAAACCCTGCAAAGAAAGGGCTTCAGACATTCAACGTGTACTCGGGGAACACACAAGAAAACGTTCAAATACTTAACAGGCCTTAAGAAAAGTACACGGAGGTGAAATGTTACGTAGCAAAACGAACTCAAAGAACAAGAGGTTATGATCCAAAGCTGCAGGAGGAGAGGAAACACGAGAAAATGCTTCTCTGCTAACAGGCAGTTGGTGGATGCCTGGAAGAGAGTAGTGACAGAGGTAGTGACAACCAAAATCCCTAAATGTAAGCATGCTTGGGACAGATTCAGACTGCGGTGGTTACAGCAGGTGGGGTGAGTGGGGCAGCAGAGCCCTCAGCTTTCCACAATTCTGAAGCTGCGGAAAGGGCCGCAAAATCCTGCCCTCCTACAGATTTCCTCTGCAGAATCACCACAGGAGGAGAAGGGCGAGCTGCAGTGATGGCTGCCCTGTCTCTCTCTGAGGGAACGGGCAGTATTGTGCAGGGGCAGACTGACCATTCGGGCAACCGGCAGTGCCCGAGGGCCCAGAGGCTCTGCCCAGATGCCTGGTGCACTGCTGGAGATCTAGTTGCCTCTGCGGGGGGGGGGGGGGGGGGGGGGATGCTTTTTCTGCCCGGCCCACTATTCCCCCCCAACCGACACCACCGTATCTTAAAAATGGCGGCCGAGACTCCCTGCGGAAGTCTTGTAAGACTGTTGAGACCTGCGAGACTACCACAGGAAGTCTTGACCGCCATTTTGAAAACACGGCAGCACCGGCAGGTGGGGAAATAGCGGCAGCACAGCGGGCAGGAAAGAACATGCTCCCCCACAGAGGCCACCAGACCACCAGGATTATGTCTCACCGCTACATTGGCTTCCAGTTAACTGAAGAATAGACTTTAACATTTTTTTTTTTGTTACATTTGTACCCCGCGCTTTTCCCACTCATGGCAGGCTCAATGCGGCTTACATGGAGCAATGGAGGGTTAAGTGATTTGCCCAGAGACCCACTAGCAACATTCCATGTAGAAGTCGGCCCTTGCAGATCACCAATGTGGCCGCGCAGGCTTCTGCTTCTGTGAGTCTGACGTCCTGCACGTATGTGCAGGACGTCAGACTCACAGAAACAGAAGCCTGCGCAGCCTTCTACATGGAATGTTGCTAGTGGAATAGCAACATTCCATGTAGAATCTCCAATAGTAGCAACATTCCATGTAGAATCTCCAATAGTATCTATTTTATTTTTGTTACATTTGTACCCTGCGCTTTCCCACTCATGGCAGGCTCAATGCGGCTTACATGGGGCAATGGAGGGTTAAGTGACTTGCCCAGAGTCACAAGGAGCTGCCTGTGCCTGAAGTGGGAATCAAACTCAGTTCCTCAGTTCCCCAGGACCAAAGTCCACCACCCTAACCACTAGGCCACTCCTCCACATTTCATGTTTTATGTGTAAAACTTTTCGTGAGCATATTCCTGAAGATTTTTGATCATTGTATCTTTTCCTGGTAGACGGTCAAGAATTTTAAAGCTTACGTTTCCCTACTTTAAAGGTGTTCGATTAAAGAGAATGCTGGAGAATTCCTTTTCTTATAAGGCGGCTTCAACTTGGGAATCCTAAGGCTATTAGATTTGCTGACTCATATTTTATATTTAGAAAACGCTTAAAGACTTTCTATGTCACCGATATCTGAATGTTTCTGAATTCTCTCTATTCTTTTTGGTTCTTTAGATATTGTATCCTATAGTCTATTTCTTTCGTAAACCACTTCGGGACCTTTTCTAAGGGTAGAAGTGGTATATAAGACTAATGAATAGAATAGGTGCCAGGCTCCCAAGTGAGGGGTATAGGGGGGCGAGGAATGGGGACGGGATAAGGGACTGCTTTTTGGGGAAGGGTAAGTGGAAAGCAAGTGAGTGGATAAGGGTTAAAGAAAAGTATATGAATGCAGGGGGCAGTAGACAGTGAGTGAATGAGCAGGTAGGGGGAAAAGGGAGGGAGCGTGAGTAAGAGGTCTGGGAAAAGGAGAGTGTGAGTGAGTAGGCACACGGAAACAAGGGGATCAGAGGAGCTGTGGGGTTTGGGAAGACTGGGGGGGTGGGGTTGAGAATGAGTGAGTGAGGGGATCAGAGGGCAGTTTCGGGAGAGAGTGGCAGATTGAAAGGGGGTGGCATGGGAACGGGAAAAGAGATCATTATAAGGAGAAAGGGTGTGAGTAGATTGTCCCTCTCCATCCTGATCCTGGATCCCCTCTTTCTCCTCCCACTCTAGTCCTTCCTCCTTTCCCTCCACCTCTTCTCCCTTCTCTCCTTCCTTCACCCCTCTTGCCTGTGATCCCATCTCCATTTTCCTCCTTGTGATATTCCCTCACCACCTGCTGAGATTCCTCCTTCTCTCCACATCCCTTCCCCTTCCCCATTCACTCTCCCTCTCCTCCCAGCACCTTACTGATCCCTTTCCACCAAAAAAAGGCCAAATACGGTAACCAAGCACATAAGACATGCCAGAAAATGAAGTAAAACAAAATTCAATTGTAGTCAAATCTAAGAGAGCATATTGTGTTCAATGGAACCCAGAAAGCGGGGTACCACAGGGCTCTTCTGCTCCCGCCACTCCTGTTTAACATTTATTTCAATTCTTTGGGTGATTTCTTTTTCAAAATTGGATGTTTCCGTTCTGTCTTATGCAGATGATATTTTTCTATTGTTTCCAGTACTACATAATTTTGAAGATACTTTCATTTCTTTGAAATATTATAGTTCACTTATTGACAACTGGACAAATAGTTTCTAAAGCTAAATAAACAGAAGACAAAAATTTGATGGTTTGGGGATTTTAGCAGTATCCCATAGAAAAGAAAATAAGATGATACCTTTTTTTTTTTTAATTGGACTAACTTAATACATTTTTTGATTAGCTTTCGAAGGTGACCCTTCTTCTGATCTGATGAAGAAGGGTTACCTTCGAAAGCTAATCAAAAAATGTATTAAGCTAGTCCAATAAAAAAAGGTATCATCTTATTTTCTTTTCTATGTTTTATTTTATTTTATTTCTATTGATCACCTTTAAAAGTGGACTAACACGGCTACCGCCATCTCTCTACTCAAGCAGTATCCCAAGGAAGGGGAGATTCTGAAAATAGAAGACCATTCCAAAGTCCTAGGGGTTATTTTAGACTCAAAGCTGTCTTTTGAAAGGAAAATGAATGGGCTAATGAAGAAATCTTTTTTAGGTTGCGACAACTCTGAGCTACACGCGCCCCGTTAAGCGTGCAAAGTTTTAGAATGATAGTGCAGGCAATTCTCCTTCCACAACTGGACTACTGCAATTCTGCAAGTAATTTAAGTTACGTTTCATAAAATGTTACAGCTATTACAAAATACTATGGCCAGACTGATATTTAATAAGTATAGGTATGGAGTGGAGGAGTGGTCTAGTGGTTAGGGTGGTGGACTTTGGTCCTGGGGAACTGAGTTCGATTCCCACTTCAGGCACAGGCAGCTCCTTGTGACTCTGGGCAAGTCACTTAACCCTCCATTGCCCCATGTAAGCCGCATTGAGCCTGCCATGAGTGGGATTTGCGTTACAAGACGTTTGAGGAGAGACTTGCTGACCTGAACATGTATACCCTGGAGGAAAGGAAAAACAGGGGTGATATGATACAGACGTTCAAATATCTGAAAGGTATTAATCCGCAAACGAACCTTTTCCGGAGATGGGAAGGCGGTAGAACTAGAGGGCACGATACAAGATTGAAGGGGGGCAGACTCAAGAAAAATGTCAGGAAGTATTTTTTCAAGGAGAGAGTGGTGGATGCTTGGAATGCTCTCCCGCGGGAGGTGGTGGAGAGGAAAACGGTAACGGAATTCAAACATGCGTGGGATAAACATAAAGGAATCCTGTTCCGAGGGAATGGATCCTCAGAAGCTTAGCTGAGATTAGGTGGCAGAGCCGGTGGTGGGAGGCGGGGCTGGTGGTTGGGAGGCGAGGATATTGTTGGGCAGACTTATACGGTCTGTGCCAGAACCGGTGGTTGGGAGGCGGGGATAGTGCTGGGCAGACTTATACGGTCTGTGTCCTAAAAATGACAGATACAAATCAAGGTAAGGTAGACACAAAAAGTAGCACATATGAGTTTATCTTGATGGGCAGACTGGATGGACCGTGCAGGTCTTTTTCTGCCATCATCTACTATGTTACTATGTTATGTGTCTTGTTTTTGAATCAATACATGGCCATAATTCAGGAGAGGTTATTGCCATTCTGCCAGATAGCCAAAATTCTTGTTTTATGTGAACTTGAAAAACTGGATATCCTTCATTAAAGAATGTTTGTTTAAAATCTATATAAGATCGTATGTTTTCGGTTCAAGGTGCAAGAATTTGGAGCATATTATTTATTTGGATTTATTTATCGCCTTTTTGAAGGAATTCACTCAAGGCAGTGTACAGTAGGAATAAATCAAACATTAGTAATAGATAATTACAGCAGAAAATTTTTCAAAAATATTCAAAAAAATAAAAAAAAATACCTCGTGAACTAAGAAACATGACCTTAAATTTTAGAAAGGTTTTGAAAATGTATTTGTGAATTGATGGGTTTTTAATGTTTTAATTGATTATTAGCCATTGAGCCTGTTAAAACGGGCTGGTGGGTCGCTGCCCCTCCTCCCCCCGAGTTCGCCGCCCCTCCACCCGGCCCATCTCTTCGCTATTCAACTTACATCTCCGCAGCAGGCAGAGATCAGCTGAGCTCCCGTCGGCCTTCCTTCTCTGCCTGTGTCCCGCCCTCGTGTGACGTAACGTCAGCGAGGGCGGGACACAGGCAGGGAAGGAAGGCCAACGGCAGCTCAGCTGATCTGCCTGTTCCGGAGATGTAAGTTGAATAGCGAAGAGACGGCTGGGTGGAGGGGTGGCGGCAGAGGCGACTCCGGGGGGGGGGGGGCGTAGCGGTGGCGACCTCGGCGGTTCCCTCCCCTTCGCGCAGTTTCCCTCTCTGTCCCGCCCTCCCGTCATCACGTATTGACGCGGGGGCGGGACAGACAGGGAAGTCTCTACTGCGCATTTGCGAGTGAGTACGGTCACTCACCGTTTATATGTTTGATACTTCCCTCAGATGTTGAGGTGTCTTGAAAAGTAAACCACTACGAATCCATGTCGAATGTGGCAGTATATGAAACACAGATAGAAAGGAATTTTAAAAAAATATCAGCCACAGAATACTGAAAATGCTGCTACAGGAAACTGGGGGCTGTGGTAACTGGTAGAAAAAATGGAGGGGCCTGTGTGTTTCCTCAGTAACAAGAGACTTTGAAGTGTCTGAGGAGAGAGAATACAAGTCAAATAGGCAGAGCAGGGGTAGACAGACCATGATCTGGGCCCCCAGGCAATAAGGGTCATGAGCGCCTAACCACCTCTCAAAAGTGATTAAACTAAATGGAGGCTAGGGCAGAGCGGGCCTTCTACTGCTGTGGGCCCTCGGGCACGGCCCAATTGTCCCAAGGGTCAGTCCGTCCCTGAAGCAGAGAGAAGAGACATCAGTGCATCACACACCAGACTGTAATTCTAAGAGCAGCACTGGGGCTATAGACGGCCATGTTAACAAGCCTCACAGCACTGGGGTAGCCTGCACGGTTAAGACAAGCATCACCTAGTAGGGAGTTGTCCGATGTTTTGGGGCAACAGCCTCACAAATTTGGATGGCTGTATGACTTGTTACAAAACTTGGTGTCAAGGCATAAGAGAGGAGCTGTGTGTTGGCAGATGACAAGACCTGAAACTGTCTCCCAATGGAACTGGCGAACATCTGGTCTATAAGAGAATTTGGGCATGATGGGAACAGATAGGGAGGGCACTGGTGGAAACAGAGGAGGTTCAATCTGTTCAAAATTCTGCTGCATGACTTATATTCATGCCAGTGTCGTTATGCTCATATTAGCCCTCTCCTCAAGTCACTTCACTGGCTCCCTATCCGTTTCTGCATACAGTTCAAACTCCTCTTATTGACTTACAAGTGCATTCACTCTGCAGCTCCTCAGTACCTCTCCACTCTCATCTCTCCCTACATTCCTCCCCGGGAACTCCATTCACTGGGTAAATCTCTCTTATCTGCACCCTTCTCCTCCACTGCTGACTCCGTTCCTTTTATCTTGCTGCACCATATGTCTGGAATAGACTTCCTGAGCCGGTACGTCAAGCTCCATCTCTGGCTGTTTTCAAATCTAAGCTAAAACCCATTTTTTTGATGCTGCTTTTAACTCCTAACCCTTACTCACTTGTTCAGTACCCGTGTTTTATCATTCCCACCTTAGTAATTCCCTTATCCCTTATTTGTCCTGTTTGTCTGTC
Organism: Microcaecilia unicolor; assembly: GCF_901765095.1. NCBI lineage: Eukaryota > Metazoa > Chordata > Amphibia > Gymnophiona > Siphonopidae > Microcaecilia > Microcaecilia unicolor. The sequence goes on from NC_044038.1 coordinate 9,289,269, forward strand.
CTAATTAGATTGTAAGCTCTGTCGAGCAGGGACTGTCTCTACTGTGTACGTCTAGTAGCACTATAGAAATGATAAGTAGTAGTAGTCTTTGAGATTCTGGAATCTTGCTACTCTTTGGGATTCCGGAATCTTTGCTACTCTTTGGGATTCCAGAATTTTGCTATTCTTTGGGATTCCGGAATCTTGCTACTCTTTGTCCTTATCTCTTATTTGTCCTGTTTGTCTGTCCTAATTAGATTGTAAGCTCTGTTGAGCAGGGACTGTCTGTTCATGTCCAGTGTACAGAGCTGCGTACGTCTAATAGCGCTATAGAAATGATAAGTAGTAGTAGTTGATATTCAAAGTGATTTAACTAGCCAGGAGGGGCATAATCGGAAATTCAATGCTGGTGTCTGGACATGGTCTGGCATTGATGTCCAGGCACAATGCCAAGAACAACCAGAAAAATGCTGGCTATTTACCTCAGAGTTTTAAAAAAATGATATTACATTACGCTGAGAGTTTATAGCCTGCTACAACCATCAAGTTCTAAGCATTTTCTGGACAATTACACGATAGATAGAAAAATAAATATAAAATCTATGAATTAAGAGAGAAATTTCCAGAAAATTAACAACTTCCTAAACTCAGAATAATGCCCTATTTGCCTAAGGGAAGCAGGAAGAGAATTCCAACTAGAGGCTGCTTGGTACGCTAAAGAAGACTGCAAAAACCGTAATGCTTTTTACTTTATGAACAGAAGGAAAGACTAACATATATTTCTTATATACCACCTGCAAGCTGGAATTGAAGTAAGCAGTGTACATTCAAGTACAGTGGATATTTTCCTGTCCTTGAAGAGCTCACAATCTCCATTTGTACCTGAGGCAGTGAAGGGCTAAGTGACTTGCCCAGGATCTGAAGGAGCAGCAGAGGGATTTGAACTGGCCTCCCCTAGTTCTCAGCCCAGTGCTCTAACCATGAAGGTATTTGTATGTTTATCTACTCAAAAGGCATAGAGAACAGGACAGGAGGAATCTAGACTGGGCGGACTGGATGGATGAACTGGTCTTTATGCTGTGAGCCCCTGCGGACTGAGCTATGGATTCGGAAACAATTTTGGGTGGAGTCAGATTCAGTAAAAATGTACCGACTGACTCACAATATTATAATATATGGTAAAGTTATCATGTTATACTTATATACATATTTGTCCTACAAGTTATATTCATCAGTACTTTAGATCCAGAACAAAACATTTAAAGCCTAATATCGGTTGGAGTCGAAGCTTTGATGTACTGATCTTACAGCCCTGCTTGCCAACAGGGGCTGGTAGTCCTAGGGCCGGGTCCCTCCGTTGTCAGCATGAAGAATGCAGGGCTCCTGACAGGGCAACCTTTCTGTGGTTTTTGCAACTACATTCAAAGCGGTTTACATAGTATATACAGGTACTTATTTGTACCTGGAGCAATGGAGGGTTATGTGACCCAGTTCCCCAGGATCAAAGTCCACTGCACTAACCACTAGGCTACTCCTCCACTCATTCCACCAATAAGAGCCAACCTCATCAGTGATGTCACAATGGCTTAAAGTCCATTGCACTAACCACTAGGCTACTCCTCCACTCATTCCACCAATAAGAGCCAACCTCATCAGTGATGTCACAATGGCTTGATTGCCCCATACTTGGCTCACTTCTGATATTGTGATGTCATAAGGGAAAGGGGGAAAGGGAAATGGGACTTGATATACTGCCTTTCTGAGGTTTTTGCAACTACATTCAAAGCGGTTTACATAGTATATACAGGTACTTATTTGTACCTGGAGCAATGGAGGGTTATGTGACCCAGTTCCCCAGGATCAAAGTCCACTGCACTAACCACTAGGCTACTCCTCCACTCATTCCACCAATAAGAGCCAACCTCATCAGTGATGTCACAATGGCTTAAAGTCCATTGCACTAACCACTAGGCTACTCCTCCACTCATTCCACCAATAAGAGCCAACCTCATCAGTGATGTCACAATGGCTTGATTGCCCCATACTTGGCTCACTTCTGATATTGTGATGTCATAAGGGAAAGGGGGAAAGGGAAATGGGACTTGATATACTGCCTTTCTGAGGTTTTTGCAACTACATTCAAAGCGGTTTACATAGTATATACAGGTACTTATTTGTACCTGGAGCAATGGAGGGTTATGTGACCCAGTTCCCCAGGATCAAAGTCCACTGCACTAACCACTAGGCTACTCCTCCACTCATTCCACCAATAAGAGCCAACCTCATCAGTGATGTCACAATGGCTTAAAGTCCATTGCACTAACCACTAGGCTACTCCTCCACTCATTCCACCAATAAGAGCCAACCTCATCAGTGATGTCACAATGGCTTGATTGCCGGATACTTGGCTCACTTCTGATATTGTGATGTCATAAGGGAAAGGGGGGAAAGGGAAATGGGACTTGATATACTGCCTTTCTGAGGTTTTTGCAACTACATTCAAAGCGGTTTACATAGTATATACAGGTACTTATTTGTACCTGGAGCAATGGAGGGTTATGTGACCCAGTTCCCCAGGATCAAAGTCCACTGCACTAACCACTAGGCTACTCCTCCACTCATTCCACCAATAAGAGCCAACCTCATCAGTGATGTCACAATGGCTTAAAGTCCATTGCACTAACCACTAGGCTACTCCTCCACTCATTCCACCAATAAGAGCCAACCTCATCAGTGATGTCACAATGGCTTGATTGCCCCATACTTGGCTCACTTCTGATATTGTGATGTCATAAGGGAAAGGGGGAAAGGGAAATGGGACTTGATATACTGCCTTTCTGAGGTTTTTGCAACTACATTCAAAGCGGTTTACATAGTATATACAGGTACTTATTTGTACCTGGAGCAATGGAGGGTTATGTGACCCAGTTCCCCAGGATCAAAGTCCACTGCACTAACCACTAGGCTACTCCTCCACTCATTCCACCAATAAGAGCCAACCTCATCAGTGATGTCACAATGGCTTAAAGTCCATTGCACTAACCACTAGGCTACTCCTCCACTCATTCCACCAATAAGAGCCAACCTCATCAGTGATGTCACAATGGCTTGATTGCCCCATACTTGGCTCACTTCTGATATTGTGATGTCATAAGGGAAAGGGGGAAAGGGAAATGGGACTTGATATACTGCCTTTCTGAGGTTTTTGCAACTACATTCAAAGCGGTTTACATAGTATATACAGGTACTTATTTGTACCTGGAGCAATGGAGGGTTAAGTGACTTGCTGATCTGCAAGAGCAGGCTTCTGTTTCTGTGAGTCTGACGTCCTGCACGTACGTGCAGGACGTCAGACTCACAGAAACAGAAGCCTGCTTTTGCAGATCAGCAATGCACAAGCACCGGAGAGGAGGACTTCGGCTGGCGAGGGTTAGGGATCCCCGCCAGCAAAGGTACCCCACGGCGGTGGCAGGGGAAAGTTGGCCGTGGCAGGAAGAGGGGGGTCGAAAAGGGAAGGGAAATGGGACTTTCTGCCTTTCTGTGGTTTTTGCAACTACATTCAAAGCGGTTTACATAGTATATACAGGTACTTATTTGTACCTGGAGAAATGGAGGGTTAAGTGACTTGTTGAACCTCTCCGGTGCGGCCGCGTTGCTGATCTGCAAGGGCAGGCTTCTGTTTCTGTCAGTCTGACATCAGACTCACAGAAACAGAAGCCTGCCCTTGCAGATCAGCAACGCGGCCGCACCGGAGAGGAGGACTTCGGCTGACGGGGGTTGGGGACCCCTGCCAGCAAAAGGTACCCAACGGCGGTGGCGGGGGAGAGTTGGCGGTGGCAGGAAGAAGGGGTCAAAAAGGGAACTTATATACTGCCTTTCTGAGGTTTTTGCAACTACATTCAAAGCGGTTTACATATATTCAGGTACTTATTTTGTACCTGGAGCAATGGAGGGTTAAGTGACTTGCCCAGAGTCACAAGGAGCTGCAGTGGGAATCAAACTCAGTCCAGGCTCAAAGTTCCCTGCACTAACCACTAGGCTACTCCTCCACTCATTCCACCAGTAAGAGCCAACCTCATCAGTGATGTCACAATGGCTTGATTGCCCGATACTTGGTTGACTTCTGATATTGTGATGTCATAAGGGAGAAAGGGAAATGGGACTTCATATACCACCTTTCTGAGGTTTTTGCAACTACATTCAAAGCGGTTTACATATATTCAGGTACTTATTTTGTACCATGGGCAATGGAGGGTTAAGTGTCTTGCCCAGAATCACAAGGAGCTACAGTGGGAATCGAACTCAGTTCCCCAGGAATCAAAGTCCACTGCACTAACCGCTAGGCTACTCTGATTCCACATACCCAGTTGCAATGCTCTCACTCAGTATTCTGCCTACGCTCTGAGGCAGGCTCTTTTATCTTCCTGGACAAGCACAATATATTAATTAGACGAATCTGTTACGCTATAGCTGTCTCCACCCAACATGAAATTCAAGGCTAATCCTGATCCGTGTTTGGCGTTCTCTGTACCGCATGCGAGAGAATCGCTATCACCCTCTTCCTCTGTCTCCTTGAGAGATGAGGCACGGAATTGCAATGTGCCACCTGCCTCCCTAAACTAATCACCAGCCTGGTGTTTTATATATCACATCCGTTTTACATGTAATTAAGACTGTCCAGGAGAGCATACAGCTGCTTCTATGGCCGTTCCCTGTTATATAGCTCTGCACCTCCCGCTCAGATAGGTGCAGTTAAACAAGCCTGGTCACAGTCATTAAGCATTAATGCACTTTATTAGCATAAGAACTAGAAGAGGTTATGACACAGGGGTCCTCCCTCCCCCCCCCCCCCCCCCATCTCTCTCACACACACAAGCAAGATGTACAGCACAGACAGACTGAATGGCCTATCTTTTCTTTGGTCCTATCACACTTCCAATATATGCATACACATGTCTGAGAGTGTGTGTGTGTGTGTGTGTACTTCAGGGATGCCATGACAACAGCTGGACCGTTCCCCTAAATCCCACCCCCTCAGTGAATCCATGCACACTGGTGCATTGTGACTTGCAGTACTGCAGAGGATTCCAGATGTGACAATACAGTCAGGACCCCCTGATCCGCTGGTTCTGACAGTGCAGTACTACAAAGCCCAAACTATACAACTGTCGCACATCTCCAACAAGGTGCATTTCGTCTTTCGTTGATGGAAGGATGCCAGATGGCTCCAGGTTAGAAGGCCCCACTAGGCCAGACCTGGTATTCTTTTTCACTGTGGCACAATGCTTCATCGGTCACTCAGGGCTGCACATCCTATATTTCAACTTGGGGGGGGGAGGGGGAAAGCATCTGACAAAACCAGGAGTGGCTCTCATTTTCCTGACGGTGGAAGAATAGTCTAGCGTTTCAAGCATAGGGCTCCAACTGGGGACACAAAGGCTTAACCTAGTGGTTAGCGCAGTGGACTTTGATCCTGGGGAACTGAGTTCGATTCCCACTGCAGCTCCTTCTGACTCTGGGCAAGTCACTTAACCCTCCATTGCCCCTGGTACAAAATAAGTACCTGAGGTTGCAAAAATCACAGAAAGGCAGTATATCAAGTCCCATTTCCCTTTCCCTTATGACATCACAATATCAGAAGTGAGCCAAGTATCGGGCATTCAAGCCATTGTGACATCACTGATGAGGTTGGCTCTTATTGGTGGAATGAGTGGAGGAGTAGCCTAGTGGTTAGTGCAGTGGACTTTGATCCTGGGGAACTGAGTTCGATTCCCACTGCAGCTCCTTGTGACTCTGGGCAAGTCACTTAACCCTCTGTTGCCCCTGGTACAAAATAAGTACCTGAGGTTGCAAAAATCACAGAAAGGCAGTATATCAAGTCCCATTTCCCTTTCCCCCTTTCCCTTATGACATCACAATATCAGAAGTGAGCCAAGTATCGGGCAATCAAGCCATTGTGACATCACTGATGAGGTTGGCTCTTATTGGTGGAATGAGTGGAGGAGTAGCCTAGTGGTTAGTGCAGTGGACTTTGATCCTGGGGAACTGAGTTCGATTCCCACTGCAGCTCCTTGTGACTCTGGGCAAGTCACTTAACCCTCCATTGCCCATGGTACAAAATAAGTACCCGAATATATGTAAACCGCTTTGATTGTAGTTGCAAAAACCTCAGAAAGGCAGTATATCAAGTGCCATTTCCCTTTTCCCCAACTGTTCCTACTGAACGCCTTATCGCTGTAGGAAAATCACTTCACCCTCCACTGCCTCAGGTACAGACTCAGACAGTAAGTCCTCTTGGGCAGGAATCTACCAACCATACCTGAATTCGTAACAGGTCTTTGCTGCCCGACAATGATTTTCCTCTACTTCCGTTCACTACCAACTGAAGACGCATGCCCCAGGACAGCAGCAAACCCATTAATCTAATCCTGAAGCTAAGGTCCTGAGGCAATGGGCCCACGAGGCCCACCTGTAGCACTGGGGACCTTTGCAGTTGTCTTACTTGTCCTTCTTTGATGCCAGCCCTGCCTTTAGTTTATGAGCCCAGTAGGACAGGGGAGAGTATGGTACAGGGTACGGTAGGGTGCATGGAACACTGATAGGCTATGTATGTTGTGTAGGGTAGGGTAGGGTACAGTGTAATGACCAGTAGGGTAGGTAACATGTATGTGCATAATAGGGTTTAGTGGTGTCTTTTACAGTAAAAACTGTAGGGTAAGATAAGGGACAGTACAGTATACAGTAGGGTATGGTTGCTGTACAATGTGAAATGTTATCTAACGTAGGATATAGTATAGTGTATGGTATTGCTGAGTAACATATAGTATGGCCTACAGGATACAATGTAATGTGTAATAGATTTAGGTAATGTTTATCAGTATTACTACATGTATAGTTTACAGTAGAGGTAGGTAGTTGTAACATGGTGTGCATCATAGGGTGGGGTACAATATAGTATACAATAGGGCTTGTAATGTGTGGTACACTGTTTAGGGTAGGATAGGAGAGGGTATACGTGGTACACAGTAGGGTTAAGTAGTGTGTTGTACAGTTTGTAGCGTGGTCTAACTAGGGAATTCTGCAGTATGATTAGGCTATCTGTAAGATAGGATAGGATACAGTGCTGTGTACAATAAGGTTAGGTCATGTAAAATACAAGATGTAGGGCAGGGTACAGTGTAGTGTACAATAGAGTTATGTGTGTTGTAGTATACGGATAGGGTACGGTATAGCATACAAACAGGATTAAATTGAGTGACATACAATATGTATGGTGTAGTGTAGTCTAACCTAGGATATGGTATAGTATACAGTGATGTAAGTAGCGTTTAGTACACTGTGAGGGGTATAATCGAACGGCGCCGGCCATCTATATGGGTGGCCATCTCTAAGGCCGACGCCGTAAAGAGGTGTCCCGAACCATATTATCGAAACAAGATGGCCGGCAATCTTTTGTTTCGATAATACGGTTGGGGCCGGCCAAATGTCAAAGATGGCCAGCATCGGTTTTCATCTATAATGGAAACCGATGCCGGCCATCTCAAACCCTGCCAAATCCAAGGCATTTGGTCGTGGGAGGGGCCAGCATTCGTACTGGTCCCCCTGACATGCCAGGACACCAACCGGGCACCCTAGGGGGCATTGCAGTGGACTTCGTTAATAGCTCCCAGGTACATAGCTCCCTTCCCTTGGGTGCTGAGCCCCCCAATACCCACTCCCCACAACTGTACACCACTACCATAACTCTTATGGGTGGGCACCTACATGTGGGTACAATGGGTTTCGGGTGGGTTTTGGAGGGCTCCCATTTACTACCACAAGTGTAACAGGTAGGGGGGATGGGCCTGGGTCTGCCTGCCTGAAGTGCACTGCAGTACCCCATAAAACCGCTCCAGGGACCTGCATACTGCTGTCATGGAGCTGGGTATGACATTTGAGGCTGGCATAGAGGCTGGCAAAAAATGTTTTGTTTTGGTTTTTTTTTAGGGTGAGAGGGGGTTGGTGACCACTGGGGCAGTACAGGGAGGTCATCCCCGACTCCCTCCAGTGGTCATCTGGAGAGTTGGGGCACCTTTTTGAGGCTTGATCCTAAAAATAAATGGACCAAGTAAAACCAGCCAAATGCTCGTCAGGGCCGGCCTTCTTTTTTACATTATCGGCAGAGGGCAGCCATGTGTTAACCACGCCCCGCCCTCGCTATGCCTCCAACACGCCCCCTTAAACTTTAGCTGCTCCTGCGACGAACTGCAGTTGAGGCCGCCCAAAATCGGCTTTCGATTATGCCGATTTCGCTGGACTTGAGAGATGGCCGGCCATCTCCCGATTTGTGTCGGAAGATGGCCGGCCTTCTCTTTCGAAAATAAGGTGTGTAGCATTAGGTGTGCTATAGTATACGACAGGGTTAAGAAGTATATAGTAGGATAGAATATGGTATAGTGCACAATAGGATTAGATAGTGTTTAGGGTATTAAAGTATTTGGTTTAGTTAACATATAGGACGGGGTGTAGAAAAGCCTAAGGTATTATATAGTGTACAGTACAGTTAGGTAGTATCTCAGGAATTCTATAGTATATGTAATATGTAGGAGTGTTCCGATAATAGGTGGGACTGTGTGTAGCTGAGCACAGGGTACTGTGTAGCATACAGTAGGGTTAGGTAGTATGTATAGAATACAGTGTTATATACATAAGGTTTAGGTAACAAGTGGGACTGTGTGAAGCATAGTGTAGGGTATTATCCAGTGCAGAGTAGGAGTAGGAAGTGTGTAGAGTACTATATAGTATGATATAAAATATAGGTTTGGGTAATATCTAGGACTGTGTGTAGCAGAATGACGGGTATTGTGCACAGTAGAGTATAGGGTTCTATACAGTATGATGGAATATACAGAAGGCTTAGATAATGTGTAGGACTGTGTGTAGTATAGTGTATGATACTGTTCAGTATAGTGTTAGGAAGAGTACAGGGTACAATATGAATATATGAAAGGCTTTTGGTAATGGGTAGGACTGTGTGTAGCATAGTGTAGGGTATTGTGAAGTAAAATTAGGAAGGCTGTAGGATACTATACGGTGTGATGTTATACATTGAAGGATTTAGGTAATGTGTAGGACTGTGTGTAGTATACTGTAAGATATTGTGTACTGTAGAATAAGGTTATGAAGGGTGTAGGGTACTATAAAGCATGAAGTAATGTTTGGAAGGGCCAGGGTAATGTGTGGGACTGTTTGTACCATAGTGTAATGTATTGTGCAATGTAGAGTAAACTTAGGAAGGGTGTAGGATACTATACAGTGTGATATAATATATGAAAGAGTTTGGGTAATGTGTACGACTGTGAGCAGTATAGTGTAGGGTATTGTGCAGTAAAATTAGGAGGGTGTAGGATACTATACAGTGTGATGTTATATATTGAAGGATTTAGGTAATGTGTAGGACTGTGTGTAGTATAGTGTATGGTATTGTGCACTGTAGAGTAAGGTTATGAAGGGTGTAGGGTACTATAAAGTAATATATGGAAGGGTTAGGGTAATGTATGGGACTGTTTGTAGCATAGTGTAGTGTATTGTACAATGTAGAGTAAACTTAGGAAGGGTGTAGGATACTATACAGTGTGATATAATATATGAAAGAGTTTGGGTAATGTATAAGACTGTGTGCTGTATAGTGTAGGGTATTATGCAGTAAAGGTAGGAAGGGTATAGGATACTATACAGTGTGATGTTATATATGGAAGGGTTTGGGTAATATGTAGGACTGTATGTATTATAGTGTATGGTATTGTGCAATGTAGAGTAAGGTTATGAACAGTGTAGGGTACTATAAAGTATGAAGTAACATACGGAAGGGTTAGGGTAACATGTGAGACTGTGAGTAGCATAGTGTAGAGTATTGTGCAGTGTAGAGTAGGGTTAGGAAGGATGTGGGGTAGTATACGATGTGATATAATATATGAAAGAGTTTGATTAATGCGTGGGACTGTGCGTAGCATAGTATAGGGTATTGTGCAGTAGCGTTACCCAATATAGTATAGTGTGATGTAATATATAAAAAGGTTTGAGTAGTGTGTAGCATAGTATAGGGTATTGTGAGGTATAGAAAAGGGTTAGAAAGGTACTATATGGAAGGGTTTGGGTAGGACTGTGTGTAGCATAGTGCAGGGTACTGTGCAGTGTAGAGTAGGGTGAGGAAGTGTGTAGAGTACTATACAGTATGATGTAACGTGGGACTATGCTTAGTGTAGGGTATTGTGAAGTGTACAGTAGAACGAGGCAGTGTGGGCTACTATAGGGACGCTGAGTTGTAGGACTGCTCTGTAGGGTGGAGTAGGATATGGGCAGTGTGCAATACAGCTTGTAACGTAGAGTTTACTATCTGGTCAGGGAGTATTGCAGGGTAGGATAGGCTACAGTGCAGATTAGAGTAGTTTGTGGTGAGAGCCGAGAGCTGAGCGTCCCTGGTTCATCCTCTCCTTCACCAGTCACTGCACAATCCTGAGCCATTCACACAACCTTCTTATTTCAGTGTAAGCAGAGACCTATCGTGTACAGTGCTATGTGCACAGACGGTGCTGTACAAGCCTACCTTATCACTGAGTCTGCCAGGGACTGATAAGCTATTTCTGTCAGGAAGCAGACAGGAGCTCATTCCCCAGATAAATAAAAACCCTGCGGAGGAACAGCCAGGGCTGCCTGTGAGCCTCGCACGTTGCTCACCTGAAGGTTACTCAGGTCTGCCCTGTTAAAAGCCGATTCACGCAGCCAGTGCTTTTGAAGTCTGGTACACTGTGCATAAAACCATCCTTAATTATCCTAATAAAGGCTCTGTAAGAATTATCCACTGGTGACAATAAGACTGACCTTCTCTATGTGACACTGCAAACAAGTGACATCTTAAGAAAGGCCACAACCCATATAAACCAGTATCTTAGAGACCCAGACAGGTATCACAGCGCATCAGGAATCCAGTGGTCTCCAGGACCCATACGGCTATAAGGCCACATCAGAGACTAATTTCAAAGGTATATAAACTCCTATTGAGAATATAAAAATTACGTGTTGCACATTCTAAATATGAATTCTTTGGAGGAAAGGCAGGAGATATGAGAGAAATGTTTAAATACTTCCGTGGCATTAATGCACAGGAGGTGAGTATCTTTCAACTTAAAAGCTCTGGAACGAGGGGGGCACCGGATGAAGGTGAAAGAGGACAGACTCAGGAGCAACCTAAGAATATAAGTCTTGACACAAACGGTGGTGAATTCGTGGAACGGCCTCCCGGTGGAGGTACTGGAGACAAATTCTGTATCTGAATGGAAGAGAGCTTGGGACGAATACATGGGGTCTCTAAGGGAGAGAGGATGGCACGGACGGGCAGATTGGATAGGCCATACAGTTTTTTATCTGCCTTCATTTTCTCTGTTTCCTAAAGAGAGGCCAGTTACGGGTCTTCCAAAGAACGATCTTTTCCTCCTCCGTGGTATGTTTGATTTATTTTAATTTAAAAACCCATAATCTGCCTTTTCACCCCCCCCCCCCAGAATGTGGAAAGTGGAACACATTACGTTCTAATACGAGAAAAACACAACAAAAACAAGGCAGGGTACAATGGCCATCCTTAAAAATCCACAAAGCGAGGGAGAAGAAAGCATAGGAGGGTAGTCAGGGCTGGTCGCACACCGCCCCGCGCTCCTAGGGGCCCCACATCTCTGGCACGTCTGTCTTCCTGTCTCGGAACACCTCCCTGCTCCGTACCTTAATGCGCATCCACATTTCAGTAGCGAGCATCAGGCGGGATTTTCATATCCACGCTGCTGCGTCCCGCCCCCTTTTGATTTCATTTCCTGCTTCCGCAAGGACGGTATGCAGCAAAAATGAGGCTGTGGGCTTGGCAGCTGACGGGATATGAAAATCGCTGCTGCTGCTGTCTGCTGCTCTCTACTGAAACGTGGTGAATTCATATCAAGGTATGGGGTGAGGTGGGGTTCTGAGAGCTCTAAACCTCCTTTTAAACTGATAAATTATGGCTTATGGTGGCGGGCGCTGGTGGATGCGGGCGGGCCCACTGAACTGGTCTGCACAGGGCCCCGCAATTGCTAAGACCGGCCCTGAGGGTAGTTAAAGCAGGGGATGGGAACTCCGAACTCTGCAGGGATCAGATCCAGCTCCGGACTTTTACTCTCTCTGCCAGGCCGAACATGTTTTCTCTCTGTGCTCCCATCACTTTCCAAATGTGTTAGCTCTTCAGGACAGGGAGTGTTCAGCACTGTTATGGACACAGTCATGTAAGCTCTGGATCTTTCTCCTGTGTGTCGGGAGGTTTTATGTTTAATTTCTTTATTAATTTTTCATTTATACAAAGATGTAGATCTTT